>NC_140300.1:76762094-77402094 GCF_964211825.1 Aythya ferina
TTGCATAAACTACAGTCAATGAAATACAAGTTCCCCCTCTAGGATAGTTAATGGAGATTTGTAACAGATTTTTTATTTTGTTAAGTTTTCAATAGGAGAATGGGAGCCAATTCCAGAGCATCATATGTGAGTTCACACCCTCATTTCTTCATCAGCAAGATCAGGATGGTGGTCAGAATTTAGGAAGTGATTGGACTGTGCACTTAGTCACATTGTCTAACATTTTGGGTAGACCTGTGTGGTGCCAGGAGTTGGACTCAATGATCCTTATGGGTCCCTTCCAGAATATTTTATGATTTTATGATTCTATGGTATGGGAAGGATACAAAAGACAAAATCTAACAGCGTTTGTTGGAAATTCTCATTTCTACTTGCCAGTATCTTGTAAATACAATCCCTGCCTGCTGTTGCTTGTGGGACATCTGGCTGCAGAGGGACAGAACTTGAGGTCCACATGCATGCAGGGACAGAGTACAGCAGCACGTGCTGACCACTGCTGGAAGGAGGAGCAGAAAAAGGATTTTTCTTAGTGTTAGGCTTGGGATACAGGTAGCTGGTTTAAGCTCTACACTTCAGTGTGCTATGAGTGAACCTCAGCCTTATGTAAAATGACCGTGTTCTTGACAGGATGCTCCACAGTTCGGTCTGAGAAGGTGATTTGTCACCACAGTAGGAGCAGAGAACATCTTGGAGCTATGGAGAGTGCCTGAGCTGGTCTGGGGAGAGGCAGTGGCTCAGGCCAAGATGTCTGTGAGCTCCAGGGTGCCTTTTGCAGCCTGGTGACTGTGCCCCAGCCCATAGCAACGCTAGCGGCTCAGCCCCAGCCTCAGTCACCTCCTTCCTCTGCTCCCCATCATCCTAGGAAGTCCAACAGCAAGCAATATCTTTAACAGACATTTAGGCTAATGATTTGTTGGTTTCCTAGACTCTGAAATTTGTTTGTCAGCCTCCTTGCCCTTAGTGTGAGTCACATGCTCTGAGCAAAGTGGCTGTGTCAGTAGGCAGCAAGTGCACACGAAGCCAAACGGGCTTGGTTGTGTGCCAAGAGCTGTGGTTGTGTGCCAAGGTGATGAACAGAGGCTTGGTTTTAAGCCTGCTGACCTTGATGGCTCCCTTGATCACTCCTTCTGCTGTGATTTGTGGTGTGATGAGTGCACACATGATATAGGAGACAGTTGTACAGCAGTCCATAGCAAGTGTGAACTGAGGCTGAAATAGGCAAGATAAAGCTTTACCTAAATACAAGCCTTCAAAGAGTGAGTTCACCTGTGACAGGAGTGGCAAGGGCTGGACATGCACTGTACCTGACATCAGACCTCTTAGAAGGGGATGCTCTTGAACTGAGCAGGCAGAGGCAGTTGTGTTCTCCCACCTGTGCTCAGAATAGAGGATTAACACTTCAGATTAATGAATGAGGGAAAGTATATTTTCCCCCAAATATTGCCCAAATCTGTGTCCTTCTGGCATGAAACTGTCAACAAAGCACTCTCCCTAGCTCTGCACTAGCAAGCTTCCTGAGCATGCTCTTCTGGCTCTTGGCTGTTGTCTTCTGCTGCTTCTTCTCAGCTGTTCAGGCTGATGGTGATTCTGTGTTTAGGGCTGTGAATTACTTACCTGTGGCTCCTACCAAGTTGCTCAACATGGGTGAAATCCAGCTCTTGTAGCTTGCCCCTGAGTTTCCCACAGGGATGACCCCATCTTCTCCTTACAGCACCATTCTGTGTGCAACAGCTGGCCTTTAGGAATATGAAGATAACTCATGAACATGAAAAGTGGATAATCATTTCCCTGTATCTTTGTGACACAGATGTTACTTGTTCTAGCGCCCTTTCCTGTGGCCAACACGCTGACATCATCAGTACCTGAAGATGCTACATTTCAGTAACTTAATCCTGTATTTCCACCAGCAATTTTAAGGGAGGTCTATAAAAAGAAGTCTCACTGGGGTTCTCAGTCAGTACTATGATTCTATGATTCTGCTTGCATTTTAGCAAGGTTTCATAATTAAAAAGGATGATTTGGTATGGTACTTCCTCTGTGCACTATATTTTTGACAGCAGCAATAAATAGCTGCAATACCAATGGTGGCATAACACCACAAGGAGAAAGTGGCCCTTCCCACAGAGTGTTAAAGTTTCTCAAGACAAAAAACAAACAAACAAACAAAACAAACAAACTAACTAACTAACTAAGCAGTTACTGCTTTGTTGTCTTCCACTTCCTCTGTGTATGAAATCACTGTGATAGATCTGCAGGAAGAGATTTAGTTGCAGATGGCAGAGGTCAGTGTATTGTGTATTCAATGTAGTCAATAATAAAGTCAGGACTTATGCTAACCGAATGTTAATAAGGAATCACAAGGACCTTGGAAAGTCATTATGTCTGGTCATTTGCTTCACAGTATTGTTCCAAACAGGCTCTGGAGGCCAATGCAAGGGGATTAAAAAACAAAAACAAAACAAAACAAAAAAAAAAACAAACAAACAAACAAAAAAAAAACAAGAAACAAAACAAACAAACAAACAAACAAAAAAACACAAAAAACTAGTTTGGAGGAATGAAGGAAAGCAGAAAGACTGAAAACAGAAGGTTTGCATGAAGTGCAATTGCCCATTGTAAAAACAGGTTCTGAGTTACACAGTTACACAGTGAAGGAAACAGTATTACTGCATGAAATGGCTTCTGTTGCTGAACCCCATCCTAGCAGTCCTTCATCCCCTGAGACTGCTGCTGGCCCAGGAGGTTGAGGCAAAGCTGTCTGTCTTTGGGATAAGGGCAGTAACCTTAGCTGTGCTTGCAAAACAGAAGTAACATCAACTGCGAGCAATTACATGATTACAGGTGAAACAGACACAAAAGAGGTGTCGCTGTAGACACCTGTTCAAAATATTTATTTTTGTTGGGATTTTTGTGGTAACAATTCAGGATTTTCTCTGAACTCTTTTTTTCAGATTGTGCTCAAAAGGAGAACCCATCATGCTGCAGTGTGACTCAAGCCAACAGTCTTTCCTTCTTCTGAACCAACTATTATCCCTTCGCGTAAGTGATCATTCCTTCCGCGCCCCTCCCCCCGAAATAACCACAGCAGGAACAAAAAGTTTCAGCTCTAAACTGAGTCATGGATTCTGACCTGTACCAAGCTGCCTTTGGAGGAGTGCTTCATACAGGATTTTACTGCTGCCCCTCACCTTTACTTCCCAAGGCCGCTAATGACGTGGCATCTTCCGTACCATTATTAAAGCAGTTGGTGAGCACCTGGCTCCCATTGTTGCTGTGCGATGTGAGGCTTCCTGCAAGTTTTGCAGTTGAAGCTGCAGTCCTTATTTCAGGGAGTGATGACCGGGCTTGCAAAATACCTGGTTCCACTACTTGTTCATGCACAATGTTGTCCCTGTGCCACTGAGCTGGCCTCCACTAGTTAATTTATTGCAAATGCTTATAAAATGTGTGTAGAAGGCAGATAGGTCTGTCATAAATCTGAAAGAATTAGCTTAATGCTCGAATTGTTTGCTGTCTGAGTCTGTGGGCATAATGCCTGTCCAAGGGTAAGAGTTCAGTAGACAAAATGGCTGGTTTTGCAGTAACATTCCAGTGTATTTACAGAGGAAGAAGCCAGTGAGGTTGTTAACGTTGCCCTGGATTACATTCCTGGACAAGTTTCAGGCTGCTTGTCAGTTGTGCAGTAGTGAAGGAGCTCATCTCATTTGTAAATGTGTTTTACTCAGTGAAGCTATGTCCACAGCTGAAATAAAGTAGCTGGAATATTAGAACAATGCAGCCCAGTGAGTGACAGGGATTCTGCTGGGATTTGGTCATTTTACTCATCAGGCAGTGTCAGATTTGTGTAGAAGTCTCTGCTACGTTCTTGTCCTCCTGAGCACATCTGTGACATGCCCATTTTAAACATAGCTTGTAATTAAAAGAAAACATAATAATAATAATAATAAAGTGCAATTCCAGGTTAGTTTGCTCAACCCACCTTGGTCCAGGTGTGAAACCAGGTAGTGATCTAGCTCAGTGTGCTGAGGAGCAGGTCGGTTTTCAGTCTTTCCCCTTAATGTCCTTTGTGTTAGGTCAGTTTGAATAATGGTCTTGAATAAAAAAATTGGAAAAGAATAACTCCCAAGGACTCATCCTGTCAGTGGTCATCAGATGGTGAATACAAATAAGTGGTGGAGCAGTTATTCTGTAACATATGCCTGCTAGTTTCATCCTCACTGGAGCAGTGCTGGTCCAACACGGGTAATCCCCAAATGTCACATCCTTGTTACATTGAACAGCCCTTGAGAAATGCCCTGCATGTTCTTCTAAAGGGAGTAAACAAAAAATCCAAGAGCTGCCCCTTAAGAAGTTGATGGCAATGCCTTTGCCACCATTTGTTACTGCTCAAAGGAACATCTGCAGGTTATTTGAGCATCCCAAGAGCCGATCCAGCAAAATACATAGTGCTCTTGTTGTCCATACAGCCTTCTCAGAAGGAAGAGCGAGCATGGAGGCTCTGTGTAGCAAAGAGCTTTTGTTGTCATCAGTGATCTCTTCATTGGGTGCTTTCACAGATAAGGCCTGGATTGTATTGCTTGGGAAAGGCTGTGAGGAGCTTTACTGAGTGTGTGCACTCCTTCCTTTTTTGCACAGAGATCCTTCATTTGTTAAGGAATTGCAGTGTTTCAGAGTTCCAACATATAAGGGAATTGCATTTTTAACAAAGTCTAATTCTGCAGAGAAATTAACTGCCTCCTTCTGCTTAACCCCAGGTTGAATGACATGTGTGTGGTGATAAAATGTGTAGTACAAGTGCCTCTAATGTAGTCAAGGTATAGAAAGGGGATCTAGCTTTTGTCATATCGTAATCATAGATTTAATGAGAATGTGGCTGTTACATCTCAGATGGATATCTTCTAGCTCAGAATAAGGATATGTTACCATAATGCAGAACTTTTCAGGAAACTGCTGCTCTTTATTTTTTTCCCCACAGGACATGTTGATGACAACATATTTAAGCTTTGGAGATGTAGCTGAGTTAAATGTGTAGCTTCACTGATTTTAAAAGGATCCAATTTACATGAGCTGTGGTTCTAAACCAATATCAAGCTTCGCACCAACCCTAAGTTAACGCAGAGAGCATCTCACTTCAGTGAGGAAGGACTCAAATAGCCATATGAACATTTCATATGCAAATGAAAATTAGCTCTTCACAATCCCTCAAGAAGGCTCCAGTTGTCAAACTCCTTTTACTCTGGGAATTTTCCCCTTCCATCTAGCTCTATTCCATGAAGAAAACATTTCCCTCTTCCACCAAAAAAACCACACTGCATTGAAACACTGCAAGATGCAAGAGGCTAGAGCTGGACGTCTCATCTGTGTCTGAGTTGTGAACCCAGTCAGGTCCAGCCCTCCCAAAAAAGCCATACAAAGCGTCAGAATGCATGATGGCATTTGTATGCAGCAATTTGTGTATCAGCACTCCCTGTGTAAGATTCAAGAGCAAGTTTCAATTATAGTCCTTTTAAAAACGTTTTGAAAATGCTGCTACTTCATGCCTATTGATTTCCTTATTGAAATCAATATTCATATAATGAGGTCTGAAGCATTTCTGACCCATGTAAATGCAGTGAAATCTTGTGGGGGGCAGGGAACACTCTGGTAATGGAAATCTAGGGATTTATCTTAAACCTGCATGAAGTATGGGCTCTTGAAAGACTTCTAGTAGGGCAGAGGGTGCTTTGGTATACTTAATTTTGACCTCGATTGCATAGACATTTTTAGGTATGAGACAGGATCTTTGTTTATGTAATCACTTTGCAATAAACAGTAAAGTATATCAAAGCAATAGTTATTTTACAAATTCTGCATGGTGCACAAAACGGATTAAATCCTTAGATGGTACAGTTGGTCGTGACTACCACTGCTGTTGGTCTGCTCATGACCATCTAACTCTCATTTAAGAGTGTGACATGAATACAATCTACTTCTCCAAAGGCGGTGGTTTTAGTGGTTGTTTGGCCCCCTCACTAAGAATGTACATTTCATCAGTATCATGAGTTTATCTAGCTTCAGTTTCTGGTAACTATATATATATGTATATATATATATATATATTTGTTTTTGATAAAAACTAAAAAATACCTGCAAACTATCTGTTCTCTTGCTCTCTTATTAAGTGATGGTATTATTCCTTCATCCTGTCTTACCCTGCTGCTGATTGCTCTTAACCTTAAATCCATGTATAGGTTGAATAACATGGTTCCTAAATAGTTTTGTGATTATCTTTATGCATTTCTAAGTTAAACAAGTGAAAGGATCAGTGAGGAATCAGAAGATCCATGTCTTGTGTTGTGCCTCTGACTTCCTCCTTTGTCACAACTGGGGATATTTTCACTGCCAAGTGGTTCAATGCAGAAATATTCCAGCATGCTTCTAATGTGTGGGTTTCCATTAGGAGGTAGATAACAAAGGTACCTCCATCTGTAGGCCATATATATGTAGTTAGTATACCCAAAAACCACACTCAGGAATGAAATCAGCAGCACTTATTAAACACTATTCTATATGAGAGGTTACAGTAGAAATAACATTATTGGTTACCTTGTACAGTGAGATAACGATGCAGTGGTACAATATTCAAACTATTCCTAAATATACATAGGTGAAAAGTTGTCAGAATTCATTCAGAGTGGTGCAAAGACACATCTGACTGTATCCTGACTGAGAGTAGTGCATTAGGTATAGGGCACTTGATTGTTTTGGTGCCTTCCCTAAGTACTGTGTGATTGGATAACCATAGCTTTAATGTCTTTATTTGCTGCTTCAGAGCAGATAGCTTTGATTTCGGTGGTTTCCATTGCATCAGGCTAAGCTGTTCACCTAGAACTGGTTGAAGATGGGAAGAAAAATGCTGAATGGAATCAAAAGGGATATTCTTGTTCTAAAACCAAATCGACAAACTAACCCAGCACCTGTCCTCAGTAGCTGGTCATTGATTTGTCAAAGCACAGCAGGTTTCCCACAGGGGAAGTAATCAGAGAAGAAAGGAGAACAGGATGGCAGACGTGTGTGGTGGCCAAGCAAGTGGTTGTGGTGCTACTGGAGGAAAGGCAGTCTGGCTTTTCCCCACCAGGGATTGCTCGTCGGTGACTCTCACTCAGTTGCCATCAGCAATCTTGCCAGCACGTACCCTTCCTGTGCATCAGGTGCATCCTGTGCACCTGAGCATCAGGTACGTGGGAGAGCTCGCACAGAATGCAAGGCTGCCCTCAGCATGAAGTGCAAAAAGGATGAACTTGCAGTGAGTAAGTGCAAAAAAAAAAGAGCTTAATAATTAGAGCTTAATCAAATTAAAGGACTGATCTGACTCTCCTCCCAGGGAGGACTGGAAGAGCATGACTTGCTTAGCCTAGCAATATTCAGAGGTGATACCATTGTTTCCTTATAATTCTATCAGGAGAATAAATCTCTGAAGGAGAGGCTACTGTCAGCACAAACTCATGACTATAAACTGTGAACTGATTTCAGCTGGAAATCAGGGGCCCTCCGTTGTGCTGTTCTCTGTTGGGATATTGGGTGTATTACTCCCCACTGCTGCTGGCTCTTACCTAGGGGTGGGATGGTGGGATGTAACTTGACTGTGTATGAAGGTTCTCTAACGGGGTAGCTGAACTGCTGGGTCTGAGCTCCGTGACCCAGCTGCAAACTTACCAGGTGTGTGAGCAAAATCTCTTACACAATTACTCTGCTTGCAGGCCCTTTACTGCATGGTCAGCTTCCTGCTCCCCAGCTGTTGGATGGGGAGGAGCACCATCCTAACAGAAAGAACAGTCTGGCTCAGAGAGGGACTGGAAAGCAGTTTGAAAACATGGAAATTAAATGGAAGAGATGAGCATGCTGATGGTAATTAATACAAATCAGAAGTTGGGACAGTAGGAACCTGGCACGGAAGCAAAAGGGTGTGGGGAGAGATGTGTGGCTGTCAGATTTTAGGATAGGAAACATCTTTTTCATTTTTGTGAGGAATTAAAACTACCTCAGGAGTAGTACCAGTCTGTTGGTGGAGGGAGAGTAAAACAGGAAATAAGAAAGTAGATCTGATCAAGGCAAGTATTGGTTCCGTGTTTGCAGTAAACCTCTAATGGTAACCACATATGGTTGATGAGGCTTTCATTTCCAGTGGTGTAAGGGTTGTCACTGTAAGGGTTGTCACTGTAAGAGTTGACAACAACATGAAAGTGGGTACTTCTTTTTAAGGGTTGAGCCCTTAAAACACCTTGCTAGTGCTCTTTTCAAGAACTTCACAGGAGCTGACTGTAGATCCATTTGATGACGCTGTTGAAAAATACACTGCAGTGAGATTGGTGTTTGCTGTTTGCATGTGACTTAGAATGAAGAAAGTAGGACGATGCAAAGCCAGCACAGTGCTTGGTATGGTTTGAAACACTGGTAGGAGAAGCCTGGGAAGGTATTTCTGAGGAGCTACTGGCTGCTGAGGAGTGAGTGCCCAGCAGGATCCGTGGCTCCGAGATAATTAACACTGTTCAAGACTGGGCAGGAAGCACAAACCAGAAGTTTTCAGGGAGGATGGAGCAATGGCAAATAATGCTGCAGAGTCTGGGATTGGGGCCACAGGGGAAGAAATTCGCTGTGTGGATCAGAGTTAAGTCAAACAAGAGGAAATAACTCTAGTAGCAATGTATCCAAGCTGATTATTTTGTTTATGCATGCTGCTAGATATCAAGCTGTTTTCCTCAATTAGGCATGCTTCAGATGGTCAAGTCTTCTGCTTTAGTGGAACATATAAAAAATAATTTATCTGAATTTATCTGACGTGGGCTGTGCTTGAGCTTCCCATGTACATCTCCTCTAGATGCTTGAATATCCTGTGTCTGAGAAGCTAACTGCAAGGGCTGCTATTTACCTGCTATTATTTTACCTGTTATTAAACATTTTTTGTAATGGTAATAGTTAGCAGGGGAAAAGTTTACTGAAGTGACTGAAGTAATAAAGTACAGCAATTCCTAACATATTAGTGTCGGCTTGTGAGTAGCAAACGTTGAAAATCATGACTGATTTTAATGTCATCAGGAAGTTTGCCTGACCTGGTGCTGTATGGCGATACAAAAATCATTTACGGCTGTCAAAGGAGGCACCTGACAGAATGGATCTCACACCGAAGCCTGGCTGAGACTTAGGTAGTTGATTCCAAGCTGTGCTCTGCAGAGCTACTTATAGAAGCAAAGAGCAACTCAGAAGCTAAGTCTGTTGGTAAGTTTAAATTACTTATGCAGGCTTCTGCAAATCGAAAAGGGTAGGGACAGAGGGAAATACTCCAAGTGTGAAAAAACAAATAAAATAGAAGATCACCAGGGGACTAGTGAGTTGGTGGCAACCAATATCATCTAAACATAAAAAAGAAAGTTATCCAAGGTAACGGGCATGGTCTTTGTTCTTGAATTACGTTTCCTAGATACATATCAACTTTTGTGTAAGATTGACTCGCATTGCTGTTTTTGAGCAAGGTTTCAGTGGTACCTGAAAGGCACTTGAAGGCATGATATCGGGGACTGAAAGGTACCTGGAGCTAATGGGATCCAATGCTAGTGATGAAATTTGCACCCCCAATGACTGTTGACCTACTTCTTAATTCTCAGTTTTTTGGCTTATGTTCTTAGCTAACACTATCTTGCATGCCTTCTAAAGTTTGGGGTTGCAGTGTTGATTTTTTTTTTTTTTTTTTCAATCTCCCACAAAGTTGTTTGCAGAACAGTGCTAAGCTGGGTGCAGCCTCCAGGGATGGACCTGCTGCAGCTACCCAGGAAACAGTGACGCAGCTGGAGTGAAGCCTTGCACAGGCACTACTGAACCAGCCAGCAAAACTACTTGCTTTAAAAAGCTGCAGATGCTAAACCTGAGGCCAGTCCTTGAATCTCGGAAATTAAGGGACAAAACTTGCCAAAATGCCCTTAGGTATTTTTGAATGGCTAGCAAATGTAGCTATAGGTGTTTAATCCCAGAATCCATTTAAAAGGGCTTAAATCCATACATATCTACAAATGATGAATTAAGTGGATCAATTTTGCCTTATGTGTATTCATCACCATACTGTTCATTAGCTGAACAAAGAAAATAGCTTCAAGATTTCAGATCAAGAGTCTATCAAGGCTTGGCAAGCTGTACAACTTACACAGAAGCGTGGCCTCATGGGACAGGAGTGCTCCGGCATGACCTTGAAAGCATGATTTTGCAGGACAGTGTGGGCAGGCGTGTCATGGCAGTAGGGCTGTGGGGAAGTGGAGAGGCTTGGTGGCTTCCTCACCTGGAAAAAGTGAAAGCAGGGTACTTCTCCAGGGTTGGCCCAGCAAACAAATGCCCTTACAGAAACAGAATACAGTGTTTCCTACAGTGAACTGTGGGAAATGCTAAGCCTCACTGTTGACCCTAAAATATTTTGTTCTGGTTATCTTTAAATACTGATGATTGTGGAGCAAAGCATTGTTTTGGCCAGGAAAGCAAACCGTTCAAAAGCCTTTGCTCCAATCATTTTGAAGGAGAAAAAAAAAATCTGCCCAAACCAGATGCACATCAAAATGCTTTGCAAATATGGTGCTTTACTTGGTGAGGACTTATATTTGGATTTTTATTTCTAATTCTATGCAGATGCTTACAGCTTGCTGCAGGAAAGTTGGGTGAGAGCTACATTCCTTGAATATGTCCTAGTGAAGGAGCAGCATCCAGCTCATCAGATCATGCCTAGCTCTTCCTTGTGTAGACCTTCAGCTATAGAATAGCTAGTAGTGTATGGTGAGGAATAAGGAACAAGAGATGCTTGCTCTGAGTGTCAAGTTTAGCAGGTTGTGCAAATGAAATAATTGCATTTCTCTGTACATCTTTAATCAAGTAGAACTACATTCCAGCATTCTTCAGTACTGGCAAAGAGCCTTGTCTAACTTTACTTTAGCTTCTGGTTCTGGTCTGGAGCACAATGCTATAGACGGCTCCGTTGTTTGGTCTAGTACCATTTGATGTGGACTGTACCAGAAGTCTGATGAGAAATCATTTAGCTGACATGGTGTTCTAGGAAGGAAAACAGAGTGGCCTATTACTTCTATTACCGTAGTGTTAATGCCCCATGGATACTTGAATTCAGTTTCTCTGGTATGCTCAAGTAACAGCAGAACTCCTGCCCTCTCTCTAGGTTGTGCAAGCTTGCTCAATGGAAGCATGGGGAGGAAACAGAAGGGGCTGAGAGGAAGGATTACTGTTCCTCTTATTGATGGGTATCAGCACCACCAGGCTACAGTATACGATTAGCTGGCATCCTGACCACTCAACTAAGGTTCCTGCCCTGCTTTTAGATCTTTGTCTCTATACTGTATTTACCCAAATCTGAAGTGTGGAAAGTTTTCTGAAGAGCCTCTTAAAACTAAAAGAGATGGAAAGTCTTGTAACTGGAGCTTCTCAGATGCTACCTAGGATGAAAGACAGTCAAAATCCTTCAGCAGTGTTCAGGCAATTTAACTTGTTTAGGCATCAGAGTGAAGCTCCCTGGGAAACTTTCTCCTGGTATTTCCAAGCTTGTTTTTTGAACTAATGTGTAAAATTAGGTGTAGGCAACTGTAAAGAGTCTATCAAGCAGACAGGAGGCTTTTCCACAGATCTGGTGGGTAAGGTCAGAAAAAAAGAGCAGTTTTGTTAATTGTTCTGATGAAGTGCTGCTACCAGGAGGCATTAATGTTTATCCATCGATATCTATGCTCTGCAGCCACATTACAGCTCAACCAATGCTCCTCCATTTCATTGTGTAATTCATCCCACCATCATCACAAGTTTGAACTATGCTTATAACCTCAGCTCCCAATATGCTGAATTGGCGATAAAATCAAAGTGGGGGGAGAAATATTTTTTACAAAGAACAGACATTACTCCTTTTTGACAAGAGACAAATGTTTCATTCAAATGCTGCATTTCGCATATTGGAAACAGTAATGAATTCTTGTGCACCTTTCTCCCTAGTTCACAATGTCAACCCCAGGCATAGAGGCACCTCAGGCTTTTCTTACAAAATTAAATTTAATGTTACACCCTCCAGTGGAATGATGCATAAATCAAGTGTTTGATTTGCATGGACTCTACTGAACAGCCCCATTCTGTGCAAATATAAACCCAGTCTTGAATATTATGTCAGGGACAGGAACAAAGTAATCCAGGGTTTCCAATGAGAGTCTGGTACCAAGTGTAATTCAGGCTGGTATTATGTTGGTCTCATGTCAAGGCTGTTATTACAATTCTTAGCTTTTACCTCCTTTTTTTCATTTCAAAAGAAAATGTTTTTTCTGACCTTCTTGTATTTTGGCAAACCAGTATGCACCAGTGCTATTTATACACTGTTGTCTGCGAGGAGCTGAGATGGAATTGTTGGAGGCTTTTTGTTTTTACTTTTCTCCTAGATGAGCAGTGAGGGTAGCAGGATATAAGGCTAATAAACCAGGGCAAAGCAAAGATGATCATGGAATAAAAATGCAAATGGAAAGAAAAAGATTAGGTGGCTTTTTACCCTGTTTGGAAAGAGGCTGCCTTCCATGTGAGTGTTTGGGGGCATGGACTGGGTCAGCAAAGTTAAGTGACTTGGAGGCAACAAATGTATTCAGCTTCAACATACAAATGTATTTGCTTTCAACATGGTGCAGATCCATCTGCTGGACTTCCTTGTGTAGCCAGGCCATTCACTGCTGCTCTGCCATTTACTTATTACAGATGCATGTTCGTGATTTCTTCATAGTGGCGATTATTGTTTTACTCCAGGGAGCTGTAAATACTGCTCCTCACAAACTCATCTGAAATGCAGATCACCTTTGAGGCTAATGTTTGAGATGCTGAGTTTCTGTCTACCCAGTAAGGTTTTTCTATAGTACTTGTGTGTTTGCTGTATTGGGATGGGGCTTCTCTGTGTACGTAAATACATCAGGTTCTCATGCATCCTCCTCTTTGCCACCTCAATTAAGTGTAGGAGCTCATCTGTCTTTCTCAATAGGTGCTGCAAAGTGATACCGTACAGGAATTCATTTTATCTGTATATTGGTGAGGATTTGCCTCCGAGATCTACCAGTCTCAAGGTTACATTACAGAGCATGACGGCAATAGCTCTTAAGATCAAAAGAAAATCTACAATTAGTTCACTGATCAATAGATCAGCAATCTAATATTATCAGTCTTGATTACAGTTGAATGATGTCCTCTCCTCCAAACGGGATTTTACAGTAAGTGGCTGCATGTGTAATAGTTTAGTAAACTTGCTTTCATTTAGTTTCAGAAATGAGGCTTCCTTTTATTTACTCAGACTTATGCAATAACCTTATCTTGGACAAAATGTTGTCCTCATTTTATAACATAATACTGGATCCCTAATATATATATATATATTTATTTTTAGCAGAAGGCTAAAAGAATAAGCTAAGCAGCTTATTCTATGGTTTAATTATGCCATTTGTTTTCCAAGAAGCAGAGCACAGTTTTCTTTGATCAATCAGTAATTAGCAGGAAATCAAAACTCCACTTTTTCCAACTTCTCTTTTCTGAAGGAGGCCATCTCCTTCAGAACACGGAACTGGCCAAGGACATGGCAGTCAATGACAGTGCTGGCCACAGGGACAAGAAATGGTGGAGTTAAGACCTACAGTAGGGCAAGACAGGCTAAGAGCCGGGTAAGCTACAACTGTGGGGCAGGAAACTTTGTCTAGGGATCTGTGTAGCAGCATCCCATGGCAGGCTGCTCTGTAGGGTAAATGTGTCCAGGAGAAACCATCTTCAGGGACAGTCTTCCCTAAGCACAGTAACCTTTCATCCACAAGTGCACAAAAATCTGCAGGCAAGAAAGGCAGCCAGCCAGCAGGGTTAAACAGGGCAATCCTGTTTAAACTAAAAGGAGGGAGGAGAAAAAGGCCTTTGGGAGATACAAATAAGGATGAGCTACTGAAATGTTCAAAGACATCACCCATAAAATTACTAAAGGATAACTAGAATAAAATTATCAGGGCAAAGTTAGTAATGCAAAGGCTCTATTAGATTTTAAACTGGTGTGGAATGTGAAGGGATAAAACTAAAACATGGGGTCCCAGCTGAGTCAGGTGGGCAACAAGTTAAGACAACTAGGGAGAAGACTGAGGTATCTGATGCTGCCTTGGCCTTAGTCTTTGGCAAGGTAGGGTTGCAAGACAGGCTCAGGGAGGGAAATACAACCTGCAGGAGAGGACTGGATTATGGGCTATTAACTGGACATGGACAAATTTCTGGGACAGGTGGGATAGGAAAAATAAAAACAAGGATCTGTCAGCTATATGTTGGATCAGAAATGGTCTTTCTGTGCATCCTATGAATTAAGTGTCCTTCTGGCTGCTGAAAAACACTTTCTACTCTTAGCATTGCTCGCACTACTGACCTTTTGTGTTTGGTACTTGATTTCAAATCTTGGGTCTCTGTACACCTTAGCTGTGGGTACATTTGTTAATGGCTAATGGTAACAGGGAAGAGAAATTACATACCTGTCCCAGACCAGCCACACTGAGGTCTGTATGCTGTGCTCTGTGCCCACTATGGGCTCTAGAAACCTTGGTCACTCAAACTCTTCCCGGCCTTAAGTATTCCATATGATACATCCCATATACCCGGAATCACCCTTCCTTCTGTCAGTGTGATGCTAAATCTTTGCCTACATTGTTGAAGGTTTTAATCTGCTGCTATCACTGTGTTCTTCAAAGGATGCTTCATGAGAACAAAGAGCCAGTTTTTTATTGCAGGTAGATCTTACCTTTTGGTCTGAAAACTGAGCATTGGATAAAGCACACTGTATGAGGGCCTACGCCTGCTTGAAAGCACTGGTGAAGCAGAACATGTGTAACAACACCTGTGTTGATGGGAAGCATAACACTGGATTTCACTAGGGGGCCTGGAATGTGTTGCTAATTATGACTGATGAGGTCCATTGTACAGATGAAGAGGTCTGCTGGAGGAAGGGACTTAAAGCCACCAGTAAAAAAGTGTATTTAGTTGTACTGGGGGATTGTCACCCATACCATCCCACTGGGACTGACTTTGTGGTTTGTTTCTTTTGAAATAAGGGCTGAGTCACGGGTAAACAAAATGCATAATTATAAAATACTTTTACTAGCCTTAATTGAATAAGAAGAAATAAAATCCAGCCCAGAGTATGTCACATACCCAGCATTATAAAATGAGAACAATGTTTTGTATCAGGCTTTTCCAACTTCATAATGCACCAAAGAGTAGATCTTGAAATCAATTAGAGGTCTTAATTTTTACAGTTTGTACTATGGATAATACCATTTGTGGAAAAACAGGCTGCCAATTTGTATGAAAATCAGTACTCAAACATTTTTTACTTTCTACCTGTCCATAAGTTCCAGTAAGGTAGATTTGGAGCATGTCGCCAAATTCTTTGAGGGGTCTTGCAAAGAACGTGGATTAGCAGAGTGAGTTAAGTGGGGCTTTTTCTGCCAGTAAAACTTCATTGCTGTTGCACTGGGGATGATGCACAGTTTGGAAATGGTGCATTTGAACTCAGTCCATTGTCCTGATACAGCATGTGTTCCTCCTGATTTATCCCTTTTCCCATAAATATCTCTGCCGGCCATTGTCAGGCACAGGTTTGGATGAACATCTGGTCTAATTGGGTATGTCCCAATTTAATTAAAAACCTTGTGATTGTCATTTGCCTGCCCTTTAAGATAATGCTGTCATCTTGAAAGACCTACCTTTAAGTATGGTTCTGTACTTTACAGAAAGTATTATTCAAAAACATCCGAAGTCTTATTGTTAACAGAGCCTTTTAGGAGTAAATAATACTTATGTTGTTTTAGGATAGTTTGAATATACCATCTAGTTCATAACTGGGCTATCTGAACATCCCTTACTCTTCAATGTGCTTTCAGACATCATTGCAGCACCTACCCATTCTCCAGTCTTGTATCCAAGGGGCGTTGCACAGCCCATCACTTTTGTGGTGAGGTATCTGAAATGGCTGTGTGTAAAGCCTCTGGAATGGTCAGTTTTGAAATTCAACCTGTCAAACACTTTGAAGGTGTTGGAGAGGCAGGCCATGTCTATGCATTTCCAGGTTCCTTTGTTAGCTTGCCTCTTTTTTCTCCTTTTTTTTTTTTTTCTTTTTTTTTTTCTTTTTTTCTTTGTTTGTTTTTATAGTTTTAAAAGGTAAGAGTTTGGCATCTGGGCTTTGACAAGAGTGCCATTTGGTAAGGGCCCACACAATAACCCTTCCCCCACAAGAGTAAAAGTTATGGTTCAGAGGAAAAGGAAGCTTGATCTAAGATCTTGTAATGCACTTAGAGATCAGCACTGTGTCAGATTTCTGTTTGTCATTATTGTGGTTAAGGGAGGATGTGGGTGGTGACCCGTGTCTTGATTGAATATGTAATAAATAATGACAATGGTGGGAATGTATTTTAATCAAGGTATGGGAAAATTGCAGCTTAAAAAGGTAACATAGAAAAAAAGCTCCAGTTTTATCCACTACCTGCTAATGTAATATCATAAAGCAGCAAAGGCTCTCGCTCTTAATACAAATGGGGACAATTCAATTTACTTCAAAGAACAACCTTAATAACATTCTTGGAAGGCCTGAATTGCTTTTGAATTTTCTGTATGAAAGACGATATAGTTTAGGGATGTCATCTCTAATAAGTTGGCTCTAAGCTGGAAACCTTGAAAACAGAAAACATCCCAATGTGAGCCCCTAGACCCCCAACCTTCAGCATGCAGCATCTCAGCGATGCATGTAGAGGCATGTGCTGGTGCAGCTGGTTGATCTGTGTCCCTGTAACCAAACTTCTTGCTGCAGACAGAGCATCATCCTTCTAGCTTTTTATTTTTTGAGGTGGTCTTTATCATGCCAAACCAAAGACTGGTTTTTAGAGCTGAGAAAGACCTCGGCTTGGGCTAAGGAATCATTTTTTCCCTCAGCAGTTTTCTTATTAAATTATTGTGGCAAATGACTGCAAGGGTATTCAGTGAAATAAGTACAAAATACATCTCCCCAACTAGCTCCATGCCTTTTTTTTTTTTTTTTTATCAGACACAAAGACTAATGAATTGGGGATGACTGCAGTGGTAAAATCCAAATGTGGAGGATATTTGCTGTCCTTGCTAATGGGAGAAAAATATAGTACACCATTGGCCTAAAGGCTACAGCTGTGATTCCTTTGTAACTTGGAGTGCATTAAAAAAGCTTCAGTCAGCAAGATAAGTTAATTTTTAATGACCTTTATAAACTGTTTTAGCCTGAAACTCAGGAGCATCTCTTTAAGATTAAATGTTTAAATCCTTTTAGTTTGGGACTGCTCAGCATCTTGAGTTCTCCTTTGTTTCAGAAGAAACCTCCAACATCTGTAAACAAATTCTGTTTGTGATAATTATTGTCAAACTAATGAGGAGCTAACATGGCACTCTTAGATGTTTAGTGGTTCCTGTCTCTGCAATGCTAACCTGGTCAGAGAGCTGCTGTCTCTTCACTAAGAGCTCCCAAGTTGTGCATCACCACTGGTGATTGTTCCTTACTTGTGTTTACTGGTGGGGGAGCAAACCCAGCCGTCACCTTCCCATTCGTCTGATCTGCCACAGCTGTTCCCTGGACAAAGACCTTCAAGAAAAGGACACTGTAAGAGGGTGAAATGGGTCTGCTTTGAGAAACTGTACTGGAATCTAAATGGTTGTAGTGATCAAATAAAATAGGTGAGAGCATGGCTAAAACATCAGGCAGACAACTTGGCTATAAGCTGCTCGGCCCTGATCCGGTGCCTTCATTTCAGTGTGGCTCTGTGCATAGTCTGTGAATCCTTTGTTGCATTAAAGGATGGATCTTGTCTCTGAGATCAATAGCCCCTAAACAGACCACTGTATTTCACTGCAGCTTGTCTCCTATGTATGCAAAGCTCTTCACTCCTTAGTGTGTGGGCTGGGTAGTTTGTAAATTAAACTGCTTCCATTGTTTCACTACTATAGCATGCTCAAAAGGACAAGAGCAAAACCACAGCAGTAGAAGACTGGGTGGACTAGGTGCTACGTGCCTTGTGTTTTCCCTGCTTAGGGGATAAGTCCACCTAAAGATTCACTGTCCAGAGTTGGATGCTTATGTTGTAATCCCCCAAATACTTTTCTGGGTACAACAGAAGGAATATTTCTAACTGGAAATATTATCTTTAATCAATGAATGATTATAAGTGGAAAAAATCACAGTGATCGGAGAAAATGTGCTTTTTCCTCAGATCAGATCAGAATGTGAAGTCGGGAAGAGTATCATAAAGTCATACACCTTCTTCAAAATACATCAGTCTAATGAAGGTTGTTATTCCACATACAAGCTTCTCTTGCCCAGTTGTCCACACTAAACATGGAAGCAGGCCAGAAACATTAAAAATGTTTCTGGTTTTTCCATGCCAACCTAAATGAGATGAATTCTACTTGCTCTTTATGGTGAGTGCAGTGATGAGCAGCTATCCTGGAGTGCATTTGATTGCATCGGGCATGAATAGTGTAAGGCTTTTCTTTTATTTAGTTGTGTCAACTTGTTGGTGTATGAGGATGATATTTTGCTACCCATTGTTACACAGTAGAGAAATAATGTCTGTATTAATCATCCGATTAATCCGATGACTTGCAAGTATTTTACTTATTTGGTACATTGAGATTCATGCTTTTTGTTATTTTGAAGGATAATTATATGAACCTGTGGTTGCTATTTAATTAATTTATTGGCAATTTATAGATTGATAGCCTCATTTGATGATGCACAAAGTGAAAAACCTACTTCAGGGTCTGAATAGAGAAAACAATGCCAAGGCTCTGCACAGCACTAGCAATAAATGTGTGAATGTTCTTGTGGAAATATGGTTGTTTACGGAAGTTTCTTTAATTAACATACAAAAAGTATCTCAGAATATAATTGATTCAACCAGGCCTGAATAGAGCTTATAGTTTCCAGGGGGATTCTTTAGAAAGCTGAAGACCCAGAAGAAATGTACGGCTGCACGATTTTCTGCAGAAAAATGTACTTTCCGCATGCTGCTGAACAATACAAAATGCGTTATTGATCATATACATGATTGTATGAAGGTTAGTGAAGGGGGGATACCCTCTGTAAATTTCCTTTGATCCTGCTAAATGTTGTTACCAGAGTGCTACAGGAAATAAGTGACTGTAATGATTTTAGAGTGGCATTATTGTTGGCTGTAGCAAAGATGAAATGCTGCCTGTGTTCCCTTAGCAGACTTTACTGTAGTGCCACCATGAAAGACCTGAAGATCATTATTTACTGGAAATAAAAGAACAAGGCAGAAATCGATTACTATGACACTAGATTTATGTCTCCATTGTACTCTATATACATCTCCTATTTGTTCTAACTTCATGGAAGGATATTTAATACATAATGGAAAGAGGCTTTTGCTTTTGATTTATTTTTTGTTTATTATTTTTGGCATTCCTTGGAGAAATTCTGGAAATCAATACTTGGATGTAAGTGTGCATGGATGCAGGTAGTGGGAGGCAGTGGCAATTGATGTTGCAGTGCATCTTTGCTCTGACGTGAAGATCTGGCATGCACAGAACTCAGTTTTGGAAATAGAAAACACTCAGCTTAGGAGGGGATAGAGCTGTGTTTCATCTGTCCTTTGATGCATACAAGGATCCAAGAAGCATAGGTAAATTCATGTGTGTAGCAAAGCTGGAAAAACAATCCCGCTGTACTATTTAGTAGCAAGCATAAGTACTAGTTGTATCAAGATGAGCGATGCCTTAAAATGTCTTAAAATGGGAGGGGACAATGCAAATGCTGAGGAAATTCAGGTGAAACTGTTTGAAGATGAATGTGGCTTTTATTTCTCTTCTGTTTTTTCCACCTCTTAGGAGGTCTGTAGTTCACTTTGCACATGCCCCAGTTTCAGCTGAGCATTTTAACTAACCACTTGAGTGTGGGAGCTATAATGTCAGCAGAAGACACAAAGAGCTACATGTCTAAAAGCAAATACACAAAAATACTGGGATTTAAAAACAAACAAACAGAACAAAAAGACCTAAGTCTGGGTATTGAGGTCACATGCTGCAGTAAAAATACCTCTTGCATTAGACCTTAGAGAAGTTTGAAAGCAAGGTCATCAACCTACCCAAAGCATAGAATATCCTGAGTTGGAAAAGGGATCCGTAAGGATCATTGAGTCCAACTCCTGGAATAGATTCTGGAATACCTCCTGGAATAGCTTCAAATAGTTTCTGGTAAGATGTAACATGTAAACGGGATGACATTTAAGATAGGATCAACTAATTAGCTGGTGACTGCTCAGGCATAGATGAAGTGGGCTCTGGTGCATTTCTTGTTCCAGAGAAAACAATATGAGATAATTGCAAGTCAGAGGGCCTCCCAAAGCACCCAAGAGCATGACCTTGGGTCTCCTCCCACTGCTGCTGTCCTAAAGTGCAAGATTGGTTCTCCAAAAACTGAGCCCCTTCCCCAAACCTCTTGTCTCACATGTAGAATAAGGAATTTGAATATTGCTGGTTCAAATCACAATAACAGTGAAGATGGTCTGTGGATGATGTGTGACCCCTTGGACTGTATTTGAAACTGTTTGAAATTTAAATTTCATACATTGGCTGTATGAAAGACCACTGGGCTTTGCCCAGAGAAGCACCTGTTCTTCCACCTGATGGGCTGCTCCTGAACCCCGTAATTGGATGGCAACATGAAGTATTAAATGCTCCCCCTATCATTTGTGATATGGAAAAAAAAAAAAAAAAAAAAAAGAATGCTGCTTCCTAAACCAAAAGGTTTATTCCCTTTATTCCATGCTGGTTTTTAGTCATGAGTATGAGCAGATGTCCATCAGCAACAGTTAAGTTTATCTTGTGTGATGCTGATCATCAATAGCTCAGAGTATGTGTTGTGCAATTCAGAAAACATGTTTGTGCAATTCAGAAAACATGGCTGCCTTTCTAAAGCATCTATCAATAATAATTTCTAGCTGATATATAGCTTTATGAAAAACAGTCAGCATCAGCTGAAGCCTAGCAATGCATCTCCACCAGGGCTTCCTGGAGCAGAGCGATCAATACCCTCAGTTAATTTTATGAGGATGCCGTGAAACCCTGTAAATGCAGTGGCATTCTCCCCAACCTTTCTCTTAGCCCATCAGTTACAGACTAAAAGGTCAGTCTTGCTGTAGGAAAAGTCTGTCCTCAGTAAAGATTTTCTTCTTTTCCTGCTCTGCAGGGGGGAGGGTGTTTGTTTTGGCAGGAGCTGTTGCTTTACTGCAAACCTTGCCAAGGTAGCCTAAGAAACATCCTACTTGCTGTTCTGAGCTTCTTGCTCTTCCATCTCTGAATCCTTTCTGGTGAGCCATGGACATTTTGCAGCTTTGCAGCAGTAGTGAGAGTGTTGGTGGCTGCAGAGCAGAGCTGGTTGGAAACGTCTATTGCATTGATGGTCAGTTAGCTCAAAATCAGGCACCATTGGCTTAGCTCCATTCCCTCTGCTGCTTTGACCCCAAGGAGGAATGCTTTAGCTATTGTCCTGCAGTGTTCTCTAATGTTTTATTGAAAAACTGTCACCAAATGCATATGTGTTCATGTATATTCATAAACTCCTTGCAATGTTCATTAAATGATAAGAGGGTGGAAGGAGAGGAGGAAATACTAAATAAGCTTGAATAATACTGTGGGAATGACTAAATGCCTTCTTCAACTAATGAGAATAATCTAAATCTAACAACTGTAATACCTGCTAAAAAGCAGACTACTTTCAGCCCTGAAATCTAAATGAAAGCTTGCTGGCCAGAGTCAAACCAGCCTGGGGAAAGCCCTGAGGAACCCTCCATGTTAGGCTGAATGTTAGCTCAGCAATGATGTTCCTGTTTTTTTGTTTGTTCGTTTTTTGAAATAAATGCTTCTGTCCTGGTATAGTGCTTTCACCCGACATGCCAAATGAGGGTGCAAAAGTGCCTCCAAAAATGGGGAGCTTTTTTTTTCTTTTTTTTTTTTTTTCCTTTGCTTCAGCTAAAGGCATGACTGTTAGAGAAGCCT
Organism: Aythya ferina; assembly: GCF_964211825.1. Lineage (NCBI taxonomy): Eukaryota > Metazoa > Chordata > Aves > Anseriformes > Anatidae > Aythya > Aythya ferina. Next base: position 76,784,184 of record NC_140300.1, read on the forward strand.
TGAATGATTTACTTTGATGCACCAGTCTGAGGGCAAACCATAAAATAGTTCAGTGTGACAGGGCTCAACGGGCAACTCTCAGCAGGCGAAAATGTAGGACTAAAACAGAAAATGAATTGTGACCAATAAGTTCACTACAAAGGTCTACCGCATGTTGTGCTGATATATGTCTTCAGTACTGCGTATGCATATATTTATTTCATATTTACAGTATCTTTTGTGGGCCCAGAGGAGACCAGTGAATTAAAACCACTTTCAAAAGGGGTATGATCTGTCTGGACCATCCTCTCTGCTGGAGCCCTGGTGCAGCTGCAGCTCTGTATTGCTCCCATCTGCTATCCTCTCGCTTGGGGACGGAGGGACGTGTTCCCCCTCCAGGAAGCAGTGCTGTTCACACAAGGGGTGATATGGGCCTCGTTCAGTACATGACATGAGGTAGGCTATGACATGCCAGATTTGGATGACTGCTGGGCATCTCCACACAGTTTAATGAATTCTTGTGTGAATGTGCTTGAAAGATCACTACCCAGATACAGCATTTGGCTGAAAATCCTTGTAAGCCTTCAATCAGAAAGTAGAAATCACACTGTGTCTCAGGGAACCCATCACACAGCTTGATGGCTGCATTTGTAAGTGAATGTTTTGTGAAGTACTCATAGCTTAAACATCAGTTGTTTATAAGTACTTGAAAATATTAATCTGAATAATGGATATTTTCAGGAGTCAGGATTAGTGTTCTAGGCAGATGAGGTAGTAATTGAAAATGAACACTGTATTCTTTTGTCATAATAATTTACATTCACAAGCTGCAGGCAAAAATATTTGCTCTCATCATCGAGACTGCATTGTCCCTGCAGTGCTGTGGCCAAACGGCGGGCCCTGCCCACGGAACACTTCATGAGCTTGTTCTCAGCTTCTGTAATGCACCTCCATAGGGAGGGCTACATCTGCATATCCCTGACAGTGAAAGCTGTATGTGTTCAGCAGTGCAAGTCCAGCTGTTAGTTTCCACTCCCACGGCACCCAGGGACTGTTGGTGTGCCTTCAGAAAGAGGCCCCTGTTCAGAAAGCTGCCTGGTCAGCCACACTTGCTCAGCATGGACTTCTGTGAGAACATAAGTGAGCACGCTATGCAGAGCCAAGGCACGTCTGTTACCTGCAAGGTGTTCCTTGAGCAAGACAAGCCATGCTAAACCCTGCATCCTGGGGCAAAAGCCAGGGCCCACAACTGCAGTGGCTCCTTCAGCAGGTATTGCTGTTCTTCTGCACAGGCAGCAGTGAGCAACAAGGTCTTTACATGCATGTTTGCAATGAAAGTGCTGATGTAGCTTTGACACAGAATATGAAAAATGGGCAGCAAGCACTAGTCAGAGGTGTAGATGAGTGGTATACGATCTTCAGTATACAAACACTGTTTGAGAGGGAAACACTGTTTTTTGAGAGAAAGCAAGTGCAAGAAATGTCTTCTAGCAGCCAGCCTCCTATAGTAACGTCCCCAGTGGGACAAAGACCTCCCCTGCTCTGAAGAGCATACCAACCAAAGTAATCATTTCCATCCAGTAGCTCAGGAAAAGAAAAAAAAAAAAAAAAAAAAAAAACAAAACCACCACCACAGCTGCCTCTGAACACCACTGCTGCCTGAGGACAGTGGGGTTTGCTGGAGGATAGCTCCTCGAGCAAGGAGTGCTGACCTGGGAGTGTGGCTGTGTGCATGTCACCCATCCCTGCCACCCCCTGCTCCCAGGCATACTGCTCAGTACAGATGCTCCGTGACATCATGGTCAAAATGTAAAGCATTTTGTAAATAAATAATAAATAATGGCAGTGCAGAATTAAATGCTGCATGTATTAGATCTCAGTGATGAAGCCTCTGATTAATATAATGATAAGCCTGGTTTAATTGCATTACCTTCCATTAGCTCACCTTCTCTTCCTTATAATTGTTTCTAAGGCTCTGTGTCCCTAATTCCTACTGGGGCTTTCATCCCACGTTTATTCAAGTGAGATTTCTGCTTTCAAAACTGCACCTTTCATCAATCTCCTATTAATTAGCTAAATGCTGCATCCTATTATACATTCATGCATTCGGTCAAGCATGTGCCATAACAAGAGGAGAGTCCGTGGTCTGCCCAGGCTCCTCACGGGAGCCGGTCATTGGTATTCCAGGATAAGTCAGCTTACTGTAATTTGAAATTGGTCTGCTGTCCCATTAGGAATCTGCCCGATCAATACCAAGTGAATTAGAGTTTCAGTGATCTGATTAACTCCCCATTATTTTCTGCCCTGGCTGATTTAGAATGCACGATGAGACAATATTCCAGTTTCTTTGCTTTATCCCAGTTTAAATGAAATATAGACATCTGAGGAAGCAGTGGCCGTGCATTTGATTTGGCTGTGCTGTAATAAAGTCAAACAGTGTGAGCATCTGCCTCGCCATGACAGCTGGAGCAGGGCAGCAGGGAAAAATGTCAAATTCCTCCGCTCTCATGGGGTAATTCTCTGCCCCCTGCACCCTTGAAAGAGGAGTGGGTAACGAAGGTCTCGTCACATGTAGTTGGGTTGCGGGGCCTTCATCATCAGTATAGAGATGATTATTTTGTCTTGGCAGCTTGTAGACGTGATCTCTATGTGGTGCTTCCATTTGCCACATTAATGTAAGTACCTGATAACACAAAGCAGGATGGGAAAATCGGCTGCAGTGATTTTTGGACTTGGAAGAAGGTTTTAAGAAGAAAGGCTGCTGGCTTTGGTTCATCCGCTAATTTTGGAATTACGCTAATAGGTCCTACCCCTTGTCTCCTATTTTATTCTTAAATTTATTTTTCCAAGACAAAAACACTGTTTTTATCGCACATTCCCTTGGCAGTGTGCATTAATACTGGCTTGAGGAAATGGTACTGCAAGGACCTGTGCAACCCAGTAACCCTTGTGCCAGGTCTGTCCCTTGCAGGTCGTGCAGCAAAAGTAAGATGGTCAGAGAAGATTGCCCATGTGATAGCTGGGGATGTTTCGGCAAGGTATTCCTACCCAAAGTACCTACCTGTCCTTGTAATATCAGGCCTTGCCAGCTAGAGATGTGAAAGACAAAAAGCTTCCTAGTCATGCTGAGATACTCCAAAACAGGGCTGGCACACAAAGCAGACTTGGTCTATTTTAAGATTTACAGTGTTAACCTAACAGTAGGTCAGAATTACAAAGCGTTTTAACAATTGGAATATAAGTAAGAAAAAGCTGCAGGTGCTTTTGTCAGGAGTGAAAGTCTTGTTTGCATTCCCCTTCAAGTTGCCTTAGAGTCCTCGCCCTGTTGTAATGTATTTCAGGGCATAAAATAATGTGCAGTGCTGCACATTTTGTGTACTAATAGGCAAAAAATGGGTCATAATCTGCTTAACATGTGCAATGAGTATATTAATATTAATTTATGTCTTCTGCAAATTAATATAGATTTGCTGACTTGTACATGTGTAATACATAAATACATACATAAAAGTTTAATGTGGGCATATTCTTGTACCTCCCACCACTATATGTTGACATTTTTAGTGTTTTGTCATTGCTGCTCGATAAACAATTGGATGTCGAGCAAGTAGGAGAGGAAAACGGAGAAGATGTGCAAGTGCCAAGAGTCTGGGCTGTCCCTGGGAAGAGAACCTGGTAATCTCCTGACACTGAAGCCTGCTCTCCAGGCATTCTGCACAGGGCAGGTGGGATGGCAAAGCACTGTGCATCACCCGCTAGAGGGTGACAGAGCCTTATGCTAGGACATGAGAGGTGACACGCTGCCCTGAGCATCAGGATCTGGCACCCTTGGCCTGCTCCAGGGAGTATTAAGGGGTCCAGCCCCGCCAGCATGGAGAGTGCCCACAGGGTTTAGGTGGTCTCATCAGCTGGCACCCTTGGCTGCCCTCCTGTGCTCACCCCAAGGGTTTCCACTGAACGCCCAGGGGAAGGTTTTATGTCTCAGTCTGGTGCTGAGGCTCCCATCATGCTGCCAGACTCGTTAAGTGGGAATGGGGTCTTGGTTGATGAAGATGAATGGGGAAAACCTACAGGAAAAATGTCTCCAACTCAGTCATGTGTAGAGTAGAGCTCAAGCACCGAGCACTGATGGAACCCGCAGAAAGAACTGGAGGCGGAAAGGGAAGTGCTGGGGAGGATGCCTGCAAAGGGTGCCGGTAACCAACAGTGAGACAAGAAGACAATCTAAAAGCAAAGTGTCGTGGTGATGTAAAACCACGCTTTTAAAGGGACACCCTTTGGAGGTGAGCAGGCTGTGGAATCCTGAAGAAAAAGGTTGCAGGATTTAAAATAAGTTTGTGACGGATCTGGGGCATGATTTACTGCTTTAAGGTTTTCTTATTATTTCTGAGGAACCCATAGAGAACTCTATTAATTAAAACTCAGACTGACACTTTGGTTCCATAAGATCTAGGAATTACTGAGATTTTATCTCATTACAGCATTTATTGCACTGTTCGTCCTTTTAATTAAGCTTTAACTACCTCCAAGGTGAGTTTTATCACCCCACAATGCACATGGGCTTTGACTACTTGTCTAAAGCTGCATTAGGGGATGACAGCCACATCGGAGAAACCTGAACTGTGTTACCACCCCAGCTCGATGCGTTCCTCTCCTCCATGCTGAAGAGCTTGGATTTCTCTTTGGCCTGCCAGGTGAGCCATGTGCATATTGCAGGAGCCAAGGTGGTACCATGGGCCTGCTTAAAAAAGCTGTATTGCTGTCACCAGGTGGCAACATAACAATGTTCCGTCATGATTTCAGCTTCATATATTGCTGCTGACTAGTTGGGTTTGTGTTTTTCTGTAAACCTTTGCTATCTACAAGAAATATCTGATTTCAGTTTCCGTTTTGTTTTGATGCTGTTGCGAACTCCTTTATTTGAATAAATAGTTTTCAGGAATGCAGGACTTATGAAAATGTTTTGCATGGGTGTCATCCTGGCAGGTCAATCCCCTAAGTTCAATAAATGGCTGTGTGAGTTACGTGTATTCTTATGACTGTTGTTGCTATTACCATTGATATGTGGATAATTTGTTCAGTGTTTGTAAATGAGCATTGACTGTACAATGCAGGAGTAGGGCAGCAATACAGATTTTTCTCATTAAAGCAAAAAGCCTGAAGAGGGACAATTTGCTGATACAAGTCAGAGTAAGCCCTCAGAAATGAGGCAAAATTACTGCTCTTTGCCTAAGCTGTATTATTTTTGACTTAGTGAGAACTGTGCATGATTTAATATGCTAAGATTTGGTGAAACATTTAGAAAAAAGCACTAAGAAGAGCTTGAGGCTCCTTAATGTCACATCAGAGCTGGATACTCCTGTATCCTCCAGTTGCAAAGAATTAATTTGTATTTCTCTTAGCCCTAGCACAAAACTTGCCTGTAAAAATAGTCAACATTTGTGAAAACCAAACTTTGACATTCTACAAATCTAGCCATCTCACAGAAGTATGTCTTCTACATGCAGATATAAATTGCATTGATATGGTTTTAATATTTCTTTCCCCTTCCTTTCCTTTTGTTGTTTTCTGACCCCGAGGAGCTTGACACCTTTATCATCTGCTTTCCCTCCATTTTTATGTAATATTTCTTGAATGGTTTTTAATAAGTTTTTAGCCTCTAGGAATGTCATTTTTTAAAAAAAGTCTGGGGATGTAAAGACAAAAGCAAACAGAAAACTAAAAGTTTCACCACAAGGTGTAGAATACCCTGGCTAAAACCTAACATACAAACCCCAGCAGTCTGCAGTCAGGTAAAAAGACTGGATCGCCCATAACAGGTACGTCCAAGCAGTGACTAAAATCTGTGCTTCCAGCAAGACCCCTGAGAGGCTCATAGGGGGCAGTGGTGAGGCAGACCAGGGAGCAGAAGATGAGAGGTTTTAGAGAAATGCAAGGTGCTAGTGGCACAGTGGTGAAGTGTCAGTGGCATTTGGGTGCCCTGAAGCATATCAAGCAGTATGGGGCAGCTATGATTTAGTGCTTCCAAGGAAGATTCCCCAAAACTCGTTTTTCTCCTGCATAGGCAATTCTCATGGGGTCCTCTGTGAGTGATGGGATTACTCTGAACAATTGCAGGGAAGCTCTGGTAGAGGTCCAGGTGTAGGAACTCACCCCCTGCTATCTAAAGAGATTATCAACTCTGAATATAATCTGAAGAAAAGTTGTCTTGCCCTGCTTTGGTAATGAACAGTCACCTATTTTTCCAGCAAATTAGAAGAAAAGGTTTTTTATTGTATGAGAAATATAGCCTACCTCTCTGAGGCTGGTTGCAGAAATCACCTTTTGATCCCAAATACGGTTGTTCAAGTTGGTAAATTTAATAAAAAAGATAAAAAATGTGGCAGTACTTATATCAGAAGCAATAAACTCTGATTAGATCTCACAGTTTTGGTATTGAAGTCTCTTTGGATTGCACAGAGGTGAGAGCTTTGGGTAAGATAATAGCTTCAGACAAATGCTAGAGAGTATGAAGTTTAAATAACCTTTCAGATCTCACATTGTTTAGGAAATTAAAATAATCAAGTATGCTTTCTGTCACTGTCTACTGTGTGCCTAACTGTCCATGCCCCTCCATCATTCATTATCCCGTAATGGGGGATATATCTGTGCTTCTTCTATCACACAGCCTGGCTGTCTGCATGCTGTGAATATTGCCATCAACTCATTTTTATTAATGTTTAAAACAGCAACGGAACAGGAGCAAATAATCCAGTAGCATCAAAACATCAGAGATGCTTCTGTCATTTGTGTCTCACTGTAGCTGCTTGATACTGAGAAAAATGCAAGTTTAAAAGCACAACAAGCTTTACCCCTCACGTAGACTTGCTGTGTATTTATCCCAGTGTAAGCTGTTAAATAAACAGCAGGATACTTGGTCAAACTAGGGGCACCAATTGTCTGCCCCCAGCACAGGTGTTGCTTCTGTTTCTCCTGGCAGAGTTCATTGATGCTAACATGGAAGTTGTACAAAGTTAACTGATGTCTAACTGAGCCTTGAAGCTAAGACCTGGGTCAGCAACCTCAGCCCAGTTGTTGGCACTGGTGAGTGCCTGTACAGATTTTGCCCCATAATTTTGTTGGGACAAATCACTCAGAAGTCTGTGGTTTTTTTAAAGGGAGATGGAGTCCTCCAGTCTGTTGAAAATTTGGAGGAAGATGCACAATAGCTATTAAATACTTTTAAGTCAGCTTTCCTGGACCTCAGTCAAGATTTATAGAAAAATAAATTCAGCCTACCCGCCTTTCCTATTTTGTGTGTTACATGGTGTTGATGAACCTGCCAAATATGGTTACAAATTTGTTTAATTTCCTTGCTTTACAAAAAAATAAATCAGCAAAGCATGTGAAGTCCTGGGCTAATGTATTTCAAAGCCACTTGCTTGGGTGAAAGACTTCCTCGTGTCCAGGTAAGTGCTTGAATCTTTGGGTGCTTCTGCACAACATGCTTCACATGGTGAATCACCTCATCTGCAGCGCCTGGACAAGCAGAAGTCCTAGAAGTGAGGGAGGATGTGAGTGTGAGGGGGAATGGCCCTTGTGCAGTACGTGGTGCCTGGTCTTAGCTTCTGGTGGGGCATGGATGCAGTTTTCCATTTCATAGACAGCATCAACGCAGAGTTTAAAAAAAAAAAAAAAAAAAAAAAAAAAAAAAAAAAAAGCAAAAATAATGTTAAAACAAGAAATGCTTTCCTGGGAAGATAACATAACACAAAGTGACTCTGACAGTCACTCATAAAGGACAGGATATTAAAGCAATGAGGCAGTGGCAGGGGAGGGGGCAGGCCATTAATCCATTTATCTGCTATTTTGAAGACACATTCCAAGTGGTTTTTCTGCAGTTTGGACACCTTCCAGTGGGGATGTTCACCAGGTGGAAGGCAGAGCATGGCCGGTCCTGCCCCCAGCTCCGGAAGGGGGCCTCTTGGAGAACCCCAATCCACAGGCTCTGCCTGTGGATGTTTCTCCCAGGTTGGTGCAGAAAGGGGCAGATGGCCTTCTCTTGCCTAGCACGGGTGGTGTGGCACAGCCTGAAGGCAACGCATGTGGTGTTTGCTGTTGCCTCCTGACAGCTTGCTCAAAGGTTCCTCCAACGTGGGAGCAGCCTGGGAGTTGTAGTAGAGTAGAAAGGGGCTCAGTGTGGGTGTGTGGATTTACTTCCCTGTGGAGGTCTGCAGTGCAACCCCAGTGAGTGCTCACCTACCCATGGCAAGGGCATGCTTCCCCATCTGTGGGGGTGAGCGACAGGCAGGCCAAGTTCCAGGTGCCTTTTGATGGGCACTTGGAAGCAGTGAGGGGTGGCAGGGGTCCTGCTCGCTGCTCTATTGCCCCTCCAAATATTTCGTTTGCTTTTTTCCATTGTTTGGTTTGTTAGTGTTGGGGCATGATGTATTCTTCTTGAACTTGGCAGAGGGCAGAGAAAGGACAGATAGATAGCTGATTGCAAGTGCTTATAGGGAATAACACGGTTTGCTTTCCGAAATCATTAAATCTATGTCTCGTTGCAGTTACTGAAAGTATTTCTGGACATAAAAATAACCATGGTCCTATTCAGAGTAAAGTGTTTCTTACACAGGTAAGGAAGTTGGTGTCCTCCTGTGATATATAGAGTAATAATTTGTGTCAAGAAGACGGTTGATGTTAATAAAGAATGGGGAGATGTGGGAGTGTGGCCATGGGGGTTGACAAGCCCCATGGTTGGTGATAACATCAGACTCTTAACGATGAGGCCATCAGGAATGTGAAGAGTTTAGAGGGAACAAAGAAGGGTGATTCAGACCATGACAGTCTGGGGTTGCTTGTTCTCCAGCCATCAAGGCATGGAAGTTTCTGGGCGTTTGCTGGTTGCTGGACAAAGTTGTTCGACCAATGAAAAGTTGTTTGAAAAGAACTGTTGTGGGGCGAGGGTTATAAGAGGGGAGCCTGTCTTCAAGATGAAAAAGGCAATGCAATATAATGAAGTTATGTCATCAGTAAAGAAGTAGGAAAAAGGAATGAATAGGGACAGGCTAGCAGAACAGGGACCAGGACAGGAACAAGCACATTGATCACCTCATGAAGATCGGTTCGGCCAAACTCAGCAAACTGTTCAGAGAAGCTCGTACTGAAAGTTGCTGGAAAGAGGCGCAGCGGAGCTGGGAAGAAGCTCAAGCTGAGAGAAGTGGAGCCGCGCACACAGCTGCCCCTCACTGGTAAGCAGCTGCACAGTATGGGGAATCATACGTCCTTAGGAACGAAGACTGTCCTGGTAACCTTACAACTTATTCTCCTTAATTAACAGTTGGACAGTTTGTGATCCTGAAATCAAGAAAAGGAATGGACAATGGAGACTGTTATATGATCTGAGAGAAATTAATGAAGTCATGGAAGATATGGGAGCACTTCAACCAGGATTACCAACTCCAACTATGCTCCCCCAGTCATGGACATTAATAGTAATAGACTTAAAGGATTGTTTGTTAAACACTTGCCAGAATGAGGAAAACTTTGCCATGTTTATGTTTCCATTGATACCTTTCTGTTTATGTTTCCATTATGTTTCCATTGATACTTTTCTGATTGTACATATGTATAGGCGTACCCAGGTTTAGTGTGTAAAAGCAATGTTCTGTACATTTAGAAAGTTCGATGTTCATATGTGTGTGTTGGTAGAGCATAGACTCCCTGTGCACCCAGCGCTGTTTACTTGCCTTTTATAAATATTACTAAATTCAGATTGAGACTTCATTTATAACACTCCTCTTCATCCACATTTTCCTACAGCTGCATAGAACTCCTGTAGGATGGAGAAAGTGAGCCCTGCGACCAGGTACAGGCTGGCTGATGCCGCCTGCAGGCAGCGTCCGTGTAGCTGCAGCACCCTTACAGCTTTTGGTTTCTGGTCCCCAAGCGGGCTGAGGGATGTGATCCCATGTAGGTTCCGTACCGCAGTGCAGGGGCATGTACAGCTCTGACTTGGGCTTGGCTTCCCTCCCTTAAGAATTAGGCACCATATAAAAAGATGACCCTTTGAAAATTAAGTTCATAAGCACTTTAATGGGAGATATAAAAAACTTATTTTTTTAAACTCACACTTTTTTTTTGGTAAATCTGTTCACAAGAAAAATATTCTAAGCAAAGTCTACACACAGAAAAAAGTTTAAAGTCATTATTAGGCATATAAATTGACTGCTTTCTCATTTATATACAGGCAAATTTATTTAGTTAATTAATGTAATATGATTTGCATGTAAACTTATGGCACTCATTGTCACTGAGATGTCCCATTTAAAGAAGGTTTTATAAATATTAAAACTAAACAGCAGAGAAAGAAAACACATAAGGTTTTTTTTATATATATATCTTCACTTTTCAGTACTTTTCAACACTCAATACTTTTTTTTTTTTTAATCATTTAGATGGAAAAAAAATCTTTAAAATTCTACCTATTGCAATAACCTGGCAATTGCTTCCAAATCCTTTCACCGATGTGTATTTTGTTTGCTTATGTATAATTCAGAACAGAGGAAAAAGATTATTTAACTGAAGTTGTAAAGTTCACAAGGGAAAAAATAACTTAGAGGACCTGTTTGGTGGTAATGTAGGAAGACAATTAACTTGGGCTTCATTTAAAACTGTAGTGTAAATCTTTACAAAATGAATCAAAGTCTTTGTTGAATTATGTCTCGGACAAGTTTTACAGTCAAAAGGATCTTAAATCAGTAAGACCTGTCATGGAGAGCGCTGTGGCAGTGTTTTCACATTCCTTGCGACCTCATCTGCTCTTGGACTGGGAAGTCTTTTTTTTCCTGGGTCCATTTGCTCCAGCAACAGCTGGCTTTTTGAGGCAGCACATTAGCAGTTCACAATTAAATAGTATTCCAGCTAATTTGTGCTCACACAGATGAAGAACATCAATGATAGTGAGTTTCTTCCCTCCCCTCCTCCCTACCCTCTGTTTGCTCAGTTCCAAAAAAGAAAAAAAATATTAATCGCTCTTCGGAGATGTTGCTGGAATTTTCTCTTCGTCGTGGCGTCCAGCTGAGAAATTGTTCTCAGATCTTGCTGAAGCAAAAGGAGAGCACATCAGCCCACACATGCTGCAGATGTGCGAGGGGATAAATGGGGGGAAGCAATGACAATTAAAGAGCATATGGTCAACAATAAATCCCTACAGTAGTGCCAGTCCATATTAATCACTCGATTAAGAATAATAGCATATCTGTACAAGTAGCATGCTAAATTTCCTGTTATGTTTACTAGCCTTCATATATCTGTATCTTTATGTTTATCAGGGTGTCTTACATGATATAGTATATGAAGTGAGGGAGGATTTATAGTACGTTTTGTGTAAATGGACCTGATAAAAACTGCAAGAAAGGGCATGATAAAACATTAACATCTGGAAGGACGTATGTCACTGGAATAATGCACAGCAAATAGGCACATGAACATGTGAAAGGATGGTAGAACTGAAGTTTTGTCTTTGTGGAACAACAGGACACAAGCCTTTTGCTAATCTGGGGGAAGATGTTGTCTGTAGGTTTTCTTCTCACATCCAGCATTTAGGAGGAAAAATGGCATATCATTGTTTATATGCCACTTGGAGATCTTCAGATCGGCAGTAGCATTTATTCTGGGAATAATCAGCATGATTTTGTTTTGGGATTGGTCTCCAGTGGTCTGAACATGTGTGCCTTGCAAGGACTGGGGAGTACCTCCCAAAGCAATTAATTAGTTATCCAAAAATATGCAAATGTTAAGAAACATGTGTCAGGCTGTGCCATGCAGGGATATTAGGGGTTCCTGATATTTTGTGTTTTCCACTGATGATGCATTCTGACCAGGTTTAGCATCAGGGCCCTTTGGAAATGTACACCATGAGCAGTCGGCCAGCTCTTCTTCATCTGAGTCTTATACTTTAGCTTCACTCTCTGCTGCTCAGAGTTCCCAAGCGTGCCTCCGTCCACATTTCTCATTTGCAGAAATAAAGTAATCTGCAAGGAAATATAATGTATATGCAAAATATTATCAGAAGTACAAGGTGTCCTTGTGCCTATCACAGGTAATAGTCATACCCCATTCATAAGCCTGTTTGGGCACGGTGCTACATGCCAGGGATGGTGTGTGTGGACAGGAACAGGGCCACTTCAAAAGTGGTGAGGGTGCTGGTATGGTGCCTGCTGGGGACAGCTTCAGCAGGAAAGACAGCAGAACTGCTGCTGTCATAGTTCTTAAAAGAGAGAACTTTTTGACTTGATATTTCACTAGATACAGAATTATTTACACCTAGAAATACACACCATCTCATGGATCTGTTGCATGTGAAATACCAGAATGGTGCCTCTGCCTGTGTTTGCTCCTGCTCTGCTGCTGGATGCTGTGTTTGACCTCAACCCTTATAAAGCAGCTACAGCAGGAGAGGATAAAATATGAAAATTCCCTGCGCAAAGCCTGTTCAGTTGAGCATCTCAGGCGGAGCATGGTCTTGTTCCAGACTTTGGGGTATAAAAGGATGTAAATTTGCCTTAAAGCATTCTTTAAAATAAACTAAAAACACCTGCAGAAAACTTTTTGACATAGTCTGACATACGTTAATCATTTGCTGCTCTTGGTGTAGAAATTGTTCCTTAAGCTTACTGAGAATGAGCATGCTGTATGGTTGGGGCTATTTCAGTCATTGGCAGGTCTGAGCACAAATGGAGTGGCTAATGCTGGCTGAGTCACTCAAGCTTTAATAAATTACTCAAAAAAGAAAGAAGTTGTTACATGACTGAAGCTCTCTTATGTGGACAGTACCTTTCAGCTGGTCAGCATCTCATTTTTCATGCAGTCTATGGGCTTCCTGCTTCCTCACAGGCTTATGATGTGAGTGCTGCAGCCCTGCGAGATTTAACGTGCTGCCGCTGGTGCTGTGACGGTGCCTGCAGTCTAGGGTTGCCAGGCTTTTATTTCTGTCTATGGGGGTTTTCTTTGGCTTCTATTGAGAAGTTCACTGGGCACAGACAGAGTTTTACGATGGGCTGAGGACACAGCTAAAATATGGTTAGTAAGATGTTTCTATACTCAGACTTGCAAGCGCTTTAACTGTGCTCTAAACAAGGTCCTGATGTGGGTAGGGAACAAGCTTTCTTTAAAGAGCAGAGTGTCTGTCTGTGAAGTTGCACAGTACAGAGGCTACAGCCAAAAACAAAGCTGTCAGCTTTGGTGGATGTCTCAGAACTTCTGCGCGGTGGCTTACATGACACTTAGTCCTGATGAAGAAAACACAGACTCTGAATCAGAGCCTGTGGTTTGCCCTATGACCTGTTCTTGTCACACCTTTCAGTGCTGAGCCTTGTTGATGAGCAGGCTCTGCTCATCTTCATTCTCCTCCCTGTGCCCAGGCTGAGCTCTGCTTCTGTGTGGGTTAAAGTGCCCCAGGAGTGCCTCATTCCCAGTATTTGTCAGCTGGGTGGGATTCCTGCACTGGAGAGCAGCTACCAACACTGTGAGAGGGGCTTGGGCTTTGTTAAAGGGTGTTGGTTAGGAGTGATGGTCTTCTAATGAGACTGGAAGAGGACTTGAACTTCCACAGAAGGTAACAGCATTAGAGAAAGATGCAGAAGTTCTGTGAATGTTTTTGCTTAAATAACAAATATTGTTTCCTTTTACGCAAATGATTGGTATACAAATGCCAATAGAAGTACATGTTTAAATATCTGAAAAGGTCAGGTGCAACCAGAGCATTGATCTGTCTGCTTGTTACTCTAAATGTAGGTGAAAACCTTCACATTATTTCATAGGTAATGTATATTTTACAGAATATTTTATCTTATATTGTATTGTTATTGTCTACAACCTTAAGCAATATCCAGAGCTGTTTGTCTGGATGATCTGCTTTTTGGTAACTCTTTGTCCACGTCAGGCGACGGAGGGAATACCTTCAGACTTAAACATCTCTTTGATCTTTGAGTGCTTGAGTCATGTATGAGCTTCACATTAAGACTGTGTAAAGTTGGATTTCACATGTCGTATAGACAGTGAAGTCCACAACAAGTAGTTTTAGATTACAGTGCATGTGTATTTATTGCCAATTCAATGTGTCCTGAAGTCACAGCGCATGTGAAAAGGGCTTTGGGGCGGAAAGAATCCTGGGTGTGTTGGGATAGAGGAAGAAGAAGCAGTAGGAAGAAAGTGATTGCAGTGCTAGCCATGAAATCTGTACCTGTTAGTACAGGTACAGGTACTTCAGAGGAAGAGATGGTGTGAAGCCCAATGGGTTAGCATAGCCAGAGATGAGTTTTCCAGGGCTTCCAGTGGTGTTCTGATTGGTTATATGCAAATGAAAGTGGGAATCCATCACTGCAGAAAGAACTGTGAACTCCTACCCTAGATAATGTAATAGTAGGGATCATCTCTACAAAAGTTGTTTGCTTTTTGTGCCCTGTCAAGCTTTCAGCTTCAAGGGAGTGGCACAGGCTTTTCTTGCAGAGGAGTAGCAATTATTTCTTCACACCCCTCTGCCACACATGCACAATGTCTGCATTTCTCTTCAGTCATTTTCATACTGGATGCTTTTTTGGTGTTCTGGGATAACGTTTACAGAGAGCATCCAGCTATCTTCCTGAAGTCTCCATGTCTGTGAGAGAAAAGAACAAGCGTGGCGAGTTAATATTCCAAGATAAGGTAATGTGAAAACCCAGAATGTTGCAAGCATCCAAATTTGTTTTTCCGGTAAGAAAACCTTCTCCTAAAGGGGTAACTTGAAGCAAAGTCAGTAGGGTTGAAGAGTTGTTTCTATTTTCCAGTACCTAATGTTATGCAGGTGCAAACATTTTTTCTGGTTTCCTCAGAAGCTTGTAATTAAGTGGCAACTTGATTCCTGATTCAGCGGTGGCCTAATAGATGTGTGTGACTGGGTTAGCTTCAGTAGGAGACTACTTAACCTGCTTAATAATAGTCAATATGCTGAGCCGTGATACTGCTGATCTGTAGCTGTGATTATGGCTGGGTACTGACACACTTCAAACAGGAAGGTCAGTGCCAAGGTCAGGGTCAACAGAAATCACTCCCCAAAATTGGACTGATACAGAGAGGGGCAGTGCTGAACCTTTCTGTACTCTTCATCATCCTTGTTTATTTTCTGTCAGGCTACCATGTTTCTGTGCCTGTGGTTATTTATTACTCTCCATATTTAGTGGCTACTGCTGGGAAAAAGTCCCACAGAATTTCATGGGGAATTCATGAGAACAGGAACACAGAAGGGTACAGGAGTTTGCAAGGCTCTGCTCCTGTCAGAGGTATTTTCTAAAAATGTCAAGTGGACCTGTTCTTAGATTTGTGTCCTTGATAGAAGCTCAGCTTCTTCCTCCTTCTGCCTTGGTGCTCTCTCTTTTTTCAGATCAGCTGGGGGTCCTGTCTTGATCTGGTCCAGTGGGGAGCATCGTATACCATTTGCACCATGCCTCCCAGAGCTGCTTGATGCCTGCAGCGCTGACTTAGCAGCTGGTCTTGGTTGTTTTTCCTAGTCAAACCCAGATGGGCAGCAGGAGGACCAGTGCGTTATTGGCCCTGAAGTTTTCCTGTAACCTAGAATGCAAACAACCCTCCCAAAATCCCATCTGGACATGTCCAACCATTTGTGCTTGAGGTGTGTTGAACTGAGGCTCCGCAGTGAAAGCTTTCTCCTTTGATTTTAGTGGCTCAGGAGGAGCTGTAACGCATTTGCTACTTCAGACAGCACGAGTGCATATTTCCATAGACCAGGTGGGATTTCTGGGTTAGGAATCCCACTTGACAAGCTGCAAGGGTTCCAGTGGCAGCAGCTAGGCTCAGCACCCAGGGAGGGTGTAGGTCTTTTTGTGGGGAGCACAGGGCACCTGCTGCTGCACTGCTGCTACTGTCATCTGGTATGAAAGGGAAACAAGTAAGTGTGGTGGAAATCTGAGCTGAATCTGCTGGTGTTCCTAGTGCCCAGGCTGCTGCCTGTGGGAGGGCCAAGCCAGGCGTGTGTGCTCTGTGATACCACAGCGTTCATTAGCCGCTGGGGCTGGTGCAGGAGGTGCAGGACTCTGAGGAAGCTCGGTCCATTTGCTGACCTCGTGCACCACAGGGAGCAATGATACTGGGATGGGATCTCAGTTGCTACAAATTTGGATAGTTTTGCTGGAGTAAAGACACAGCAATGAACACAAATGGAGGATGCAGCTCTTGATCTGCCCTATCCACAGTGGTTAATCTGTAGTCATTGCAGACAGTTTTGATGCATGTTATTTGGGGGAAGGGGAGGGGGGAAGAGACAGAGAAATGGGAACTTCACAGATAGCAAACAATTAAATGAACAATGAAATATTTTGGCCCCAAGTTTATGGATTGATTTCATTACACTGGACATGCGTAAGCAGGTTCTGGTCGCTTTTCAATGTATTTATTTATATAGCTATGCTACCGGGTGCTTGAGTAGAAGCAAACATGCTCATTATGAATTCTGGGCCACTCCAGAATGTTAACAGGTCATTAATATGCAAAGGTGCAGAGATCTGTCTGTTCTTTATAATGTTATTCCATTTATATAGTGCTAGCACTTGAAGGATATAAGAAACTCCATTCCCAGCTAGAGAGATTCCTAAATAAAACCAACGAGTTACTGCAGAAGTATATTAGCCCCTGTCTCTATATTAGCCCAGGTCTTAAGTCCTATCTCAGATGTTTCTGTGTGCTCTGGGATCACAAATAACCACTCATGCTCCCTTGACAGTTCACTGTTACAGCCTTCTCCTCCTGCCATTACTACGGAATCCCCTAAAGCCCTGCAACAAGGCCCAAGGTGGCAAACGGACGTCCTCTCCTGCCCCCAGTTTTCTGCCCAGAAATGTCATTTTCCACTTGTGTCATGAGGATTGGCTGTTTTCACTTGCTAGGGCAGTTTGTAAGAGGAAAGGAATCTTTTAGCCTAGGGCACCAGTACTGGTGATAGAAGAAGTTTCTCATCTCTTGGGCTGATGGAACTAATGTGTGTATGTGCATACTTAAAATTTATGTGCTGCTGGTCAAAGGTGCCAGGCTAAATGTCTCATGACTCTGAGGATCTCTGTTATTCACACAGAAAAGATGAAAATGTGGGTATGAGTAAGGCTCCCTAAAAATCCTTTCTTCTGTGACAGCCCAGAACCCACTGAAAGCATTGGAAAGGCACATGAAGTGTTAAATGGACTTTGAATGTTTTTGCACTTAACCTGAAAGAAATGTTACTAAAGGTGACGCGCTCACGTGTTCTTTCTCTATTGAATCCTGGGCTTCTCCCTCTGCTGCAAAAAATGCCAGCATTCCTGCTGGAGAGCCATGTCCAGTGCAGCAGATTAACATTCATGTGAACTCTTCCTTAGTTTAAAAATAAAAATAAAATAAAATAATCTTCCTGATATTTACACTTAAGAAACAAAAAAACCCTTTTGAAATCAGTATTTTTGATAAGGGTTGGCATGAATGAAGGAAGTAGAATTGAACAAGATCTTGACTTATGAGATGCTGTTTGAAGAACAGACAGTTTATAAAATATTAGTGATAGGCGTGATAGCTCTCTGTAATCAATGTTACTGGATATCACTTTAGCACTTTGAGTATTTTTGTCGTTCTGTGCGGTTTCTTAGAGATTCATTTGAGGGTAGGAGCTTTTGAACTACGTCCAGTCAGTCATCAGGCAGGTTTGCTGCAGAGAGAAGCTACTGCTTTAAAATAGTATAAGCATGAGAAATTTGTAAGGGAACCTATCTTTACATATTCAAGCACATCCCAAGGTAGGGAAGAGAAGAAAACAAAAGAGGAGTAATACACTGACTCTATATACAGGGCATATGCTTCATCAGCTTCTCTGATTATTGGCATGCATCCCACTCTGTCCCCCATTTCATTTGTTTATTTGTTTATTTATTTATTTACAAATGCAATGTTCCTCTGAAGCGGGCAAATTGTCATTTTTATGCCCGACTTTGAATGACTCAGACTCATCTGGGATGCATCAGAAAGACCATTGCTTGTTCTGAAGCAGTAAGCTTTCACATTAAACAGCCCATCATCCCCCTGTGCAATGACGAAACTTGATGTCATCTTCACTCAAGGCATGGGTTACATCCCATTCACTTTTTTGATGCATAAATCCATGCTCCAAGTTAATCCTGTGTTCAAATTCATTTCTATAATGGCTGCTGATAATGCAGACATCTGAATAAAATGAACAACAAATTGTCAATACAGATGAAAAACGGAGAGCTTGTAGTTGTATTGTTTGTAGTATTGTACTGGTTCCAGTAATAATGCCTGTCCAAAATTGCTAAAATCTCTATAATGGGTTGTTAAAAAATAACTAAATAAATATCTGTTGCAGGGCTGATGAGTGCCTGTTTTGCAGAGGAGTAATTAGTGTATAGGAAAGGTCAGCAGCTGACCATAGGTCGCCTGGTGAATCAGAAAAACTTGATGTGCAACCCAGAAGCCTGCTTTTCATTTCTCTTGCTCTAGGAGTAAGACAGCTTGCTCTGAAGGAAAAAGTCTAGCCTCCTGGTTAGGAAGAAATTAAATTAGCATGGCGGTATGGGCTTTGTACATCTGTTGGGTAATATGCTTTGCAAAAATGCAGATATCCAGAGCAAGGATGCAGATGCTGCACTACTTGCGTAAGTTAATGACAATTATCCCAGTCTTCGATGGCAAATGGAGTCGTGAGGCTTTCATTTCCACAATCCATCATGCCACCGAAGACTTGCTGAGTGATACTTCATGATGGGCTGGTAAGAAAAATATACAAACTCATATGCTGGTGTTGCAAATCAATTCTGCTGCAAAGTGGAAATAACTCTTGTACCAATAAGCAGTGAGGCCAATGAAAAAATACCCGTTTTCTGAATTTTCAACTTGCAGATAGAAGGAGAAGCCATCAATCATGTTAGAGAGTTTCCATTCCAGCGATGTTGTTCTTAAAGACACACCAGATGAATCCAGACAAGACCAGAATATGCAAAGCCCCCCCCATTTTTTCCCCTCCTTGTTGGAGGGTTGGATATGAGAACAGGGAAACCTTTCATTTTTTCTTTTCTACTACTTTTAAAGCAAACCTGTAGTCTGGCAAAGGCATGTGTATTGGTTAAATTGACAGTCAAAATGACTAATTAATTGCTTCACAAATGGCTATTAATCATACATTAATGAGATATTCTCTTTGCTTTGGCAAATAGAGATTCTGTGGAAATTCTCTCTCCTTGGTACCCCAAGCAGGCTGAAAGCTTGCAGAACTCAATTAATCTTACAGCACCATGGGGTGTTCGAACTGCTCACCAGCTGAAGAGAAGCAAATAGCTGGGACATTTAAACTGTCCATATTTCACTGTGTAAATTCAGAAGCACTTAATCATTCCTTCAGACATTCGTTTGTTCCTTTTCTTTCTGCCTTGTTATTTGTATTTCAAAGCCTATCCAGGGCTAGAAGAAAAAGGCTCTAATATAACCCATTCCAAATACACTTAGATGGACATGTGCCACCTGTCTTTTTGCAAAAACTAAGATCATCTTGTGTATAGCTAATAAAAATTGACACCTACTAGTCATGCTTTCAGCATCTCTTGAAATCTACCTGCATTGTTAGGACATGCAATAAACAAAAGGAAAACACACACCATGCTGTGATATTTATTTTGACATGGCAGAGATGCAAAATCTCCAAGATTAGAAAGAGGGCCAGATGCACATCTTGGATAAATTGCTATATTTCTTTCTAATAAAAATTAAGCCAATTTGCACAAGTTAATTAAAAATAATAATTAAAAAATAATTACCGTGTTTATCAAGATAGCATGAGTCCTAGTCCTAAAGTGATTCTTAAACAGGCAGTGGAGAGCCTGTCCTCTCACAGTTTGTATCTGAATACACTTCAAAAAGGGAAGGTAGGTATGCTCTGTCTGCAATAGCAGTGCATGGTCTGAGAGAAGCCCTGGGCTGTGGGCTGTACAGTCAGCAGCTACTTCAGGAACATGGTTTCTTTTTTCTCAGGTGTCACTGGAAGTTATTAAAAGCCGTTCTGTAGTCCTGTTGATGAGACTAGTCATAAACTGAGTAAGATTTTTGGACATGGATCAAAATCTGCGTGTTTTATCTGCAGGTTTAAACTACATGTTGGAGTTTTAGAGGAAACTTTTCCTAGGAAATTTTTCTTCCTTGCCTAGGTTTCAGTTTCATCTGAGGTGGCTAACACAGACTACTGACAAAGACACAGTGCTGAAGCACACAGATGCTTGATCTCACTCAGTATAGCAGTTCATGTCACAATGTGGACCGTTCTCACCAAATCAAGATGGTGGTGAGTGCACCATCATCTTTCTTAATCATTTCTTTATTCTATATGAAATTAATTTTTCAGACTTGGTCCATCACTTTAAAAGCCATTATACTCGTGGTTGATGGAGTCTTGGTTCGATACCTCTTTAGGGAGGCCAACTGAACCTGCGGGACATGAGAGCCATGGAAGGCCTGAGCTGGTCAAGAAGAGCTGGTGGAGTGCTGCAGAGGTGGCATGAGAAGCTGCAAGCAGGTAAAGAGATGTGGCTTTGCCAGAAGGTTACTGCCCTTTACAGAATGACATGGGTTTGGTGCTGTGGTCCTATGTTGAATGCTATGACCAGCATCAAGACATTGGAAGACAGAAGGGTATATCTTTATGACTTCTTATTGCTGCTTCATGTATCCCTTGTCTGCTCAATCACTGCCATGGGCTTTCCCTGTCTTTGGTCTGGTTATTTTTTTGTCTTGTTAATTTAGTCTTAGTGTAGGTAGGGTGGGAAGTGATGTAGTCTTTTCCTTCTTGTGTCTTTGTGTGGCAGTACAAGAGAAGATGAGAGCTGCTTATTCAGGTTTATCTCTGGTGGGGACTAACAGATAGTTTCTTAAAAGGCTCCTACTAAGAGACAGAAAGGTTTGGCTAGCTGTAAAAAAAAAAAATAAACATCACATATGTACATTTTCAGGCTTTCAGCGTGTTTCCAAACTGTCTGAAAACTGGCCAAATACTCAAACTGATAGCTACAGAAGAATTTTTTTTTTTTTTAGAAAGCACTGTCAGCTGATGCACAGTATGCAAAGAGCTCCACGCTCAGTATGCACAGTACTGAGTACTCTTCTTTGCATATTGCACATCAGCTGACGACGATGCACAGTATACAAAGAAGAGTTCCTCGTTTCCAGTGACTTTTACTGGCAATTCCTGTGTCCTTCTCTGTTGGCTCAAAAGGCGAATTGAAATACAGATAAATACCAGCTACAGCTGTCAGATGGAACTCAGCATCCAACGGATGAAATTTTAATTTACTTTCCTCTTGTCCTTTCCAAATGGTTACCTTTGAGTTTTCTCCACACCAGGATGCTGTAGATGTCCATTTTCTGAGAAAAATGTATTTGTTCTCTAAAGGGTACCATACTGTGTTTTCCTCTGGCAACAGGCTAATGAAAACAATAAATTACTAAACCTAAGAATATCTAAAATGCTGACTCACTGCTGCTTCCTATTTTTTAGGCCTGGCCTTGTTTTCAGTAACTTCTACATGAATAGTCCAAATGTGTGATTAGATTGAAACATTCTGTGAAATTGCCCCACTGCCTTCAAATGCAGAAGCCCTTGGCCTCCAGTAAGTGCACTGAAATATTGTTTCTGATTCTGTGAAATAAAATATGGTCTGGATTTGACAAGGAAAGATTAATCTGTAACAATTGCTGCCCCAAAAAGCAGGGCTGGGATTTGTTATTGCAGCAAGCATCACACCTTCCCGCAGCTGTTGTGCTTCCTGCACCTCACCTTTTGCTTAATGAAAGCAAATAGGCAGGGAGGAGATATATACAAAACATACCCCTGGGTGGTTTTGGCTTTTTCATTCCTGAAGGAGAAGTAACACTCATGGGTCACCATCAAAGTAAGTGGATTTCCCACTTGGCTAAAGCCCTAAAGGGCTCCAGCAGCCACCTGCAGGCCTCTGCTAGCAGGCAGGGTCTCTGCTATGGGCTGGGCCTCCTTGGGGGTGGGTCCTTTCTGGCACCTCCCCAAAGCTTCTGGAACTTTCTGGCAGGTTCCAGCACTTTCTGCCTGTTCTTGTTCTGTGGTGACTGTGAGGTGCAGCTCTGAGGGTGGTGCAGCCCTAAGGGAGAGGAGAGGCCTTCCTGTGCTGGGATCGCTCCTGAAGCGTTTAGATAGCGGTGTGGCAGTGGCCGTTGCTGATTGCTCTCAGAAAGTGTTCTCACAGCCCACGGGATTCAGCTTTCATGTGGCCCAGACCTCCTGGGTCTGACCCCATTAGTGATGACAGCTGGGGCAGGTTATTCCTTTTGCCTTTGCACAAGTATTTTTCTGTTAGTCTCTCCCTTTCCTGTAGTGTATTTGGTTAAAATGATCCAATTACTTTAATCTTAATGGTCGTGTTCTCTAGATCTGCAGCATCCTAGTTACTCTTATTATGTTTCTGTTTTTTTTTTTTTTTTTTTTTTTTCTCTTTTTTTTTTCTTTTTTTCTTTTTTTTTCATGTTTCTCTTCATGTACCTGAAGTGGGTCACTGTGTTCTAATGGAAGTATTGTTAGTGTGATATGGGATACAAGGACAGCTCTCATGGGCTCCTGTAAAAGACAGATCCCTGTACCGTAGTTCCACTTTGGCAACAGCACGGTGTTCCATATTACTGATGCTTTCTTACCCATATGAGGAGGCAGTCAGTGCCTAACCAGCTCTTCCCCCATCTGGGTTTGTGTATCCCCTGCCCTAACATCCTCCTTGAATGTCAGCTTCTTTCTCCAGTCACCTGGATTGCCTGGAAATGTTGCACTGTCTTGGAACATGTGCTCCCTGTTACTGCTGCAGACTCTACAGGCTGAGTTGCAAATAGAAGCTGAGTGTCTGAGTTTTTCAATAGTTAGCATCTAGCAACACCAGACACTCGCAAAGCCACAAAATGTAGGTCCTCCCATGTTAGGAGTGGGCTGCTGGTTTTTATGGCACAGCTATAGCTGACCAGCTAGCTTCAATTCCACCCTGCAACAGTTTTCTTGAGATGCTATTTCTCTAATTTGGTGATACAATTGTCAAATGAAAGAAATGTGTAACATCTTTCGTGGAAGCTGCAATACATGACACGTCACTTGAGCTGTTTGCTGGGCCTGTTGCCAGTCCCTGGTGGAGAGCACAAGGTTTTGGTACAGTGCTTGGTTCCCGACCAAGGACCATGGGCTTTATGTGCAGTGAGGCCCTGGCTGTTTTCATGTCTTGTTACTGCTGCAGTGGCGAGTACTTCCCCTGTACTGTACGAGGGAAGTGGTAAACCTTGTGTTTTTCTGATCACTGCTCTGCTTAAATACTATTTTTGTTTTAATGTGCCCACTAACATTTTTTAATTACTGCTTTAAGCTAGCTATTGTTAAATTATGTCTTGTTAACTACTGTATTTCAGATTATGCCAAACTGGTTCTGAGTTGATTTTTTTGTTTTGCTTTGAGGAGATTATGTTATTCTGTTCTGAACTGTCAAGATGTGTACTGGCTAAAGGCACACTGCAAACTAATGCAGGCAACCAGCTTAGGTTTTCTCTGGGAGGGTACTTAAAGTGGTTCGCAAGTTACTCACAAATAGGAGCAAAGAGGGGGCTAAAGATCTGTGAACCCTGAGCTTTTTTTTTTTTTTTTTTTTTTAATGCCTGTAAACAGAAAATACATAGTTGACGTTTCCCAGATTTGTCCTTAACATTTCCTTTGGCTGTAGAGTTTATACAAAGATGGCTTCTCCCCTCCACCCCCGTTCCATCTTATTTGTGCTGCAGATGCTTCCTAGGGGCGTTGTTATGGAGCCTTTTATGTAGACTGTTTCTTATTTTCCCTCGGCAATGATTATGTTCTTTTCTAACATATCTAAACATGGAAACATCTCCATATACTTAATGGGTCTTGGGAATTTTCCTTTCAGGTTTGTGAAAACAACAAGCTGACAAGCTTCTTCTTGGCATGGCACTGCGCGTGTTAATCTGTGTCATTTCCAGGCTACTTTGTTCGTAGTTAATTTGTTAAATTCTTTGTGAGAACAGACATGTTCCCCACTGAGCAATCACAACAGCTGTGGGGAGAGTCAGTGGCCAAACTGAACCCACTGTGCGCGGTGCTGGGAGCTAGGCCATGAACTGAGCCTGCGGGCAGCACCTGTAGAAGAGCTTGCCTTTGTTCCCCGGGCTGATGGTAACAATGGCCACAGCCCCCAGAGCTGTCCGGGAGCTGTGCACCACCTCAGCAGTTGGCCTGTGAAAGGCAGAGAAGAAGTATGCTTTGAGCCCCTTCGTGCTTTTTCCTTTTTTTTTTTTCTCCTTCTCCTGTGCTTCAGGCTTTTTAACCCAGCACTGTCCATAGCACTGTGCAGTTCCTCTGGCATATTGGACCTGCTGCATGCTCCCCAAAAGAATAAGCAGGTTAAACGTTTACCGTGAAGAGATAACACATAGCATTATATTCCTCAAAATAAATAAATAAATAAATAAAATGGCAGTGAGTCAATGCTGTAGCTTTTTACCTGTCTGTTCAGAAAATGTTTCTATACCTGTATACAACTACCCTTAAGGTGATAGTGAAAGAACCTCAAATATAGAACTATCAAAAATGTATAGGTAGGTCCTCGGTGTTAATCTTAGAAGCCTTAGTTGATAATTATCTGTTTTCTGAGGCTCTGAGTTTGAACTTTTCTGTCACTGGAGATGAAGTCTCTTCAAAACACTGAGGCTGTATATCGAATTGTCAACCCCTCATGTAAATGCTGGGGTCAGGAAGAGAAATTAAGTCCCTTCTGTTTATCCCTGTTTTTGCAGAAGGCCTATCAAAGGTTGTTGATATGAAAATACCACTTGACAAAGAAAGAGCTCATGTAATTCTCAGCCTGTCCACAATATGGGTATCCCCATACTCTTCTGTGAAAGATGAGGAGGAACTTACTCCTGCAAAATCCCATACAAGTAGGGCATGTTGTCCAACTTAATTTAGTACTGTGATTCATTAATGTAGTGTTGTACTTGGATGTTTCTGTGTTGGAGAAATTCAGAAAGGTTTCTTTTTCTGTTGCAGCAGACTCATCTGTTGCAAGAGTCTGAAGAGTCTTTAAATGCAGTTGTGGAAGCTCTTCACAGAATCCTCAAGGTAAGGGCTGTCTTTGCTTTCTCAAGCACTTGGTTTTGGGTACCCAATATGGTGCTGAAGCCTGAAAGAGCGCTGCTCTCCTTCCTCTGGCTCATTGTGTTGGTGGCACTCCAGTGGCTGGAAGTTAAATACACACTGTGCTGTTTCAGTGTCACTTGCAGTAATACTCATAGATAACAGTTCAGGGGAAGCAGGCTGTCTGGATAGATACTAGCATGTGAAAGGCTATTTAGACATCCTGCGTTGGAGAATTTAATTCCAGCTTGTCAGCTCTTCTCTTGTACCACTGTTAATGTTCAGGAAGGCTCTGGTTCACCATGAGGTGACCTGCAGGAGACTTTTTTTTTTTAAAAAAAAAAACAACTTTATAGCACAGCTGCATAAGCATGTTGCCTGTGAATTTATGAAGCTGGTTTGTGCCAACAGGAAAAGATCAAGATCAGGTCCAATGTCTGTGGAGTTGGCTGTGTCTTGTGAAATTAAAACAATAAAGGCTTGATGCAGTAAAGAAGGGGCAGCAGGACAGGTTTTCTGCGGAGGTCAGTTCAAACTTAACCACCTTCATGAGTCAGTTTTGAAAGCACTTGGCTCCCCGGTAGTTTGGATGGAGAAAAAGGAGAGCTCTCAGGAGGTGAGCTTTCTTGAAAAGCTGTCCACTTAAATACAATGTGGGGAAGATCGTCCATCATGTTAGTAGTACCTTGTGTTGCTTGGAGCAGAATCTGGAAATGAGACTGACTGCTGCACACACACGTTTGTATTTCTTCTGCCCTTTTTGTGATTTGCTAAAGAGCTATATGAGCAGCTGGCAGTCTTTATTGTGTGGCTGTAAAGTGTCACTGATTCACCGCTTCCCTTTGGGGAGGTGTTTTACACAGGCAATCCTGGCTTGTTAGCCAGCCATCGCTTCAGCACCTAGGGCTGAGCATGTGAACAGCTACATCAGGATGCCCATGCCACATTTGGTTCTGCTGAATGCTTCTGAGGTTACCCCTTTCAGCCCTGTACCTGGCAGGGAGCTCATTGCTGCTTGCAGATTGTTGAAGGCTATGAGATGATGTTGAAATTCAAATGCTATACCAGGCTAAATGACTGCTGTTACAGAGTATTTTGTATTTATCGTGTGAGGTGTTGCCTTTCTCTGTAAGTAGAAATGGGGTTGTCAAGTACACGCTAAACACTAATCTGGACCATAGCTTACTGTTCCCTCAGAAACCTGATCACAGTGATGCAGGTGGGATAATAGCTGTAACTCAGAGTACTCTTACAAGTTTCAACAGCAATCATTTTAAGCCAAATAACCACTTGGCACTTGATCTTAGGGCCAGGTCCTCCATATGGAGAAAAGCAGGTAAGTTTTTGTGCTATGCTGTGTCCAGCTTTCCCCTGTGAGCCTCCAGGTCTCTTTTTTGAATGAGACTGGCTCTCCTGAAGGTGCCATTCAAAGATGAGAATGATCAGGCTCATTTCTCTCTTTTACCCCATCATATCCACAGGGAGCTCTCTATAGGAGTAGCTGTTGATGCCTTTTGACCTTGTCTCCTCCCTGCTTTGTGGCTGTTGAGAGTTTTCTGTATTCGTATGGAGCATTTGCTGAATGTCACCTGTGGCTGCAGACTGGGTAGAAAGGGTCTTCCTTTAGGAGAATTAGCAAGCTCCTTTGGTGTGAAATCATTCAGTTTTTCTGCAGAACTTGTAAATATGTGAAGCCCACCTGTAGATGCTAGCTGCCTTCAGATCAGCGTCACTCAGCCCAAGCATTTATAGCAGGCCATCTGTGTTCTCTGCAAGCTACGGATGGGAAGAGGCTCTCCTTTAGTGGAGCTTGTGTTGACTTAACAGCTGTCAGGTCCTTAGGCCACATCTGCATTCCTGAGACAGCCAGAGAGAGAAATAAGTGTATACTCATTTGGTAATAGCCACAATAATGCACTGCGATTACCTGGGCTTTCTTTCCTTTTTCTTTTTTTTTTTTTTTTGCTCTTTCTGGCTGGGGGGAGAAGGGGGAGTTTGTTATAAAAAAGGTCAAACACATAACTTTGCAGCTTTCAGCCGTCTCTATTCTTTTCTTGTGTAATTCTTCTCTCTGATTAAACTTCCAGATAAGTCTAGGCACTGTTGCCCAGCCCTTCACATTTAATGATTTTATGCATCACTTGCTCTTGGCACTGCTCACAGGCCTGCCATCTCTGCTGCAGCCTGTGATCTTCTCCTCTAAACGTTTGACATCCACCAGTGTGTCTCTTTTGCTGCGAGATGCCTTTTTTCTTTTTTTTTTCTGCTGAGGCTCAGAGAGGGAAAATGATGACGGACAACCTGAGACGAATTACTTAATACCTAAGGATTTTCTTTCTCAGCTCTCTTAATTGTTGCCTCCCTTCTTCTCTTTCTATTTATCTATTTCTAAGACAAAACAAAACCCCATAACTTGGCAGTGATCCAGATCCTTGCCCCACAGCTGAATCTGTTTAAATTACCAGAAAAATGATCCTCAGAGGATAGTATACAGGGAGCAAATCAGTTAGATTTTTTGCTCAGAAAGAGCAAAATCAGTTAGGCCAAGAACAGGTTTTTCTTTTTCCTCCTTGCAAATTAAAAAAACAAAAAACAAAACAAAACAAAACAAAACAAAACAAAAAAAAAAAAACCACCCTTTTTTTGACCAAGTTATTCAGTAGGATTTATCAGACAGACAGAGGTATAGATTCAGGGACAGCATGAGGAAGGTGAAGAGAGAACAGCTGGTTGCCACTTTTCATGTTAGCTGAAACGAAGTAACCCAAGGAAGTGACCTGATAGCAAGATTTTGTGTGTTCCTTTTTAGTGGAAAAAAAAAAAAAAAGAAGGAAAAAAGAGGGGGGCTGGGGGGAAATATGGTACGCACTGATCCCATTGAAGTCATGTCTGTTGAATTCCATTGGTGTAAAAACTACAAATGAATTGAACAAGGAAGGGGTTTTGACAAAATATCTGTAAGGCTACTTGTAGCTTTTAAGTACACTACAGTAATGTCTAGCTTAGGAAACAGGACACAGCTGTCTGTGGGGGCTGAGAAGGCATACGATTCCATAACTCTGTATGCTTCTCCTAACCTTTTGCTGTTGGCCACTGAAGCGGAAAACTGGAATGAATGAGACATGGGTTCTGGTGGAGGATATCTGAGATAAAACTGCAATTCTGGTATTGGTTAAGTGACAGTGATGGGATGTTTGCTTACTGAGTTTGATTTGTAAGAAATTCAAATGTCAGGTATAAACAAGGCAGCAGTAAGTCTAAAGGATGCTGACCTGCATCTTCTGCTGATGTTTAAGATGGACCATAGGTCACTGTGGTGTGCTCAGGTGGTAAAGGATTCTGCAGACCACATGAGAACTGGTGTAGATGTAAAATGATGGGTTCTTGGTTGTTACGATCATGAAAACAGCTTGCACCTAGGTATCTGAAATAGGCTTTCTAGATGTAAGTTAGACACTTACAAGACTTAAGTGTGTTTAATCCACAGTGGTTGAATTTTAGGGTTCTAGTCAAGGTGTGCCCTGTCCTCTTGTGTCAGTGTTTGTGCTGGCACATCTCACTAGTGTACCAAAGGGCCGTTGCTACTAATGCCACCACAGAAAGCTGGGGAAAAGAATGTGTGTTGGGTGTGGGAATCCACGGTGTCTTTAAGATGCTTACATGAAAAATGATCCTGTGCCTTTGTCCCATTTACATACATAAATATGTATAAATATACATGTATATGAAGAGCATAGAAGGAAATGGAAACAGGTATTTGTAAATTACTTATATTACTGGTAGTCACTGTTTGTTCCATCCATTGTGCTCTGTGTGTACTTCTTTCCTTGATGCTTGTGTCAAACACCTCACGCTGTGTGGTGATTCTCAGGTACATAAGCTAAAAAGAATATACTGCAGGAATACATTTTGCTTGGAGAGCTTTTGATAGGGTGGATTACATGCTGTGGACCTTCCAAGGGCATGCTCTGCTGGCTACTGCAGGGATAGAATGAATAAATCTTCGGTAAACACTGAGCTACTTCTGGAGAATGTGCCATTAACGAATAAAGATAGACAAACGTGTTTCGTGCGTAACCAAAAACATTTCTGTTGTGCCATATAAGGGATGGTATTTGAAAATGTCCATCAAGTTCCTTGCCTGTGCCAGCAGCTGCTTTGAGGGGTCCCGTGTGGGTATCCTGACAGCCAGTGATACCCTGAGCATTGGCCTCAGCAGCCCTCGCTGCTTTGGGTAGATGCAATATCTTTCACTGCAGCAGGGGCAAAATATGGAATGTGGACCATGCACGCAAAGGAGAAGGAAGCTGATGGCCAATTTATAACAGTGTTAGAAATCTATGGAAATGTGTTTTATGGGGGAAAGGCTAGAGACTATACAGCTGAGATCTTAAGTAGTTGCTATGATGAAATGATTTGCATTGAAATGAAGATTTGCACCATTTGGAAATAATTAACGTTTACTAAATAATATGGGAATTAAGAGCATGACTTCAGGAGGGCAGCAGTTCAGCAACATGGTGCACTCTGACTTCTCTGTGGACCTTGTAATAGCAATTACTACAGTAGTTCATTGCCCTTTGTAATATATTCTTTGTGTTGCTCTGTGGGGACTATGGCAGCTATGATTGCAGAAGCATCCCACTCACAGATGATGGAAACTCTACTGGTTGCTTTTTGAGCTTACAATAGCAAGGCATATGGAAATAGTTTCTTCGTGACCACTGCCAACTGATGTTGTGTTCCCTCAGAAATGTGGCTTCTGTAAGGGCCGGCAGGCCGAGTGTCTACTCATGTGCATTCTGCCATCCCTGTTCCAGGCAATCAGGGCTGCCTGGGTACCCAAAGGCTGGATGAGGTCTTGGGAGTGAAGCATAGGTGGTCTGGGGAGGCTGAGTGTTAAAATCCCCATCTACAGGAGTTCCATGAGGGTTCAGTTCCATGCATGTCA
This sequence comes from Aythya ferina, assembly GCF_964211825.1. NCBI lineage: Eukaryota > Metazoa > Chordata > Aves > Anseriformes > Anatidae > Aythya > Aythya ferina. The sequence goes on from NC_140300.1 coordinate 76,814,321, forward strand.
GATTAGCCCCTCTCCCTCACCACTATTTGGGGCAGTTTGCATACCCACTAGTTATGCATGCAAGCTACTGCTTAGCAGCGCTCAGTCAGCCCAAACATTTCAGGTATGCTACGTGGAGTCACTTGCTCTCTCTAAATTACAATCTGTAAGCTTCATCCAATTCATTTTGTTGATGTTAGTTAAATTTAAGAATGAAGGTTGACTCATATTTCATCTGACAAACCTTCTGTACTTTGTCTTCTTTTAGTTTAGAATGCAAATTTTAATCTAAGGAGTAGCCTAATAAAGTTTTACCTGTTACTTATTGAACGAGGACTACTGAGAACCATCTGCTTTGCAGAGTCAGGTTTCTGGGTCACAGATGGTATTTATGTTTTCCAAGAGTTTCCAAATCTTGCTGTGGCACCTTTCAGAAATAGAATCATAGAATATCCTGAGTTGGAAGGGACCCATAAGGATCATCAAGTCCAACTCCTGGCACCACACAGGTCTACCCAAAGGCTTAGACCATGTGACTAAGTGCACAGTCCAATCGCTTCTTAAATTCAGACAGGCTTGGTGCAGTATCTACGTCCCTGGGGAGCCTGTTCCAGTGTGCAACCACCCTCTTGGTGAAGAACCTCTTCCTGATGTCCAGCCTAAACTTCTCCTGCCTCAGCTTAACACCATTCCCGTAAGTCCTATCACTGGTGTTTACAGAGAATAGGTCACCTGCCTCTCCACTCCCCCTCATGAGGAAGTTGTTGACTGCGATGAGGTCTTCCCTCAGCCTCCTATTCTCCAGGCTGAACAGGCCCAGATCCCTCAGCTACTGCTCACGTGTCTTCCCCTCTAGGCCCTTCACCATCTTCATCGCCTTCCTCTGGACACTCTCCAACAGTTTAATGTCCTTCCTGTACTGTGGTGCCCAGAACTGCGCACAGTACTCGAGGTGAGGCTGCACCAGCACAGAGCAGAGCGGGACAATCACCTCCCTCGACTGACTAGCAATGCCGTGCTTGATGCACCCCAGGATACTGTTGGCCCTCCTAGCTGCCAGGGCACACTGCTGGCTCATATTCAACTTGCTGTCAACCACAATCCCCAGATCCCTGTCTGCAGGGCTGCTCTCCAGCATCTCATCGCACAGTCTGTACATATAGCCAGGGTTGCCCCTTCCCAGGTGCAGGACCTGGCACTTGCCTTTGTTAAACTTCATGTGGTTGGTGATCACCCAGCTCTCCCATCTGTCCAGATCTCTCTGCAAGGTCTCAGAGTCTACAACTCCTCCAAGTTTGGTGTTGTTGGCAAATTTGCTCAAAACACCTTCTAGTCCTACACCCAAATCGTTTATAAAGACATTGAAGAGGACCGGCCCTAAAATGGAGCCTTGAGGGACCCGACTAGTGACCATCTGCCAGCCTGATGTGGCCCCATTTACCACAACCCTTTGAGCCCTGCCCATCAGCCAATTGTTCACCCATCGTATGATGTTTTTGTTAAGTTGTATGCTGGACATCTTGTCCAGTAGGTTCCTGTGTGAAACTGTGTCAAAAGCTTTGCTGAAGTCCAAAAAGATCACAATAGCTGGTTTCCCTTGGTCGACTAGATGGGAGATCTTATCACAAATTTGATTTCCTTTTATTAGGTAGGACCTATCCCTCATAAACCCATGTTGGCTGGGACCAATGACTGCATTGTCCCCCAGGTGCGCCTCAATGACTTCAAGGATTATCTTCTCTGTAATTTTACCAGGCACTGACATGAGACTGACAGGCCTGTAATTGCTAGGGTCTTCTTTTTTGCCCTTCTTGAAAATTGATACAACATTTGCCAGCTTCCAGTCTACTGGGACCTCTCCAGATTCCCAAGATTGTTGAAAAATAATTGAGAGAGGTCCTATGATGATGTCAGCCAGCTCTTTAAGCACCCTGGGATGAATCCCATCCAGACCCATGGACTTGTATGGATCCAGGTGGAGCAGCAAATCCCACACACGTTCAGGGTCGGTTGGCAGTTTGTCATTCCCACTGTTATAGTCCTCCAGCTCACGGCACCCTGGGTCCCAAAGCCCATCATCAGCGTTGAAGGAGGCAAAGAAGGCATTAAACATCTCTGCTTTTCTGCTTTGCCTATGACCTTGTCTGTGAGGAGACCTTCCCCATCAACTAGCAGACCTATGTTTTCTTTGGTCCTCCTTTTTCTGTTTACATAGCTAAAAAAAAAAAAGCTTTTTATTGTCTCCCACAGACTTGGCCAACTTCAACTCTAATTGGGCTTCGGCCACATGAATTTTCTCCCTACAAACACAAACAGCATCCCTGTATTCCTTCCATGTCACCTGACCCTCCTTCCAGCAGCTGTACACTTTCTTTTTTTTGCCTGAGCCTCAGGCTGATCCCTGGTCAGCCAGGCTGGCCTTCTGCCCCGCCTGCCTGACTTCTGATAGTTTGGAATTGCCTGATCCTGTGCTTTTAGGAGGCAGTGCTTAAAGATTGACCAGCACTGATGGACACCAGTGCCTTCAAAAGCAGTTTCCCAGGGGACCTTGCTGACTAGTTCCCTGAGCAGTCTGAAGTCTGATTTCCCCATAATCCAGGGCTGAAGTTTTGGTGGCAGTTTTCCTTCTGTCACCATAAATTCTAAATTATGGAATTTAGAATTCAACCACTTCATGGTCACTAGGGCCAAGACGGTCGCCAATTGCCACGTCTCCCACAAGACCCTCTCTGTTCTCCAGCAACAGATCTAGGAAGGCACCTTTCCTAGTTGGCTCCCTTAGCACCTGCACCAAGAAGTTATCATCTAGGTGCTTTACGAACCTCCTGGACTTGCTCATGTCAGCCGTGTGGTGATCCCAGTTGACGTCTGGCAAGTTGAAATCCCCCATAAGGACAAGGGGAGTTGATCTCGAGGCATCTTTTAGTTCTGCAAAGAATAATTCATCGGCATTGTTGTCCTGGCCGGGTGGCCTGTAATAGACTCCCACTACGACATCCCCTTTATTTGTTTGTTCCTTAATCCTTACCCAGAGGCTGTCAACTTTGCCATCGCCAACTTGAAGTTCCACACAGTCCAGCCCCTGCCTCACATACATCGCCACCCCGCCACCTCGCCTACCCTGCCTGTCCCTCCTGAAGAGCCTGTAACCATCTATTGCAGCACACCAGCCACAGGACTCATCCCACCAGGTTTCACTTATGCTGACGATGTCGTAGCTGTGGGACTGGGCCAAGACTTCTAGCTCGTCCATTTTATTCCTCATACTGCGTGTCTTTGTGTAGAAGCACTTCAAATGCGCCTCCCTGCACACAGCACCTTGTGGAGCAGACCAAAGGACCTCACTAGCACAGTCCCCCTGATTCTAGTGCACCATCCCTTTGCTTATCACCGGTGTACCTGGTTTTATCCCTTTCCCCCTTCAACTCTAGTTTAAAGCCCGATGTGTCAGCCCTGCTAACTCCTGAGCAAAAGTCCTTTTCCCTCTCTGAGAGAGGTGCATCCCGTCTGGTGCCAGCAGGCCTGGTGTCACATAGACCTTCCCATGATTGAAGAACCCAAAGCTCTGCCGGTTGCACCAGTCCCAAAGCCACATGTTAATGTGATGAGCCTGCTTGTCAGCATCGATCCCCCTTATCGGAAAGACAGAGGCAAACACAACCTGTGCCCCTGATCCTTTAAGTAGTCGCCCCAAAGCCCTAAAGTCCCTTTTGATCACTCTCAGACTTCTCATTGCTACCTTGTCATTACCAGCTTGAAAGACCAGTAGCGGATAGCAGTTGATGGGTCGTACCAGGCACTTGACTTTCTTAGCAAAGTCTCTCATCTGAGCCCTGGGGGGTGGCAGCAGACCTCCCTGTGGGTTGGTTCCGGTCAGCGTATAGGGCCCTCTGTCCCTTTCAAAAGGGAGTCCCCCATGACAATAACCCTTCTTTCTTTTTTGACAGATGATGTAGTGACGCGGGGGTTTTGTTGCCTTGCCTTAGGCACCCTCTCCGACTGGGACGGGCTTTTGTCTGCATCATTATTCTGACTGTCGTGTTCTAGAACCTCATACCTGTTATATAAGGGTTGATGGGAAGGTGAGATGGGCAGGGACAGGGCTCGCCTACCATCCTGAACAGGAACTTGCCTCCATTCCCCCCCTTGGCCTATGTCCCCTCCTGCTGCCTGGCAGGATGAGGGAACTTTCATCTTCTGCATGGCAGGAGACACTTGTGTTGTGGCAGGCTCGTGAGTCTGTCTCAGAGAGGGTAGAGGACATCTCCACCAGTCAGTTTCCCTCTCTGACTCCCTGATGCTCCTGAGCCTGCTCATCTCCTCCCAAAGCTGCTCAGTACCTGGCTAAGCAACTCTTCAACCTCGGCACACCTCCCACAGGCATACCCCTCACTGCTGCCATTTGGATACCAACAGAAGACTCGGGCACACCCTGCAGCCCAAGACCTGGATGGCGGCTTATTACCCCGAGCCTTCCATCTGAGTAGCCACATCGGTGACTGCAGCTGGAGAGGCCACAAGAGATGCGGAGGCCATGGTTTTCTGCCTGGTTGATACCATGGCGAGGTTCCTCGCAAGCAGGTTACAAGTACCGAAGGGAAAGATGGCTGCAAAAGAGCAGTGAGGAGCCCTGCACGTGGACACTGCCACGTCTCACCCTGTTTGCCCGCCCTGGTTGCCGCGCTCCCTAGGGGCAGCTTTTGAATGGCCAGGGAGGGGGCGCTGCTGGCTGTGCCTACACCTCCTCAGTCTCCCTCGTGAGGGCTACCAGGCCCTGGTGACTCCCTTGGCTGCCTCAAGTGGCCTCGATGCCAAAAAATAGTACTTAAATAAAGAAGAACATGGCTGGTAAGAGGGTATTTCACTTCTAGTAAATTTCCCCCTGGCACTGTCCATCAGCTGACTCATACAACTGTGCTGAAGCAAGTCATGTGTCATCAGATCCAGGAGACTTGACAAGTGATAACAGAATGCGTTGGCACATCCAAGACGTAAGGTCTTTGTGATGTAGGACTGTGGCACAGGATTAGAAATGTCTAGCTTTCCTCCTAAGCAGAGCCCATAACTGAAGAAGAAAAAAAAAATAATAATTTTTGACTTAAAGATATGTTTTTTATTTGGCTATTTAGACAGATTCTCTTTCTAGGGACAAGCGTTTTTATAGATAGCCTGTTGCATACCTGTGTAAGTAAGCTGTCTTTGTTCCAGGTTGACTTGTAGGGGTGAGGAATTGCAGATGGCTTTCACGTTCATTGAAAGCCTAAACTGAAAATGACTGGGAGGAAAGAATAGGAGTTGTTTGTGACAGAGAAAATAGGCCGGCAGGTGCTTTTTTGACTTTTTCAGGATCAGCACAGACTGGATGCTTATAGTTCAGTAATAACATTTTGCAAGAAGCCTGAACAGCAGACGTTTCCTCCTCTAACAATAAGTCTGTCCAAATAATATCAGTGCCACCTATTTCACCTGTTTGACGCCGTGGTGTGCAGTTGTCAGGCATTTACCATTTCAGTTATTTTGTGTCCTGACTGCTGCAAAGGTGACAGAGAAGATCTCTGTCTGTTCACCTCTGAATAAAGCTTTGGTAAGAAATAAAGGTTTTATTAGAGGCAGTAACAAAGGTGATTTTTCAATGTGCCCTACAGTATAGAATAACTTAACCAGAGGCTTTTGTCGGTAGTAGATGATGTGACAACGTTTACTGGAGTTGGTGGTGTTAGCTGGGGGAAGTTGACAACATCTCCTACAGGGAATGCAGCACGCAGGATAGGCTGGTCTGTCACACGCTGGCAACAGGGAGGCTTTGGTCATGTTGCTAGAGAGAGCTCTTGGCCTTCTGAATGGAAGTTCAGTCATCAGAAGGCTCCCTCTGGCCTTGGCTGTTTCTAACCAGGATTTGCTGCTGGCTGATGCTGGTAACTTCATTGTCAGTGGTGAATGAGCACACTTCTTCCAACAGTCCTCTGTGTGCATGTGTGCTGGTGCAGCTTTACCTGAAAGCAAGGTTTGCACAGCAGGATTGTCAGTATTTAGTTGGAGCAGTACAGTTTATGATGTGTTCTTGCATTGCTGTGGCCACAGCAACTGTGTCAGCAAGTCTCACAAAGGATGCTACTTCCCTCCAGCCTTCCCTACCCGTACCCAGTGCTGTGGGATGGAGGCCTGCCCGGCGGCCCAGGAGGTGGCAGCCTCACTAAAGTAAGGGCGGCAACAGCAGGCTCCTAGTGGTGACGTGCTGACTGAGCTGGGACAGCTTCATTTCTAAGACCAGCTGTGAGTGGGTGGTTCTGCAGCCGAATGCAATCTTGCTCCTCACTTTGAGGGACAGCTTATTTCTCTTCTTTGTGTCTTTGTCAGGAGAGCTAATGCATAATGGATTTGGAATGCAGATTGGGAAACTTTAGACCGTCTGTATTCATATCTAGCTGCTGGATTGCTATCAACCCATTTTTTCTTATGATAACCTCAAAATCATCAGCTGCTGTGGAACTTCAGTTAGGCAAATAATAATGAGTGATCAAATCACATGTTTTCTTCTGGGAAGTAAGAGTTTGTTTTCTTCTGCTGCTAAGGAATGTAAAAATGTTCTGAGGACTAGGTTTTGGAATTTGCGAGCCAGCCAGGGGAAGTCAGCATCACCAAGACGCACCCCCCCCCCCTTCTTGTTAGCTAAAATCACACGAACAGCAGTGAGTAGTGTTTTCAGCTCAAGTTTTTGACAATGAGAAGAAAAAAAAAAAGACCTGGGGGGACTTAGCATGGCCACTTTTTCACTGAAAAGGGAAAATAATTACCAGAAAAATAATATTTTCAGTGACAGTACAGGGTAATTAGTTTCCCAGGGAGAAGACATTGGTAGCAAGGGGCTTTACACAGGGAGCCTTTGTCATTTTATGGATCCTCATCTATCAACTGTCAGGTTGTTTCAAAGGAGCTCTGCTCTTAATGTTTTCCCGCTGCACCTTTCCCATCATGGTGGCCCAACTTTGCCCGAATAACCATTCGTCTTCCTGTTTGCCTAGTCGGGGCCTTTACAATGAGTCAGGAGACAGCAGCATCGCTGGCACTGCGTGGCTCGGGGCTCTTGCGGGGAGAGCATTTCACACTGCAGTTCTGGCACAGAGGATGGGCTAGCTGGATGTACGTCATGGTTTTGGACAGGCGCAGCAGAGGGTGTGGGACCTGCCTAGATGGAACAGGGGTCAGCCTGGCCTTCCTTCCTGTATGGGAGAAGTTCCTCCGCACTTCCAATGTATTTCCTTACCTTGGAGACTGGAATTAATGCCAAGGAACACTGAACTTCTATGCCCGGATGCCTGAATAGATTGGGGTGCCTGGACACTGACAGATGCATTTCTTAATCCATTTCTTAATTTTTGTAGACATTGTCCTCAATATGTGCAATGATTCATTAAGAAAAAAACACCTTCATTTTTGCTACCACCTGTGGAAGTCTGACCTCATGGCAACGAGAGCTGAAGCTTTGCCAAACTTCCCTGCCGTGTGTCCTGCTGCATGTGGGTGGGCGCTATGGTGCTGGCAGCCATGGCCTGGTCCGTGTGCACTGGCCACTGGCACATGGAGGCAGCTGCTGCGTTTTGGTGTAGCAGCAGTTTGGCAGCCAGACATCTCCCTGCCATGTGCCCTGGCAGCCAGGAGGGCCAATCGTGTCCTGGGGTGCATCAAGCACGGCATCGCTAGTAGGTCAAGGGAGGTGATTGTCCCGCTCTACTCTGCGCTGGTGCGGCCTCACCTCGAGTACTGTGTGCAGTTCTGGGCACCACAGTATAAAAAGGACATGAAACTGTTGGAAAGTGTCCAGAGGAGGGCTACGAAGATGGTGAAAGGCCTGGAGGGGAAGACGTACGAGGAACGGCTGAGGTCACTGGGCCTGTTCAGCCTGGAGAAGAGGAGGCTGAGGGGGGACCTCATCACAGTCTACAACTTCCTCGTAAGGGGTTGTCAAGAGGCAGGAGACCTTTTCTCCATTAACAATAGTGACAGGACCCGTGGGAACGGGGTTAAGCTGAGGCAGGGGAAATTTAGGCTGGACGTCAGGAGGGGGTTCTTCACAGAGAGGGTGGTTGCACACTGGAACAGGCTCCCCAGGGAAGTGGTCACTGCACCGAGCCTGTCTGAATTTAAGAAGAGATTGGACTGTGAACTTAGGCACATGGTCTGAACTTTTGGGTAGACCTGTGCGGTGTCAAGAGTTGGACTTGATGATCCTTAAGGGTCCCTTCCAACTCCGGATATTCTATGATTCTATGATTCTATGATTCTCTCTTTGGGATGATACTGTGGGTGCTCACTGAAGCCCCCCTTCAGGCTGTGATGCCTTTTGTATGATAACAGAGGGAAATGGATTTCTTGTCTTCCTGGTATTTCATCTGTAGTTTCATTTTAAAGGTAATGGCCAAGGCATGAGCTGCACCAGAAATCACTGGGTTGTAGTGAGCACCAGTGCAGGGTGCTGTAACAAGCCTTTCAGACTTGACTTTTTCTGGAACCAAGGGAGGTGATGAGAAATGATTCTTACCAAAAATGTCAGTGACTGAGCACACTGGGGAAAGCTTGTGAGCCTGCACAAAGACATTAGGTGTGAGCATAGCACATGTCTGGGTGTCCTTGGAGGGCTTGCTCTTGTTGTTTAGCTGGCCAGCAGCTAAACACCACACAGCCATTCGCTCACCCTTCTTCTTCCCTCTCTGGGATGATGGAGAGAAACAGGAAAGTGAAGCCTGTGAGTTGAGATAAAGACAGTTTATTAAGACAGGAGAATAATTATAACAATAACAATAATGATGCTGATATTACTACTACTAATAATGTGTACGAAACAAGTGATGCACAATGCAATTGCTCACCACCCGCTGACCGATGCCCAGCCTATCCCCAAGCAGCCGGCCCCTCTCTCCCCGGCTAGCCACCCCTATATATTGTTCAGCATGACCCCAGATGGCATGGAATACCCCTTTGGCCAGTTTGGGCCAGCTGTCCTGGGTCTGTCCCCTCCCAGCTCTTGCTGCACCCCCAGCCTGCCCGCTGGCAGGACAGAGTGAGAAGCTGAAATGTCTTTGGCTTGGTGTAAGCACTGCTCTGCAACAATTAAAACATCAGCATGTTATCAGCACTCTGCTCATCCTAAGCCAAAACATAGCACCCTACCAGCTACTAGGAGGAAAATTAACTCTGTCCTAACTGAAACCAGGATACTCATGCACTCTTCCTTGTGGTGTGTTGGAAATCTTGCTTCCTGATACCAGTTTATGGAGATATTGGAACTGGTCTATGATCCCTGTTGTATCTCAAGTGCCACTCACCTCCCTTTGTTTCTCTCTTTCTCCTGATACTTGGTGCATCAAAAAAATTCTCTGTAGAGGGCAGGCTGCTCACATTTGAAGGGTAGGCAGTGTCTTGCAAAGAAACTTGCTAGCTTGTAGGCTCATTTATAAACAGACCTATTGATGGTAAAAAGAATTCTCAAGTGTGTTTAATACTTAATGCTAAGGTTGGACATAAAGTTAAGGACTGGTTGTGGACTGGCAGGGCTTTCCAGACACACAGCTTATATACCACCCCTTAAAGATACCCCTTTCTTGTTTTCTTTTGGGAGCAAGTCACTTGGTCTCATCCTGTGTTAATAATGAACCTGCAGTCCATGTTTCATGTACTTCTATTAGAATTCACGGAGAATTGCAACAGGAAGGTGAAAATGTGACTCCATAATCTGTGGAGGAAAAAAGCCTCAACCCAAATACTTTGTCCTAAATAGCAGTGGGATTATTAACATTCCTTTGCAAGGCAAGCAGTTTTATAGTTTAGAAGCTGCACACATAAGCAATCCAAATAATTTTCAGTTCAGTAAATGAACTGGTTGTACAGAAATCACAAAATGACAAACATGAACTCCTAGGGTTTCTACCGGGTGTGACTAAATAAATGTAAAAAATGAAGGCCAGAAACCTTTAGGTCTTTTGAATTTCCACTTATGTCACTGGGTAACACTTAAGAGTAGCTGCAAATGCTCCCTTGATGGAGTCAGATTGCTTCTTTCTTAATTCCATTCATAAATACACACTGGGTGTCTAGTGGAGCACTTAAGATCCTGATAATCAAAAGCCTATTGTGTGTTTGAGAAGCTTGAAAAGGAAACTGAAGTAAATACCAAGGGAGAATGGAGTAAAGTTAGAGTTTTGCTTTCTAAAGCAGCAGGAGGTCGTGTGAAGTATAATGTGCTCAAGTTTTAGCACTGAGATTGTCTGAGGGGGTGTAACTGCACCATTACAGTAGTAAGATCTGCGTGCTGTGCAGCAGTAATCCAGCACTTACAGGTAGCCCATAACTGCTGCACTGGTTCTGCTATCTGGTGGGCTTGTGGGTGAAACATAGCGGACTTGTGCCTTATTTCAGCTTCGTATTGAGCAGAGTCACACTCCAGCAGCACAAAGCAGAACTTGTGGCATTGCAAGAAAAAATGAGGCTATTCCTTGAGTCATCTGAGTGTCTTGAAAGCAGAAATGTTTATTTAAAGAAACATTTTTCTGGGGGTAATGCATTTATGGGTAATGGAAAAGTGGGACCTGCACCCCCCTAGAGTTGTGTTGCCAGGATTACAGTGGGCTATTTATATGCAAGCTGCACTCATTCCTTCTGATGCAGGGAGAGTTGCTGGGAAATGAGGAGCAGAGGCCATTTCTTCCCCAGCTGCTGGTTCCTGCTATTCTTCACCTTTTGTAGAGCATTCTTCACTTGACATCAGCTTTAGACTTCTGAAAGACAGCTTTGAGTCCACAGCTGTTAAATAGCAGTTTGGTGCTGGTATTAATATTACTTCTGCCTGATTGCATCTGGACTTTTACCTGGGGAAAGGTGTGCCACAAGGCTCAGGACCTGCAGGAAGCTTTGCTGATATCTTTTAGTCTCCTCGTACATCCTACACCTGGCAGACATTAGGCAATGAGGCTAGGTGTCGAAGTAGTGTGCACTATGTTGCACTGTAGTTGACGCGTTGGTGGTAATGGGTGCATCTGGTGAAGGAAGTAAAGGAACTGTTCAGCCTCCTGTGATTTTGCAGAACAGTTTCCATGACGGAATGGCAGCAGAGGGTCTCACATGAGGAGCTATGAGAAGTACTGAGAACTTGAAATAAACACTCCTCTGAGATAAACAATAAGATTGACCTTGGCAGAGCATAACACAGAATTTCTCCCAAGAACCTTCTGTCAGGCCCTTTGAAACTGCAGTTCCTAAGCAGGTCCCATTCTGGTCAGAACAGCCTAGTTGCTTTTATTTGGAGAATAGCAAAACTGTGCCTGACATTTTCTCTGTCATTCACTGATAACTGTGAATGATGGCAAGATGAGTGCTCTTCATATTATACTCTCCTTTTTTAAACCACTTTAAAATAGAAAGAACAGAAACTGTCAGGCTCCTGGAACAGTAATGATGAGGTCAAATTTTTCAGTAGGGTTGCTTGGAGGAATAAAACAAGGAGGGTGCTACTGTTACTGTGGCTGTTGAAGACACATTGAGAACATGTCATCTAAAGTTATTTGGTAACAGGAACAACAAAACATCACTGGCACAACAGAAACAAAATCCATTATTTAGGGGGGTGGAGATGGTAGGATAAAAATTCAGTGGTTTAACCAGAAAACCTTAGTCTAGATCATGTAGTACTGCAGATTTTGTTATTCTATTCTGCAGTTCACTTTTACAGCATCGAGGGACCTTTGTGGCTTTTGTGTTGCATAGCTTGTGAAAAGAGATGAGATCTCACTCCCTGGCCTGCTGTGCACAGAAAGATGGGTCTCAAGTGGTCACAGCAGCTGTCCCCATTTGTGCAAAACTATGTTTCAGTCCACATTAACTGCAATGCAGTGTTGGAATGTTTTTCATTTTGAAAATTACGTGGTCTATTTTCCATGTCTTCTCCCAGGTAATCCCCCCACCAAGTAAGAGCAGAGTTGGTAGACTGCTGGCAGCTGCTAGAAAGGACCCTGAGACAACTCGTCTTCTGGTGCTGCCCTAGGAGGGAACAACAAAATACAAGGTAAGGGAAACCGATGGGATTCTAGCATGGATCAACAGCTAGCAAGAGACCTCAATGGTCTGTCCCCCACCAGGATAATGCCAGCTGCTGTTGCCCTGCATGGATGAGCTATAATTGTGGGTGCTGGCAGGGGCTCCCTGGGCTGTGCAGCACTGTGTGGATCTGGAGCCACGCTCATCACAGCAGCAACAAGAAGAGATGGTGGCCCGTGGCTGAGGCACCTCAGCAGGAAGACATGTGGACAGATGCCCACAGACAAATTGGCAGCTTTTACTGCCAGCTTCCTTTCGGCTACTAATCGTCTTTTGTGTGCATCGAGTGTCTTGTTGTTGTTTGCATGCTTATTAGTTTTTAAACCATCTTCTGTTCTTTAGAGCATTTACAGGCACATGCATCAGAGCTGAATTGTTTCCCAGGCTGGGATTCCTCTTGTCATTGCACAACTTTTTCATGAGATATGAGTTTTCAAATAGGAAACGGAGAGGCAGCAAATCACTTGGGTTGAGACAATGAAAAGGAAAAAAAAATCCCACCTAAACAATAGATATTTAAGTAGAAAGTGTTCCAGCTTCTTCTGACAAAAAGCCTCTAGAGGATTACAATGCAGTCAATGTTGCTTTAATTAAATTTAATGCTGTGTGAAATGCACTCTGAGAAACTTTGATGAATGACTGGGGCAATTCATGCGGCTCACTAAAGGGCATCCAGCCCTTGCAGGGGTGTCAAGGCACGATGAATTGGTTAGTACAGGCATGTTTATAGACTGCCTGAGGAACCTTGTATCTGTGTGGTAATGTCAGAGATAATGTTATGATTCTCTGGACCTTGGGGGGCTTTGGTGACATGGTTAATGAGATAGCCCAGGGAGTGTCCCAGTAGGTTACTTGCAGACCTCCCACATCAAAAGGAGCAGCTTTGCCCCTTCTAAGCCTGCCGTCCTCCAGATCTCTCCGCCAGCCCTTGCTTTCCGTAGGGCCACTTTTTTCCTCCCTCCTCCCCCTTCTTTTTGGTTCTTAGTCAACATTAACTTTGGCTGCCAAAATTCAAAAGTTGTTAGTTTTTAATTTGGTTTCTCTTTGACCTGCCTACACAATGGCTTTCGAGGATTTGAGAGGAACAGAAGCCATCACCATTACCCTTCTCCCAGAGCCTCAAAACAAAGCAAAAGAACAAGGGGGAAAAAAGCTTAGTCAGAGGAGGCAGAAATGAGGAAACAAAACTTAACTCTTATTCTCTCTCCGTTCCCTCTCTCCCCACCACAAAAAAAAAAAAGAGGAGGGGGGGGGGATGTTTCGGAATGTTTCTCTCATGCAGAGTTTGGTTACAAAGCAATGGGTTGTACTGGTACAGCCGGGTCTTTTATCTGCTGCACCCAAAGAAGTAAGGGGTGAGGGAAAACAGTGGATCAATTGATAAATGAAAGTCTGTTATTCAAGTGTGATTTAAAGGGTTGATTATAGGCCTGTGGAAAAGATTGTTTAACAGTTTCTCTTTGTAGAGGGGAAAAACTCACTGTACGTTTGGTTTAAAGTGAGGTTAGGTGGCAAGTAAACATTTTTGTAATAATACAGCTATCTTTGCAAAATGGTCAGGAAATGGATGTTGAGGATTACATCATTAAAGGGGGACATAGATCAAAGTTAATGCGAGACCATCTCAAATGATCCTTTCAAAATAAAAAAAAATCCTCAAGTTGTTTAATTGTACTTTTGAAATTGTGTAACAAAGAGAAGGGTGATGAATCACACTGAATAAATATCAGGTCTGGCAGATGTGGCAGTGGTTGTAACTGCCCTCATTTCTGTGTGGTTAAGGCTTGTGGTCTCGGACAGAGAAATGAATACTTAGGTGAAACCAAGATGGGATCTTCTGGACTGGCACGCTAACTGATCTTGCCTGTGAACTTTATGAACCCCATCATCCCGGAAAGATGGTAGCTTAAGACGTGTTTCATGAACTTTGAGCATACCTCTTGTTCTGCTCCACTCTGGCAGATTTCAATTATCTGTTGATTGCCAACAATATTGGAGGAATTGAGTGTACGCACACATAAACAGGCTAGTTTATATACATACACTGATGCTGGGTTGGATATTCTTGGTCCCATTACTGTTTTCTTTCAAATGCCTTCCTGAAGCTTATCTACCCCTCGATGTCCAAAAAAAACCCTAAACCATAAACCCAGGCTAGCACAGTCAACTCTGGACACCGCAGTAAAATGACCGAGAAGTGCCCCATGTTCTGTAGTCATTATCTGTGTCCAGTCCTCCAACTGGGGTTGAGTGCCGTGGCAGGGGGTGGTGGAGTATTTGTCTTGTGAGTGATGGTCTGAGCACGTGCTAGGTCTCTGGCATTCTATGAACAGATGAAGGTTTTAATTAGCCTTTTGCACATTGATGATATCTTTAGATATGTGGTGTTGGATGCGCATCAACAAGTGATGTTAAGCAGGCCTTCCCCAAAAGTCTGCAGTATTGTGGTTTGGGCTGGTCTTGCTTGCTGTAAATTCCTGAGGTCGAACATCTCCTTGAGAAGTTAATTTGTTGGCAGTGGCTGTTAGAAATGCCTGTGCTCATCTCTAGGGTGGACACTAGGGCTTTGCAGCGCAACGTGTACATGGGGAAGAGCTTCCTGGGACAAGTCACCTGTCCTGCTGGTGCAACGTGGTTCCCGCTGGGCCTGTGGCATGGCAGCTCCTTGGGGGCTGTTGGTCTCGAGAGGGTACAAGAAACCCTCAACAAAGACACCTTGCAGGAGCACTGGCTACAGCTGTGGAAGTGCAGAGGACTGGGATTGTGTAATGGGAATGAGGATTCTCTTGTGATGCTTGTAAGCAGCTTGCGGGGCCTGGCACGGGCTGTCTCAATCGGCCTCTTACTGCAGCACTGGGTTGCTGCTGGGCAGGGCCGCCCAGCTCTGCAAGGGAGGGCAGCAGGGGGCTTTGCCCCATCTCCCTTCTCTGAGACAACTGCCCAGGTAGAAGCACTTAAATGGCATTTATTTAATGAGTTACTTTCTGCTGGCCAGTATTGCCATAATGAAGTTGTAACTAGATCAGGGGGAAGCAAATGCCAGATTTGGTTTGGTAACTTGTCTCGCAGGGAAGAGGGAAAAAGGCAGAATAAGCTGAGTGCTTTCCAAAACCCTAATCTGTTTTTAAATAGGTCTCTCTCAAACTGTAGCCACAACAACAATCTTTGCTGTAGTTAATGGGCTGTCAGTGTATCCTTCATTTGAATGACTGTTTTCTGAATCAGAAGCTAAAGATCTGGTGGTGTTGTCACTGGGTCAGCAGCAGTAAGTTTAACAAAGGACCTTGGAGCCACAGTGAGGAGCAGTCCTGAAAGTAATAGCAAGGTCAGGGGAAGGGCAGACATGGCTACCAGTGTCATGCTACGGCTAAGGAGTGTGCTTCTGGCAGCCACGATGCAAGTGAACAACTTCACTGCTGCTCTGCTGTTTCTCCCATGTACCAGAACAGACTAGTTTCTTTTTTTTTTTTCTATTTACACTTTCCATAAAGTGTTTCTCAGTTGTAGATGCGTTGCAGTCCTCAGTCTTCTCTCTAGCACACAATACAGCATTTGAAACCATTGATGATAATGACTGCAGCAACTGGGAATGTTGTTAGGTAAGATCTGACTTAACATAGGTAAATCATTGAAAACTGGATTGAAATGGTTTCACACTATAATGTTACGAGAAAGCTGTTTTGCTGAGCTGTGAAGCTCGTCCGGAACTTGAAATTGGCTTGTGCTCTCTATGTATTGTGTCCCTCTCCAGCACTCCATGCAAGGAGATGGAGGCCTTAGTGTAAGGCTGTAGAGTTCAGGGGGCAGCTGGCTGGACAAAATGAGTGTTGGCTGCATGGTGCTCAGCTGGTATGCCCTTTTGCAGTAGCGGAGTCACACAGCTAGAAACTGAAATCGAAGAACAGGGAGTGGGGAACACACAGTAGACACAATGTCTGCTTCAGGCAGGGTTGTAGGAGCACAGTGCCTATTTTTCTAGAGGCAGAATTACCTCAGCTGTGGTAACTGGCCTGCTCAATCTGAGCCTGCAGGTCATCCCCTACCCAGAGATGGTTTGGCTTAATCCTGTGGGTCACAGTGGCTGGGCCCAATGAGGTGGGCTGGAGTTCTAGTTGCTTCTTTCAGTGGCGCTCTTCTCACTTTGGCATGGTATAAGCGGGCATTTAACACGGTTTTAACATAGGTTTTTTGTACTCAGCCTCATTGCATATTTTAAAATTCATTTCCGGGCTGTGATTTAATGGCAGTAATTACCTCAGAAGTGCATATGGTACGGGGTGTGTTTATTTTTGTTTCAACCAAGGCAAATGATTGCAGGTCTTGGCTTCACTTCAGGGCTTGGCTGTGTTGGGAGAGCCAAAAGCAACATCTACCTTTGCAATCTGGCAAGCAGGTCCTAAATACCTTATGTGAATATTTGATTTAATGATACAAAGGGTGGTGAGAGCAGGAGAGCAAAGCTCTCTGAGTCTTCATATTGTAGTGGATGCCTAGAGTGCAAACTATTTACTAGCTCTAACGTGGCGTGACTGGCCTTCCCAAATAATGCCTATCACTCTCTCCTATCAAATGTTCTTTTGCTCACTAATTCTTGTGAGTTTGTGCAGTGCTTTGGGGGCAGTTCTGCTAAGACTGGCAACAGCTTGAAAGGCCTGAGTAGCAAAATACCTTTAAGATTTGTTGGCATATAGGTTTCTGTACCATAGGAATAACTCAGTCTGGTAGTACACAAAACAGAGTTTGCGTAATTCCATGCTTGGAGCTCAGGTGACATTTTTGTCAAAGCTGTTCCCCCTAGAAGAATGTCTTGGCACCAGTAGCTGGTGAGGGGAACAGGGAGAGTGATCTATTTGATCCCTGCAGAAGACCTTATGGTGGTAAAGCATGCTCTGTCCATGTGGGGTGAAGTCAGAAGTTCAGGCTTAGGAAGGGCAGTGCTCCTTTGCTTCTTTTGCCAAAGTGGGGAGGACTCTAAATCAAGAACTGAAATGTCCTGTTGAGTCCTTAATTGTATTTGAAAAGAGCTCAGGGCAGTTTTTGATCCTCCCCTCACTTTCATTTCTTTGTGATGTATACAGAAACCCAAGTGGGTATTTTGGTTCAGCAGTTTGCTACACGTGGAAAACACTTGAAAGGTCTGTGTGGATCCTATCTCCTTCCATAGAAAGGCAACTGTGCCCTTTTTAATATCTAACAGCTTTGTCCTTTTTTGTAAGGGCAACTAATGAGATGTTCTCCTTTTGAACATTGTTTTTCTACTTGGTGTCTGTCAGGAAGAATAAGTTAGAGCAGGAAGTGGGGAACCACCCTATGAACAGGTGCCTGAATATAGAAGCCAAGTGATGATTGCCCTGCAGCTGCTGCAGGTTTCTGCAGCACCCAGGAATACTTACCCTATCTCCACTTTAGGAAAGGAAGTTTCAGCCTACTTTACATATCTTTTTCATGATACTCATGACTTAGGACATCTGTCTGGATTTGAGAGGACTTCAAAACCTTACAACTGCAGGAAAAAAAAAAAAAAAAAAAAAAAAAAAAAAAAAGAAAGACTCTTGTGCTTTCAAATTTTGTCTCCTCTTGCTTTCTAGCAAGGGTAAGCATGCTGTCCTACTTTTTGCATTTTTAAACCCCTCCAGCTTCAGTAAAAGTGATGTGAGATTATACACGGAAAAAGGAGATCAAATTCTGGCCCCTTGCATAGAAAATGGTATTTTAATATTTTTGTGTTTTCTGTCTTTCTCACTCGACTTCACAATCTAATTTCTCTGCTA
Organism: Aythya ferina; assembly: GCF_964211825.1. Lineage (NCBI taxonomy): Eukaryota > Metazoa > Chordata > Aves > Anseriformes > Anatidae > Aythya > Aythya ferina. The sequence continues at coordinate 76,832,158 of NC_140300.1, forward strand.
CCAAAGATCTTTCAGTCACATCTACATTAAAATTTTAAAAGCAATATCTATTTAAATGTAAAGCAATATGGTTGAGTGTGTGCTCACACGTGGAAATGTGTTTAGGGGGGATATATGCATAGACATAGCTCTAACTAAATGAGAGAAGATCAGAGGACACTGGTGATAAGTGAGATGGTGAATTATTCTTTCAGTAGTTGTTAATCTTTGCATGAAAGAATAAATTGTAAGGACCTACCTTAAAATATACAAAACTGTTGAAAATGATGTGAAGAGCGTGATGGTCTTCTGAAGCAGAATGTGTATAGCCCTTTGCTGGGGGTCTCCTACTCTTTCTTGTTCATTGCAGATTGAAGTTACTGGGGCTGATAACGCCTGGCTTTACTTTGACAGTTAGGGGTGTCCTAACTGTTTTTATCAAAAGTGTGAAACTAAACTTAATCGTAACAGGGATTCTGTTTTCCCTTGGAGTCAGCCTTTATAGGAATGGAAAAATGGAAACCCAGTTGATTCCTGTTGTGCTCCTTGGATGTTGGGATTTCTGTGATGATGCTCACTGCTTCTGCTGCCCTGAGCAACTGAGCACTTGCTTGGAATTTCCAAGTAGCAGTAATTCTCTCTGCCTTCATTTCCTCCTGGCCAACTGGAGTAGTAGATCAATTTATTCCCTCAAGACTTCGTATTCCTGCCTAATTTATGGAAGGTTGTCACCATTCAGGAAAAGTTTTGCATTTATTATTGAAAACGGTGCAGACTTGCATTATTTGGAAAGAAGTTAGGTCCTGTTTTTGAGGGAATCACTCCATTTGCACCTAAGGTGCTGGCAGAGCTCATGTTGGCAGTGTCATGGTGACTGCATTCAGATTGTGGCGGCAGAACACATCTCAGCGAGATGGCACCACCTGTTGGTGCTGCGAAGTCGAAGGGCACTGGAGGCTGGACTGGTGTTTTCTTGGGAACCAGAGCAAAGAGCAGAGCTGCTAGCTGTTATATCTGTATCCATTTCAAGTACTGTTTCTGTAAATGCCCTAACTTGCAGGCCTTCCAGATTGTGGTGCTGGCGTCCGAGCTGTAATTCATTTCAAGTAGTGTTAGTTGTGCTTATATTTATTGTGGATACTTGTGAGAAGTGGTCAGAAACAAACATCTAGAGGCACCCACATAAAATTCCTGCTTGATAAAAATTTGAACGACAATTGTGATGTTTAAAAAAAAACACAGTATGTTTACACTTTCATGAAATCCAAAGTAATATCTTCAGAGTTGTGGTTTAGAGAGCCTGTTAATCTGTGGGCTGGCTGTAAAATCATCAGCTATGTGGTAGGCTTGTGAAACTGAGAAGCAGTGGCAGACCTGACAACTTCTGAAAGAGGGAGCCTGGTGTAAGTGTGCCGGACCTTCATACCTTACATTGACACTGAGGTTCACAAAGCTTCCACATGCTTCTTCCTAATACTTGGAAGCTTGAACACATGAAATGTTAGTGCTGTCTTCTAGGAAAAAAAAAAATGCTGCATTTGCTTCACTGTTAACTGCAGCAGTGAGCAGCAGCAAATATATATATATATATATATATATGTATATATATATATATATACATATATATATATATATATATATATAAATAAAAGCAAAGCAAAATGTTAGTGGATATATAAAAATGCCTCAAAAATAACTTCAGCCCCGATTTAAAAAAGAAAAAGACAAAACAGAAATGTTTGTGCAGACATAGATAGGTAGCTATACTCTGTCATTTTGCATTCCACAACACTGTGAAATGAGGTTACTCAATGCTAGAGGAAAACATAACTGAAATGGTCAAAAAAAAGCACTTAGAAGCACTTCTAACATAAACGTTATAGAAGTACAGCAGGACTCTGAATGGTTTTCAGATACTAAAGACATTCAGGGGAAGGATTTTTTTTATACCTACTTATCGTTTATATAGGTGTATCTGTACTATACCAAGAAATGCCTGGTTACTTTACACTTATATTGTCTGATTGGCAGAAATAAAAAGCATGTCTTTTAAACTTGCTTTTCTTGAGCAAAATCATTATTAACTGAAAAGCTCATATTTTAGAGAAGGACATTACTGTGTTGCAGATAACCATTTAACTATTTGAACATGTCAGCAAAGATGTTTTAAGACACAATAGCACATAAGCAGGCCATGTTCTGTGAAGGAGCTATTTTCCCCCTTTAGCTCCACTTACCTCCATGTGAAATAGAGAGCCTCTCAGTGCTGCTTTTGATCAAACCCTGACCCTAAGGCTTACTTTATTGTAGCTTCTAGCAGTAGTAATAAAGAACAAATTTAGCTGAACCCTATAATATTACTAGTGGCCTAGCAGTTTGTAAGTGACTCATCTGAAGGCTCAAAAACGGCTCTTAACAAGATGCAGAACTGCTTGGAGAAGTTGACTGTGAATCAGAATTTGCTCAGGCATCCTGAGAGTGTTACTGGTTGGTCTTGAAAGGAGTAGAGGGGAGGTGGCAAAGTGCTTTCCTTGGAAAGAAAATGGAACAGCACAACCAGAGGGAGGTGAGCATTGATGGAGGAGCAGTGACTTTTTGTAGACATGATTTTTTGTTCTTTTCATTGAAAGCAGTGTGTTTGGAGGAACAGGCAAGCTTTTGAAGGCTAGCATGCTCCTTCAACATGAAATTTAAGCAGCAAGCTTCAAATGAGAGCGGAATAGTTGCCTGCAACATGATGGAATTACATTGATCCATGAGATGATGTAGAGTGAGAGGGTGTGTGTGCAGAAAAGGTCAGAATCTGGGAAGAGCTCAAGGCCAGTTTGATGTGCTCGTTTCCACAACTATTGCTTCCCAACAGATTCCACAGAGATCGTTAAAGTCGGTGAGTACTGAGTTATTCAAAACATTATGAACATCTGTAAACTTGTTTGTCTAGAACAAAATTATATATTTTTTCTCACATTCACCAGTAGCTAAGCCAAGCCTGTTTCAAGTGAGGAAGACTTGTAATACCAAAGATTTACTTAATTTTCATTGCTGCACATAAAACATCTGACAGTATTTGCCGTGAAAACTAAAATGCCTGTCTTTGTTTGTACAAGCCAAAGGAAAAGTGCAGCATATCCGTCTGCAAAAGAACATCAAAGCACTTTTGCAAAATCAGGCATGGTGACATATATTTGGAGAAACAGTATGAGAACTGCTTGTCAGAGAGTGATGGGGGTCTCTGCATTTACCAGGCGTAATCCCGATTGGAGCCACATCTTTTCTTTCTTCTCTTTATTATCACTTCGTGGTTAACGTTTGTTGATGAGTAGGATTAGCAGCACATTTTCAATGGCATTTAGCTCTTTTAACAAGCTCTCTGCTGTCAGAGGTGGCTGGCCTGAAAAAGAAGAGAAAAGTCATTAAGCAAACAAATCTTTGGCAAGAGTTGATGCTAAACGCGCCATCGCCCTGTGTGAGTTATTCACTGTATATGAAATTTATTCCACAAGACTGTGACCTCGATGTTGATTAACCAGAAATTTCTTCTTCTGTCTTTATTAACAGCTTCTGGTGCCTCATTGGGCTCCTCTTGCTTTCTTCCTGTTGTTCCTGTTTCAGCGTTCACTAAGGCAGATTTTCATGATGTATGATTTCAGTAGCGCTGTTCTCATGAGGCACATCAGCCAGTTTCTGTGGGGCTGCCTGATCCACAGCCCCTCTGTGCTCAGCGCACCCACCATGGTGCACACTTTGGCAGGCAGGTGCCCATTCCAGACCTGCTGCATCCCGATGGCCCCACAGATGCCTCGAATCCATGGGCCTCAGGGGAGGCTTGCATTGCTCCAGGCTGTGCAGCCCTGCACTTGCTGTTTTCCTGGGGCTGTTACAGTCAGGGTGCTTGTGGCTCTGTGCAGGTGTGGGGCACAGATGCTGTGTGCAGGCAGAACAGGAGCCCCCGGCTGGGGCAGCCCCTGCCAGGGGGAGAGGCAGCGGAGCACATTCTGGCTGTGTTCCACTTGCTCCGAGGGCCCCTCTGCAGCCCTAGGAGATGGATGGAGCATTGGTGGATTGCCCTGAGGTCACTCAGCTCTGAGCAGATCCCAAATATGGAAGATGGTCTAAGTCCACCTACAGCTCCGTGTAAACACAGGATCAGAGAGAGGACTGAACCTGGCTGCTGCCCGCTGCTAAGCACGGAGCTGTTTATGGAACAGAAACACTGCAAGTATTCACTTTGGGCGGCAATTTCTAGGAGGGAAAAAAAATGAAGGGAAGAGAACTACACCAAAATACAGGCTGGGTGTGTTTTTTTTCGGATTCTTTTTAGGTGAAGTCACTCAGTGATAAATGGAGTAGACTGGGGGAATTGTAAACTGAACTCTCCGTAAAGCCTGATGAGATTAGATCACATTACAGAGTGTGGCTGGCACCTTGGGCTGTGCAGAAAGCCTCTGTAGGGACTGGCAAAGATTCCCTCAGCACTTGACGATTTCATTGTTGAACTCGTGCTTTTGGCAGCCTCTGGGGTTAACTGTGGAACATGAACTTTACTGCTGCAGCTTTATGGTACCTGCTCAGAAAGCCTTCCAGATCATTTACTGACAGTCCACACCTTGCCCCTTCGGTGCTGTAGCAGACAGACACGTACCACTCCGTCCGTGCCTCATGAGCAGTGCTGACTGCTCTGGCTGCTGGCAGGGCTGCCTGGCTGAAGCATCCGATGTTCCTCCTGGCATCGCCAGTCCTGAACACTCTGTGGGCAAAGTGGCTGTGGGAGCTGTGGAGTGCTGGTCAGCCTTGAGCCTTTAGCCCCAGCTCCCTGCTAACCATCCTGTAAGGAGCACTGTGGAGGCACTGGTTCCTTGTGGGCAGTACTGGGACGCTGCTGACAGCGTTATCTGTGTGATGCATCTAACTGTTAGAGGTACAAAATGTCCTGGCATGCTGACACACTGCTGGAGAGTGCTAATGTGTGGATGGGGATGGTGGGGTGGCAGAGTGAGCAGATGCCCTTTGAAACCATTCTGTCCATTTTCTCATTTACAGTGTTGAAGTAAATGTTTAGCTTCTCAGCAAGAGTAGGCAGAACAGTATACCTGGCAGAGATGGCTAACAGCCTCTTGCAGTTGCAAGTAGAGGAGAGCTCAGGAAGCCAAAAGCACAATTCTGAGATCAGATAAAAAGTGCGCAAAAATACAACTGAAATGACATCTAAGACTTGGAAAATGAATATTTTCAAAACATTTTCTTTTTGTCACAGTAGGTCTGTTTACCAAATGCTTTGCTTTTGAACAGGGAATATTTTGTTCCTCCGAATGCCTAAGAGAAAAAATTTTGGACTACTTTTGACCTGCGTCTTGTTAGTTAATGTTTCAATAAATCCGTGTGTACTCTAATTTCTTAAAGGTTTTCAGGTTACTTTACTAACAGATTTTATTGACTTTAGGCACTGGCTTCATGCATAAGCTAGTTCTGTACAGTCTGTTAGTTTTTCTTTTTTAGCTTTGGAAAGCTCTGTTAATCCAATTTCCCATGATTTTCTCTATTACTTGTAATGTCCTAGCATTCAGTCATCATGCTACTGAGACAGGAATTATTGGAAGGGGGACGAGTATTTGTTTCACTGCAAAATGTACCACAGCACCTGCAGCTGACACCGAACTGGCCACTTATGCTGTCTCTTGTTTTCCATAGACAAGCAGGGCTGAGACATTTCTGGTGATGTTTTCCCCTGCATGCCCACAGGTCAAACTTATATACAAATGTTGTTTTACTTTGTAGTGTTTTGGGAATCACAGGTAACCTGCTGTCCCGTTAAGAAATCTCCAAAAGCCAGACTGATTCTCACTTTGCCTCGACATACCTCTTTGGCTTTTAAAAATGCATTCAACTGCTTCCTTTTGTTTTACATGTTTTCTCTAACTCTCAAGCGATCCTAGAGTGACTTAGTTTTCCTTTCTACTATAACAACTGAGAATTTGTAAACTGCAGTGTAAGCCTTGAACTGCCCCATGCATCTTACCTGGCAATTAATGCTGCACTGCACTCTGACAACCCAGGCTGCAAAGTCCCAGGATATCCATGCAGAAGCAGCATGTTCAGTGGGAAGTCATTTCGCATTGCACAATCCCAGAGGTGCAGAGGCTGGAGGCACCCCTGGGTCCCTCTGGTCCCAGCCCTTCCAGCAGGGCCACCCAGGACCACATCTGGGCAGTGCTTGTAGGTCTGAAGGGAGGGGGACTCGCAAGCTCCCTGCCTCTGCCAGCTCTCTGCCACCTGCACAGTCAAAACTATTCCCTAATGGTCAGAGGGAACCTCCTATGCTCCTGTATGTGCCCTTTACATCTTGCCCTGTCCCTGGGCACCACTGAAAAGGGCCTGGCTCTGTCTCCTGCACCTTCCCTTCAGGGACTTAAACACATGGGTAAGATTCCCCTGCCCCTGAGCCTTGTCTTCTCCCAGGTTGTCTTCTATGTCTGCTCTCCCACGTTTTGTCTGACATCTTATGTGCAATGTAGAAGTAGAATGTGTGGGGGAGATGTCAATCCCCCCCTTTTTAACATGTCAGTTTTTCATTACCTGCTTTCCCCAGACACTCAGAGCAGCCAGTTGTCAATAGCATGATACCACAGTTGCTGGCTGCATCTCCATCACCACCAGGGCCGAGGTTCCCTTTGGGACACTGCTGAAGAGCAGACTCAGTCCTTGCTGGGCCTTTCTTCTGGACTTGTTACAGCACTCATGACTCTGGTGGCAGTAGGACATTGCGGTTTGCTGTTAAATGGTTATTTTGGTTTGAGTGCTGTCTGTTATCTTCCTTTCCTAGAGGCCTTCCCTCCCAACCTTTCTTTTCCGGTAGGCAAGTGCTGGTGAGGATGTTAGGGAACATAAAGCAATGTAGAAAGGCGGGTTGAACCCTTTAATGTGTTTTTGGATTTAATGTCTAGGTTTGTGATGATGCTGAAGGTGGCTTAAGTGTGCTGACACTGGAAGTGATTCAGAATCACTTCCAGTGAAGTGCACACCGCGGTGAGGAGTCTTTTGAATGCACCACATCAACCAAATCTTGTAGCAGCAACTCCAGAGCAGAGATGGTGCTTGCAACTACCTCCAGACCTCTGCTTCTTGCCATGCAGAAAGGTATGGGCTGCAAAAAGGCATACACAGAGTTTAAACCTTCTGATGGGCTGTGAAACACCATGCAGCGTACCTCACAGGTAGGTTCAGATGCTTTGAAAAGTCAGCAAGAACACTTTTTGTAGACTCCTTTCTAGGGAAGGGGAATGAAGCATTGTCTATTTGTCTTGAGGAACGCGTGCCTAAAACACTCAGAAGAAATATGCAACCTGTTTGATTTTACATAATCTTCACTTTTTTTTTTTTACTAGTACATTAGAGCTTAACTGTCTTGCAGTTTCTAACTTTTAAATAAACATAGCATGAAGAAAATATTAACGAAGTTATGTAAATACAACAGGAAGCAGAAAAAACAAATGAGTGAACTAGACCAAGCTGAGGCAATTCTAAAAGTCTGTGTAGCTTTCCAATAGAATGTCTTTTTCTCTTGTTTCTGGATAAATTTCTATGACTGGGTATTGCTGTTGGGGAAAAAAAGTGCAATATGCATGTCCAGTGTATTTGAGTTAAGGTTTTAAAGTATTTTGGATTCAGTTTTTAGACATACAGTGCTTTTGATGGAAATCCTGTGCTGGGTCTCCTTTGATGCTTGTATAAAAAACGAAGGAAGAAGCAGGGGTGAAAGATGACTGGAAAAAAAGTGCTGCTCTCAACTGAGTATTTTCATGGCAAGTAATTTTTCAAAACATGCTATTGCAAACCAGCATTGACCATCATGGCTTTAGCTGTGACAGGAAAATGAATCAGGGACCTCTGTGCTCAAAGCTGCACAGTGTGCATCTGTTTTAATAGTGCAGGAGGTGTTTAATAAGCAGAGTCTCTGCACAGAAGAAAGGAAAAAAAAAAGAAAAAACACCACCACATTTAATCCACACAGCTTCTAATGCGCCTTTCGCTTAGCACGCTTGGGTAGAAGAAGATGTGTGCTGCAAGCTTATGTAGCAGTACTGGAGGATTCACTACCCAGTGGTTGAAGCTGGAGAGCATGACCTCAGGTTGGGTCTGCAAGTGGCCTCAGGTTTGCAGTTTGACCTCAGACAGATGGCTCTGGCTGTGGCTGCAGTGTTGGACCAAGGAGAAGTGCCACGTGGGAAGAGGCCACACATATACTTTATCTCCGACCTCTGGTGTCCACAGAAGGGAAGCTTGGTGTGTGGACTGTAAGAGACCTGGGACGCTTTATAGCATGTCTCCTGATCTGTGCATGCAAAGGAGAGGTTTGATTCCTGCTATGCGGCCTTCACAGGCTTCACCCTCTTCCAGTATTATGAGGAACTTGGTGGTGGTTAGGTTTGCCAGTCACTACTGGGAGCTGAGATGAACTTATGGCAGCACCTGTATGTGCTGTTAAATTATTAGAGACAGTCTTTTAAGAGTAGAAAATACCTATAACATCTGTCTTGGAAATATGGGAGGAGAGTATTTTGCTGCATGTTTCTGGCTCAAGCAGCAGTATGGAGATGTTTTCCTTGTTCTGAGGGAAGGGTAATGGTGGTCCAAAGTTCAGTCACAAATTGCTGCTGGCAGCAGTGGGGCTAAATACGTGCATCTCAGGCAAGAATGTTACGAGGAAAGATGTGATGATGTTCCAAGCTTTCTTTCCATGAGGTAGACAAGAGTAAGCTGTGTTACCTCTAGTTCAGGATTAGTAGTACTGTTGATACACTTGATGTTTTTAATGCCTGTTAAGTCTTGGTATAATTGGCTTCTTTTCGGTGTGTGTGAGCGAGGAGGCTCGCAGCCTGCACAGAGCATAGCCTGTGTGGCATCAGCTCCCCTGTTGATTTAGTTTCATTTTCTGTTTTTCTGGCTTGCTCAACTGCCTGTAACAGCATTAAAGTATTCTTCTGATCTTTGTTTCCATGTGTTCAGAAAATGTACTTTTTGAAAGTCTTCACGCCAAACAGACTTTCTGACTGAGAGGCAGCTTTTGGATTTGTTTCAAAAGCCATGGGTGAGTTACATACTTGATTGAGCCTTCTTTATATTAACCTCTGCTCACACAGCCTTAGTATTAGGATGGGATTAGATTAGATTAGGTTAAACCTGGGAAAACCAAATTTAAGCTCTGAGAAATTATTTGCTTTTGGTATTGATATGCTGCCTTGAAGCAGGAGGTAACAAAAGTTTGATGAGAGAATCTGCAGTCCCAAGAAGTCTGATTAGCTGTTCCCTTCTTCCACCATCTACCTTGCATTGAAAAGTCTTTAATTTGGTGGTTGGAAGTAAAGCATGTGATAAATTGGTAACTTGGTGAAAATAAGATGTCCTGTGAAAGCTGTGGGCATCCTCAACAGCTTCACTGAACTTGAGGGCTCCTGGGCAGCATTCCCCCTCTCATCCATATGGCACCAAACTGTGCTACGAATATACTTTGTGTGGTGAGTTTGGCCTTCTGTTCTCGTTGAGGTTCTTTGTCAGACACCCTGTGAACCGTGGATCCATTTCTGTGCTGCTTCTCAGCAAGGTCACAGATGGGTGCTGGGAATTCATACAGAAAATCTGGCCGGGCACTGTGCTTCAGTAGAAGCACACATGAGCCTTGCCTCGGACTGCAGGTGTAGATGAGCCATGTTGTTACCATCTATACTGTGCTGTGTGAGTCTAAGCTCTTTTCTGGGGCCCTCCCACCGAGAGTTGTGTTCAGAGGTATGGGCAGTGACAGCTTGGTGTGTACCGCGAAGCACTTGCATGGAATCACAGACCCAGGGCAACAGAGAAGTGCTTTTCTGTGTTTCCCTTAGGCTCTGACAAACCAAAGTGCAGGAACAAGCCGTAGTCTGGCACATGTCTCTTCAGGAGCAGTCTCGAAAAATTAAGGCTAATACATCCTGTGGTCTTCTAATCATTCACCGTTAAACCTTGTGTCCATGCCAAGATCTTGACTAGCAGACTAAAATAATCTCTCTACATCCATTGTGTGTCACATTGTCCCTTGCCATCTGCCAAAACATGGTTGCCAAAATGGACTTCCTTTCACACAGCACAGGGGAATTGACGTTTTTTCTGTTTGAATCCTTCTTCTGGCTTCATGAGCCTTAACAAAGCCATATTCCCCTGCCAGACCTTCATCTTCCAAGTCAGGAATAATCTTACTGCTTCAACTGCTCTCATTTAATTTTTTGTCTCAATTCGTTACCATTCTTTCTTCTAGCTGCTTCCAGTCTCTATGCGTGCTTATGGGGCTCTAGCTGAATAATGACTGGCCTGATAGTGCTTTCAAGCCATATATGCACCTTCCAGTTTTTAAAGAGTTCAAAAACTTGCAGTGGAAGTTGGAGGAGAGTTTTCTTTGCATTGGTGTACCTCTTCAAGTCTGTTTGCTAAACCCACCTCTTCTACAAAGTGTTTGTGGCTTGCTCTTTTCTGTAAATAGCTCTCTGCCCATACTACAGTTTTGATTTCAGTGCATGCCTTGCCCAGTTTTGTCGTAGGTAGTTAAGATTACGTGAATTCAATTCAGTGGATGTATCTTTTCCTCCTTGTGGAGGACCGTGAACAGGTTATTTGTAAATGTCTGGTTTGCAGAGCATTCATGATGAGGGCTCTGCAAGCAAGGAGGAGGGGAATGTTAGTTTCTGATGGGGAGAGGGTGGTGCTTACATGCTCTTTAGAGTGAGTGTTGATCCTTTCAGACTTGAAAATAAGTGGAGAAGTGGAAAGGATGATCGGGAATAGGATGCTAGGTACTAAAGAATTGAGTTCTCTGTTAACTTGAACCCGAAGAAGTTATAACTCACCCAAGCTGGAAGACAGTACTTTGTCACTGAGAAAAATCAGTGCTAGTGACAAGCAGCAGAAGCATATTTGCTTTCTGGGAGAGCCAACAAATTGCATCGGTGAAGTTTTCTGAGAGCTGACTTTGGGAGTGAGTCATTTTGGGGGAGAAGAAATCAATTGAATTACATTTCAGGTTGGATTAGGTAGTGAGGACTGGTTGCACATACTAACCGCTGTCCTCTGGATATGTCAGCTGTTACTTAATTCATGCTACAAGTCTAAATGAACTGTGCGTATTGCAGACTTCCCCACATCTTTTGGGTCAAGTGCCACTTTCTGAATGACATCGTCTTTCACACCCAAAGTTGAGCTGGTTACTAGCATTCTGGAGACTCCTTTGAGATGATGATGCAGCCCTCCCCACACGATCGTCCCATTCTTCAGCCTAGACAAGTTCGTAAAGGTTTTATGGACATAAATAGCTATTGAACCATTCCTTTATCTACAGAAAGGACATTCTCTATGCCTACCACTGATGACAAGGTGCAGATATAAAGTGTTGACCTTTCCTGTGTCAATAAAAACAAATAGTGTTCCAAGTCATGAGAAGCACTTTATGCAAGAAAGGCATTTGGTGGTATTATAAACTGAATGTTGGAAAAAAAATAAAACTACCTGAAGAGGAACTACCTATACTGCAGACAGACTTTAATCAGAGGAGTGACAGAGCATGATGTATGCTCAGAATTGGCCTAATGATGAGGTTAATGCTCAAGGAGATGTCCTTCCATATTTTGTTGTCATTGTCTTCTGTGTAAGAAAGGAGCATTGTATGGACTGCTTCGTATTCCATCCTCTTTTCAGAAACTGGAGGGACTACATGAACTTTTGCAGTCTATCAGCCCTAATCTAGGCAGCAATTTAGTCTTTTGAGGTCGGTGTATTTGGTTTAATGCTTTGCTAGGAAGCTGGCATTTAGCATGCTGAGAGCAGATGGTTTGTGTTGGAAGAGAACTGGGAGACAACAGGGTTGCCACACCGTTTCTCAACCCCATTTACATTCTTTTTGTCTCCTTTCACTGTATAACAGGTATCTGAAGAAAATGATGGACATGCAATGAACAGTGTGAAGTGGCAAATGTTGCCACTTGTGAGCAGATGAAAAGGTGGGTAGGGCTTCGTATAGTGAAGGGAAGAGGAGAGAGGGAATTCATTTTATGCTGTTAACCATGTCGGTGGCTACTTTCTTCCTGGATCAGGAATCCCAACAAAATGATCTTAGGCCCTCTAGATGGCGACTGCTGAATTCTAACTGTGAGATTCATAGTCCTTTGGTCCCCTGCCAACCCATAGTGACTATTTGTAAAGAATAAACCAGCAACATAAGCTGTTCTACACAAGGTAGCGGGCATCTTATTTTATTTTTTAAGACTCCTTAGAAATCGCCTCACCTTTCCTGAGGGAAGAGAACCAGGAAGGGCAGTTGTCCATCTGTCATTACTATTTTCCTCACAGTTCCTTGGAAACAAATTGTCTCCATTTGCCATGCAAGCTGCAAAGTGTTTGCAAAATTGTCCTGCCTTGGTAATACAGCTGGGAGAAAATGTACTGTGTCCAGTGAACATTCACTTTGGAAATGCTTTTATTTTCTGTTCAGGGAAGGTCTTTAAGAAGAAATGTATCTAGTTGTCGTTTATTGACTACCAGGGAGCTTTTAATCTCCTGGAATTTCAATACTGTGCCGAATTTCTGGACTTTGTTTTTCACATCAACTCTATAAAGGTTGTGTCTTTTTTTCTTTATTTGTGTATTGTTGATAGATAGCAGTGCATCTCCAAAAACTCCTCAGCCAAAACTGTTTTTCAGAGCCAATGCTATATTCCCTGCCTGTTTAGCAGTTTTTGCAGCACTTGGACCAAAGTATTTTAAATCAATTGTGTTGTGCTGTGGTGCAGAATTCCAGCCACTCCATTTAGTAGGCATACAGTTATTTGATCTTAAGTCTTTCAGTGGCAATGCATCTCCCACTTTCTTCATAAAATAAATTATCACTTCTTTACCCTCTCTTCACTAGCATGTTTAGACATGTCACTTTATGCCCTGCATTTTAAATGGAAGAAACAATAGTAGCAATCACTTCTGCATTTTATGGTGTAAGAGGTGGCCTTGATGAATTGCCAAAATTCATCAACTTCCACAAGCAAATTTTATTTAGGTCTGTCCCATGCTCTTTTACAAACTACTTTCAAGCCCCATGAGATTCCCTGAATTCAGCCTGGTATTATTTGTCTTAAAGACTGACAGATGAGGTACATTAAGTCTCTGAGACTTGCAGAAAGCTACTCAGGTCAATGTTGTTTTTAGGAGGAGAAGATCAGGAGATCAGACCTGACTCAAGAGACCTCATGCTGCTGCCAAAGTGCCATGCCTGTGCACAGGTGTTTCAGCTGACTGTGAATGGTTAAACAAAGCACTAGCTTCAATCAAGGGGAGATGCTGCAGCTAATAACAAGTTGTTTAAACTTTTGCTGTTTTTACTGTGGGTGTAATGAAAACTTCTTTGCTTCCATTCAAGCAATGTGAGCAGTCTGAGCCTAAATGTGTTGTTATTCCACCTGATAGCAGCGTTAGCTGTATGAGAGATGGCATGAACTTCTTTTATACTGGCAGCATAAACTGCCATAAACACTTCATCAAGCCTCTGTGCTAACTACTTCCCGTTAACTCAGATGTTCCTGGGTTCAGGATCAAGAGATCCTGTTTAAGCAAATCATCTGTCTATGTTACTCACAAGTTAATGTTGCATACAACGTGTTTCTGAGGTGGCAAGGAGAGAGGGGAGATCACTGGTGGTTCTCTGTTTCTTCCACTCCTTAGAGTTTAAAAAAAAAAAAAAAAGGTATATTGTGTCCCCGTTTCTGTATAGTCCTCTAAGGGAGGATCTTTGTTATGGACTCTGATGATTAAAAGGGTGGGAGAAAGGAAGTTTTGTAGTCTAGTCAGAGTTAAGACAGAAATTTGCAAGCCTCGGGCTCTTGAGCCCAGCATCTGACTCCACAGCTCCACAGATAGTATCCCTGGGAACATAACTGGTACCTCAAACAGCACAATGAGAATCATGGCAAAACAATAAAAAGGAAAATGGAGAATCATTGTGGTCGATAGCTGAACTCTGTTCCAGAGCTGTGACATGTGGAGGACATGCTTGCACAGCTCATGTGGAAGAGTGCCCTAAGAGACTGCTTGTGCTAGTAGCTAAAATGTAAGGACAGCATAGATACATCACTCAAGTTTTTTCAAGCATATCTAGGAACTGTAACAGTCCTGAAGGACTTGTTCTTAAATATGGAAAGGTTGTTTCTAGTGGTGGGAAGAACAAATGGTACTTGGAGAAGTTTGACAATGGGACCGGGGTTTGATGTTCTAATAGAGGGAGATGGAGCTGCTCTGTGTAGCTGTGTCCTCCTTCAGCTTACCAGTTGCTGACAGACCCGCATCAGGGTCCTCATTTATGAACAGAGAGCAGACTTGTGCAATCTGTTAGTACTAATGCAGTTTCATTGCACCCTAGGGGATTTGGGGGTTTGGACCACTTTCTCCAGCACACACACTCTCTCTCATAAGGGCACTGACACCTCAACAGCTTTATTTATGCACTCACTCCTATATATCCATCGTTTATCAAAAAAAAAAAAAACAAAAACAAACAAACACAAATGAGACCTCCAGAGTGATGGAGTTGGCTTCTCTTCTCTGTGAGCGTTTCTGTTGCTGCAGTTCCCTTCTTGCGTCAGCTGGTGGCTGCTGACCCCTTCTCCAGCCCAAAGCACTGCCTGCTCCTGAGAGCTTAGCAGCAGTCTCCCGGGACATGCACTAAGGACAGGGACGGGATGCTTTGATTACTCGTTACCTTTTTTCCAGTGCTGATTATGAAAGCTGACACTGCAATCTTTCTATGGGCCAAATACCCAGGGACTTGCAGGGGGAGGGAGAAAAAACAGGCATAAAAATTAAATTTTGAGATCTCTCCTGCTGTTTTCACGTAATTCGTCTTGGTAGTTTGAAGTGCAAATCAGGTCTAAAGCGTGGGAAACTGTCCTGGCTGCCATTAACGTCCTCTTCTTTGCAGTTGATCTGTGAGCAAGTTAAACTGCTCAGAGTCAACAAGGTAAGTACTTTTAACAGTGTTCAAACTGATCTTCATCCCAAACCAGGGAGAGTTCAGATCAAAATCCAAAGCTGAGCAAATTACTGAGCAGTGTCAGCAATTGAGTGTTTTCCTTTCAAGGTGTCAAGTGGGATCATTATACCATATGTATATGCAAGCGAACCATTTTCTCCATGTGACAAGACAAAGATTTTTGTTCAGAAGCACGGATCAGATCTGCTGAGAAAGTAAATAGTCCTTTTTATGAATCTTGGGATGTTTCCTGGTAGGTTTTGGTTGTTGTTTTGTGTGTTCTTTGTGCTTTCTCTAATTGCAATAAATAATTCCATAGGATCCTTTTTTTCTATTTAATCAACAGGTTTGTTAGAAGGGGTTGCTGTCGTGATAGATCTTGTTGAATAAGAGCAGGTGGTTTTTACCTTCATCTGTCGTCAGCCTGTATTTCTGCCTGGTTTATAATGAGAGGTGTGAAAAAGGCACACTTTTCCCACAGGGCAAACACATGTTTAGGTGAATGCTTGAGTTTAACGGGCAGATAATTAATTAGCTGTAAAGAGCCCATTTCTCTAAACATA
The DNA here is from genome assembly GCF_964211825.1 of Aythya ferina. NCBI lineage: Eukaryota > Metazoa > Chordata > Aves > Anseriformes > Anatidae > Aythya > Aythya ferina. The sequence continues at coordinate 76,847,731 of NC_140300.1, forward strand.
GCAAGGTGGTGATTTTCACTTGAATAAGTGCTAACAGGAGAACTTTTTTAAAAAGAAAAAATATATATATCTGCTAAGGAATTTAAGGCCTGGAGTCTGTTTCAGAACCAAAAGGATTCATCCTCTTACCATTTGTAGGTACTTTTATCTGTCTCTTTGCATGTCTCTGCTTTTATCTGTCTCTGTGCATGTCTTTGGAGAGACGGGGGAGAGGTCTGACCTGGGAGCAGGGAGCACAAGGGTGGAAGCAGGCCTGGGCTGTGTGAGCACTGGGTGCCTGCTCACCATGTTTGGCAGGCTGGCACCAGCGGCTCTTGATCTCTTTGCCCGAGGCAAAAGAACCTGCAGAAGTGGTGACCAGATGTCACCAGAAGGTGATCCTGTAGCCCTGGGGAGAGGGAAGCAGAACTGGCTGCTGGAGCTGGAGAAGGACCTGTGTGGGCCGGGTGTCTGGTGCTGCAGGAGCCTGACTGCTTCCCATAGCGCAAACAAAGACCTCAGAGATGCGTGAGGGTGCAGGGGCTGCTCCTTGTGCAACGTGGCTCCCTTCCAGCATGCACAAGGGAAGGGGGAAGACACAGACGTCTGGAGACCTTCCAGTTGGGAGGGCTCACCCTCCCCAGCCTGAGCGGTTGTGTGGCAGTGGGAAGAGAGGAGCGAGGGTGCCTCGGGAGGGATGCAGCGCCAGGGCTAGGGGGTGTTCACCGAGCCCTGCCTGGAGCAGCAGCAGCCTGTGTGGCACTGAAACATCCTGAACTTGCAGTAGGGGATCTCGCTGAGGATTAAATACTTCAAAGGGACAGCCTGCCAGATCTTGGAACGGTATGGAGCGACAAGGGAGAGCCTGAGCTGTGCACTCACAGGAAGAGAGCAGGCTTGGCTCAGCCTGGGTGTAAAGCAGTGTAATCCCATTGGCGGTGGGGAGCTCACCATAGCTGACACCATGGAAGAATTTAGTCTAGTGTATCTAACAGTCTTATTTAGCCTGAATAATTTTTTTGTCCTGTTTCTGCATCCTGATTGTAGCAATAGGTACCAGAATGTGTGTTGGTTTTGGTTTCAACGAGGAGAGTTTTACTGCGCTGGTCTAAGGGACCCTTGTTAAACTTGCACTGCTGAACTGAAGGGAAAGTTTCTTCAGCTTTCCAAAAAAAAAACTCTGGTTTGGGGCAGACCTCAGGGCTGGAAAATCTCAGCCTGAGAGGTGAAACTTATGGAAAATTACAAGCAACAGAGGACAAGGAATTATAATAGAAAACCTTTGCCAAGGCTGAAAATAGCCATTACTATCCTGATCACTGTATTGAACAGTTTAAAGGAAATATTTTTAAGAAAAATCATAAAATACACTTTGCAATTCATCAAAGGAGCTTAATGCTCCAGAATATTGGAGAAAACCCTGCCTTGTGCAGTACACATTAGTTAAGTCAATGCTATCCCTAGACCCAGTGTTTGTGTGGCTATCCGTATTGGCTGGTTTTAGAAGAAATGTTGAATGTTCATATTGGTACTGTCACTTCCCTGGTGGAGCCATGGCAGAGTGCAATGGAGCTTGAAACCAGCTCACAGGTGAGGGAGGAGCAGGAAGGTGACTGAGATGTGCTGTGCAGGGGGCTCAGCAGCACAGATAGCCCGGTGCTGGGGGCCGTTGCTGGACACCTCTAGGCAGCAGTTGGCTTCTTTGGAGCAAGCATTAGAAAGCCCAGTACCTTTTAGGGACCAAGATTTGCCAGATCCAAATTATTCACTAGGTAGTTCTTACTATGCCTTCTTCCTCGAAGGTGTTGCTTAGTTTATGATTTTGACCATTAGAGCATGGATGTAACTTCAAATACCTTCCTCAGGTGGCAGTACGTAGTTCCTGAGAAATGTGATGGGCAGGTAGGCATTAGAAGGAATTGGAATACATTTGAAAGACAAAATAGATCTTGCTGGTAAAGCTATCCAGCATATTTTTGGTTTCTCTCTGTAGTTTAGGTGGACGGGATTGTTCGTTTGCCAGTATAAATATATAAATTTTTAAAGAGATGTCAAGGACTGCTTAACATAGAGACAAAAATAAGTTTCACACATATGCTGTTATAATGGCCCTATGTTTTTGCGTTCTACTTATTTATGCATTCGCGTTCAGTTTATTTATGAGATCTTTGCCCAGAAACATTCCCCGGTTAGCTTTATATGGTTCTGTATGGTAATTAATACATCACTGTGATATTCCATCTGTTATTATTTCTTCAGCACTTTCACCTATGAGCCTCAGGGTAAGATCAGAGTCTTGTTTGGATCAGAAGATCAAAGTCCCTTTTGCAGGAGGGGCCGCACATTGCCATGACAGTGTTGGAGATTTTCTGTCTGAACAGGGAAACTGGGCCTTTGTGTGCAAATGGCGGGGTGCTGGCCCTCGCCATCCAACCAGCAACAGGTAGGACGTGGAGCAGAGTCAGAAGCTGGGCTCTGACTGCCAGTGGTCCCTTTCCCTCGTCTGCCTTTCCTTGGTGCCAGGGCACCTCCCTGGTACTTCATGTGTGGATTCAGAAGGCACGCTGTGGTTGAGATTCACTTGCTGTGTTGGGGCAGTGCAAATCATCTGACCAAGGCTGCAGAATGAGGTGCAGTAATTACACCCGTCATTTTTTATTTTTATTTTTTGCTTAGTAAATGAAAGAATAGAGTAGCATATTCCAGATTTAACACTAAGAATACCCTGACTTAGTCTCTTTTCTGTGGTATTTTGTACACCAGCAAGTGCCTGCTGGGAGTGGTGAGAGATGAAGTCTGCAACCCTCTGCAGTAGGCTGGGGGTGCGGGGGATGGCTGCTCCCCCGACCTGTGGCTGTGGCAGCACAGTTGTTTGAAGGGTAACTGTGGTCCAGGTGGAGAGACAGTAATGTGGGGGTGATGAGTACAGATCTGTAAGGAGAAGGGAGGAAAGGTGGGCCTAGCACCGGTGTGGTTATGGTTTCTGAACCAAAGGCTACATTGAAAATAAATAACCTATGAAGTGTATGGGAATAGAAGGAGCTTCTTAATTCAGCATTGCAGATTGCGAGCCAGTGATTCTGGCAGGCTAAGGTAATGTTTTAACTATTATGATGATGGTGTTATTGCAGTGTACTCTGAGAGTACAGAGAAGACTACTTATTATTGGAATGTTAATGTGTTAATTATTATAAATTATGTTGTTCCAAACTGCTACCCAACGAAAGCAGTCCTCATAAGCAGCATGGTGTTCATGCTGTCAGGCGTTCATTCTTTCTGTTCAGTGGCAGGAAGGCACAAGCTTAATTGTTAAAAAAAAAAAAAAAAAGAAAAAAGAAAAAAGTAAGCAAAATGGTTGAGAACCCACTTCTACACTTTCCTTACCATAGAGGCTGAGACAAATTTACAACATTCAGAAAATAGTAGAGGAAATATATGCAATAAACCATCCAGTCTGGATAGCAGTGCTAGGAAGGAAACTGTTCCATGTAAAGTTGTAGTAAAATATTTCCCTTCCCGTCTTCCCACTTGGAGAAGGAGACTTCTGTGTCAGCGGAAAAAGAAACCAAAATCTGCAGTATTTGGATAAGGAAAACAAAACATGGCTATTAATCTGAAATGTCACAGTGGCATCCCCTGGCAACTGTACAGCGGAGTTCCTCATGTTTGCAGTTGGCTGCTTGGTCTCCATCTCTCCATCGAAATCCAAGAGCCATCTTTCTGCAGGAGGGGGTGACTGGGAATTGACACATTATGTGTTCCAACAGCATCTGTTTGAAAGGTCCATTGATTGCTATGAACCTGTAAACCAGGTGTATTTATCTGGGGGATGCTGTGATGAGAAGGCTCTCCAGAAACTGTGATGAAGACTGGCTTTTGAAAGCAGGAGGAATAGCCTCTGGAAATAACTACACGTTTCATAATGGTTTCCTCTGGATCACTGCAATGATCAAAAAAATAAAGTCCAGAACTGGATTCAAGCAGTTACCACGGAAGTCATTAATCTGCCCATTTTAGATGCAAAGAACCTGAAAGATACTTGATTTCCAGGAGAAACAGAGTACACAGCTAACTGCAGGCGTGTGCTGCTGGGAGCCATTTGGCTGTCGGCACACTCCTCATTGCACAGCCTGGGGTCACAGCCTGGCTGGGCATGAAGCACATGTGGCCCTCCTAGTTTGGTATTGATCTAAACACACACAGACACACATTTTTAGCAAATGCATCCAGCTGATAATGTATATGGCCACTCTGCCTTGGTTGCCTTGATGGGCCGGTCAAATGAGCACTTATCTTCTAGGGACATGGGCACGGTGAGTTAACATCTGGCTGCAGTGTAGTGCCTTGACATCCTACTCGTGTGGTAATTTAAAGGCTTCATACAAGCGTCCTGTGTCAGGTCTGGAGGACAGTTTTGGTTTGAAGTTACTAAAGCTGTCTTCAAGGGTATTTTATATTGGTCTCTTCATTTAGTAGGCTTTTGCATAAACAATGGTTTCAGGAGTTAGCAGACACAATTTTGATTTTCTAGTGTAATAAAGGGTTTTAAAAGGATCATTATCAACATAGCAAAAGGGGAACTTTTATTGACAGAAGTATTTTTTTTTTTTTAATTTTAAGTTTACTGGCATCTATAAACATTTGGAGAAATTCCTCAGAGTCCTAGCTGTGGATTTTATATGTTCATATGTAAATAAGCCACAAAGCCACAAATAAGCATTTACCACTTTGAATATTTTTTGAAAACTAACTGCAATAGCACAGGTAAAGTTAAGAAAGCATATTTACAGACAGTGTCTCCCAAGCAAGAATTTGCAATCCTCTGAGGTACTGCAAATCAAACTCCAACAGACTTGGTAAAGCATGGCTGTAACTTTAGTCAGTATTATTATAATGCAAACTTATTCTGATGTCTCAAATATATCACCTTATTACTGCCTGTATCCTGCAGTTTGAGGACTGCCGTTCAAAGGAAAATGCAGAATTTAAAGCATCTGACAAGTAATGAGAAATGTTCCACCTCACTATTCATTCAACCTCGTCTTAGATCTTTGTGGTGACCCAGTCAGAACCTAGATCCAAGAGCTCATTTTAAAAGGTATATTTTCCCTCAACATCTCCAACTCTACCAGGGTAGTGGATACAAGCAGGAGGACCATGTTTCTGAGTTAAAACGATGTGGAAAGCTTAGGTTAATAGGGTAGTGCTACAGCTTTGTCATTTCTCCAATCACAGTAATCATAACATTGCTAAAGCTGCATGAAGTTAGTTTGATATCCTGCTTATCATCGCAGTATTTTACCTTTTTACCAGCCACGTAATCCGATTTAAGTAAAATAATTTAAATACTCACTAGAGTTAGCTACCTGATGGAATATTTGTGTTTATCATTTACCAGAAAGTGTTTGTGTCTATCCAGTAATGAGACCTGCAAGAACAACAGGCAGCTGTGAAGTGTAGATCTCAGCCTGGCATTGAAATGTGATGGAGCACTGCAGAGCACCAGGTTTCAAAAGAAAAGAAAACTGAAAACTGATAAGAAAGGCAAAAGGGAGTCAAGTCTTAGTGGCTGTACCATAAGGGGGCACACCTCTGCTAAGGAGCAGGGAATGCTGCTGTATATATGTAGGAGAGCTGTATGAGAGCTGTGGTGTCTGCTTTTGTGTAGCATGAGGAGTGGGCTCAGTGTGCCTTACGTAGCAGCTGCCCCAGAGAACCAAGTCAGTATCTGGCTGATGCACAGAGAAGAAAGAAGCTTTTCTAGGCTGGGGTGGACAGAAATAAACTGGATCTAGTATCAGTTAAACCTGTCTTTCCTTCCTGAGAAGCAGATCTGAGGCTCAGCAGGGGGTATACAGCACTAGGTAATAATGACAGGGAACTGAAGCTGGCAGATACATCATGGGAGAATCAGAGACAGATTCCACAATCCTGCTGGAAGTGTGGAGTAGATCTTTCCCTAACTCCAGCACAGTTAGAATGATGTAAAACCAGTGTCAGATGTGAATCTTCCCAGAGGTTCACATCATGGCTAGTAGTTGGTGTTAGGACCATGTTGTTCCAGTCCTCAGCCCCCTTTCTAACTGCTCCCCAATGATTAACAGTTTTTCCAGGCAGCCAGACTTCACGCTGTGCTAGGTGAATACGCAATTGTGTGTTTGTGGCTAAGAACTGTCCCTGCCTGTGTCTGTGGACATGGGAGACAAGGTGACAGGGCCTACAAGAGGTTGGTTTTACATATTTTTGAAGGTATGATATACAGTACTGGACTAGGATGTACCTTTCAATTGGCCAAGGCCTTATGGGCTTCACTCCAAAAAGGCTATACAGCTATGAGTGTGCTTGCATTTTTCTCTGTGCTGAAGGGCACAAGAGAGAGAAAGTAAAAATATTTCTGCCAAAATCGTTCTTGTCTTGCAAGAAGAATTTGGAGATAAGTCTTTTCTTAAATGCTATTCAAACACTCAGAGTAAACATTCTCCTTAAGCTTCCTTGGTTATTCCAACAGACAAAATCATCTCTGCCTTATTACTTAATATCATCTTTCAGTACAGATGTAAGTTTATTTTTATCACTGTGATGAAGTATGTTTTACAAAACTTTATATCAGCTTCCCAGAAATGCATTTTTCAATATACCAGACAAGCATAAGCAATGAGCTCCTATGCAGAAAAGTGTCCATTTTATACTTAATTGGATATACACACTATCTGCTTGGTATGAGTTTAATATCTATGTCATGCATCCTACCAAACAATTCAAGCATATACAGGGAAAGAGTTGGATGGTAATGGAAACAATCTAATGCCATTGAGTGGAGAAGGGCCTGACAGAGAAGCAGGTAGGAAGTAAGAGCTTTGATTATGCCCTTCACGGTTGTTTGATATGGCAAACTCTCCAATTGTAATTACAAAAGGACATTTTTGTAGCTCACTGGTACAAGTATATCAGTTAGCTGCTCCACCTGACAGCAAGAAAAGGGGCTCATTTTATTGGAGGCTAGAAACACAAAAGCTCTAGATTTCTGTAACTCTGGAGACAGGAAAAGTCAAATGTACTGTATTTGGCGGTGTGGGTCTAACTGACAAACAGCTGTAAAACTGAGGGCCACAAAAAGCTGTTGCACTTTTTCCAGCAATTTGATATCAAAGGTGCTTAGCTACCTGCAGTCCGGTGGTTTTCCAAACTGCCAGCAGTGGACAGACTCCCCAGAAGCTGAAAATCAAACTGTGTTACTTCCGGCTTGCTTATCAGCATCAATGCAGATTGGATCATTAGAAGTCACGGTGTGATCTGTTAGTCTTCCCACAGACATCAGAGAGTATTGCTGTGGTCCCCCAACATTTAACAGCTTGGACTTTATTTTTTCATTTGCTTTTGTTACTGCTGGTTAAGTGTTTCATCTTTGGACTTGTTGGCATCCTTTTGAGCTTGGACATAGCAAGCCATTTTCTCTAGGGAAAATAATAGCAGAGGAAAGCGAGCTTTCTGGTTTTACCTCTTCAGGGAACAAGAAATTCAGAGCAGGACAGTTGTCATCAGCACTGAAACCCAGCAAGTGGCAGGAGGTTCTCGTACCCATGTCATTTCCTCGTCAGGGTCGTCTTGAATACATGGTTTCATCTAAATTGAAAAATTAATTCGTATAAGGTGGTGGGATTTGTTTGTTTGTTTGTTTGTTTTGATATAGTTCCCAAAGGAGTGGCAATCAAGGCCTTTCTGGATTTTTTATTAATTGCTGACAGGAGGACAGAGCAAAATCTGCAAATGGTAGATGCAAATTGGTCCCCTGGGCTGGCCCACCCTCAGCATGTCGGCTGTGCAGCTGTAGGAAAGCTCTGATGCTGGGTGAGGAGCTGGCATAGTTCAGCTGCTTGCACTTCACCCCCTTGATTTTTAAAAGCAGGCATTTGCCCATGTTCTCTAAATTACTTGGGATCATTTACAGTTGTAAAAATACGGCATTACAAAAGCTTTGTCATTCACCTTTAGGGCCAAAAATGTTCAGCTCTGACAATGTTATCTGGAGGGAACAGCAGCTCCATTCATCTCAAACATGCTTGCAATATAACATGGCTTTGGGCGAAGCTTACTGACACCAATGCTCCAAAAGAAAGGGATGAAAATGAAGTGACCATTACAATGAGAAATGTGAGGCAGATGACATGCAATTTTGCTTGAACAACTGAATTTTAATAACAGAAAATTGCGCCGCCTGTCCTTTTTTGTTTTCTAGCTCTCTGGAGGTGGCCTTTCCACAGCAGTGAATTATTCCTGGGCTTTGGCATAAAGCAACGTGTGGCCCCAAAGTCTGTAGAGAGCTCGGTCCAGATGGAGCAAAAGACTTGTGATATACCACCGTCTTGTGGAAGCCTCTTGTACCACAGCAGCTGCTGCAGCTTCTATAGAAGCCTTGCCAGAGGTCACAGGCAGATATCAGAGGCATTTAGCAGCAGGCAGTGTACACCATGGAAACTTCTTCAAATTTCACAGATGAAGATAGAGAGTTGATGTTGTGCAAAACCAGAAAATGAATCAGATGAGACAGGTGCCCAGTCAAATGATGACAAAGTAACTGAACTGCTGCCAAGTGAAAGGCAGCCCTGGATTCCCTTGATGGGTTTCTGTGCTTTCATGAGTCTCATAGCAGCCCTGAATTCAGCTCCTTGCTGGAGCAGTTCAGCATCTACATTGACAGATAGTTAGGAAGGTTTACAGCTCCGGAAGGCAGATGACCCAGGATGGCTTTCTCAGAATGGCAGCTCTCCTCTTTCCCAAGCCAAATCTGCTGTACAGTCTCCAGCACATCCTGTTACATAAACTCAGCACAAAGCGTTGGAGAAATTTTGCAGCAAGTACCGGAGGAAGGTATGCTGAATAATGTGAATCAATCAGTTCTTCTTCTTTTTTTTTTTTTTTTTTTTTTTACTCCCACCAGCATTAAATCAGGTGGGTTCTACCATGGATTGCTTTAGTGCTCATCATTTAATTAGAAACAATCATGCTCTCACTGGATAAATTCTAAGCTTCATTCAGAGTATTTATTTCAGCATGGGTTCTACATCATGCTTTTAAAGGCAAATCAGCATCGGTCTTAATTTCTGAGGTATGAATTATTTTCTAGGATTACCATCAGATGAATGAGAGTCAGCTTTTCCAGTCTGTGGTTTTTAAGCAGGGTGTTTTTTTTTTTTTTACAAGACTTGTTTTGTGCAGGATGGAAGACCTGCTTCGAAGCAAGTGTGACCTGTGTGCATCTGGCTGTCTATACAGGGCCTTAGCCAGAGCCATTAAAATCACTGGGTGGATTTCCTCTAACCTGTGATTGAGAATGTTTTCATCCTATGCCAGATGTGTTAACCTCCTGCCCCACAGTATATGCCAGAGCTTGTGTGAATCTTCTGTATATTACAGAGATTATACTAGAAAGAAAGCCTTGCCAGACTGCAGCTGCATGATCTGCATAGGGTACATGTTTAATAGTATAGCACCTCAAATAGCGTCTGTTTTTTAGGAAAGTTCATGGAGGCCTTCTGCCTGACCCAAACGATCTGAGGCTGAGCACCAGCTCTCCAGATAGGTTTCTGTTCATATAAATGGACACATCTGTAGACAAGAACAGGTAGTTCTAAATTCTCACAGTACTGCACTCAGAGTATATAGAATGTTTGCTACAAAATGACTTCCATTTAAATTTTACTAACTGACTGTATAAAAAGCAAACTTTACAGCTTGGAGAAGTTACTGATTGCTATGGATACCTTCAGTCATATCATACTTTTCCCTACCAGGGAAGTTTTAATGAGTGAACCTGTTCCCATCAACCCACCGTTTTAAATCAGAACAGGGTCAGATGTGGGGGATTTACTGGTTGGATTTCAGGATACTTAAAGATAGAATGGATGGATTTCCTAAACACCTAGCACATATTTCACCAGGGGGTGTCTGTTATTAAAAAAAAACTAAAATAATCAAAAATCAAAATAAAAATCTGAGCAACCAAAAGCTGTTGCTGTTGAAGCTAGCAGCCACTCAGAGATTTTTGGAGCCCTGCTTCCTTATTTATAGCTCCTTTATACTGCAGAGCTCTGTTGACCTGCCCCGGTCCAGCCTGTGCCTGACATGCATTTAATACGGTGCACGTTAGCAAGAGTGTCTGCATCGGCCATGCCCTTGGTGATCAGGTAGGAGACAGCCGGTCGCAATCTTCAGGTGCCTTAATTGTTTGTACGTGCACGGGGAAGCAGCCCTGCTGGACTCAGGCAAGATCCCCTTGCTAAGAGGGAGCCAGCATGCACCAGGGAGCCGTGGGAGTGGCATGCAATGCTGCGGCAGTGTGTACCACCAGGGAGTCTGGCCCAGGCAGCAGCTGACCTGGCATGCAGGACGCGCTGCCCAGGGGAGAGGAGAAGCTCAATGATAACGTCCTTCCGTGCTGCTTCAGCACTGACCGGCCCAGAGCTTCTGCTGCCTTGTGTGGCCAAGCCCTCTGGTGCAAGTTACTGTGCAGGTGTGCTGTATGGTAATGGCCATGCCAGTTACACTGGGAGCGCTTGGGTTGTCCCCCCAGCCGAGGGTACGAGTCCTGAAGAGACCAAAAGCTCCAAGTGCAAACGCAGCTGTGATAAAACCACCTTAGGAATGGAGTGATGCAGCTACTGGCACCAGTACAGATTTGCAGGACTAGATGATGGTGTAATTGGATGCCTTTCTTGCCTTATTCACTCACATGTATATAATTTTATTTTATGTACCCACACCTTATAACCCTTGGCTTCATGTCTGCCTCTGAAAATTACAGGTCGGTCACTTTCTCAGAGCTTTCCAACCTTCTCCTCTTCTGTTCATTATTGACATTTTTGCCTCTATTAAATGAACACAGCTTTCCTTAAAGACATGGTACTGTTGTAGGGACGCTTTGTGTTAAGGTGCAGCCTGTTGTCTTTCTGTTGCAGAAAAATATCTGTCTCTCATCACTCATACTTGCTAAAAACATTAATGAGGTTTTGTTTTTCTTAATCCCTCCCCTAGTTGTGTCTTCAGGTGAATCCAAAGGCTATCTGTAAACCCTCTTTCTTGAATCCTGACATAAGCCCCTGCTCACTAGACTACCCTTAGTAGTTTGTTTTTGGTATTTAATCTGTTTGGACATCCCTAAAAGTGGAGTGACTTTGAGGCTGCAGTAAAGTACAGATCAGTTTAAGTGATCTTTGTATAAAAGTGACAAGTTTCTTCTGCTGCTGGCCTGAATAACTGCATCCAAGAAGTGCTGGGAAAGCCATTCATCTGCTTTTTATTTTCCTGAAATATTGAGGTCATCCCATGTCTATCTTTTACTGCACTAAAACAAACATACATCTGCTCTTATACAGGTGCATATGGCCAAAAGAGAGCTGAGCCCTTGCCTGCCATAAGCTGCAGCAAGCCCTGTACCAAGTTCTCATCCAGGTTCTATTTTCCCTGGTCATGGGACCTGAGAACAATCAGACAGATGTTAGGGATGCAGGCCTCATGGTCTTAAAGTGGTAGTAGGGAACTGATCATGTTTGATGTTGGGCTTCCCTGTCGTGGGTGGTAGGGCATACCTTCCCTGCTGCACTGAGTGAAGCTGGGGCCATGTCAGCGAGGTGCTCTAAGTTGGCACTAATAAATTAGTTCGTTTTGCAGAATGGTGAGAGGCAGCAATTGTGAGACTGGTTATGAAAAGTCCTGTGTCTTATCCGTTTATGGCTCCAGCAGATCAACTGATACTTTAAAAGGGTACATACTAACTCTTATCTGCTGTCATGATCAAATAAACCCAGTTCATTTATTCTGACCACTGAAATAGCAGTTGCATTTTCATCTAGTTACACCATTTGGTCTCTTTGAGTGATCTTTCTGAAATACTTTAAGTGCTATCAAAAATCACTCGGTACCTGTCTACTCACAAAGTGGTAGTGAGGAAAACTAAGGGAGCCCAGTTTTGCTCAGAAGGAAAGAGGATGCCAAAGTTGTTTCACACTGAATGGTGCTGTTATTTTCTAAGGGCTACTCCATATCACCATATTTACCTGGCTGTGTGCATATACAGAGTCATCTGCCTCCCTGAGAGATCACTCATCTTTAGTAGGATTCACTTCGTTTTACTTGCTGTCAATTGAGTACAGCACAAAGGGAGAAGAGCAATGCACAGCATTACTGACAGCCCTGTATTACAGCTGGCTTTTCAGTCTCCCTTAATATCTTGAATACTAAGATAGAAAAGTATAAATATATGTTGTGTTGTTGTTTTGTTTTGTTTTGTTTCAAAGGTCTGTTTGCTGCTACCAAGACAATCAAAATGAAGTGGGAATGATTTAGTAATGGATGATGAAGTTATGGTGGAGCAACTGTGTTAAATCCTTCTGATAATAGTAATGACTATTTGACATACCAGAGTGCGTACTGCACAAGGACTTACAGATGGTCATTCACAGTCATCTGATCTGTCTACCTCGGACGGCCTCCCTGTGAACAAATACATCACCTTTTTTGCTCCGTTTTGAAGAAAATGCTAGCAAAAGGGTTTACAGGCGGGAATGTTTGCAATAACACAATTTGCAGAGGTGCTCATAAAAAAAAGAAAAAAAAAAAAAAGCAAACACCTTTTGTACTTGTTAAATACTTAGCATGGGTTTTGGCTCTGGTTCAGAAAAGCACCTGTGTTTTTGCACTTACCTTTGTCACGTTAACTTCGGATCTCCATCAGGAAAATGAAAGCTTTGCCACGGGTCTTCTTGAGAGCAGGTGTGGTTTGTGCAATATGTGTGGTGCAGATGGTGCTCTGATCCCCACCTTGTTGACTTCTGCCAATAGCAGAGGTGCCATGTGCCGCGGAGCCAGCCACAGGCAAGGGGCGTCCCTGAGGCATGTGCATGGCCCTGGGTGCTCCTCGGCTCACCCAGCCATAGCTTGCAGGAGCAGAGGCCTCGGGGGAGGCTGTGCTGCGGTGCTGCGCTGCAGTGTTCTTGTGTTCATCGATGCGCCCAGAAAGAGATTGGGAGGCTTACTGGCAAGTGTGTCGTTAATGCTATTAAATGTTATTTAGGCCCACAGCAAGCTGCGTGTTCAATAGTTTAAGCTGTAATTGCTGGCTGATTCAGAAATAAGACTGGATATATGTAAATCCTGTTGAACGCTAATGTAATTTACCTCCTCGGATGGATTAGCAGCCTCTGCAATTAGTGGTGTGTGCAGCTAGTCATGTTATGGAGAATCCATTGCACAGGGCTGTAGGGTACATTCAAATTTGTGTGTACTACATGTGCCTCTTTTTATTTATTTTATTTTTTTTTTTCAGCCAGGGGGACATTGCTGGATAACACAGAGCCAGTGCTGTGTCCTTTGCAGAGGTTGGGGGAATGTGTGACCCACCTCCTGTCACATTCAGCTTTTCTTCCTTCTCTCACACATTTTTCACCTCCTCCACTGTTTCCCTGTGACATGTCAATGTTTTTTGGGGTGGTGGAGGGGGAGAAAACTCCCTGCTGTAGCTAAAGCAGGTATCCCCAGCTCATGCAGTCTGAAGACATTGTATCAGCATATACTTTCATGCATGTGCATACTGTTTGTGTTCATCTATCTGTTTAAAACAAGAGTCAGAGAGAGCGAGACATATGGACATACAAAATCCAAACAGATTTCCTTCCCCTGCATCTATAAAGTCTACCTTTGCAGCAAGCATGTGAATGGGTGAGTGATTTAGGTCTTAGGGTGCTGTGCAAAATAAGCGCAGGTGCACTGCAACTGCATAGAAAGTCATCAGTCTGATTTTTTAAACACATTTGTGAACAAAGGTGCAAATCCCTCTCTCTCTGTTTTGTTTTGAAGTTCTAAGATTAGGATCCGTTGTTCCTCAATGAATAAGCAATCACTGTGAGCTTTTCCATGGCTTGGCACACACAGTTTCTAGTACCTGAGGGTCTGTGACACTCATATCATCCCTGGTTGTGCGTCTCATAGATCCCTTTAGAGGCTTCCTGTTTCCAAATTATTTCCTGCACAATTTTAAAAGCAATGCACTAATAATGACTTTCCCAGCACATTTGGAGGCATTTAAGAAAGGAAGTGCTAGTGTTGTTGCATGCAGGTAAATTTCCTACAGACCCGTGAAGCCCTCAGACTATTTATACAAGCTGCTAGTCTGTGAAGGCGTAGTTACATCATGGTTATTTTAGACCAAGCCATCCCTGCAGGTAGGTGCATGATGGAGGTGTGACTTAATACAGGATGCTTGGACTTATACAGGATGCTCAAGATGTTTTGTGGGGACACAGTCAGTACTGCCCAGTGCCCCCTTCTTTGGAAAACTTCTTTATTGCAGTCAATGCTCCTTGTTTGCACCCTGTCTGGACCAGCTCTTGTAGTAGTTTTGTGTCATTTCAGTGATTTCCAAAAGAGGAGGAAGAGACTAATAGCCATACTCCATACCTGTTTTCTAAAGCCTCAACACACCACCTTATGCTCCCCTTTTTATTGCTTCCTTTCTTTTCAGAAATGGAGGCAACACACAGTCATCAACAGAGTTAGAATGGCGTGGGCAGTGCTGTCATGGTGGTTTGCCAGGAGTATAAATAAAATCCTCAGTTAAGTGAAGGCAGGAGCATCTTTTGTCACTGTTGTCAGCTGGGACTTCACTTGATATTTCTAAATGGTGCTGAAGATAAGGCACATGAGTTGAATAAAATAAAAATAACATGATTGCTTCTCGTAGGAGGGAAGAACTGTTTTCTCCAATTTTTGCTAAAGCTGTAGTAAAATGTTGATTTCCCTGCCTTATTGCTGCTTCTGCTCACAACTTGAACACGAATGTGTGATTTGCAGATAGTAGTCTATCTGCAGCACCATTTAATTGTACTTTTCTCCCACTGGCTGCACTGAGAAGGTCGGTTTTGAAAGCAGCTATTGGAAACATTCACCTAAATGTCTACTTCTTCAAAAATTCCAAGGAATATTTAAATCTGCTTGCATCTCTGTCCGCACAGTTTTCCAAACTTCCCCCCCAGTGCAGGGCTGTGCTATCAGCTTCGTCGTGGATGGCACAGCATCTTGTCTGTGTGTGGTGCCCTGCCCAAACAGGACAGACAGGGGGATGAACAATCAAGCTGTGGAGATCCATCTGTGGAAAGGAGAGTTTTCATTCTTCATGGTGGAAAGACAATTTTATCCTTGCTGTGAGGGGATATCACTCCCCCCTTGTTTTAATTTTCTTTAAAGGATTGCTCTCCTTTCACTCACACACTGCCTTCAGAAATGTAAATCTCACCATTGTGCCCCATTATTTGGGAAAAGGGGGAGGGCATTGTTCACTGAAGGATTTTATGTTACTAAGAGCGGTTAGCTAAGAAATGTGGTGTACGTTTTTTCCTGCTACAGTGTTAGACAAAATTGAAGAAGGAGGCCTTTACTGTAACGGTTATTTCAATAACATTTCTGTGCTTCTTGGCTCCCCCTTTTAAAGACATTGTAATAGCAACCCTACTCCGGCCATCTGACAGCTCACCTTGTCACATTATGGCTGTAACACAAATGTCCAGGGGAGGCAGGGAGGATCTTGGCTTGTTGGACCTGGGTGTTCCTCGGCTGGGAGCCCAACCTCCATGTCTTGGGGGAAGGGGATTTCCTGGCCCAGCCCTGAATAAACTGGTGGGGATTATCAGAGGTGGTCAGGCCGTTTTAGGAGTCCTCCCCCCTCCCATTGGGAACTACCTGGCAGAGCTGCCCAAAAAGCTGCCAAGTAAACGTCTTTGGACTGGATTGCTTTCCTGTTGGTATGTCTTGGAAAACTTTGTTCCATGTTGTCTTATCTCAGATGTGGTCAAGCCAAACTTTAAGGAACTTTTAGGTGACTGCAGCTCCTGTTGTTGTAATTTTGGTTAGTTTATACTCAAATTCTAAAGCAAACCTTCCCTCCAAGAACAAAGAGCCTTGGCAAACCCCTGTGTGTCAGGTCTCGATGGCATCTCTCTGGAAAGTGCAGAGGCAGAATTCAGCTCAGCAGATTTTATCTGCCCTGACACCACACGTGCAAGGACAAACCATTCCAGCATATTTTGAAGGGGACGTGTATATGATTGCATCTGTCACCTGTGAAATTCTGATTCAGCCATGGAACTGGACAACAGCCTAGTCCAGATCCAGACAGCTCAGTAAAGCCAACAGCTCTGATTTGCAGCAGTACTTTCAAAGAGTCGTGCACATGTCAGTCCACCTGCTCAGAGTGGTGCCCTCACTTGCGGTCTGAGGGAGTCCTGTGGTCTCGGAAAGAAGAGCAGCTCCTTCCAGCCCTCGCTGTCTTCCCCTCATCCCAGCGAGAAGGCAAGTAGCTAGTGCCACTAACACACCAATGCATTCTTTGGCTCCCAACGATGTTTTAAACCACTTGGTGTCCTGAATTAGGCTAGGATTAAGACCACACAGTTTTTCCTGTCTAGTTCTTCAAATTGTCTCTTCAGGATTCAACACTAGCATTATGATCCTGATGACTGACAGGTACAGGCTTTGTGTTGTCCCCTGTGAGAGAACAAGGCCTCGTCGCTGAGACTGTGGACATGAAAATGAATTTCAAAAAGGGTCTCATGTCTCCTCTGACAAGTGGGAATAGCCTGAGCTATATGCCCATGCAAGCCTGGAAGGTTTTCCTCACATTTCGAGTTCAAGCAGTATTAGGAGGCAAAAAGCAAGATTTCTGTGCCTCTCAGAGAGTCATGATTTAATTTCTCTGAAACACATTGCATGCCAAAACCCAACCTGTCAAACAACTCACAGCAGCTCCCATGTCTGGCTGTATGGAAGCTCTGTGCTGTATGTATCTGCATGGGTAGAGACAGGAAAACATCTGTAGCAGTAAAGAGCATACCTGGGAACGCACAGAAAGGAGAGCAGCATTAACAAAACCAGAGGATGCCGTCCCCTTACCTGACCCACAGGATATGGGGACCCGCGTTTCTGCTTATGGGATGACAGTTACCATGGATTCTGGGCTGTGCGACTTCAGAGCCAGAGCAGAACAAAGGAGCCTGGCTGATTCTGCAAAGTTGGCCTTGTGCAAGACCTGTGTACATCACCTGCAGCTGTCCTGCTGGAGGAGGCTTCTGCCATCATCTTACCTAATCTCTGCCCACCTCCCGCCGCATCCTGAGGCGTGTCTGTTCCTCACCTTAAAGTCCGCTGGTTGCCTTCACCCCAGGCAGCAAACAGTGGTTACTTAAAGCCTTTCACAGTAGCTGGCACAGGGTGTAGAGCTGTTGGGGTGGCAACTCATGGGGCCGATAACCTCCTGCAGGAAGCAGGGATAACAGCCTGGAGAAGCATTAGCACACACCAGAGAGAGGCGGTGAGTGCAGCTGCAGTCCTCATGGGCTCACCATCCCACCTCCAGGCTGTGCAAGGGGCAGGTGCTGGAGTTAATGGAGTCATCCTGCCTGCACTTGTGTCAGTCTGTGCCAGAGGTATTCTGCTGTCCCTGCTGGCTGCTGTCAAAGCCCAGGCCTTGAGGGGGCCTACGCTACACAGGGAGTTTGGAGAAATTTAAGCTGCCAGTCTTCCACTGGAAAGGCACTGGGACAGCAGAGCCTTGGTAATGACCTGGCGGTGTCACTTAAGCTTTTCAATTAATTTCTTTGCAGCTAGCTTGGCTGGTAATGTCTTTGAGTTGTTTTGTGGTGGTGGTGCGGATGGCAATGATGATTTTTTAATGAGCTGATACGCTTGTTACTCACTGGTCCAGCCTGTAAGGCTATTGCTTTCATTCATTCAGAAGCTAAAAGTTTTTTCAGGAGAGCTTGGCAAACATCCCTTAGCCAAGGATCCAAGGGCATCATACTCTCTCAGCTGCACAGCTTCGCATTAATATTTGAAAAGATTTAGTGTAAAATTTAGGGTGCGAGTATAGTGTTTTATGCAGTTATTTCTAAATTCATGGATTCCTAGATTTTCAGGCCAGAAGGGACTATTATGCACACCTTCTCTGACCCCCTGTATAATGTAGGCCACATTTGTTTAAAGATTCAATTTGCTTTCCTGAACAAACTTGTATATATTATATATAGTTTCATACAGAGGAGTAGCTAGTGAAAAGGTTGAAACCCATAAATATTATATTATATCACCTGGTGCTCTGGAGCTGGCTCCTGAATGACAGCCACTCACAATGAAGAGCAGCCTGAAAGGCAGGGAGATAAAGTGATATGACTACTGCAGAGAGCAAACAAATGGCTCCATGTTAGGGAGAAGTTTCTGGAGGCATGGTTTCAGTTTAAGTTTTATGTTTTTCCTTTGGAAAACAAATGTTCTTTCACTCCACATAACCTTTATTTTAGAAACATGGAAGCAAGAAAGGGGGAGAGAGGTTTCTATAGGAGAGCATGGTGTATGTGAATAACTCTGTAATCACAAGCTATCTTGAACTGACAAGGGGAGTGCCCCTACTGAAGCTCTCAATTTACAGTGTACATGCAGCACACAAAAGGTAGCTTCACAGTTACACAACTGTATTTGCTGTATTACAGTGTAATGATTCATGGAAATAGTAGGAAAATGTATTTGGTATTTACTGACATCCCATCAAGTGATTGAAGATGGATTGAATGGCTCAAGAGAGACGTTTCTGTCTCTTCACCTCTGTTTGTAACAAAGATAAGAAGGAGAGGATTTAAGAGTCTCAGGCTGAGCAGCCACCTCTGTGACACTGGCCCAGGCTTTGATGGTCATCCTCCCACTCAGCCTATTGCTCATGCTGGAGCCTGCAGAAGTGTTTTACAGCTGAGTGCAGACCCACGTAATAAAAACTGAAGGTTCTGTCTGTATGATTAACATTGGCTGTTATAAATAATACAAATGCTGCTCTGATGTAAGAATAAATACATTGGGTGTGAGTGATGGGAGCTAGGGGGAGGAGCGGGGAGGAGGCAAGGAGAGGTTTTTGGTGGGCTCAGTCTTCTTAGCAGACCAATTTTGGAGGAACTATTTTTTTCACCCCACAGATGTTCATGTGCCAGAAGATTGCCCCTGGTCTGCAAGCTGTATGTTACTGCAGTGCTCTGTGGGCTGCCTGGGACAGGAGAGCAGGAGAGCTTCTCCCAGCAAACAATGGCACAGGTGCTCTGGTGGCCCAGGAGAATTTCTGCTAACCAGGCATGCAAATGTGAGTTAACAAGGGGAAGCCCTTCTGGTCCCCACAGAAAGCAAATCCAGCAGTAGAGCTGAGCAAATCATGAAGTATTATCTGCCAGCTTCATGCACATTTTGCCCTGCTCATTTAGCATTCTGGATGTCTTGCGAGGCTATAGTTGGCCTCCTCATACCCCATCTTTCGCTAGTGAAATGAAGATAGCTAAAGGTGAGTCTGTCACTGGTATAAACACGTATGTGCTTCGGTGCAGAGATATGACTGCTTCTGTAGAAGCAAATCAGCCCTCAGAAAATGAGCGAACTGTTCTGCATCACAATAAATACAGCAAGGTAGAAAAAGCCATGGTATTGGGGAAAAAAAAAAAAAAAAAAAAAAGATAAGTGAAACAAAATGCATCTCTGTAATGAGCAAAGGTGTTTTCATTTACAGAGCTAGAGATTTTAATTTGATTGATCATTTCACTTTTTGACTTCATGATGTTTTACCTGAGTTTTCATCAATATGGGTTTTTTGCTGTTGAAACACCCATCATTAGGTTTTAGGAGATGTTATAATCTTTTTGTAATCATACAATCGGGTTCTAATTGTTTCTGGTTGTATCAGCTGCTCTCATCTGGCTCTAAGGTCATACTGTTTTTCTTCAGGCTTTTCAATATATGCTAATAACCTTTTTTGTTACAACTGGGATATCACAGATATGATACAAGTACTGTAATAGACCTATATATTATTCTTGCATTTGTCAGTTTTAATTAAAGAATGTAAAGGGTGAAACTGCTGACTCTATGGAAGAGATTTGGTGATAGAAGGATTATTTTTAGAAAAACAGAAATAATACCACAGCCAAACTCCATGAAAAAGTGGAAGAGAAACTAGGAGCCTCTCATAACAGTATGTTGCCATTTTTGCACGTGCCTGTTTGAATGGACTGTGGTGGTACGCATGTAAAGGATTTAGGAGTGCTTAAGTTATTGTTTTTCTTTGAAATCCTATGAGCATCCATTCAGAAAGCGATGAAAAGTCCCTTGTTCTCCGAGAAGCTGAAGGGTGGTCCACTCCTGAGCTTCTTCACTAATAGTGTTTTTTTCCTCCTACAGAAGTTTTGCAGTGCTGTGACCTGCCAGTAGACAAGCCAATGGCAGGTGGATGGGTTAAAAGGCATGATCTGAGGCATGGTGCCTGGCCTGGAGGGTCAGATCAGGCATGTTTGCTGTGAGCAGAATGAAGTACTGTGCTCCTTTTTGTCATTGTGGGCATGTGTCTGCAAAAGATTAGTTCCTGGGTGGGACTGCCTTCTGTGACTGAAGGGACTGGCAGCTTTCTCATATCTGGTGCACAGGTGTTTGCACCTGGTGTCACTGTCTGGGTCCTGTCAGTAGTCAGCGTACAGAATGAATTGGGCTTTCCCAGGTAAATTTCATTCGACCTATTTCAGATATCCTTTTCTGTGAGGAAATAAACTTGCTGCTTAGAAATTCCTATGCTGAACAGAAAGGCGACCTACAGTGTTTAGCTCTTATTAGTATACCTAACCTGTAGTAATTTCAGATTTGAGCAAAAGAATCCTACCTCACCTGTCACTGTAAGGCTCCAGTTTCTTACAGAGCTGCTAGGTGCTGATCAGGCATATAAAGCAATAATTGCATCTCTATTTTTTGAAATAAACAAATTCATTCTTGTGTTTGGTTACAAATAAAGATCTTGCTTTGTGTGCAGGACTGGCTTACAGTATACAAAGAGTATGTTGGGTTCTGCCATAGCAGTGTTTGTTTTATCCGCATTGTAACTCAGAGGGATCAGTGAGGGAGAAGAAAACATTGACAACTGACAGAAAAGGTTGGGTACCAACTGCTAGAGAGAAACTGCTGTCCTGCTCTTCCATTTCCTACTGAAAGCACTTCGCTCTGCAGGCAAAAGATGTTTGTTCCCATATCTGAGGGAGACCTCTGCTCTGGCATGTAGTGGATGTGACCCTGCACTTCAGGACACTCGGCCTCTAGACCTTCTGAGTTCATATTTTATTTTAATGTATTTTATTGTATTTTATTTTATTTTGTTTTGTTTTGTTTTATTTTGTTTTATTTATTTTTCATTTCAGTTTTGTTCAGAGACTTAGAGCTGAGATGAGTGCTCAGCAAACCCAAGCTGCCAAGCTGTTTGTTCCCCTCTGGATTTAGGGACCCACGCAGCTCAGCCAGCAACGAAAGTAACTTGCAGGTGTAAGCTTTCAAATCAGTGGCATGGCACTGATTGACAGCCTGTTGTTGGCCATCTGTGCACTCTCAATTTCTCTCTCCAACATTGCAGGGAAATAACCTTTCTGTTTATTCACTGAAGGTGAATTTCAGACAGTGAAAACAACCCATGGTCACCTTTAGGAACCATCCAAGAAAATGCAGCCAGTATGATTCATATTAGTAAGCTATCAAGAGTTTTGGTGATCATTGTTATTATTTGTATATATTGTGTCAAATAGTTGGACAGATGTAAAGGAATGGGACTTTCATCTTTGAAGTGACATGCTTCCAGACCTGGAAATAACAAACCAGGAAGGAACAGCACTTAGCTAAATTATATTATTATTGTATAAGCTTTATCAAACAGCTGTTGGTATGTCCAGAACTACATCTCCAACAGACTGCAGCCTATCCCTTGCTGCTTACCCTGGCCAGAGCCCTACAGTGTTTTCTGTAAAACACTTACATGAAGATTGTGTCTGCAAAAACTGGTGAAGGAGCTCAAGACTCTCACAGACCTGTTCAGTTCTGTGGTGTGAATGCTTTCAGAGCAGATTTGGGAGAGGAGTTCTCCATAACTGTGGACCATGCAGAGGAAGCTTTACTGAAGTTTCAGTAGATACAGAGGAGTAGTCACATTTTTTTTGAACTGATGGGGAAGGGAACAAAAAGGCAGCTTCTCCAAACATTCCCATAATAAACTGTGAGTTGGCCTTAACACAGACACTGCATGTCAGATTCACGTGCCCCCTCCTCAGCCTGCAGCTCTCTTGCCCGGGGTGGCATGCCCATGGGTGCATTGGCAGCGCCCAGGTAGTACTTCTCAGCCATCTGGGCTTCTTTCCCTTCTTCTCAAGTCAGTTTAGCTCCAAGGGCATTTTTTTCCTGGTCTTTTTTTTCCCTCGTGACTGAAGGCAGTGGTCTGTCTATTAATTTGTTGCTGTTTTCCCAAAGGAGTAGCATACAATGATAATTTGTTACTGTGGAGCCCATAATGACTTTTAATTGTGGCTCCTAATGTCACATGCTGTCATTTAAATCTCAATGTCTGTCACTTCCTCGTTCTTTCCCAGAGAAAATACAGCTTTTTCCCCCTTCAAACATCTGCATTAGGACACAGTTTATGCCTGCCTCAGTTGAGCTAAGTGAGTCACAGAATGCCAGCTCCTCGAATTATTAGCTTCTCTGACTTAGCCGGAGTGGGGAAAAAAGCATCATCTATTTCTTACTTTCAGTGGGCACTCTGGATACAAAAGAAACATTCCAGATTTAAACAGGTATTTTTGGAGATAGCCCTTGTGGTTTTCTTTGTCTGGAGAAGCCCAGCCTTGTGGGTCTTGCTCTCTTCTTTAAAATGAGACAAAATCATCTGAGCAATTGTTTTTATGTTTCTTTTCCTGAGCTAAGTGTGATCCTTTGCTGCACTAAAATCATTGAGGTGCTCCCTCCTCGTTGCACTGGCAGTGACTTTTATGTTGGGAACACAGAGTGGAGGGACTTTTCCCACCCCACACACATAGTGGGAGGTGAGTGGAGTTGGTGGGTGAATCCCAGCAACAGTGCCTGCAGGACAGAACCAGATGGAGCTGGAAGTAGCCCCAGGGTTTCCCCTGGTAAGTAGCCCCAGGATCAAGATGTGCAGAATGGAGCTAGCAAGCCTCACAGTCCAAGTCACCCTGGAGGAAACACACAAGACGTCATCAGGCAGAAGCTGAGGAGGCTGTGCAGGTACAGCAGAGGGAAACGCCAGGAGTCACTGCTGGTACTGTGATGGCAGCTGAGCTGATCTCATGGAGACATAAGGATGGTCACTCTTTGGAAATGACCTGGGACTTGTGAACCTGGAAACTGAAGTCTCCCAGCTTGAGCTGCCCTGTTGCTTCTCTTAGCTTGTCAACAGCTGTTGCCTTGTAAGCCCGTATATGATCCAGACACAGAAGGGAACACAAACACAAATGGCTGGCATAGCTGTGTGTGGTTAGTCATCTCTGCTGCAGAAATGCCCCTGAAGGAACATGCGTGCAGAGGAAACTATGCATTTGTTCAGTATCCTCTGCTGAAAAGAGACAGTATCATTCTCCATTTAGCCTTTTTTAAAAAATTATATTAAATTATATTATTATTATATAATAATAACATAAAATAATTTAAATATAATAAATAATTTTAAAAATTAATAAATAATATAAATATATTATAAATATAAATATTATAAATATAAAATTAATAAATAATATAAATATAATAATAAAAAAAAGCTTAAACCTAAAACCAGATCTCAGTAGTAATGGTGGTCAAATAGAACAATGACCCAACACGTCGGAAAGGAAACTGAGATTTTCTGAGGAGCAGATGTGGGCTGAGCACTCATCTCTGAGCAAGAGGGAATTGCAGTTTTGTCCATGCCTCTTCTGGGTCTGACTCCTCATGCTTTCTATAATGAGCTCACTCTTGCTGTGTAGTGGAGATAGTCTACGTGAACGTTCAGATCTCCAGAAGTCTCTCCTGACATTAGTTCGATTTTGTTTTCATTTGTTTCTACATCTTGAGTCATTTGATCCTTCCCGCTTAAGTTGTACGATTATCATTGACCAGTGTCAGCAGCCAGAGAACCATTTGTACAAGCTGCTGTCTGCTGTCACGTTTCTCATATGTCTCCGTTACAGAAGAATGAATCCTTTTCCTTCACTGAGCTATCAAAAATGCTGTATGTCCGTGCATCATGTGGAGCAAAGTGACAGAGTTGTGCTTCTCATCTGACATCCTTAATGTGAGAGGATATAATCAGGCTTTATCCTCATTGCTTTCCCAGTGCAAGCTCACTGCTGCTTTCTGATGTGAAGCACTGGCATGCACTTTGGTTTGTTTAACAACACATTTGCGTTTTTTTAACAAGTATGTACATAGGAAAGGTCTGGAGTGATATATTGTATGCTGTGAGAAACTGTTCTCCCCCAAACCATGATGATTTCTGGGCTCTGATGGTCATGCAGACGTTTTTATAGGTAAATGGGTAGTAAATGTGGGAGCTGACAGGGACATGGGCTGACTTCTGTAACCGGCAACCTTAACTCTTCCTCCCTTAAGCTGCATTTTCCCTGGTCCTGACAAGCTGATGGAGTCTTCTGAAAGCAGTTCATCCCACCTGCTCCCCCAGCTCTGTATCAGGCACAACACAGTGGGATCCTCCTGAGCTGCCAGGGCTTGCCCATAAAACAGTTCTAGCTCCTGCTGTTGGACATCTTCACCTGCCCCTGTGGAAACTCCAATGCCTGTGCCCCACGTCTGGCAGTGGCAGCAAGGTAGAGAGCATGCCAGCAGAGCAGAGTAATGAGAGGAGCCCTTTCCTTTCCTTCCCAGTGCCTGCTGAGGCCATGCCCTGCCTAGGACAAGGTGGGATGCTGCCCACTGCCCCTACCAGCAAAACTGCATGGGAAATGCTCTATTTCATGAAACCCCACCAACATGGTGGGGGGAGACAGTGGGGCATATGGGGAATTGCAAGTCTTGCAGTTCTACCACGATGTGAATTTAGAGGGTGTTGCCAGCGTGTGATTCCCCTGTGCTCTGTAGGCAGAATTAAGTGTTGCAGTCGATGTAGACCTGGTGCACAACACGGGATTGTGCATGTGTCTTCACCCATGGAGGTGCGGGTGCTCTGGTGGTGACTGCAGCCAGCTGGCGGTGTAGAGCTACATGTCCTGAGGCCCTTGCAAGGAAAAACAGTGAGCCGCAGTCACAGCCCTGTCAGCATGGCTGTCTCCTTTAGCTCAAGCTGCTCACTCTGGCAGCAGGGGAGATCTCTGCGTTTTCAAGGGGAGGAGGGACGTGCAAATTGGCAGCTGGGAAAGATGTCGTAGATTAACTTCTGTGATCTAAGATGCTCCAGTGGAGATCCCTGCAACATCTGCTTTGCTTGCCTTGTGCATACCTACATATTCATGCACAGCTTTCTGAATGCTCAGGAGACGCTTGCGCATGCAGGAAGAAGAGTTCCAGTGAGCCGTAAACCTCTTGCTGTAGCTGATGGGAGATGAAACATCTTTTGTCTGCCGTATTTTCATCTTAAAAGAATTTTTAGGGCTTATGAAGAAAGTCAGGTCTGTCAGAGGGTGCCCTCTGTCTCACCTGTTTCCTGAAAAATGTGAAGAGTGAATTGAAAAAGACCCAAAAATCGGCATGTATGGAGAACCAGGCTATCTGGGGAATAATGCATCTTTGTGAAGGCCCCATAGGCTGATGCTGTGTGAGTAAACCAAGCACGAGGGGGTGACGCTGGGGCCTGGCAGGAGGCAGCAGCCCCGCGGTGAAGAAAGGTTCCTGACACATCCAGCGAGGAGTGTTGTGGGATGTGCTCCTCTCCAGAGCCAGGCCCTGCTTTCCAGTGCCTGCTGATGGAGGCCGCCAGGCAGACAGCAGGTCGGGACCATGGCTTCCTGCAGCTCGCAGCTCCTCAGACTGTGGGAGGCTTGCAGAGGTTGCAACTTGCATGCCACACGTTGCAGAAGCCCCGTGACAGATGTGCACAGTGTGGCATGCTGTGGTGCTCCTTCCTGCCGATGAGGAGAGGATGGAGGATGCTCTTCACTGCTGTTGCTGTACATCCCCACCTCCAGGCTTGTCATAAGTGAGCCTTGCCTCCACATGAAGATTTTGCCAAAATGCACTTGGTACTGTGTGTATGCCAAAATCACAAGTGTAGGGTTAATGCCATCCTCAAAAAAATTGTTTGAATTTACAAGATCAGAGCACTTGACTCTGATCATCCCGAAAAGGGTCAGATACACAGCAAGTCTCTCCCTTTGGGTTTTTCCCTTGAGAAAACACTCTGCACCTGGGAATGGAGATTTTTTTTCTCTATTTTCCTTCTCTGCCTTCCTTCCTTCCAACAAGTGGCTTAAAATGATTGTGTGCATTTGTCATCTTGTTTATTATTTGAACTGATTTCTGTCTCACCAGCAGTGTTAATGTGACGAGCGCATGCTGTTCTTAGCTGGTCCTTGACTCTCTTCTCATCTCAGCTGTGGACAGAGCAGCGTGAAGGCAGAACACACCAGAAAGGTGCTTGTGCATAGGACACACGTGTGTGCTGCAGGCTGAAACTTCTATCTCTGCATTGTCTGCCACGCTGCTCCTCTAAAGGACAATCAGCATGTGTTTTCACACCAGTGTTTAGCTCGCTGTTCTCTCAGCTCTGAAAGCTCCTAGGTACAGCAGTCACACCAAGTTTTGGCATTTGTGTGTTGATAAAATGAAGAGTGATTTAAAGAGAAAAGTGTTATGGGCCATGAATAACTTAAAAATAAAATACACAGTAAGGTGCTGTTTTCAGTAGTTCCAATCTGGCAGGATACAGTTGGGTGGTCTGCTCTTTAAACGCTCCCTTGCACAAAAGACTGGACGTACTGAGGGGCACCTTGCGCACTTGAATGCGCATCGGATGCAGAGAGGAACAAGCTGCCTGAAAAGGCTGTGCTTAGAGTACTCAGAAAGTTGTGAAAAGCTAGAAACAGATAAAAGAGTGGTTTTGTTAACTGAAACAGATGTTTCTTGGATTCCTTGATTTGGGTCAAAAACGCTCTTGCTTTTTTCTTTGTTCAGAGAAACTGAAAAAGTCATTCTTTAATTTTGCTCTGTGTTTCACAGTTCAGGGGGTAGTGATACCAGTGGAGCATTTTCATATAAGTTAGAATGTGTTAACTGCAGATTTGGGGCTCAAACTTTCCACTAGATTGTGATCCTTGTGTAATAAGGTCAATCTCATTCCAGCTTGTTTACATTATAGTGCTTTGTGTAACATGTTTGATGCTAGAGCAGCTCAGCACAGAAAATAGGCCTTTGTTCCCTAACAGCCTCTTCTCAGTGCAGTAATCATAACTTCCTAAAGTTAACAGATTCACAGCGACATTTCAGCACACATTTTTACCTGCTGCTGCTGAGTGAAATGCACACTCCGGTCAGGTAGGCAGGGCAAATCTTCATTGCAAGAACACTGGAGACACTAAACATGGCATCAAGGAGGAGCATAAGCAGACAAGCAAATCACTCCATCTAGACCTGTAGTTGAAAGAAAGACGGTGCAGGAGTTTGTGTTGCTCAGTTTGTAATCCAGGTGCAGTGCATGCCTTGCTGCTTTTCCTTGTTTCCATTAATTCCCCTGCTGGGAGTCATCTCAGTCTCCATCTGATCTCTCCTTGGCTTCCTATTGTTTGCGGCCAAAGAAGCTGGGACATTGATTCTAACAGGGAAGCACATTGGTTCTAGGCAAAGGGAATCATGGAAAAAAAGGGCTTTAGCTGTCGATGTCAGGAACAGCTCAATACCACCAGGGAGTGCTGGAGAATACGGGCACTGTGAACCTGTTCAGCCAGGGCAGCAGGACCCCCTCCCCAGACCTGCTGTTGGGAAAGACGATGCCAGACCTGCACCACTGCCTCCTCTCATCCTGTGCCCTGCTGGAATTCCACTCCAAGGGAGAGCTTTCCGAAAACCGAGTGCTTGTTTAACCACCAAAATTTGGCCTTGATTAGTTTCCAGTTCAAATCAAAGGCATCACTTGGAACAGATTCTGGAGTGCTGGATGGGGGCCTGAAGAAATCAACACTTCTGGGGGCTCCCCCAGTTGGAAACTTTGAACACAGCAGTATGGGGACTGCAGAGGGGCAAACATTGAGGGCTGTGTTTACAAGGACTAATATTTTAACATGAGGAACATAAATACTTTTAAAACGTTTTACACAATTGTTGTAAATTGTTGATTGTTGCCATGAAGCTGAAAGGGTGCAGAGCTTCATGCATCTTAGAAATGTTTTGACGTAAGAGCCTGAACTAGGATTTAATCAGATTCCTGTGCTCTAAAAAGTACTCATAATTTTTGCTTAATTTCCACATGTTTTCTCCCACTCTAACTGTAGTGCAACAAAGTGGAGGGACTAATCTCAGTTAAAAGTAAAATTGCCAAGATTAAAGTGCACTTCTGTTTATTTTTAAGGGCAGTGGGTTAATAAGAGAGCTCTATTGTTGATGTCAGCATCACAAGCCAAAGATAAACACCACTTTTCTGCACTTAGATCACATTTTCAAGGTATTATTCTTCATTAATGAGTATTATATTTTTATTTATATATATATATATATAATATTTTTTTTTCTTCTGCTAAGGAAAAAAAATGACTTTGTCGTAAGCATATTGGCTACCAATTGCAGTCATTACATGGCTGTTCTGTAATATATTCACTCCTATGATGCTTTTGCATTTATTTCAGCATCAATTTTTATTTTAATTTCTTTAATTTCTTTAAGTTCCTCTGTTACCATGAGATTGTTTTTACAAAAGAATTTTACTCTTTCAGTTCTGTAATTTAAATGGATATATTTTCTGTTATTGTACCTTTATTATCATTTAACCTTCAGTAAGATGATAGACTTGATGCTCTTGCTGACATAAAGGTTCCTAAGTCCTTGTGGGAAAGAGCTGAGCATGTATACTTACAGGGCAACTCCCTGTTTCTTTTTTCTGTCTCTGCTTCAAGTTCTTGTTGGACAACCGAGTTGCTTGATGAGCCGAGTCCATGTTGTAATGCATTTTAGAAAGGGGGATATTATCTACCTAGTTAGTTAGAAAGACACTAGTCATTGTGGTATTTCTTCTTTTAAAATGTCCCTTGGAGAAATCTGTCACCTGTATCCAGGTACTCAGGTCCTCCCATAAATAATTCCACCATGTGATCACTGAATAGCATGATTTTCTAAAAGAGAGACAGAGAGCTTTCAAAGCCACAGAGAGGCATCTTTGTTCGTTATTTGAAAGGCATTCCTGCAGACCACCAACAAGCACATCGTGCAGCTGCCAGCAGTCACATGCTTCTGATGCTGGTATGTAGAAAACTGTGCAATGTAAAGCTCTGTCCTAAATAAAACAGGGAGCTTGTAATTTAAAATTAGTTTTTGTTAGCACCTTATTTTGACACATAATTCTTGTAGGAGAGTCTCTGAAATATGTCTGTCCTAGTTTACATATGTTATAATCATATTGCTCCATTATATTCATCTGCAGTGGTACACATAGGTTGCAGCAAATAGCTTCCCTTTTTAGTTCCTTTTGAGCTTTGGTGGAGGAGAAGTTTAAGCAGAAGTTTATTTACTCCTGTGTTCATTTCCATATTTCCACAATGTCTCAGAGTGTCCATTTAGATAACTTATTGAGGCCAAAATCAAACCAAAATCAAACTCTCGGGAACAAAATATACTATGGTGCTCTTTTTAGTGCTTGCTTGTGTAGGTTAGCAAGTCCTTGACAGGTGAGACTTGCAGAATGTTCAGTGTCCTGACGTCCAGAAAGTCAGTTACTGTGTGTTGTACCTGCCTTGGTAAAAGAAAAAGAGAAATGGCTGTGCGTATATACAGTTTATGGTATCACCTATTAAGTATTAAGCTATCATCTATTAAGTATGATTTTCTTCACCACATTGCATTTTAAATTAATATTTAATGTGCCTGCATTATGCAGTCCTTGCTAGGTCAGTTGTCATGACAGACATCTCTGGCGCTGTACAAATGGTTGAGACAAAGCATTACTGAAGTTGAGGTAAAGGAAAGGGAAAGAAGGCTGGCCCCGTGACTTGGATCAGCACAGCCTGGGGCTCCCCAGCTGCGCTGTGGTGATGGGCTGGCTCCTGGGACTTGGGGTTCCTGCTGGCCCCTGTGAAGGCTCTGCCAAGGGGCTTCCCTTTGGCATCCTTGGGTTTCCTGTCTTTTCAGAGCAGGGCGCAGGGGCTGGCTGCACCAACCCAGCCATTCTTCCAGCACGACACATGTTAAGCATGGGCATGAATGTGGGAGCTGAAGCCTTCAGTGTCCTTGTTCACACGTGTTTTCCATGTCAGCAAAGAATTTGCGTTAGTCTTCCTTAATCTGGCAAGAGTGGTATAAGGTTGTCGAGAAATGTAAATGAGCAGTTTTGAGAAGTACTAGATTAATATTTAATTTTCCTATGTGGACCTTTAGAACTGGTACTGAATGGTTCCTGGTTGGTGGGATAGCAGATAATAAAAACAATAATATACAGTCCTAAGGCAATTTATTCTGACTGTATTTGAAAGAGTTAGCCACACACATTGTATTTTTGTGGCATTTTTGTGAATACCACATGGGAAACAAAAATGTTAGAAATCAGCTTGCCAGAATTAGGTGTGCTAAACTGTGCACCATTACAGAGTCTGGTTTGTGTACTCATGTGGCCATCTTTATACATCCAGTCCCCTCTTTGCATGTATACAAATGGTTTGCAGATTAGGATGCAGAAAGAGAGTATTGTGATCATCTCGTCTGGCCTGCAGCCGGAAATGCTTGTTTGCACTGAGTATTTGTTCTCGTCGGTCTGCTTGCATGTCCATCTCTCCAGCAGTCCATCAGTTGTTACACTTCCTAAGCACAAGCTCAGGCTTCCTCACATTTTTCTGTCCACCCACTTAACTTTGAACATCTCCTTCTTCCTGGGAAAAATGGATCTGAATTCTTTGATCTGACAAATTCTTCTGGTAAGACAGCAGGCATCCAGCGTGATGTGTGCGTGTCTGCATTTGCATGAGAATAACCTTCTTCTTCTATGTATCTTGGGAAGGAAAGCAGAGGAATGACATGGGTTTC
Source organism: Aythya ferina (assembly GCF_964211825.1). Taxonomy (NCBI): domain Eukaryota; kingdom Metazoa; phylum Chordata; class Aves; order Anseriformes; family Anatidae; genus Aythya; species Aythya ferina. The sequence goes on from NC_140300.1 coordinate 76,878,748, forward strand.
AGAAATATTTTCCTGCCATACAGACACTTGTAGTAACGAAGGTATCAAAAATCGGGATCAAAATGCCTTTGATCACGATTCATACAAGCTGGTATCTGAGGTACTCTGAAGATTTCTTGTGTCAGGGACAGGAGAACTTGAACCTTAAGGAAACTTAGATGTTACTCTGTAGTGTTTCATCTCTGGTTACTTGGCTCTGTCATGAAAGTGCACCTAAGCATCACCCTCTGAATTCAAGCCCCTCTATTGGGGTAGTCTGGAAATTATCTCTCTCTGTTGAGCTCCTAGGCCACACTTTTCTCTTTTTAAAATGTTATTAGTCACGTCATCATATGTCTTTCGGTAGTGAAAACTGAAGCATCATACTGGTGCTTTCTGTGTCATTGCATCTGGGCTTTGGCTGTCACAGGTTTTACATCCAGCAGTCCTATTCACACCTTCATCAAGCTCACATGTAAAATGAAGAACTTAGTTGCCACTCTGCCTGCAGGAACATTGCTCCAGAACCATGGACTTCTGGAGGCTAGAATCATGCATCTTTGGTATTTCCAACCCAAACGGTGACCTGTCCTGAGTGTACGTACAGGCATGACTGTACCAAGAGCTGACTCAAACTGAAACATCTCTTCTGTAACTGTACCCGTTCTCCACTATCATATTGCTGGGGCATGTAAATTGAGCATCTTTTTTCTCCTTTCCAAAATTCTCCTCTTTGATTGCTGGGCTGTCACCTTCTCTGCAGCCAGCCCAGTCAGCAGAGGGGTTCAAAGACTGGAGTTAATTTTTAGCATCAACAGCAATGGATGTTGGGAAAAACGTTTGCAACTTTGTCAAGGTAAGAGAAAGATGTCTCAGCAGAAAATAGGCTGGGTCACTAGGCATCAGAACAAATTAATGGGAGTTTTCACTTGCTTCATTTATCCTAAGTCAGAAAGCTGCTAGAGTAGATAGATGTTCTAGACTAATCAGATTGCAATATAATTCAATTGAGTAGCTCATCTTCAGCACCAGTCTCACATCTGTAAAGAATAATGCTTTACCTCGAGCAAAGTCATACTGCTTTTCTCTGGCATAATTTGCAATTATTCAAATAGCAATACTCCAGATGATGAATTCAAAGTTAATCAAATTGTTGTACCAATGAGCTTGGTAGTTCATCTTCAGTATCAAGTTTGTAAGATCTTTTATGGCCAGCTTCTTAAAAAAGAAAGCCTTATCTTCATCAAAGTTGTTGTTTAGTTAGTTTTTGTGATTTGTATCAAGATGAGATTTAGAGGGAAAAAACTCACACAAATTCAAGTTGAATGTTGGAGTTTCTGCTCTGTGAAGAAACAGACCCTTCTAAATAAGCCTGTGTGCTTTCTGATGGCTTTAAGAAATACTCAAAACATTTTGCTTAGAGAATTTTCATGTTGTTCTCTCCAGACTTGATGTATCTATTACCTGGTGGTTGTTACAGCAACAGGTGAAAGAGATAACATAAGTGTGGATACTTCAAATTTTGTTGAGAATGTGTCATGTCAGATATGAAATCAGGTGGTTAACTTGAAGAGAAAGGAGAAAGTATCACAGTATCACCTTTGAATGCTTCTGCAAAATTACAGACAACCTTCGCTTAAGCTCAGAACATTTTCTTTTCATCTGCATGCAGAAAGCTTGATAAGTACCAATAAGAGATTTGTCCATTCCTGACTCTTTCCTGTAGATATTTTGAACATCTACTTCCCATCAGGATGGCTACATGCTGCAAAGGGTTTGCACTGAAGCCCCCACAGTGAAATATTTCTAGCCAGTAGAAAGCTTACGAAGCATTACATAGGACACCAAAATCAGGTTGGTTGACAGATCTGATCCAGTCAGCTTGCAATCTGAAAGATGCCACAGGCTGCTGAAGAATCTGGCACTCAGTCTCCTCCCCAGTGCAGTGCCAGGGGTGCAGTGTCTAATCACCTGCTTCAGTTGGTGGCAAAATGTTCTGCTGTGGTGGACAGAGGATCAGCCCCAGCAGCAAAGTCTGTAGGACATAACATCATTTGTAGAGTGCGCCAACACACGGCGAAAGTGCTGGGTGCCTCACCGGGAGCACAGATGTCGGGGCCAGATTGTTTCTGGAAGTTGGCTTTCCTGGGGCTTGAACAAGAGCTCATACCCACCACATCAGATCCTTTGCTAGGGTGGGGAGGGGGGTTAGCGAATTGACCTAAGTCATCTATGGGCTGCTGGTGTGTACACTCATGTGCTGTAAGCAGCTGAGTGTTAACACATGGTCTCCCTATCAAAGGTCTGTATATGAAACTCAGCTGCTGGAGTGACAGAAGATTTTGTGTTGTTAGCGCACACTTCATTAAAATACCAGCTGAAATCCAAGTCTGAAATCCCACAGTTTGTGTTAGTTGATAAAACTCAATTGCCTCTAATTACTGTTAGAATGGCTTTGAAATAATATTCTGTTGTAGTAAAGGTCCCCTTGTGATGAGGAATAGCTGGTATTCAGAAGTGGAAACTTGGGAAAGAGTGAAAATATGTGGTGGGGCAGGGAATATGATCAAGACTGCTTTTACCCCTGTACTCTAATTCTTCCAGCAGCAGCACAGTAGAAGAATCAGGGATGCCATACTGAACAGGAAAATTACATGTTTTTGCCTCCAATAACAAAATGAAGCTGCTATGAATTAAAACAAACAATTGCAAGTACTCTTTTAATCCAAGAGGCATTTTCATGATATGGAGAGGAGAACCTGTCACTGCTTTGTATCAATTGAATAGATCTTAATCCTGCAAAGCTCTTGTGTGAAAATGAAACTATAATCCCTTTAATCCCCAGGGCTCACTCATGTGCTTAACGTTCAGATTGTGTAACATCTGCTTGTGGACCCTAATGTAGGTGCTTCTCTAGTGTGTATACAGGTGTGATCTTAAAAAGAGCTCGCTGCCTCAGAGCAGTCCTGAGACGATGGCTTTTTTCAAGGTAGCTTGTCTGTTTAACAGGCAACCCTGTGCATGGAGTGACCATTGTGCTGGGGTAAAGAACCTTGTTGCCCTTAGGTTTTTACAGCAGGATAAGCATGTTAGCTCTCCTGTATAGAACAAATAGTCTTGGTTTTATACTAAGACAGAAAGATGAAATACGATCAGGTTCTTCAAACTTCATATTTCTCCATAGCACTATTGTTAAAAATATTTGTATAAGGTGTTCACAAAAAGTCACATTTTTGTGTATTTGTGTTTGTGTATTGGTTTAGCTACAGGCTTCCATTATGACAAACCATTTTAAAAGCATCATTGGATACCTTATGAAAGTTTAATAGGACTTTTTAGTGACACAGTAGGAAATCTTTTCAGAAGATGTTATTTTAAATCAAAACTCTTTGGGCTCTTTCTGGGAAGTTTGGTTGACCCCGTCATCCTAGCTGATCTCCACAAGCTATGGATGCAATTGCAGAGTAAAATGGAAAAATCACTCATGGACAAAAATCTCTTTGAAGAGAAGCAGGCAAAGAAACAGTCAGTGACTGCTTAGGCATTCATCGCTTTATTTTTATTCTGTTGATTCTGGTCAGAGCTTTAGGCTTCAGCAGAGCCAGGATTGCGTGCCAGAGCCTGAAAATGCTAGCAACCACCACAATTATTCCTTCCTAAATAAGGGCTCTGCTCCTGACCAGGCTGGATGCAGGAGGGACGTGGAAGTGCCTTTTGCCTTCGGTACCCACAGCCCTCCATGAGGCACCTAGCATCTTGGCCGTGGTGGCTGGGGAAGGGGCTGAGCTGGGGAAAGGTCTGCCAGCTGAGCAGATGCCAGCGTGCAGCTGGGAGGAGGTGCCAGGGAGTCTTTGTGACCCCCCAGTTCTGAGGGTGGCTCTGAGCTGGAAAAGGAGGTCTCTGGGTTTCCTTTGTCTGCTGAGCGCTCTGTTCGACTGACAGAAGAGGTGGGGTTTTGGCTTTCTCCATACGCCACAAGTAGAAGCCTTTTTGGTGTTTGCAGCGAGCTAGTAGCAGGAATGCATAGGTCAGCTGTGGGAATCTGGGGCTGATTTAAATTTTTGTCTGGTTTAATACAGATGCCTGAACTGAGGGAATTATTGAGAATAGTAAGTGCTCTCTGCATCAGATACATTGGACTCCCTAATAATTTCAGGTGTTGATGAGAGTGTTAGAAGCATATCCTGGGACTTTGGGACATTCTTGTTCTGTGGAGCTGGGATTGTTATGAGCATGGTCTTTGTTGCATTTTTGAATGTTTTCCCCTGTTGAACCCAGGCGTGCATAGCAACAGAAAACAGAAGGAACTTTTCACGCCTCAAAATAGATGTAATTTGGGTTCAGGCAGAGTTTGGGGCAAAGGTTGGTGATCTTTCTCATTTTAATCAAAGAAGTTGGCTCATGCTCTCAAAACTTCCATTGTCAGAGCAGGATCAGCAGAATTCACTTACAGGTCCATTAAGCAAAGAAAACTACATTCCCTGTTGCCACCTCAGTTCATGCTTTGGCAATTTTTAGAAGCTCTTTTTCTAAATAACTTCCTCTGGGCTGCAGGACCACTATTATTCCTACCTGAGTGGTTATCTGTGTTGATGCAAACACACAACATGACACAGTGAAGTGCATACATCCATATTTTACCACCACAATCCTTCCTCTAAAACAAAACAAGATAAAAGTGCATTTTGATATCCTTTAAATCAGTATTGAAACCCTTCCAGAATGTGAAAGTTATTCTGGCATCTAGCTGAAGGTTAACTTTAGCATTCTGGAAGGATTTCAATAGTAATGAAAAGGACAGTAAAGTGAGTAAAGCTATTTCAGAAACGCTCATAAAGGATAATGCTGGCATGCTAGAGAGATTTCAGCAATAGGCTAGAGGGCAGCAAAATTATTTCTGAAGTATTCCTAAAGGAGAACTTTAATAATCTAGTAGTATTTAAAATAGTTCTGCTGTGATGGTGAAACTATACAGCAAACATCCCTGACAGGTAATTTCATTCTTCGGAATAACAAGGCAAAACATCAGAAGCATGAAGCCTGCTGCTGAGAACCTGCGTCTGCAAGATGGGGGGCGGCGAAGCAGTTGTCCTGGAGGCTGCCACACCATCCCAACAGGCTCGGGGCGTGTGGGTGACCCGAAGGGTGTCCTGTGCAGGGATCTTTGTGCCAGAGCTGTGCCCGGCTTCGGTCAGAAGAGGGCTCCCGCACGGCGGGGGCACCAGGGCCGCCAGGCTGGCTGCTTGCGGCAGGTTAAGATCAGCCCGGCGGAGCCGCAGGCAGGATCCCCTCGGCTCCTCTGCTGGGCAAGTGGCTGGGAAGCATGGACTCACCTCTGCTGTCTGCCTCTGTCTCAGATGTTCTCAGCTAAGGGTCTACAAACATGAAGCCTCCTCAGCCCAGAAAGCGGGAGGGAAGCTCGCCCAGTGGCTTTGCCGTGAGGTCTGGATGCTGCTGACTTCTGACTCAGCTGGGAATACCGCAAGAGCAAGTTTTCTTAAAATTTCTCACTTTGTAGTACAGCTGACTCAGAAATACGCAGGCATGTGCAAATTAAATACAGACATAATTTAGCCAAAGAAATATGCAACCCAGTGTTAAATTTGTTTGGTTTGGAAGACATTTTGGCTGGTAGTTCTAGCTCCTTCTTAGATATCATATCCTAAGTGGTATGCTGTATAAAACTCCATTACACATTAGAAGGAACCATGACCAAGTCAATGAGGAGCAATTAGGTTCTGCCACCATCTTTTCCAGCACTCCCCTTGTTCTTGGTTGAGAGAAGTAAAGGGAAAAGGCACTTTGTGCCCTATCTGTATTAAGATCATTCTCATCTGTAGGCCAGGTGCGACTTGCAGGGGGAAGAGGGTCTTTTTCGATTCTTTCCTATGACTGATGGACACATCTTGGGGATAAAATGACATATTTCAATGAGACTTGGAAAAGATGTTACATCTTGCTGACCTCACCTCATCTGTATGCTTGGACCACCGTGACTACTACCAAACCTTCAGCTAATGCTGCTGTTTACCAGATATGGCCACGTTCACCTAGTCTGTTTGTCCTTTGCAGATGATACTGAACTCCATTTTTTGAAAAGCCTTTCCAACCCAGAAGTGACAGTCTGCCATTTCTGTGCTTTTGCCATAAGCACATCCGTATGGGCTGGCATAGAAAACAAGAAATTGACCACTAGAAAAGCGTCTTAAAAAGCAATCCTATGATCTAACTGAGAGCAAAATTATGACTTAGCAAATGCATCTTTGGCAAAGATTGGTGTGCATTTGCATCTGCAGTTGATTTTGCAGGGGGTGTTCAGGTGTTGGAGTAGAGGTGGAAGAGCAGAGATTAAATGAGATGCCTTCAAGTCAAGCTCTAACCATGTTCCTGAAAAACTTTCTAGAGCAAAAGGTTGTTCACAGGAACTGCATGGTGAATCATTCTGACAGATGTATACCGTCCAAGAAAATCATAATCTGCCTGTAAATCGGAGGGTGGAGGCAGGAAATGGAGAAATCACTCTCATTTGTTTAACATGAAATACTCTTCTTGAACGTGTAGTAACAGCTATCAAATATGGAGACACCGCCTGTGTAAAGCTGTGGAGTTTGCCGGTGTCACCAGAAAAGCTTCCATCTCTTCTTTGTCTTAAAGACAACGTCTGGAAATTTCCAGTTGCTTGGCTGTATTTTACTTCTCCATCAGCCGATCTGAACTGTGCAGCCTCATTCCCCAGCAGTGTCATGTTTTACACCACTGCTACTCACTGTAGTAGCTTTTTTTTTTTTTTTTTTTTTTTTTTTTTCCTGCTGTGGGTTATTGCCACATCCAGTGAAGTTTCTAAGTCTCTTCCAGCAGATTTTCACATCTATGAAGTAGGTGTTCACAGGGTCTAATAGAGTCATCATTTGCATAGCCTGAGGAGGAGAGATTAGATTTATCAGCATTTTCTTTAAAGGGATGTCCTTCAAGAACAGCCCCCAGAAAGCAGAGGTCACTGCAGTAAAGGTAGCTGCATTAATCATCTTAACCATTTGAAATAAGGAAGAATAAATAAATAAACCACTTAGCATCATGATTGTGCATCGGGGGGTTACCTTCGGTCACACACCCATTAAATGTAATCTGAAGGATGTCAGGACCGATGTTAGGAATGTTTCTGTTAACACAGCTCCATGAATAGACGGCAAAGCCGTGGATTAAGCTTGTAATAATGTTATCAATAACAACAGGGTGCATATTGTGCCAGCACACTGGGTTTGTCCTGCAGGTGAACCTTTTGGCAGCAAGAAGCATTAAGGTGTTAGGGCTTGGACGCTGAGCGAGCAGTGGGGAGTGCTAACGCAGAGACACCCGTGGTCATCCTTCTCATCCTGTGGGCAGGCAGGGGGGAGCGAAGGGAGCTTGTGCACAGAGACAAGGGGGAACATTGCTCAGGGACACCTGCTGAGGGGTGTCGGTTCTCCCAGTACTGGAGACAAAAACGCAGACTTGCACTAAGGAGGAAAAGGTGGTGGGACACTGCAGGGAGGGTGCAGGGTGGGGCAGTGGTCCTGGGGTGGGTGAGCTGGTGTCCTGAGAAGCAGCTGGGCCCTATGGGCCTTGCTCAGCACCCAGCTCTACAGCGCCTAAATGGCAGCCTTCCATGCCAGGGTTAGCTTCGTTCTTGGCTGTGTACACCCAGAAAATGCCCGTGTTGTTCTGGCAGAGACCCTTCTGTACATTCACGTTTAGCAATTTCAGTACTTGGGATTTGTAGCTGTTGCTTGTGGAAAAAAAAGAATAGACGATTTTTCAAAAACCTGTTCAAGTGCATAACTTTGCACACCAGAGTAGCTTCAATTTAATAGGACTGAAAGTGTGGATATATGCGTACTGCCTGAGTAGAAGCATATGGCAATTTGTTATAGTCACTGGAAATTACTATTCTTGAAATATTCAGGAGAGTGTCAATATCTTTCAAATGGAATAGTACTTAGTAATTATTGAGAAAAGGCTTTTTAATCATATTAATCAAAATCCTTATTAAGAAATTCAGTTCACTGAAATTCTGTAATGGGAAAGCAGCCTCTAATAAACAAAACCATTAATGAAATGATGAGAAATATCACAGAAATTATCTGAAATTCAAAGTAAGAGTTCATTTCTTTCCATAGAAAAATAACTTAAAAGTGACAAAATTGTCCAGCAGATAATGCCCAATTTTGTCTTTATTCTGATACATACTGAGAAAAAAGTCAGTGATTCTCATATCTCACCTTACAGACATTTTATATAGTTCTCAGAATAAAAGCATTTCCTGAAGGCTTTCTGGTACAGTTTGCTACTAAACTTTCTTTGTTCTTTTCAACATCTTTTTAAGCCATCAGAATTTAAAAAGCAATTTAACTTTATAAAATGCTAATTTGATTCATTGGGGTTATTTTTATTTATTAACCAATTTGTTTCTGGGTTGATTTTCTTAAGTGCTAAGTTTCATAATGGAAATGCTGACACAACTTTAAGTATAGAAGCAAATGCTATTCTAATAATTCAGCTGAATAAATACCAGCCAGCATTTAGTTATTTTCCCAGGAACTGGATAAACAGCCACTTCCTTTTTAATGTTTCTTTGTAAAGTAAAAGTTCCCCAGACCGCTAATCATCACTGTGAACATTTCTATTTAAAAAAAAAAAAAAAAAAAAAAAACACTAACATTTCTTTTGTTTATTCTGCAAGATCTTTGTGGTTCTGTATTAGTCATGTAAAGAAAAAAATAAAAATAAAGCCCCCTCAACCCTCAAAACAAATACACTGACTTAGCAATGAGCTACATTTTGATCTGTTTCAAAAAGTACATTCTCAGAACACTCTGGGTTTTATAGATACAACCAAGAGAATGAGCTCAGCTGAATAATTCAGATGAGGAGCTGTGTTTTATAAGTTCAGAACTATTCTGGTATGGAGATTTAATTTTGACCGTTGTTTTGGATCTGCTGTGTGGAATTTGCAGTTAAATCTGCAGCAAGTTATGCATTAAAGCAGCCACTCACATCAGCTGATGTTTTCACATAGATCCGCTATTTCAAGCTTGTCGTGGTCACAGAACTTGTGTGTGTTTGGTTTTTAAACCAAACTGGTGGAGTAAAGGACTGTGGCACTAAAATGACACGAATACAACACCGTCTGGTTTAATGAGCTAAAATTCAACCCAACAGACAAGAGATAAGAGGCTCCTACTGCGATGCAGCTTAGCAATCTGTGTGATTCTGTCCTCTGCATCCTGCTATCCCCATGGTACAGTAACTGCACTAGGGCACAGCAAGGCAGGGTTCATAGCAAGGGGGTTACCCTGCAGGTCTCCATTACACTAGTGAAAAGTAATTTTGCACTGAAAAAGACCAGGAACAATTTGAATTTGGGGATATTGGGGGCATGCTGGAAGGGGGTTTCTCTCCCCAAAGTTCTTCTGGTAAAAACGCAGTTTCTCCCTGAAAGTTTCAGGAGAGATGAAGGCTGTTCCTGTGGTAAGCCCAGTGCTCCTGGCAAGATCCATGCCCACCGATTTCGGGTAGATGCTTCCGTCTAAGTTTTGTCTGCAAATATTGTGAGTAGTCAAGAAAAACAGCAGAATTTTGCACATCGTCACTGATAGAAACCTCAAGCCCTCTCAGCAGCCCAAGCTGTGCAAGGGCCCATAGCAGAAGAGCCCCCGCCTGCAGCCCTGCACCAGCAGCAGCGGCGAGCAGGGCCGTGCAGCGCAGCACGGTGTGGGAGGAACAGCCGGCAGCGGGCAGGGGCTGGGGGCCGCCTGGCACAGCCACCATGCTGCTCCCGAGAGGGTAATGACTGCAATTTGCATGCTGGGCCTTCCCTCTCCCATTTCACTAATAGCTACCCCATCGCGCGGGTGGCGTGACAACTCCTCAGTTTATGCACGCTTAAACTGTACTAATTACTGTCTTTTAAGTAACTAGGGGATTTCATGGCATCTTCATTAAGGTAATAGTAAGTGGGCAGATATGCACGTCAATCAAGCAAAATGGCAGGCGTATGACACCTGGTATTTCGGTTAATTTGTCTTGTTAATTCACTCTCAATATTTGCAGCTGTTGGAAATGGCTGCTCTTTTTGCAGTAATGAAAAAGCTCAGCCATGCCCTGCTTCCTCCCCCAGAACGGGTAAATGCTTCTTGTAGTGCACGTGGGGCTGTCACAAGTAAAACCCATGTGACTCTGCATGAGAAGGAGATGGTGTGTGAAGGGGGTGGCTGATGAGAGACAGAAAGCTAGTGAGATGTCCTTGTTTTCATCACTTTCATAGCTAAGACCACAGCGTTTTAAAATCAAATATCACATAGTTTTGGAGCTTGTGAGTATGTAAAGGCCTCTTAATGTATACCAAGGAGAAAATGCTCCAGGGAAGACAAGCTACACAGGAGCAGTTACTGATTGACTTTGTCACAGATGTCTGATCTGATCCTGTTGTGGATGCTAGCAATTTAAGCAGCAATTACAGCTTCTTTCTGAAGAGTTGTGACTTGATTAGGTAGCTCCTGAGTTGGAATAAAGGAAAATCATGCAAAGCAATAATGTCATGTTTTGGTGTGCTTCAAGAAGCATTTTAAACTGAAAGTCATGATCATTTTGGAAACTTGGAATAATAAAAGAAAAAAAAATGCAAAAATGGGGCAAAAGAAGTACAACCCATAACAGCTGTATATGTTTTCTTGACTTTCGCTGTTTCTGAGAGCTCTGAGAAGTAAGGAAGAAGGGCAGCCTCAGGAAAGGATGGGACAGGATATTCATTGCTCCTATGTCCTGCTGCAAAAAGTCATCGTGAAAGCACTGTAGCCAGGGGAGAAGGGGTGGGTGGGTCTCTGGGAGTGGATATGGACCCAAGATAAAAATGGCTACCTGAAACAATTTATTTATTCAGCTGAGCAATGGTCAAGTTAGCTAAGGAGGGGGAGGCTGCATTCTGTGGAGCTGCCCATGTAAAGTAATGAGCATTGCCAGGTGATGAAGAAAAGGTGTTGGGTTAGAGGTGATTGTCCGTGTTTATTTTATTACCATGCATATTCGTGTGAGAAGTTTTTTTTTCAAATGGGAGTGTGTGTGGAAAAAGTATTAAATCCTAAACTCACTGAAGCCAGCGGGACTGCTTTTATCTAAAAGACATAACAAAAATCTATGACCATGGAATACAAAATAGAAACTTTCAGGTTGTTCCAGCCAGTGCTTCAAAACTCACTTTTGTTTTTCTTATGATATCATGTCTTGGATCAGCTTTTCAAATATTTTAGAGGATGATACAAAGTGCAGTTGAGCCCCCACCTGGCAAGTATCCTCTTCTCTGTAGGTAGTAACATGGGGCATATTATGGCCTGGTTCAGCTTCCCTAAAGGAAAACACCGCCATTTGTAACGTGCTGTAAAATAAGGGAGTTTGTTGGTAAGTCGCACTGAGCTTGGTATGCAGCATTGTCTGCCTCTGCTGCCTTGTTCATCACCTCATGCTCACTGCTTGCACACCATGTGGTACCTGTGCTTCTGTCCTCATGGGCATCTTTTGCATGCGAGCCTCAGCTGCAAGGAAGGGTCTGCGAACCTGGGCTTACTGGGTAGAGCTGCAAGTGGCAAGCCTTCTGGTGCCTGCAATAGGGTGTGGGAAGAGTGGGTACTAAGTTACACCAGCAAGAACAGATTTTTGTTAAATGGCACTTGTGGGACTGTGGTTTACTGTTGTAGCTACTGGGAGCGTGATTTTTACTTCTAACAGACCTGATGAAATCAGTAAGATGTGTAGGCAGAGCTCAAAGCTAATTAATTACGATCCTTCTCAGCTTTACAGTGTGAATATCATAGGTTTGCTGATAGTAGTGAGAAAACTATAAAAGGAGCATCTTACCATTCCTGTGAGCATTTTTTCACAGTGTCAATGATGTTATACACTCAGGTTTTTATGGACAGTGTTTTAAAAGTTATGTTTATCACAGGAATATGTCATTTTGATTACTTTAAATGAGATTTTTTTTTTTTTTTACAGTGCAACTAGATAAGCCTTTTCTGTTTAAAGTGGAAAAATTTGGCAATGAAAACTTTCAGCTGAACAGCTTGCTTTTTCCCCTTTGTCTCTCTTTTTAGCATTGGTTGTAATGGAATGGAAAAAGATTCTCCGTTCAACTAGTTCTGTTAAACAGATTTGACTATATCATACGTAACATTCAAAACCACTTCAGCTTTCAAAACATGACTGTAGAAGAATTCAAGTTACTTTTCTTTTTTTATCCACACTAACTTTTTCAATGTCAAGACAATTTTTTTTTTACAAACAGAAAGAAATCTAAAGGGAGGGGGGGGGGGGGAAGAAAAAAACATGCATGAGTGGTGAGAAAGACTCAGGGTGTCCTTGGTTCTTCAAAGTCAGCAGAAGGAAATGTTCAGGAATAATTTGCAGATTAGAAAAAAATACATAGCAAAGAACTCTGGATTATAATGATAAAGTGATTCTGACAGTTGGGTAGCTGCTTTCTAGCAGTTTGTGTTGGGGGCACATCATGTCAGTGTTCAACCTTATCTCTCTGGGGTAGAGATGCTCCTGAAGGTATTTCAGGTGCTTGCTGCAAGTGGCTGTTCCCACAACCCCATGGCTACCTGGTAGGGTTCCTTAATGCCTGTTTCGAGAGGCCAGCACCTCCCAACAGACTTGTGTAAAAAGCTGAAATCCTGTAGGAAGCCAGAAGCAAAGACCAGCTGCTTTTGCCCAGAAAGACAGCATCCAGCACTCCAAGGAGAGGGCAGGGAGCCCAGTGGCCTCAGTCCTGTCACTGATGTGGAGCAGAGGCATGAGCCCCAGCTCCATGCTTTGGGCACTCAGCACGGCGCAGGTCTGCAGGGGATGCTGCACAGCAGGCCCCGCGACTAAGGGAAGCGACATCTGCCCCCACCGCACATGAGGCGAGAAACTTTAGGAAGGTCAGAGGTAATTTTCCAAATCGCTTCTGAGGTGAAAAGCTACCATCATTTTTTTATTATTATTATTATTTAAAAACTCATCTCTTTAAAGCAGAGGGGAGAAAACGCACAGCGTAAGCATAGTTCCCCTCCGGCTTTGTATTGCAGTGTGCTCTGTGCCCTGGTTACTTCTTTGATATTATAATGGTGTTATTTCTGGTAACATGGAGCTACTATGGGACTCATTAGTCGTAAACCTTACCCTTGGAAAATGTAAAAGTCAACATCAACAGTCACTAATAATGTATTTCACCTACTGTTATTGTAAGTATGTGAACACAGTCAGAATCTGCTCATATTGTCCTTTGGAAATATCCTTTTGCAGAGTCTTTTCCTCTATAAAGCTCTGGGTTCATTGAATGCATTTATTTCACAATTTAAAATATTTTCTTAGGTACAAAATGAAGCAGTTGATCTAGAGGCTTGCTATAAGGTTTTTCCTTAGGAGGAAATAAAATTTGGGTGTGGACCTTAGAGGTCCTGCTCTCTCTGTCATCTCAGCCCACCCTGCTATTCTTTCTTGTGAACCTTTAAAAATCGCTGTGTTTTGAAGTGCAGGATCCATTAAAAAGAGCACCTTGTTTTCAGAGATTTGTGTTTTTATGCGATTAGCTGCAAATTGGCTTGAATCTCACACAAATGCTGTTAGCGATACTTAGCCTGCCAGGTTCTCTGGAAAAACACAGCTTTCCCCTCATCACCAGTGGTCTGATTGATCTGCAGCTGGTGCCTTCTTCCCCACCTGTAAGCTGGTTCATTAAAACCAATTAAAGTGTTAGAGGGAATGACCAGGTACAGCAGCACTGAGAGCCCTTGTGCTTCTGTGCAGGTGACTTCTTAACTTTCAAAAGGTTTAAGGGAAGAATAAAATTATGCTACACGTATAGTCAAACCATTCACTTCTGGCCTTACACAGAAGCAGCATTTGATGGGGAAAAAGTAATCCCAACCCTATTAGCAGAACCAAGTACTCAAAGCCTGGACTGGACTTGGGCTGTGCTTGGAGTCCAGTGTTTGGGGTGGTGATTGGTATAGATGCCTGTCAGAGGGCAGGCAGAAGTCTGGGTCTGGGCACCCTTAACGAAGCAGTGGGAAGAGAAGAGCACAAAACCCAAGAAATCTTGGTGTCTCTCACTTGCCTTACTTCTTTTAGCTGGTGCAGTAACTGCCATGGCCAGGGTTGTCCCAGCATTTTCATTGTTATTAGGTAATACAAAACCCATCTGCCAGCAAGTTGCCAGGCTAAATCCAATGAATATGAAAATATTCTGTAGCTTCTACGTGCAGCATCACATTAAGAGAGAAATACATTTTTCAATCACATGGTCCTTTGTTACTGATCATTCCACTTTGGGTTTTTACGTACAGATACATATTTTTAAACCTTCTAGATTGAAATAGTTGCAGATAGATTGATTGTGAACTGATTTATGATCCGTATTGCACCAGAGAAGTAATTTTATGCATATAACTTCTTTTACAATTACCTCCACAATGATTTCAAAGGATTTCACTGCTTGTGGGAGGCCATCAATAAGTGGCACTTGCATATTCATCCATTTCAATCTGAGATTTTTAAAGACCTGGGGGAATAGAACTGAACCGCTGGAAATTAATTTTTTCAGCAAGTTTGCTCTTTCTTTTTTATTTTTTTAGGGATAGCCATGCTTCAGTGAAAGCTCTTCTAAATGAAAGTATTCCTAAATTCACAAATGCTAAAAGCTAAAGATTTCCACCAAAATGTAGCAATTCTTTTCAGTATCCTTTTTCATTCAGCTGAATGTAAATCTTGCTTCTGGGCTTTGGTAGGTATTTCTTTCCTCTTAAATATGCACTATTCCCAAGTGAGTGAAACTACTCAGAAATGAGTTTGTTCTTTGACTAGAAAATCAGCTTTCCCAATTTCTTGGATTATTTATTTAACAGAACTGTGCTTTTAAAACTGCCAGCTTAAAGCTCTTACTCCTGCAGCAACAGAATACCTGAGGGTTGCTCTCCCACCATTTTTATTTCTTTCCTTTGTGCTCAAAAGACTAAAGGCTGCTCCTGTCTCACAACAGGCAAGCAGAGAAACAAACCCATGCTCATTCCTGAGCTGGATGATAGCTCCCAGTGCCTGCTGCTGCTCTGGCAGATTAGTATCACCAACCTGCATGGAAAGGGCACAATTCCACCAAACAGCTGTAGGAAGCTGATGTCCTATGAGCATCACACAAGGGATGTGATGTGCCCTGTTGAACTCCCCAAACAGTATGGCGCGGCACCATATGGAGATACTTGCTCAGGTCTCGTTAGCAGCGCAATTGCATTAATGTTCGCAATGCTCAGTTTAACAATTCCTGCCTTTACAGCATTTGTATGAGCTTAGGCATCGCATGCACTTGGTTTGCTGCTTCTAGGTTGGCAGTTGCTTGGGCTAGTGCAGAGGAGCTCCGTGTCTTCTGCAGCACGTTGCTTGGCAGCACCTCTGCCAAAGGTAGTAGCAGTAAGTGGGCAGCATGCTGGTACTTCTCAGCATTCACATGCTGGTACTGCTCACCTGGTGAGTTGTGCACGTTGGTCCTGCTGACTTCTTCCATGGGTACACCTGTTCCCCACTGGAACATGGCAAACACTTCCCAGACATTAATTATCCATGACATTTGTTTTATTGCAAGAACAACTCTGTCTTTGAGAAGCCACGATATCTGCTCCTATACACAAAGACCAATACCCCAGACCTTAGGGTTAATCACTAGAAGTGAAGAATGATTTTGGGGGGAACCTTTGTTCAAGTATTGACTGCACATCACCACACTTCTGCAGTCTCAAGCTATATGTAAACGCTAGAATGATCTAAAAAAAATAGACTCCCAAAATTCCTTTTTAATTTGTAATAAATCCATTCTGGAATCTACTAAGGCCAGTGCCTGGAGCATGTTCTCATTCATATTTCAAAACAGAAAAACCCTTCTCAGAATCTGCAAGCTTCATCTTTTTCATGGGGATGATTTCTGTCGAGCAAGGAAAACTCAGATTAATTAGGCCAAATAAGCTGATGCAGTCAGAGGCAGAGACGCAAAGGTTGCAAGATTGAAATCCATCAAGACAGTGTGTCGACAGGTGCCCTCTTAACTTGTTTGTTATTTGTTAGGGGGGTTGGCCATGTAGTATACAGAATTATATTTGCTTTTTTGTTACAATAAGAGCACCAAGGTAAGAGGTCAGTAGAGTTAAAGCATGCAGTTAAGTGAAACAGCACCTTGTTAAGACTACAGATAAACTAAACTAAGGTGATTGGGGATTCAGATGTTGAGAAGTACTGTCTTGGAAGCATAGAAGCCTGTGATAATGTGCTCATGGATACAAAAATGAATACTCCAAGTGCTTTTTTGGGAGCTACAAGGGAGGTCCAGACCAGAGGATGGCCCGAGGTTCCTTCTCACCTATCAATGCACCTGAAAAGCTGTGGTTTGGGCTGTGAAAAACCAGATGAGAGCTGGACACCACACTAGAAAGAAGTATTTAAGGAGATGCAGCACAGCAATGTGCTGTACCAATAGGTGGGATCTTAGGCTGGGGTTTTGACCATCTGAGAAAAAGAAGGGATAAACACCAGCACCTGACAGTGTTGTGGGCATATCTGAATGGTGGGTTTTGCAGTGCTCCTACGTGCACAGTGGAGATCTGTCTTAGAGTGACCAAATCCCTGGGGGCCAGTGTGACGGAGCAGCTTTGTGTGGCTCCTGTGAGCAGGGACACAAGGAACACCGCTGAGGAGCTGAGAAAGGGAGTGAGTCTGGCAGTCACCTTGTTGAAGGCAATTAGGCAGCCTAAGGATGTTTCCAAAATACTGTTCCAGCACTGGAGATGTGCATTGTTTAGTCTTTTCATAAAGGATCAAATCCTTTTTTCTTGTCTCTTTCTTCTCTTTCTGACAGCTTTTCTGATCTTTTACATCATTGACCCAAAGAACGGGCGAATTCCAGTAGCTGCAGAGAAAGAGATTTAAACCTAAACTCTTGAGGTTAACAGGATCCAGCTGCCCAGGACTTCTGTCACGTCTCCTCACTGCGTGCATGTCCAGGAGCCTCCAGCTCTATAAACATGCTCCTCGATCCCTGGGTGTTTTATAACCTCTGAAAGTAAATGGAGAGGTAGACGGCTGGAAAGATTTAGAATTGCCTTAAATCAGACCAGCAATTCATCTTTTCCAGCATTCACAGTGTCCAGCACCAGATATTTTTAAGGAAGCAGCACAACTTTTAGCAAGCAGTAGGGTTTTGCCCCTGCTGTTCCTAACTTTTGGGAAGGGCCACCTGCATGACTCCGAACTATCATCAGGCGACAAATTCAGACAGCAGGTTTTTTTTAAATGTTGTCTTACACAAGCTTAGGGAGGAAGAGAGCATACCGGCTTGATCTGCGAATTCCATCAGTGACCACAGACCTGTTAAACGCACATCTTCTCTGCTTCTGATGGAGTTATTGATCCGCCTTCAGAGAGCATGACCTGGATTTATCTCTACACACCGTGCAGGTCTCTTGGCCAGAGAAAATGAAAGTGAATCAGAGGAGGATCCTAGGCAGTGACAAGGAAACACAATTTAACTCAGGCTTAGCAGAGGTTTTGATAGTTCCCTGTAAAAAACTGATCCCACTGTGGTGTTCTTGAATTAAGTTACGTTCAGATCCCTGTGTATGCCTTCACTGACAGCTGAGGCATATCCCAAATCCAGTACTGCCTCTTGAAAATAAATCCGAAGTTAATCCTGCATGATTGTTCCTTGTTCTTGTCACTGGAAGGAAAGGAGAAGCAGGAGGGTCTGGAACTGAAGACTCTGGAATGGGACTCAGAAAGACCCTGGCAGCAGGCTGCTTTATTGACTTGGGATAAGCCAGCAGTCTCAGTCTGCCCCTGTTAAATAAATGGGAACTCACCTCAACGTTCATACCCATCAGGATCTTCCTTTCTGCGCTGTTTGGAAAGGGAATGGCCAGGTACTGTGGATATAGCCTCTGGGGAATAGCACTATACTGCTATTTTTATCCAAACTATGAGTAATGTCCTTCAGCAAGCAGTGACATTGTTTTCTAGAAAATAGGTTTATAGCTGATTCATTTTCAGAGTATCTTGATGTGTCATTGCAGAAGATATTCTGGGGTCCTAACTGAAATGCCTATTCATTCTGCAGTGCTTCAGAGGGATTGTGGCCAGGTCACTGGATTCACACAGGATATCCTAGGTATCACGTTCAGCCTGGCCACGGGCTTGCCAGGTGACAAGCTGGCTGGATCTCGCAGTACCACATTGCTGTAGGGCCTCTCTCCCATCACTTACCCTGCATGCGTTTGCTTAGGTAGGGGCCTCTCAGGGCAGGGACAGGTGCCAGGGCCCTGGCACGCTGCATTCCCCAGTGCCTGGGGCTGCTAAATAATGAAGATACAAGTGAAAGATACTCCTACACCAGGCTCATTGCTAGACCTCACTCCCGTTGTCAGTCATGCAGTGACAGGGCCACACTCGTGGGTGGTGCGTTCAGCATGTGTGCGTGTCCATGCATGCGCTTGTGTGCATGTCCTCGCCCTCCCCCCATATTACACGTCTGCTCAGCGCCGACAGAGCTCCTTTTGAAGAAGTGCTCATACTGTGCTCATGTAATGGGGCAGAAAGGCTAGAATATGCAAGGGACTCATCTTTGTTTTTCTTCGGCAGTGTTGCAGTGAGCCCTACGGTTGCATGTGCACTGAGATGTGACGGGGAGAAGCTCCGTGTGCGTTGCTGCACTCTGCAGCCAGCTCTGCAGCCCTTGCAGGTGGAGCCAGCATGTTCCCGTGGTGCAAGGGGAGCACGGAGGGTGCCCCTCTGGCTGGACGTCTGTGCCCATCTGGCAGGTGGGGAGCTGCATTTGAGAATGGGAACTAGGCTTCGGGCAGCAGGAAGAGGAAAGCCCCTCTAGTTACAGAGCTCTTCACACAACGGTATAATGAAAGCAATCACCAAGTACTGTCATCTGTGAGAGGGGTGTTAGGGGAAGGATGCTCAGGCTTCATAATCCAGTGTTTTCAGCAGAGCGGGGGCAAATCCAGTTAATTTTTGTCACAAGTAGAAGTCCTATGGAAACCTCTTCCCTGTTGCTAGTAGCACCTTCCCTGGCTCTCTGTTGGTCAGATTACTGAGGCCTGCCTCCTCAGTGGGGCAACTGGAAGGCGTTCTGAAGCACAAACCTCCCTTCTGGCTGCTCTCAGTGTTGACGCTTCTGTTTGGTTGTACTGTTTAATTTTACTTTGGTGCACATTGCAGCACCCTGTTTGTGTTGCCTTTTCAGCCTCAATGCAGAGAAGGAATAGCGGTACCCACAGAGCTTGCAGGTCTCTTTATTGTCTTTTTTATGAATAGGTGGCTTTTCAAAGTGCTTTTGTCACAAAGAGTAGAGGAGAAAGCATTTGTTGGTAAGTACAGCTCAGGAGGCACTGAGAAGGCAGAAAGTGCACAGTAGACTAAGGACTTATAAACGACAGTATTTAAAGGAAAATGCCTGTGAATTTGGTGTTAGTTTGGTAATTTGGCCTGCTTGGAGTGTTTAGTCTTCCAGGCTTGGGAACCTCTTTCCTGGAAGACTGTTATGGTTTGGCAAAAGCACCCAGACTTCCAGGCACAAAAGTTTTTCTTCAGTCTGTCCTTCCATCTGTTGTGAGTAAAGGCTTTCTTCTGTCTTGTTTATTTTGCTTCCCACAACTGCATCTGGTTGGGATCATGCAAGCCTCACCTTATGTATGTTCAAGTAAGACAGCACCAGGGGCCTTAGAGAGTCTTAGTGCTCTCCAAGTGGAGCTGAGTGGTCTCACACACATGGGAGGAGAAGGCATTCCCCACAGATGAGTTCGTGCTAAGGATATGTTACGGCTGACATGTTTCAAACTTAGTCTATGAAGCACAGAGTCATAAATGTTCAGCTGTTAGATGCTGAGTGAGTATCACCTCAGCTGTGTTCATGGTTTTGAAAGTGACCACAGAATCCCATCCAGGTACTAAATAAAAAAGCCAGTGCTCAAGTGAGCCAAATCGCTGAAACTCCTGTCACTCAGGAGTTATTTCGATCAAGGTGAAGTGAATGAGGATGCTTACCTTTAGAGGCCTGAATCTGCTTGGAGCCTAGCTTTAGGTATTTGTGTTAGAAAAGACTGGCCCAATGTGTCATTTATGTTCAGGCTTCTCTGTTTCACAGGGGAGAAGTGAAGATAAATTAGATGGGGTCATACTCTCTTCTTACATGTGGCTTTGTAAAACTGAAATGATTTCACAATGCTTTTAGTTCAGCTGAAGTAAGTCTAGCATCATGGAGGAAAGTTAACAGGCCTATTAATTCTGTTATGACAGGGTCCTGAGGTAGCATGGTGCTCAGCACTACAAAAAAAAAAAAGCTTCAGGTTGATTATTTATTTATTTATTTATTTTAATTGAAAGCATTGGGCATATCCTGTGATATAAAACTGATCAATTCCAGAGTGCATCTCTAGAAACAGCGGGAGAGAAAAGCAGCACTTCCAGATGGACAGCTGTATTAGAAGTGTGGAGTGTATCTGAAAAGAGACACCTGGGTAAGCAAAGATCCCAATAAATAAGCATCCTGGGTTTGAGCCTTGTGAGTGCTTGTATGAGAACAGTTGGAAAGCCTTAAGTGAGGGTGTCTTGCTTGTATGCAGTTGACCAAGTGTGTTGTTTACAGTTACCATGTGTCAAGATGTTTCTTGCTCATTAGTTTTACACTGATAGAAAGCAACTTTAAATCACTCTTTAGTGGAATCCACCGTGAGGCATGCCAGCTGTGTGCCAGATGAAGGAGTTGTAAAGTCATGTTGGACAGGCAAGAATATACCAGAGAGAGAGATTTGAAGTCATGGGAAAGATAATTACTCTGCACTCAGAGATTAGCTATAGGAAAGGAAAGGGAAGAATCATACTCTGCATTTGTTAGAAGGTTTCCTGCTCTGCCTCCATCCCACTCACATATACAAACATACATGTAGCTGAATTTACTGTCTTCGTGTCAGGTTGGCCAGGACTGCCTGCATGGCGGAAAGCCTTCTGGGAAGATTTCTCAGCAAGCACAGACTTGTTCCTTTCTTTCTCACTGATTTGGGTTTCACTCTACATACTGCAGAAGAAATTGCCCTACACAAAATGGGCTTAGGTGCTTTGCTTGTTAGGTGGGTCTGAAAGCATTCCCCCTTTGCCATGACCCTTTCTGAGTGGAAGGAGTGGTGCTGAGGCGGGCAGCACAACACAGAGGTGGAGAGCAGTAGTGCCTTTGGGCACTCTCTTAGGCACAAGCCTGACCTGAATGCTTCCAAAAGAGTAAAAAGAAGCAAATTGCTTTTAATGCCCCAAAGATCTGTAATGCCTACTTCCTGATTTTCTTGGAAGTGATACAGGCACCCCAAGTATGTTCATCAGGATACGTCAGGAGAGTGCCATTAATGAAATGTTCCTAGCTAAAATAACGGGGCTTCGTATTTCTAATGGAGGCCTTTTCAGCCCCTCCTGAAAGTCCACTGGCATATGGCCTGACACTGACACCTGGCCACCAGAAAGGCAGCAGATGAGATTCGGGGTTTGTGCTTTGTGTAATCCCCCTTCATGTAATGAAGCTCCCCTTTTTGTTGGTGATTTGAGTTGGTTTGTTTGATTAAGTCATTCTATCCAAACAGAAGTATCTTTACAGAAATTTTCATTCTGCCCTTTTGTTAGGGCCTTAACCACTGCAGCTGCAAACGCTGCTGCTGCCTGCAGATGAGAATTACAGCCCTATGGAGTGTCTATAAGATGACCCTATAATCCGCCCCTCTTCTTCCCTTTTATCTAGCTTAGTACATGGATGGGCCTTTTGGAAATTTATAATTTGGATGTGAAACAATTATCCTAAAACAGCTAGCCAGAGTAGAGTGGACATGCAAATTTATCTTCTCTCTCTCTTGGTGAGGAACATCTATCTTCTATGACCTCTTGATTACTGAAGCCTTCAAAATATATTCTTTGGTCTGTGACACTGCGCTTGGTGCAGGTCTGAGCATTAAATATCACCCTCCATGATTAATTGGAAGTTAATTAAATCTATCACTGAAACAATGAGAAGGCAATGATCTATGTAATCATTGAAATAGTAAATGAAATTATGTAAGGGCCCTCCATTTCACTTAGTGACAGTGATGGAGGGGTGCCTAAGCCCTGCTGCGCAGCTGTGTTTTCTGCCTGACCACACAGGCTGCTCAGGCAGACACCAACTCGCCAGTGAGCCATGTGGCAGAGCAGAGCTAGCAGTGGCCTGCCAGACGCTGCTCTTCCTGTGCATCTGACTCTTTGGATGCTGTTCCAATGACCTCTAAGGGACCTCAGTATTTTGGGTGCACGGTGCAAGCGATGTGCCTGATGTGCCATTCCCAAGGGACAAAGCCTTTGGTGCTGCGCACAGATCACCTTGCTGTTTTCAGCTGGAATGACAATGTTGCTACACTGATCATTGGATAAGCAGTAATATCACACTCATTTTACATTTTAAGGTACTTACTACATGCATCTATAATTTTTTGATAGTTCTGAAACTGATGATGTTCATTCCGTCTTCATAAAGCACATCATGCTCATGATCGTTTCCTTCTTATTTCTCACTGCCTGTTAAAATGGTCTAATAGTGAAGAAATCTAGAAAACATGAAAGTACAGTTGGAAAGTATGGTGCTGTAGCCAGTGTCCAGCCAACTTCTCCAGCAGTATTTTTTGGGGGGAATAAATGGATTAATAATTTCCCTCCTTAATCACATTCTGATAGATTTTCCTTTTGGAAGCTATTCCAGACTGTAAAGAGAGGACTTAGTTGGGATATGCTTTGTAATTCTCATTTTTTCGTTCATATGCATGATGATAACACTAGATACAACCCAAAGCACACCCTCTCTCACTTGGGAAATGAGAGAATAGCAAGCCTGAGGCAGAGGTCAGGAACTCACTGTTCCCTGTCTTTCCTTCCCTCTGTTTTTTTCCTGAGGCTATCCCTGGGCACATGTGTGCCCCTGGTGTGATACAAGTCTGTGCTTTTCCCTTTCACAGGATGGGTTCAGCTCTTTGCCTTGGATGTGTGGTCTCTCTAAGTGCACCTGGAAACTGCAAAGACTTGGTGATTCAAAGGGATTCCCTTATCGTGCCCACCGATGCAGTTGTGATGCACTGTTTAATCAGGAGACAAATTTGTCCATGTAATACTCACATCTATGCCTTCCTCTCTGCTCTGGATCTCTTAATCCCCTACTCCTGTAGCAGACATGGTTCTCTTCTCATCTGGGCCAGCTCTTCAGGCAGTGTTGTAGCTCGTAGCTTTGCCAAGTCAGTCCTTAGTATTTTAGTGGCAGAAGGCAGCCCCTGCACGGGGAAGCTCCAAACCAAAGTACTATACCATTCTCGTGTCCACTGGAGTAGAGATCATCTGCATCACACTCTGCCCCCCAGCCCTTGTCTCTTGCATGTGTATTTCATTCTCGCCAGCAATTTTCCACAGCAAAGATCAGCGGCAGTGTATGCCATGAGGGGTGAAAAGGCTTTTCTGAAGAACCATGACTCCTTTGGAAATAAAAATATATCAAAAACTGCTCTCACACTCCTGACTCTGCATGTGCCAGTTTCTGTGGCCTTTTCTTACAGGTAACCAGATGCTATGTCTGATTTGTTTAATTAAATGAAAACTAAACCCACCGGTAAGCAATAGTTACTGACTAAGCAGGAGGGAACCGTCATTTATCATGAGAGCTGTAAGAAAGCCCTTTCTACATGGCCTCTTCACTAACAGCAATAAGTTAGTAACATGATGATATCCTGTTTACTAAACAAGGTTCCAGGCACCCACTCAAACCACTATGGTCAGTAGATAGTGCTTGGGTGTTTTATCCTTGTCTTCCTTTAACCAGTACAGGAAGTATTTTGGGGATGATCTTCCCAAGATTACTTGAAATACTTGACAAAATCATGGCCTTTTCTTTTTGCAGCTGGTGAGATGCAGGCTTTATACTGCCAAACAGCTTTATTACGTTTTCTTGCCAGAATCTGTCGGATTGGGTTTGGTGTAGGGACCTGAAAGCCATCCTGTGGGAAGCTGCGTTTCCTGCCCCAGGTAAACTCCTCCATAAGTCTTCTGCCGTCCGCATGTGTAGCCGGGAACCCTGTGGAGAAGGTGGGCAGTGCCGTCCCCCTGTCTCCATCAGTAAAGAAAACAGCCATGACTCAAAATCAGTCAGCCCCACAAGAATACAGTGTTCCCTTCTCTTCTCTGTCACAGCTGCCCTTCGGTCCCCACGATACAGCTTCTGGGGAAAAAAGAACCCAAAAATCTAGGTGAAGAATGGTTCAGATCATGTTTAATATTCAAGGTCAAGTTCCTACCACTTATTATTTATTGAGCTCTGTGAGCTTGCTCAGCAGTGCACAATACATAAAGACACAGACTCTATCATAACAGATTTGCAATCTAAATTTCACAGGGTAAGAGATATTGGTACATATTATACCTGGTGGCTAGGTCACAGTCCAGTCTCAGAACAATGCAGAGATGTTTTTAAAAGCTTCTTCCATTAGTAGTCCATTAGAGTGGCATAAACTTTTTAGATTTGAACAATTAATCCCCCCTAAAATATTCAAATGGATACAGTGAATATTTTAAATACATTTAGTACATGTGGAAAGTGCTGACCTGACATAACTACATATCTATCTCCTCCTCCTAGCCACAGAGCAGTAACAGCAGGGAGTCTGAAGAAGGGGGTTTGTATTTTCTGTGGTGGTGCAGTCAGTTCTAAGAACATCACCATGCTCCATTCACAGCCCCTTCTTCAGTCCTGTGCCAGAGCTAGACCAAGCAGTTAAGATAAGAGAAATCTGGAAATTCTTAAATCAGCTTGGCAAACAAAACCATTATAATTGGTAAGTGCCTTGTGAATCTGACTTGAAGAGAGTAAAGATATGCATTTGTATGGAGATTGTGGAGTCATCCTCCTTTGGCTGAGGCCATCAGTCCATGGAACAGCAGCCATGGGAGAACTGTAGGTTGGTGTTTCGCCTCTGCCTCTAATGCAAGCCCAGGTGAGGCATGCAGCCAGGGTATTTTAAATAGCAGTCTCCTAGTTTGGGAGGAAGGGTGGGTGTTTGGCACCTTTCTTTTCTGGAAAAAGGCAATAGTTAGGACCTCAAGAAAAAAACTGCAATTTTGCATGTGACTCCCTGCTCTCATGAGGAGATTTGGCCTGAGACCCTGCAAATCCGACCACGTGGGAGGCTGTGAAAAGACGGCAAAAGAAGCTGTGTAAGTAGCACTTCAGATCTGCTGCTGGTAGGATGAGAAAGCAAAGGTAAACTTGGTTAAGCAAACAGCTGCAATCAGGTTGCCAGGGAAGCTGCAATGTAAAAAAATCCTGGGGAGCTGAATTGCATCCCTCATAGCAGAAACTTGCCCTGAGAAGTGTTTGAATGTAAAATGAAGCAACTCAGGTGGGCTTGGAAGAGAAAAAAATAATACGTGAAACAAGGAAACAGGGAGAGGACACTTCTGAAATCACAGTAAAATGGAATGGGCACTGCCATCAGATGTGGTTTATCTGTCTGGAAGGAAATCAGAATGGCTGCTCTCACCATGCAGGGGAATCCTTCTAATGCTATGTAGTAGCACTATAATGCTTGTACTGCCATGGGGAGCTCCCTCATTTATCCTTTCACAGGATGGCAGATGTGAATGCTTTATTGTGCTGTTAGTTCTCTGAGTAAATAGACTGTTATTTGATTTTTGTTTTCAAGAGCAAGCTTTTGATTTCTTCCTATGCCATTAGCATCTGTTAGAGCTGCATGCTGGCAAGGATGTGGTTTTGCACTTCTGTGCAAGCTTGTGTCTGAGGAACAGGTACGTGCATCTATGCTGGTGAAGCTCTGTTCTGGTTTCCCTTTTTCGTCTGTTCTGTGCCCTGAAGACGGCCCTTTGAAAGCTTTCCTGCTAAGTTGGAACCCAAACATAATGTGAAATCACAATTAGGAGCCTTGGCATTTTCTGCTTGGTACTCTGCACTCTTTGGGTAGCAGATTACTTCATAATTTCCCCCAATCCTTCTGCTTGCTGAGTTCCCTCAGTGGTGTTTCAGAAGGCAGTGCATTGCTCTGAGGATCCCTGCATGGACACACAGAAGTCCAGGGAAAAAATAAGAGCCGGAGGTGTCACTTCTACTTGGTAAGGAGCTTGGGCATAATTCCTTAGTGCTGTTTTTTTTTTTTTTTTTTTTTTTTTTTCCAGGAACTTTACTTCTTAATGACTTTATGGTGGAACATTGAGTACGTACCCTTGATCCGTACTGTGAGTTGAAGTATGGGTTTGGTAACAGCTATGAGTTCCTGTTCAACCAGAGCCCTGTTCTCCATCCTGAGCACTGCTCAGCTGCCCTCTTGATGCCTGGCAAAGGCAGAGGTTTCAGTAGGGCCAGGGTTTATGGCTTAGAAACAAGTATCTTGGAGGCTTTCATAAAGGTGAGTGGCTTTTGAGAAATCCACTGATAGTCTCTTGGGATACTACTAGGTCATGACATGGAAGTTTGGAACCCTGATACTAAAATTAAGTGCAAGCCGTTGCACAGCAGTAGATGAAGGCAGCTATTACTTGCTGCATGCAATAAACAGGCTACAAGAGAAACCCAGCTCTGCACTTGGTGGTATTTCTATGTGAAGCTGCATGCCTTCAGCTCATCTTCTCAGTTGTGCACAACGTGAGAAAAAGACTTTCTATTCTCTAGGGTATTCCACCTGCTGGAAGGGCTTTTTGTGCAGAGGGCAACACTGCAGGGATGCTTCTGCTGTCGCTCATGGTGGGAGCTACAACTGTCAAGGACCATCTCAGTAGAAGCACTGTTCCCTTGACAACAAAACACTATGGTGAGAATTTACTGTAATTAAGCTGCTTCGGTAAAGGAAACTTGAAAAGTTTAAGGAGGAGATGAGAAAGGAGAACACAATTTTTCCTTTTGTGCTTCTCCTGCTGCCTGGAAATGTGTTGCCAATATATCTATCACCAGCCTGCAATTCTGCCGAACACTTTGTAGGCTTAAAAAAAAAAAAAAAAAATAGACCTCATGATTCCTATAGGCCCTCCAGCCCTTTCTTGTTTCTAATTTCAAAGGCCCTTTTGAGTGGGAAACAAAAGGTTAATTTTCTCCAGCTTGCCCAGGCTGACTTAATGTAACAGAAGGCAGCAAATTGTATTGATTTAGTGACATGCAACTGTCCAGAAAGAGCTATTTATACATTATTCAGGACAAACACTGTCATAATGGACAAACAGCAGCAGCATCTGGGATGTTAATGTCTACAAATAAGATTATTCTTTGAAAGGATTAGGACGAAGCATTTTGTGTAATTAGATTTCTCAGTTTCAGGAATGAATTGCCTTTTAGCAGTGAAAGCTGTCACTGAGGGAGCCATTAGCTCCTTATAACTGAATTAAATGCATAATTAGTGACATGATCGCATTAGGATTTGTTTCATTTTTAACTAATCCGGGGCGCAGGGGGGTGGTCTTTCCAGGTCGCTGCAGCCCACCTCGGCTGGGACTGGCCTCAGCTGGCGGGCTGGAGCTGGTAAAAGTCAGGCGCGTGTGAACAGGAGCCGGGGCCCCGCCACAGCGCTCGCGGGGCTATTCATCACTGGGTGCTGGGTGACAGTGACTGATGGGCTCGGCCCAGGCCTGGCACTTCACCAGTGCAAGAATCATACGAGCCAGGGAGCGGAATGACAGCTGGAGCGCCGTGTCAAGTGGTGTAGAGACCAGAGCTATTAATAATCTCTGCCACATGATCTGTGCCGCCAGAAAACAATGATTTAGACGTTGGTGCGAATAAAGATTTCACATTTAGTATGGGGGGACCAGCCTAGCACTGGAGGAATAAATCGCTATTCAATCAGCATGTATGAAAATAAGGCAATGAATACATTACAGGTTACCTAAAAGGAGGGGTGTGCGTACGCCCCAGTCCGGAGTGAATACTGTTAATCACTATTTCCTCAAGCTTCCCTGAAGCCGGCAAGTGATGGCATTAAGCGGTGGTGGAAGAGCCACGACGAAGGCTCTCCAGCCTATTTGAGGTGGAGAAAGCGATGAAATCATGTAGGTCCCAAAATGCAGCACCCTGTCCTCCTGGTCCTTCTGAGCCCTTGGGCATGCTGTGGCTGCAGCAGATCGTGCCCTGCTGGTCTCCAGCAGTGCAGTAGCTGCTTTCTGCTGAGGAAGCCCTTCCTGCAAGCAGGTGACCTTCCTGCTGCCACTGCAGCTTTTGCAGCCTCTGCTGTGTCCAGGGACCAAACAATAATAATTATGTGCACCAGCACAAACCAGACCCAGCAGCCATGAGGACCCAGGAGGGGCTGGGCTTTGCTCCCCAAAAGAGGCTCAGAGGTCATATTGCTCCTCAGCCTCTCCACATCACAGGGCATTGAGGCTCAGCCACAAACTTGGGGAGGCTCAGCAGAAGGTGCACTGCCACCAGATGTTTGTTGCTTTAGTTCAGCTTCAGTGGCTGCTGTTAGTCTGCAGTCGCTCAAACTGCTGCAGTATGTGGCAGAATTTTGGAATGGTGTTTTGTCCTCAGTTCAGGCTCTGCTCTGTCAGTTAAATGCTGGTAGTGAGGATTTGAAGTGCATTTGAAGGGACAAGTAGCAGGACTGAAATGTGCTCTTCAATGTCTACATGCTTCCTCCAAATTCTAGGTTTTGCCGGGATAATTTAGATATTCCCTGTTACTTGATGGTCATATTAGGGATGGCTTAGACTGACAGAGCAGGGATTAAAGCTCCAAATCCCTGAATTCTGGTGCAGGTGGCAGCTGAAGTACCACTGCTACCTTCAGAAACGTGTTTTTGTGGTGTGGCTGTACTTATACATGTAGTCCTTGTGATTTGTCTCAGGTGATCATCATTTGAATTCCTCTATCACATCATGGTGGAGAGTTATTTCATTGCTGGTGTTGCAGTGTTGCAGACCAGGTCTCTGCTGTCTCAGGTGCTGGTCCTGTAGGTGGTCACTGCTACTGAGAAGACAGTCTGACTCCCTTACATGCTGGGGCTGTGCCTGGTGGTATTCGCCCCACAGACAGCTACCTGCTGGTCAGAGACCTCCCACATCAGGGATGTCACCATACTGAAGGGCCTGGGGGGATCTTCCTGCCTCACTTCTGTGCTGTTGGTTTTTGAACCTGCTTATAGCGCCCTCCGTGTCCCACGGCAGACACGCAGTGTGCCAGGGGAGGAACCTCCCTCTCGTCTTGTTTTGAACCTGCTGCTTTACACAGAAGCAGACCTCTGGTCCAGCAGCATTTATGGGTTAATAAAAAAGAAATTGTTCTTCACACAAGGGCAAGGCAGGGAAAGTCTAGATAATTTGTCAGGAATCATCCCACGTGTCTCTAGACAAGCTGAGTCTTAAGTTGGTCCCCTCAAGTCCCAACGTAATGCTACCTCTGCACAAGGACGTTGTTTTACTTTCCATTGTTTCTTACAGGCTCAGTGGAAATCAAGGTAATTGCATGTGTCCCTTTGTCATGATTTTAAATGTAGTCACTCTGTTTTCTAACACCCCAAGGCTGTGTGATGCAGAGTTCAGGGGGCACCACAGCTCCCCACATGGGACGGTGGCTGCAGCGCCCCAGACCCAACAGTGCTTCTTCACCTGTGTCTCTCATCTGCATGAGGTGAGTCATTGCAAGTGTCAATTTGAAAGCACTGTCAAAATTAGGAGCTTTTGGGGTCTTCGTTACTGGTGGCAGTTGGAAAGGTAAAAAGCAATTACGGAAAAGGTCTGAATCCTGCAGTTTGCTGGTTGGCAGCGGTGCTTCACCAGTGCTCGCCTATGCAAGGATCGCTTTGTACCGAAGTGTCCTGCAGGGCTTCGCTCCTAGAAGCCAGGGCTGTGTGGAGGGACCTGGGGTTAACCAAGAATCAGACCCAGGGTGTGAAAACGAGAGGTGAAAGTAAGCCTCAGGGAGTAGCAATGGAGTGCTTGGGGAGGCACAGATATGTCAGCTGGTGGTGCTGCCCTGAGGACCTCTCAATGTCCCACATGCTTTGGCTTTTCCTGTTTTCTTTTCTTTCTCTTTTATTCTTTTCCTCTTATGGCTGCTTTCACCAGCTCTGAATCAAATGCTTAAGTGAGTGACAATAACTCATCCTTTGTAGTGTAGTTTTTTGCCGTTTGTGTTTTTTTGTTGGTGGTGGTGGTGTGGTTTTTTTACAATTATAAATTGTAGAATCTCAGCTCTCACAGCCAGAGCTTAATATATTTGACTTTATTGCTTTTCATTTTATGGAAATAAATTACCACTCACATTCTGACATTTAAATTAAAGGATCTGCACTAAATCTCATGCACAACAAAAAGAAATTAAGAGAGCATTCCTTGCTAAACAAGCAGCATTGGAAGCCCCAATCTGTCAAACGCTCTGCCCGTGGAAGCCAGTTTACAAATGGACAACATGTTCTGTCTGTTCTGTGCTTTCAGCAGCCCTCAGCAAACATTTCTCCCTGGGCACATCAAACCCCAGGTGTTTGAGGAGAATATCTAGAGCCAAGCAGGTCAGCCCCAGGCACGTGCTGTGCCCACAGGTCCCTGCCCCTGAGAGGTTTCATGAGTGGAAATGCCCTCCTGGGTCCCTGCCCCTGAGAGGTTTCATGAGTGGAAATGCCCTCCTGAGTCCCTGCAGAGGGGGAAGACAGGTGAGCCCTGCTTTAGCCAGTATGTAACATGTGCAGCTTGAGCCTTGCATGAGTGGAGACCCAGCTGGTGTGAAGCTGCTGTGCAAATGGCAAGCTTTTCAGAAATCCCAAATGGGGATGTGTAGAGGGGGGACTCCCCAGCTTTTTGGTTTTGAAGCAGTAACTGTGCCGGGGTGATGTTGAGCATCCTTGTGCTGTACAAAGAATTGCAATGCTTTGCTTTATTATTCCACTGAAAGCCAGAGGCATTCAGGCAATCTAGCCTCTGCAGGAACAAAACTTTAAGAAAATGGGAGTATTTTGTGAGGTTCAGAGTGAAGTGTTGAGAGCTGGCAGAACTGCAGGTTCTGATGGCACTATCACTAAATGGCACTTGTTTTCTTTCTTCTTTTACACAGTGTGACCTTCTGTATGCCTTATTTTAGGCCAGCCAGGACCTTTTTTTAGCTAAACAAGAGTGGCTGTGTCAGCCAGTTTTTTCCTGTGAGTGGGCTTCGCTGGCTGCAGGAAAATTAAGCTGTTGGAGAGGAACCTGGGAAGGAGCAGGTCCATCGCTGTGGCCAGGTTCCTGTCTGCACTCACCTGTTCTTGTCTGTTCCAAGGCAGCTTTTCTGTGTTGGATGCCCAAATACTGTGTGAAGCATCAACCTGAGCAGATCTAGTGAAAAGTACATTTTACATAGTCCATAACAAATCAGATTTCATTAGGACTCAGGGGTGAACACAAAGTAAAAACACAGATTGGCAAGGCACACAACTGCAGAAGGCATTACATTGCTCTTGTAGGTAGAGCAGGGAAGTGGTGCAATAGCGAGCTGTGTTGCCATCCTGCCTCCAACAGGGCTGCTGCCTCTGCCTGGTGCAGAGACTCAATTAAAAGCACCACAGGTAGGTGCTTACTTTTTCTTTGCCTTCTGGACTCTTAAGATGGAATGCTTATGGTAGTATCTCCGTGCTGTAATTTCTACAGCCAAAGTCAACAGGAACGTACTTCAGATGTATACAGGGCTGAATCAGAACTATTTCAGTACCTGGGAAAAGCAAGTAGAGATATTTCAAAATGACGAAAACCATAGGAGTGGGTGGGTGTCATTGCCCTCTCTCAGGAATGACAGACTTTGTATTCCCTTCTGTGTGGATTACACAGTAGATTGTACAGCAAGCTGCTGTGGAACATTTAAGTTCTAGCAGGGCAATGTTTTAAAGTTTGACACTAAGCAACAGCTGTAATTTCACCTCCCAAGGGAGGGTGAATCTCAGAGTTATACAAGAGGACACAATTAAACATGCCCTGGAACATTCACAGGCAGAGAGGCCAGTGGCAAGGGACAGATTGCAGCTTGGCTTCTGAATGCGCTCAGCTGGCAGGGCAGGGAGATGCCTGCGCCCAGCTTGTTGCAAGCCATCCCAGGATAGGTACGCTCACCCTCCGGAGCTATGCCAGGGCGTCTTCTGGGACACTGCTGGCCGATGAGGGCCAGAAGGGTGCTAGGGGAAAGCTGTAGCAGCTTGCTTGGCTGGACAGCTGCTTGCCCATATCCTTCCTCCGCCTAGTGCCCTGGTTGTGATATGGCCACAATGCTGGACTGCGCCAGGCCTCAGTGCTCAGGACATGGTTGTCCCACATGTTCAGTGAAGCTGTTAGTTTCTTTGGTTGATTTTGTGCAAAATTAGTACACCCAGGTCGTTTCTGTGTACTTGTCTGGCTCCTGTCAATGCTCGCTAGTGGCATAGTTAGGGAAAAATATAAAATAGCCATTAAAAATCATACTAGACCCGAGGTACGTCATCAGGTAATGAACACTACTGAATGTCTTTGATACATCCCCCTAAGCAAATGAGTAGTTTCTTTTTACATTTTTAAGGTACTGACATTTTTCTACTGGTGCTCAGTTACCTGCGCTGCTCTGGATAAAAAGGTGCCTGCAGGGAAGCCTTTTCCTCCCCATGCCTTGCCCAATGGCTGGAGGGCACATCCTTGGCAGCGCTCAAGATGCACCTTGGGGCCGAGCACCTTCCCATGTAGCATTGCGGTGCCAGGCTACACATTTTGCTCACTTCCCACTGTGGCAAAGCAGAGCTGGCAGTAGTACTGGGCATCAAAAAGAAACACAAGATGAATGCTGTGTGGACATGCCTGCGGGCTGTCATGGTGCTACGGGATGGGACAGAAGGCATGCAGAGTTTGCCGAGGGGTGGGCTCATAGTCTCTGTGGCCTGAGAGCACAGCTGAGGGCTGCTCGTACCCTGTCTGACTTCATTACTGTGTCACAGCGTTACATATTCCAAATCTAATTCACCCTGTAACTGGTTTTTGGGGAGGTAGGTCTGCTTCCAAAAAGAAAATACAGGAAAAAGCAATGGGAATTCAAGCTGACTTTGAGATGTTAATACACTTAAGAATAATAACATTTAAAATCTGAGTTATAAAGTGAAAATGGTCAGAGACACAGTACGGCTGCTCTCCAACCATATGGTGAATACGCTTTTGAACACTCCAAAAGTGCTTTTGCACGAGTGTCTCTCAGCTGCGTGTGTAGGTTTAAGCACATTTCTATGTCTGCTAAAGCCAGGGAAGGGATGTGCTAGCCTCCAGCACCCTCTGCTCCCCTGGCTGTGGCCGCCGGGGCTGCCTGGGGCAGGCACATCCCTGCCCTCTGCTGGGCGAAGGCTCTCTCTCGCCCTGGTCTCTGGGGTCAGAGTGGGTACACGGGGCCGAGGAAGGGACCGCTGGCGGTGGCACTGCTCCGTGCAGAGCGGGAGGAAGGCAGAGGGAGAGGTTGCAGGCTACATGATTCTCTCCAGCTGGGGTACATTAGTTTTTCTTTTTGCACAACTGCGGCAAATTAATTTTATTTTTCTTTTGGCAGGAGGAATACGAAGTTTAGTTTTAGTAATTGATTCTACGTTGCAAAGAAAAGAAAGTTGAGGTGTGTTACAACTTTTCTTCAGAGCAAGTGATCTAGATCTAATCCCCTCTGTTTCAATCTGAAGAAAACCACTTACATATCCAAACATGAGAGTAAATTAGCATGTGCCTATGAATACTAATGCTGTATAAACTCTACTCTAAGCCTCTAAAATGAATAGTACAAAGATAACTAAATGGGAAGGGGAAATTTCAGAAAAAGCATTAGCATTGTCGTTAGGTGCTTTGAAAAAAATGCTTAAATTTGTATCAAAAATATTCAAATAAGGGGCTTTACAGGTTGGAAATTAACTAGAAAGACCTTTGTGCCTAGGCTGCTAGTTGAAGACCCCAGTTTTTGATGCCAGAAAATAGGTAACAAAGATTTAATTGCATATGTAGCTGTCTGTGGAGGTTAGTATTTTGTAGTGTTTAACCCAATCCAGCTGGAGAAAGGTTTGGCTTTTTTTTGAAAAGAAAGTAGAAAGGAGGAGACAAAGCTCTCCGTACAGTGAGTATTGCTTTGAAATGTTCTGGCACATCTCTCGTGGGTGGGCTCAGTAGCCATGCAGCAACGCAGTCTTTGTAGGAAAGAAGCTTTCACCACCATTTTCAAAACAGACCTGGACGTGTAGGAGAGGGAGCCCTGGGGTAGTAGGGCACTGGGTTAGCAATGCTTCCATGATGCTATATCCAGCCCCTAAAACTAGTGACACCTGTTTATCCTCCAGAGACCTGCCCTGCTAGAAAGGGAGCAATGTCTTATGAGCAATATGACTGAAAGGAGTGATGCTGCCTGCATTTTTCTTCCCTTTCCCACTCTCCTTGCTTCATGTTCTTGGAACAGGCCGTCTTGTTATAACCTGGCAAATTGCCCCATTGTGGCTGCCATTGAGTGAACACAAGGGGGTTCCACAAAGAGGGCAGTTTCCTCCATGGAAGTCTCAGGGGCTGGCATCACCAGAGGCTGCCAGTGGGCCAGGAGAGCTTTCTTGCTGCCTGTGGTGGGCACAGCCCTGTGTTGTGCCATCAGTTCCACCTCTCAGCATGCAGGACAAAGCCATGCCTGCTGCTGTGGGCTGCCTCATGCAGTGTGGCCTCTCTCGGCACCATGCACACACCACACACCTCTGTAATTGACTGGAACAGCAGTATCTCTGTGGCAGAGAATTCCCCATTGCTGAGGTCTGGAGCTATGTGAGATAAATTTCAAGGACCTTTGGTAAATTCAGAAATAGATAAGGAAGCCCATTCAGAAAAATGCAGTGTGAGCAGCTGGATTTTCAAATGTATTGTTGGAGAGGAGGGAAAGACTGAACGCCTGTAGGAGCACAGAGTTGTGACCTGGCAAGCTGTGCTGTTTCATGCCCTGTCGGTGTCTGTGAAATGAAGCAGCCTTACCATCAGGGTTTATTGCTGGGGCCCAATTGCCTCAGCACAAGAAAATCTATCCTTAAAAGAAAAGGAAAAAGAGGTCTTTTTTTTTTTTTTTTTTTTTTTTTTTCCTCTCTATCCCCAGGGTTTCACACACCAGTCTAGCGAGGTCCATCCCTTGCCAGTGAAACCAGTCCTCCTCGATACGCTGGCTTGCCTGTATTAAATGGCCATTGAGACACTTAACCTGCTGGATTGCCTTTCTGCAGACACCTGCCCAAGCAGCAGACTAAACAAACAGGGATTCTCAACCACACAAAACTTGGCCCCTTTCAGCAGGGCTCCCATCTGTTAAAAAGCCATTGTCTGAGAAAGTGTTCAGCTAGCTGGGGAGGTAGGGCTATAGTGCATTGAGCTGCCCTGCTCCCCATAAAAGTCCTCTTTAGCATTTTCTTTTCTCCCCTGATTCCACTGCCTGATTTATTCATTGGTTTCACCTCCTCTCCCCTCCCCCTGTGGTTCATAAGGAGGGCCTCGTTGTCTTCTGTACCTTGGGGGTCATGTCTTTTCAGTCACCGGGACAATACCCACTGCTGGCATCTGCTTCCAGATCCAATCAGCCATATTGTGATCACATCCTGCCAGAGAATTGTTCCTTCTTTTGCTCGGCTTTGTTGCCAATTTCATGCCATGTATTGCTCCATGTTTTGTGCTTCATGAAGCTGTCACTGGCATAAAAGTGGCCTGACCAGGGTCGTAGTAAAAGGGGTGGGAATGAAACATCCACCGAAATGTTGAGCGGGCCACCCACCAGCCACATGCACACACAGGCAGGCAGGCACACCTCCCTGCGGCAACACACACAGCATCCCGCAGCGCTTACTCAGTGTCCCGCTGGGCTGCGGCCGCTCGCCCCAAGGAGCAGGAGCCACAATGAGGAGTCATGCAGCTTGCTCCCTGGGACAGCACCAGAGCACAGCGTTCTCTCGACATCTCTAGGGCACCTATATGCTCTTGTGTCACAGCAGCTCTGCTCGGCCCCAGGCATGCAAGATGGGATTAAAAACAGATCTGAGATCTGAGTGGGTGTCAGAGGGGCGAAAAATACCTGTTAAAAAAAATAAATCTCATGGGCAAATTCATATCAGTGATACCTGTCTGCAGGTTCATTTCCACCCTGAAATGTCTTCTAGACCAGCTGGAAGCCAGTCACTAGTGGAGTCCCCCAGGGCTCAGTACTGGGGCCAGTTCTCTTTAATATCTTTATCGATGATCTGGATGAGGGGATCGAGTGCACCCTCAGTAAGTTTGCAGATGACACCAAGCTAGGTGCGTGTGTCGATCTGCTCAAGGGTAGGAAGGCTCTGCAGGAGGATCTGGATAGGCTGCACCGATGGGCTGAGGCCAACTGCATGAAGTTTAACAAGGCCAAGTGCCGGGTCCTCCACCTGGGGCGCAATAACCCCAAGCAGAGCTACAGGCTGGGAGATGAGTGGTTGGAAAGCTGCCTAGCGGAGAAGGACCTGGGAATATTGGTTGATAGTCAGCAGAATATGAGCCAGCAGTGTGCTCAGATGGCCAAGAAGGCCAACAGCATCCTGGCTTGTATCAGAAGCAGTGTGGCCAGCAGGTATAGGGAAGTGATCGTCCCCCTGTACTCGGCTCTGGTGAGGATGCACCTCGAGTACTGTGTTCAGTTTTGGGCCCCTCGCTACAAGAAGGACATGGAGGTGCTTGAGCGGGTCCAGAGAAGGGCAACGAAGCTGGTGAGGGGTCTGGAGAACAAGTCCTACAAGAAGCGGCTGAGGGAGCTGGGCTTGTTCAGCCTGGAGAAAAGGAGGCTCAGGGGCGACCTTATTGCTCTCTACAGGTACCTTAAAGGAGGCTGTAGCGAGTTGGGGGTTGGTCTGTTCTTCCACATGCCCAGTGATAGGATGAGGGGGAATGGGCTAAAGTTGTGCCAGGGGAGGTTTAGGTTGGATCTTAGGAAGAACTTCTTTACCGAAAGGGTTGTTAGGCATTGGAATGGGCTGCCCAGGGAAGTGTTTGAGTCACCATCCCTGGAGGTCTTTAAAAGATGTTTAGATGTAGAGCTTAGTGATGTGGTTTAGTGGAGGATTGGTTAGTGTTAGGTCATTGGTTGGACTAGGTGATCTTGGAGGTCTCTTCCAACCTAGATGATTCTGTGATTAGAATTTACCCTGAGGTCTGTTACGAATTGTGAGTATCCTCTTCAGTTTGGGCTTGGATTTATTTTGCTGACCAAGTGTTAGGCACAAACCCAAATCTCTAAGAAGGATAAGTTGGGCCACCTCTGTGAAAACAGAAGCATGCCTGCCCAAGGGCTGAGAAGTTGGCCTGATATCCCCCGTAGCGGTATTATTACTTCCCTTGCAAAATACTGTGAAGTTAACAGAAGTGAATTTTGTGTTTGTTTCAATGTAAGGAAATGGGCAGCAAAAGGCTCTCTGTTTCGTGCCTGGGTCTGGATTTCTCTTTGCACATTTCATTTGTCATGGGTGGTTTTTGTGATCTGACAGACTGATCCTGTGTTGCGTCCCCTCCATTTGCTGAGCGCTTGCAGGGTTTCTCAGGGTTTCCAGCCCGCCTGCTGGAGCAGCCAGGAGACCTTGGGGAAGGGGCTTGTCCATTGCAGAATACAAAGTAAGTCCAAGCAGGGTCAGGGGACTGCTCCCCTCTCTTTCTGGGGGGAGCCAATTCACCGTTCCCTTTCTTTTGGCTCGCTGCTGTCACTTCCATTCACATTGGGTACCACCTTCCCATGCTAATAACCCAATCACAATCAATAGAGCTGTTCATGGAAGGCAAAGAAAGGAGAGGGATATGCCTGCCCCTCTCTTGCTTCACGCCACGGTGCTTGACAAGTGGGTCGGGAAGCTGGAGTGAACCTGTGCTTCCCACAGGGAATACCCTGTACCCGCAGCACTGCGCTTCCCCCAGCCAAAAGCTCGCTCCTGCCCCGGCCTGCTTCTTCTGGGCCACTTCATACAGGGCACAACCATGCTGACATGGTCCAGGGCTGGCCTCGGAGGAGGAACATGGCCTGAACCTCTGCCAAGGAAATCAGTGGGAAATGGGCGTAAGGTGTTAAGGAAGAAGGTTATTCCCCTTGCATTTCTCCTGTGGAAGTACTGCTGCTAATGCAAAGCCTTGCAGGCTCTGATAATTTGAGGACAACTTAAAAATCCTGGGCCCTCCCCTCACATTTCTTGTCGGCAGGAATGCCATGGAAGGGAGGGGAGCATGGAGAAGCAGCTGGGGCTGGATGGCACAGGCCTAGTGGGAGGGAGCCTGCCTTCTCCGCTGGGCACCCACTGTATATTCTGCGGTAACCGCTCATACTCGCATTTAGGAGTGACATTGACCTTGCAGTGAGAGCTGCAGAGAGAGCAGGGGGTGAGAGACAGCTTTGTGTGCGTGTGTGTTTGTGTGTGTGTGGTATGTGCATGTGCATGTGTTAAACAATTTCATGGACATCTGTCATGCACAGTTAACTTTGCATTGCTGCATTTTAAGTTGTAGGCCCGGGCTTGGCCGTCAGTGATAAAGTAGCTGGCAGTTTTCAAAAAGCCACTGGATAACAGAGGATGAATCATAAAACACACTACTGTGTAGCAATATCCAAGTTCATTCAGCGCAATGAAACCATGCAGAGGACCTTTATTCCCAGCTAATTATGTGGAAACGCCTAAGACAATAAAGCATCTGGTGGTCTTTCTTCCTCATTTCAATTTTTCTCAATATTGTGACAGGGGAAGGCATTGTGCCTTTCCCAGGGTAGTTGCTGTGAAGAGGAGTAAAAGCAAGGGTCAGGGAAGAGCAAATAGATGAATTTATAACTTTCTTTTTATTTATTCCTTTCCCATTGTTTCTCTAGAGACTCTTCCTTTAGGGTTGTATTTTCAAACCACTATTCTCACTACACTCTGCCTGAATACTTTTTTTTTTTTTTTTTAATACCACCCAAACTGCCAGCCCCTCTGTGTTTGCCGTTTTTTTTTCTCTTCTCTTCCCCAGATGCATCCAAGATTTGAAATTCAAGTCTGTGATCTCCAATGAAAGCCTACGTATTAAAAAAAAGTGAATAGAGAAGCCTAAAAATAAGCAGTGTTTGGCTGAACAGGGAGAGAAAGGGTTTGGTTTGGAGAGTGTTTCTGGTTGGATTGGGGGGGGGGGGTCTTGTAACAGCAGCTCCACAACTCCTTTAAGCACATTTTCTGTGTATATGAAGTGGATAAATATGCTAATCCAATAATGAACACTTAGCAAAATTAAAATAATCTCATACCAAATTATTTTTGAGTCACAGATTATTTCTAGGCTGTGGACTGACACCCTTTATAGTATCTCTCTCTTGGCTCTCAGGCTACTACTGTTCTCATAAGTGGGTTTTCAGAAAACTCCTAATTATTTATTTCAGAACAAAGCACACAAGCTTCATTTTCCCCTTAACACCCTCCTTCATCAGACTGTAGAACACTTTTTTTCTTTCTACACTAAGGCTGTGAGGACAAAAGCGAATGAATGAACTTGCTTCAGATTACGCTAAACTGTGGAAGCAGGGGTGTGTGTAGATTTCACGAAAAAAAGTATTTCCCTTGTTGCTAGTGAGGTGTCTGGTTAAAATTCATACCTTGCAAGGATTAAAACAGGTTTTGTTTGATTTGAATCCTGCTAGTTACTGACAAAAGCTGTAAGAAGAGTCTAATTTGAATCTTTGCTAGGATTTCAGCTGCTTTGGGTAGATGTGGTGGAGCTCCCTACAGATGGAGTGCCCAGTCTGAAATAGTAAATGATAGCAAGCAGGTGCTCCAGGAGGCAGCTTATCCCACACCAGGACCAGCATCTCAAACAGACAAGGAGGTGAAGAAGCTTGAAAACTCAGCATAGACTCTCTTCCTTTTATTTTATATATACATATATACATGTATATACCTGTATACATTGCTCTGCATTTGTTGATGAAGAGACACCATCCTGGTGTTAGACAACTGTAAAGGAAAGAAAAAATGAAAACAGAAAGAGAGAAAGGAAAACCATTTCCAAATTTGCTTAGTATGTGGTGGATCTCCCCTCAAGAGTAAATACTTCACATGATTTTAGACTGTACTGTCTCTTCTGGGGATTCTCAGCTGCTACAGTGCTATTGGAGGACTTTGCAGCAATTTAGCCTTAAAACACATGCACAAGTGTTTTTCGTTTTCATCCTTT
Source organism: Aythya ferina (assembly GCF_964211825.1). NCBI lineage: Eukaryota > Metazoa > Chordata > Aves > Anseriformes > Anatidae > Aythya > Aythya ferina. The sequence goes on from NC_140300.1 coordinate 76,918,996, forward strand.
AAGTAGTTGCAATTTGCGCAGCACAGAATGGGGCTCAGCTTGACTGTGAAAAAATCAACCCTAGGGAAAGGGTTGTGCTAGCAGAGACCAAAAATACCAGGACAAGCAGACACAAGAATATTTGGATAAGCAAGATTTGTACATACTAGGGAATGAGCGAAAGTAGGAAAGTGCCAGAGATGAGCTCCTGAAAGAGCACATGCAAGGCACTGTGTGGAATGAGGAAGAAGCAAGAATGACTGAGAGGAAGTGTAGCTGGTGGGTGCAGCTCAAGGCTGAATTTCTGCCGCCAAGATAGCAAGGAGTGTATTCATAGCACCTGAAAATAAGTGACTACATCAAAACTGACACTTCTGGGAGACATTTTAAGCAGTATTTAAATTGTAAATAGCAGTCTTGGGTCAGAGTGGGCTGTATGTAGGGTAGCTACAATCATCAATGCATTGAGCACCGCACTCAAATTTCTACCACTGATCCTCTGCATTAAGTGTAGGTCAAATCACTTTGTCCTTTACTGCTTTTTAGGTTTTCAGTCAATGAAACAATAATTACAGCCCCAGCTTTGAGATCTAACAGTGAATGTTATCATTAATTTGTTTCTAATATTTCAGTTGTTCTGCTCAGTGAAAGAGTGTATGATTGACAAATATGTAGTCCTGCTATTAGGCTGTCTCTCCTTCACACATAGCACCTGCCCAAAACAAGACTTGAAACGAGAAGCATAGAGAGACAGAAAATAGGAGAAGGAAAGAGAAACAAAAAGCGGAAGCAGGAGGAAATAAGCAGAAATAAACATGTGAACTGCAGCTGTGCAGCCAAACCAGGCATCGTCCTCATCTCAGGAATCCAGGTAAACATCAGCTATTTTGTTTGCTCCACTCCACTCTTACAAGTCACAGTAGTGGACTTTCAATAAGGCCACACATCCGTGTGATATCTGTCTATTATTTGTTAGTCAGGGAAAGCACCTGCACAAGAACAAAGTTTTGTAGTTTACCAAAAGACAAAAATAATTTCATATTAATATCTGCAATAAAATGTTTGCTATTGCCTTTCATCGTAAGGTTAACAGTGAATGCTTTATAGCCTTGTATGCATATAAAGCTGTACAAACTGTAGTCAAGAAATGGCTGTGAACAGATGATTGGAAAAAGCAAAAAAAGTAAATTTGTTGAGAGTTCAGCATATGCAAATAAACATGGACAAGAAAGCAAAGGAAAATAGTTATCTACAAAAATACTACATTTCAAACTGTTACAGCAGTATCTTGGGATAACTAGAATTTCTTGACTGGGTGCAGCATGGTGGAGCACGTGTACCCGAAAAGGTCACATTTCCCACTTGTGCTGTAGAAAAATGTTCACAAATGCCTGTGTTATGTTAGAAGAATACCAGTGCTTCAGGAGCATGTAACAGATGCGTGCTCAAAAATGCTGGTGTGTGCTCAGAAATGTTTTCCTGACATGCTAGAACTGGGAATCATGTATCAGGAGTCTGTGGCTGCAGGAGACAATTGTGCACTGAAAGATGCCGTTGCACCCAGTTTTGAATGGTTTCAGGAGCATGCTGTATGGGAGTGCGTTCCTGCTAACAAACCCATTACACCCTCCCTGGAGGACTGCATCCTAAATGTGTTTCTGTGCTTATCTTCCCACTGCCTCTCTGAACGGTTAAAGGATTCAGTTCATTCATCCTTTCCTTTTGTCTCCTGATCCACATCCTTCCCAGAAAGCAATCGCTATTTGTTAGTATATAATATTTTGTCACACAGATCATGATACTAATTGCAGTCCCTGCCCGGGAGGCTCAGGTGTAAGAACCCGTTTGTTTGCTGCAGTTATCCTCAGGTGATTGTTTCAGTGCCGTGTATTTATAAGGCTTTTTGAAGCTGTACCAAAGGGAAATGAAACCTCTCCAAACCTGAGCCAAATGACATTATCTTCTTTCAGTGGGCTGGAGAAGGCAGGTTAGTCTTAATTATTTATGACTGAATGTGTAGAATGCCTCTCTGGTGATTACACACGTCTCATTTCCACAGGCAGCCTGCTGACGGGCAGTATCACATGTGCTCTCATTAACAGCTACACGGTGCTGTGTTCACCTACACCGTGTTACAAGGCAAAGATTCACGTTAGAGTTCACTCCTCCATAGCACTGGGCAAGTAAATGGCAAAGCAGTGATGGGAAATCTGATGAAAGTCTGCAGTTTGGATATAAAACAGACGGAGATTTCCTACAGATGGGATAGTCCCACTCTCACTAGCACCTGCTTTCTCCTATGCAGTTGTTTTGGAGCAGTATTAGGGACAGAAGATAGAAAAAGCATCTGCTTCAAGGCTTGTCAAAGCTGCCAGACCTAACCCAATCCTTCCTCTTCCCTTTCATAGCCTAACTTTTTAATGCTGGATAGCATTTAAAGGTGTTAGCCCTGCTATCTTTTATAGAAGTGGAAAGGGAGATGGCCATATGACAGAACTGAGATTCTTCATCAGTGCAACATACACAAAAGAGAACATGGCCCAACATCACACCACTGGGAAAACACACTAAAAATTCAGATGCCTCTTTGTGAGCATGGCAGACACAGCCCAAATCACCGTCACTGCCTGGAGTGCTGGTGGCCACACGGGGCCAAGCACTGGTCTGCCCTCCCAGGGAAGTCTTCATCCTCAGCTGGCTGATTCAGCATGTCCTCTGCAAATTCAGTGGGGAGAAATGGGGGACCTAGCAGGGGCAAATGAGAGCCAGACAATTCAAATATCAACTTTTGCTCCCCAGTATAACATATTAAGATGCTAAAAAGATGGGTCACTTCTCATGTACCCAACTGCAGGCCTTGCAGCTATTTCGCTTCCAGTCTTTAGGCTACAGTTATTCTCGGCGCTGGTTCAGTTAGCAGTCATAAATGCTATCAGTGTATCATCTACCCCCTGACTGGTAAGCACTTGAATTATGCCCGGCAATACGAAGTCTGCAAATGCTCCATTTCATTATTACTTTGATTTTGGCACCTTGCAGAGCTTAAGCAGCCTTCCGTTAATCTGCAGAAACCCACCCTGTTCTGGAGGCCACTGAAACAGGACCATCAGATTCCTGAAACGGTGTTTCAAGTGTGTGGTTAACCTCAGGTCACAAGGTAAATTTATAGGAGGGGTTTCAGATCTGCAAGGTTTATAAAGACACTACCAGAGGCCAGCAGCTCCTGCACTCCTACCGACAGTGGGAAGCGGGCATTTCTAAAAGCCCAGTAGTTTTCAGGTAACTTTCTGTAATTGGCAGCTTATGGATAACTTGCATGCTTCCTCCTTCTACTAATTTGCCAAAATGAGGCAAAGCCATCTGAAATGTATTGTGCGTGGTCCTCTACTAAATAAACATGCTGTGGTCAAAAAATAAGGTCAAACCTATATGAAGTGGATATTGTGTTTTGGAGACAATTAGAACTATAAAAGGATCTTAAGCTTTCAAAAAGTGTCCTGGTATGCTGGGAGGGCACACTCACGTTAGTATAACATCCAGAGACTTTGTAAATATATTGTGGAAAATAACTCCATGAATTCTTAAGTGTTTGAAGTTAGTTGGTAGAGATTTCTGTTGGCTTTTTTTTTAAGGCTACAAAACTCTGGTAGTTCCTTCTCTTCTCCCTTTTGGAGGACTTCTGCTGAGGTTCCTGTCAGACTAGCACAGCTGTAGAAATTCTGAAAGAAGCTTGCTATCATCTCAGCAGACAGGCTCCTGACACAGATGAATTAGCACAGCTGCCATCTAAGATGTGATCTAGTTGACATGGACATCAAAAAACAACAGTTAACACTTTCTGTGAACGATTGACTAAAAAGAAATAATGATGTTTAAACGGTTTCCCAAGTTTGGACATTTGTAAAGCAATTCACTATTTTTGTTATTGCTCTTGTATTCTTGCTTTGTGTTAACTTGCTTGATTCCACCTTAATGCTTTGTTTGTTTTTCTCCAGGCTTCAACAACTCTGCTGGATGCTACTCTTCTGTTTAGAAATGGGATTCCATACTGCATCAACCCTGTGATCCTACTGCTCATGTGCTACTTGTGACTGGAGATACAAATACGTCTTCAATACAGCATTTTATTTACAAGGAAATTGGGCCAAATTCCTCTCCTGTGAACTCAAAAAAATCCCTCTAGACTGTTTGGGGGAAAAAAGGAGTGAAAAAAGGTTCCACATTTTTTACATTACTGTATCTTTTGCTTGCAGTTTTGGGAAAAAGCAATCTGTGTGCCACGAAATCAAAGTAAGAGGGGAAAAAAAGCCACTTCAGCATCTTTGCTGGGCAGCAGTGAGAAAACCCTGTCCTTGTCCCAGACAGCACAATGTGTGCACAGATGGAGGGCAGCGTGGCCCGATACCGTGGTCCTTTGTTAAGCAAAAGCTCCATCAGCTCTTGGGCCAAGCCCCCACCACCAGTGAGGCAGATTTCCAATGGCAAGCAGTAGGAATGCAGGTGACAAAGACCTTGGCAGAGTCAGGCACTAGCGGACAGCATTTCTGTGTTGCTTGGGTGCAGATACAGTGCCAGGAGAGGTGGCTGATGCCATACGTAGCTGCACTGGTGGATGCTGACAGCCTCCAAGTGCTCAGCCATGCCTTGTGAACAGCAGTCTGCCTCTGGGTCACGGACCAGCAATGACAGTGAAACTTAGCAGCAGAAATGTTTAGCCCTGCTTTTCATCCCAGATCTGAGAAAGGAGGTGAGGTGAGTGTAGCCACTGCTGCCCACAGCTCTGGCTGCCCCAGGGGCCAGGCAGTAGCACTCTGTTGGGTCTCACCTGGGGAGGTCTCATATGCAGTGCTGTCAGGCCAGGCAGCCCAAACCCAGACCTTCTGTCCAGCACCCGCAGAGGGGCGGACAATGGCTGGGCATAAGAAAGCAGAGCAACTCCAAGAAAGAAGGCAATAGCAGCATGAGGTCTCAGTTTTATTTACATTATCCATATCCACTTGGTCTGTGTCACATGTCCTCTAGTTTTTATAACACCTCCATGCACAGGGGCATCAGAATTTAAGCAAGTACTTTGCTTTATCCTATTAACTGGGAAAGGGCTTACCTTTTGCAGAAGAAAACACACAAGTCAACAAACCAGAAGACAGTTTAAATGGCCCTCACTCTGCAGTTGGGCTTATGATAAACTCTTGGAAAGGAGAACCCATTGTTGCTTTCATATTTAAAAAGCAATAGCAGTAGTCCATGAACCAAATCCAGATCTGCTGGCCAAGTGTTAAATTGTAAGATCCTGTAGCAGAAGACCTGTGTCCCCCAAGCCTGAAAAGTGATATTTTCCCTGGCAACATAAGGCAGAAACTGCTGTGCTGCATCACCATCCCACAGCAGGCTCACAGCAGCATTCAGCCTTGTCTGTTCCCCCAGATGCTTCCCCTGCCCTGCCCTGCCCTGCCTTCTCTCTTCCAGAAGAGCAGTGACTTGACCTGCAGGTGACATTTGGGCAAGCAAAGGTGGGGCAGTGGCCTCCATGCCAGCAACCACCCAGCTGGTGCTTGTGGTGAGCTGATGGACCAGCAAGGGGCCACAGCTGGGGGCAGGTGCTGCCCACCTGCTCATCACAGGTACCTGGCCTGCCTGGCTTCTCCAGGAGATTATTTCAGCAGTGCTCCCCACCTCAGCAGGGTTTGGGTGTTATGGTGAGGACCTTAGGGTGTGAGGGTCTCCAAGTCCTGTGGTCCTTTTGGGAATCCAGCTTTGGGGGCTGACTGGCCTGCAGGGGACCTAAGTTGGAGTCTCCAGCTCTGGTGGGGCTCCTCTGATAGAGGTGGCCCTGCTCTGGCTTTCTTCTTCTCCCAGCAAGATAACAAACTGTAAGTGGGGGGTGGACGTGGGGGGTGACACTATAAATAGAGTGTGAATTGGTCATACGTGGGCTCTTCCAGCCCATCTTCTGATGGCTTGTGCCCATTGTGTGCAGCACAACCTGCTTTTTGCTATCTGAGCAGGAGCTGAAGTGGCTGTTGGTGGAGGAGTGGGGTTGATGGACTCCTCTGCAAGCTCAGGGGTGAGGACACAAAACTCTGTGCTGCTTTGCCCCACCGTCCCCAGGTGAGCCCTGGGGCCAGGGTCTTCATTCCATGTGGTGGTCTGTAGCACTGATCGACTTGTTTATGTCGGGATGGCTGCGAGCACTGAGTTTCCCCAAGTGTCTCAGCTGACATAACAGCCCACATATAATTGTGATGCATTGCTCTCACATTTCTCTCATGTCTTCATTCTCTGCTGCTTAACCTCTTCACCCTCACCCTCATCCTTGCCTTCTTAAGGCTTGTCTCCTGCTGCTCTGCTGTTAGAAATCACTCAGCTCCCACTCTGTCAGCTGCTCATTGCTAAATCACTTCCTTTATTTTACTTCTCAGAGTCCTCCTCTTGTAAAGCAACATATCTCTCTCTCTGTGTTCTCGTGTTACCTTTTTCATCCTGCTGTTCACCTGACAATATTTCTGTCAGAAGTTTGGGGATTGTTTCACGATCCTCTCTCTTGTAGCAGGTTTTGCATGGTGCTTTTATGTTGTCTAAACATAGTCTTTGCTCTTCTTCCCCTTCATCACGTTTTGCAGTCTTGATAAATTGTTCAGAGAGCACTGCCTTTTTCAAAGCATGTTTTCACCCAAGTCCCCTCTAAAAGTCCCCTCTAATACCGGAATGTGCCCTCCGTTTCCTCTTGGGAGTGGTATGGGAATGAGAAGTGTGTTAAATGGACCCATATAACCCATGAGTAGCTCCCACTAGTAGGGCTGTACAGCAGGCAAAGGTAACACAAGTAAGTCTTGGCACTTCAGCATCTTAGCATCCTGTCTTTTGCCAGCTGCACTTTTTGCAATGAGCATAACTGGGTGGAAAAGTAGACTCCCCTTCATCTGGAAGGGAAGAGGGCACATCCTCTGTCCCTTTACAGCATGGCCCTCACTGCACAGGGAAGCTAGGATGCTGTGCTGTTCACAGGGGTCCTGAGTATGCAGAGGGGTGGCATGCCCACAGCAGTGTTCTGTAGCGGTGTATTGCATCATAAGTGGCCTTGTAACGTGTATATTGATGTTGGGTGTGGAGCCTGGTTGGCTTCAGTTACAGGGAAAATGTTGGGAGAGAGCCTGCCCCACGGAGCTGAGGTCTGAGAGTGCTTGGGTGCCCCTCAGGGGTAAAGCCCCAGCAGAGGGCTCTGCACAAACCTTGTGGGTGTGTGGGGCCACGGCTGTGCACACGGTTGTGTGTAAAAGCATGGGGTTTGCTGACCACAGATCTCACTCGCTGCCGCCCCAGGTACGTGCAGGATCAGGCAGTGCTCATGTCCCCTTCCCTCCCTGATACCGGAGGTGGTGCCCCCTGCCCTGCTCCGGGGGTGCTCCTACTGGCACACCCTGCTCCCTGCAGCCCTGCGGGTGTCCTGGGGCAGTGAGCACCGGGCTGGGGCACAGGGGTAGCGATGGGAGGCAGGCCTTGGTGAGGGAGACTTTTATCAGGTACATCTCTGTTCTCTGAGTGCCTATCGCATCACGAAAACTGCTCTTGAAGAGCCCTCCATTTACCCTCTCCCCTAATTAAATGTGGACTTCATTAATGTAAATTGAGGGTTTAATGCTCTTGTTGAAATTCTGAAGAAAGTGCTATGGCCTTGCGAAATGCTTAAGCATCATTGCAAATTAGATTAGGGACCAAGAAAGGCAGTAAAATTAGAATGATAATGGTTGATGTGGCTTCCTGACAGGCGTGACTATTCGGGGATCAATGGGATGAAGAACAGTTTCCCCCAGCCTAAAGCGAAAGGCAGGGACAGACGTCAGCCTACAGATGTGGCTTTGGAGGCTCCTTCAATTAGTTTAATTGGGTAAATGCTGGGGGTCTAGAGGCTCTTAGGCAGCCCCACAAGACAAGAATGCGTTGCGACGTCTTTTGCTTGCTGGCAGAAGGTGGGACTGGCTCCGTGTGCGTTTCAAGGGCCAACGCTCGGGGGGGGGGGGGGGGGGGGCGCGTGTGTGGCTGCAGGAGCCAGGCATGGGGCTTCCTCCCACCCCTCACCCCGGGGGGGTTCACAGCAGAGCCCTGGTCCGGGCCTGCCGGGCGCTGCTGGGTAACTCGGGCTGATCGTGGAGGAATTTGGGCTCAAACCATGTGTGCACTTTTCACTGCTGCTCCTTGCTCCTGCTGGCTCTTTGTTTATCGCGCTCCTTGGTGGGTTTGCCCTGCTGTGTCTGCAGAGAAAAAGCAGCCAGGATATGGAAATTATGCTCTGCTTGGCCCTTCTGAGAGTCTGAGCTGGAGCTTGCTTTTTAATCCCCTTGCTAGGTAGGTAATTGTACTTAATGATGTGGAAAACAAGTTCAACAGGCGGAAAGCGTGGCTTGGAGGCTCATCTGTGTTTGTGAGAGGAAGAGGCAGGAGGAGAGAACCCTCAGTGAGGATTGGGTTACTGTAAGCATCCAGGTGGAGGAACAGGAACACAGGTGTTCAGGGAAGGCTGCTGCCTCAGAACCCAATCGAGCTCCATGAAGAGGCACTGGGGGCTGCACTGAAGGGGCCCATTGGCAGTGCTGGCGGCAGAGGCCTGCCTGTGCCACCAGCACTGTGGCCCGTGTTGCCCTCAGCCAAGTGAGTCAGTGTGCCACAGGGCTGGGGGCTGGCAGAGCTCTGGCCCCTTCATGGCATTGCCTGGGAGGGCTCCCGGCGCGGCCATGCCAGCAGGCATGGGCAGCCCTGCAGAGCCTGCCAGGCCACTGCCGTGCTCTAGCTACTACGGCTGGTCTTTCAATTTCATTAGCACTAAATTCACCTTTACAGAAATTTAATTTTTAAAAACTGCTCGACTTGGCAAGGGCACCAGCTAAAAGATCAAGTTACTGTTTGTAAATGCCAGACATGAATTAATTCTGCAGTGCACTTGTCCTGACTTTATGAAAACCCATCCCAAATATTGACTCTTTTTTTTTCCCTTTTCTTTTCTTTCAAAATTTCTTTTCTTTTGTGCAGTGCCTGGTGCTTGCAGCTGGTATTTTGAGTCAGTGTGGGGCTTTTTGAGCGTGCTGGCTGTTTGGAAGCGTGGACATTGTTGGGTCTTTGCTGCCTCCTGGAGAGTTAGGTGAGGTAATTGAATAGCTAGCTCCTTCTGGGAGGTGGTACTTGGAGTACAGTTAGGGAAAGCCTGCAAAAGCGAGAGCTGGGTTAACTTATATGTTTACAGAGGGCTGGATCCTGGGCCGTGGAAGAAAACGGGGATAAGGTCTGGCTTCTGTTCAGCCCATAACTTTTTGCTGTAGAACAGGGGAGTAGGTAGTTGTGCCATCTTATCCTTAAATGGTGGGACAAAAAAAAAAAGTGATCAAAAACAAGCACATCTTTCTTAAAAGAGGAAAGGTGAAAGGAGTCCTCCCCAGTCGGGCTGGGGTGTAATGGCACGTGTGTCAGCTCATGTCCTGCAGACCACAGCCACAGAACCCGAAAGGAGCCTGGCAAGCCCTGCACAACAAAAAGGATGAACATGTAACAGCAGTCGGCAGGCAGAGCTGATGGAAAACAAGAATAAGGGGTGCTTGATCTGCCAGTGTCCTTAGTGCAGTCGGTAAGCAATGCTATACGGTCGGGTCTCGCTGCAGAGCTCTGTCTGTGGGGATGGCGAGGTGTGGCCCTGCACATCGCTCTCACTTATTCAGCTGTTAAAGCAGCTTAAACCAGTATAAGAACATTAACATTTGGGTGCCAATACCAGCTTGACCTTTATTCATGAAGTGCAAAGAGTTGGAAGTAGAACAGATTGGTTGCCAGTGATTGTCTTTTATGTGCAGTTTAGAGACTTTGATTTCTCTCCCCTTTCTTCCTTTAATCTGACATCGCTGCCTTGAATATGTTTGTGCTCTAAGTAAACAGGGCCAGCACAGGCCTCCCTTTTTGAAGAGCTGTTTGTGTGTAAGGAAGGGAGGTGGGGGCCAGGATGACTCCAAAACAGTTTGCCTTGGGAATTAAACAGCTTAAGAATAGGCAGGGGATGCCAGGCCTGAATGGAGCTGTGCACAGATCTCCCTGCTGAAGTTCCCGTGAGTCTGGGTGGGCCCTGCTATTGACTCCTAGTAGCCTATGTACGTGGAGAATGAGAATGTGAGGATTTGCATCAACTCTCCTGAACTTCTTACTCCATAGTGTGCACAAAAGACAAACCCAGATGCAAGCACAATGAAGGATAGGTGTCTGATGTAGTTTCACACTCGCTTGGTCCCAGTCACCTGGGAATTGGTGTAGTTGCTTTAACTCTCAGGTAGAAGAGACTCTTGAAGTTGGGCTTAGTTTTGTTACTTTTGATGTCATATTAAGCTTGGAAGTTAAATTTTTCTATTCTTTACCTGTTCTGCACAACAGTAGTTAAGTCATGGCCAACCCTTTCATGGAACCATGGGGAAGAACCTGAGAGGAGGAGGGTAACTGCAGAACAGATGGAAAATGTCACCCGATATCTCACCACAAACAACTGACAGCATGATTGCCTGACCTTGTCAAAGCCATGGTGCAAATGAGGCACCCCAGCCTTAATTCTCAGAGGTGGCAGCCTCCTCATAGCCTGTGCAAAGGTAGACCGCAGCACCTCTGAGTGTTGGTGTTATTTGGAAATTTGTTTCTGTCCTTGAAGCTCTTTTTCCAACTTTTATTAAAATAACACTTTGATATTTTTATTTATAGGATGCTTCTCTTTGATTGGTCCCGCAGTCCTTTGTCCAAGCATGCTTGGTTAGGACAGCAGACTTTCAACTACTACATGTAATAAATGGTGTAGCTTACAGAATTGCATCCAAACAAGCCTTCTCAGAGTACCTGGCCATGGGTTGTCATCCAGCAACTTCTGCAGTGAGCCTGGTAGCTTGTCTTTGATTGAAACATCTTCTAGCTCTGGCTTGTCTTTCCATCTTGATCTGAAATCATCAGGAGCTGGAGACTTGCTTGGCACAGTGCTTGATGGGTGCAGCAGCAGTTGCTTTTCTATGCCACTCCCCCTTGCAGTGGGGCTTGTCTTGATTGCTCCAGATATCTGCGTCTCTGTTGCTGTGTAAGTGTCCTTACACGTTCCTGATGCAAATAGCATGTTTTGCCTCATCTCCTTATCCCACCTGTAAACCTGCCCCAAGTCTTCCTGCCTGTTACAGAATTTCAACCAAGTTGCTGCACAAAGCTTTCATTTCACTAAAAGCATGTTTGTGTGCTGACAAAACGTATCTATATAGCAGAGGGAAGGCCTGAATGCTGGGTAAGACTCAAATGTTCATAAGCCATTAGCTGAATTGCTTAAAGAAATCCCCTGACAAGTGTAATTGCAGGTTTTGTGTTACAGAGCTTCATGATATTGCCCACAAGAAGAAATTCTTTTACAAAAGCCCTTTCTGTTTAATAAAGTAATTTGTTCCAGTAACAGTGATAATAAAATTGCTGAAATGAAACAGGAATGTTCAATGAGGGCCTGAATCCAATTTGCTGTGCTAGTACAATTACACTTTTATCTCTGTGTTTACTCATTTGTAGGATTGCTACCAGACTTTTTATATGCAATTAATAGGATTAATGGTTCCTGGGATGAGGAAGGCAGTGCCCAGGAGTATAGCACCTTATTTTGCATGCCATTGATGTGTTACCCTGAAGCAAGGTGTTGACTTAGGGTGCTGGCTCCCTTAGTATTTTTTGCAGTAGTTGGGAATATCATGAAATGTCTTGCTGGCCCAGGTCACAGTTGAATACTCCTTTTGTCCTACTGTCAGGTCAGAAGGGTTGCTTCCGGTATCCTGTGAAGAACGAGGTTATCTGTGTATCTTGGGATGAGTAGGAAAAAAAATCTGTTGCTGTAGTTGAAAAGGGCTCTAAAGCAATTATTTATGAATGCTGTTCTCCAGTCTTTGCATGTTCAGAAATTACTCACAGAAGACTTGGGAGCCACAGTTGATCATAATCCTAGCTTCGTGAAGGCTTGACTGTTTTAGAGGCCAGGAAGTGACAGTGGTCTAGGAGGGCCTCATCCTGCACCCAGCCCAGCTCCTGCAAAATCCATGTAGAAAGAAATGTGTAAGAACACTGGGATTTTTTGGAAACTTATGTTTGCAAATCGTAGAACACTTGACAAGAACTAGGTTCTCAAAATTTTTTAGAAGTTTGCTGGTGGAGACGTGCTTCTGGTAGACAGAGGTGTAGGCATTAGGGTATGTTAGTATAAGCATTAAACTTTATACTTAATTAGGGGCTGAGCTTGCTCTAAGGCAGATTAGCCAGACTGATGTTTAGCCCATCCGGCTAGACATCCCAAAAGAGCATCTCAGTGCAAGTATAGACATCTCTGCACCAGGTTTTGTCTATTAAGGAAATACATGGAGATAAATAATGGTCCTGATCTGTGTTGGATCATCTCTAAAGTCAGCTAAGAGATCTTGCATCTACCTGGCGTGATGCTTGCAGGCTAGTTTCACTGCTCACAAATGCAAATAACAAGTGCAGGCTTCTGTTTCTGGTTTTCTGGCACACTTTACCACTTCAAAAACAATAGGGCTTAACCATGAGCCTTTCAAACTGGCAATATTTGGGGCACTTTTACTCAGTAGTAAAAGTGACCAGTGATGCAGTAAATGAGCAGAGAAACTAGTTGATCTGCTCCTTAGGGCTTGCCACAAGGTTATGTTAGGTGGAAGACATGAATGCTGCATCGGTCATGTCAATTCCAGCACAAACATCTCGAGCCCCTCCTGTGGGAATGCAGACTTGGTCTGTGGAGGTATTAATATTTGCTTGCGTCTTCATGGCACCGGTACTGCCTTCACTGCCCACACACATAGCCATGATAAGCCCTGCTCCTAAGAGCTGGCAGAGTAAGAGAAAACATACAGCCTAGGGATTTTCAATCCTGGAGATGGAGTCAAAGTCCCTCTGGCATGCTATTGACTCAGGGATGTAAGCGTATTGCACTAAAAGCTTGACAGATCCACCTGCTAGGTATGATTAAATGCCTAGATCTGCAGAACTTTGCAGCTTCTGTTTAGGGACTGGTGCTGGGGACAGATCCATAAAGTGCTGAAGAGCAGCCTTGGAGGTGTGAGGCTGCACAGCTGTGACCTGTGCTGGCAGCTCATGGCTGATGGCAAGCAGGTGTTGGTGCTGTGCATGCCAGGTGTCTAGGGAGAGCCTGCTGCTCTAAAGGCAGTGCATGCTGCTCTGGTCTGGTGTTTCTGCCCTTCCTAAGGAAGCAGGACCTCCTTGGCTGGCAAACAGTGGCTGGTATTTTATGATTAAAAAGGAATTGTGATGGTAATGAGACAACCTGTGAAACTGTCATCTCACAGTGCAGACAAGAAACATGGAAACAGTCTGGTGAAGTGGCAGTGAACACTAGAAGAGGGAAGCAGGGAAATCATTTGTATGGCATGCATTTTACTGCAGACTTGATCAGATGAACTTTCTGAAAGTAAGTTGGTCAGACTTTGGTGGAGGTTTGAAGTGTGCTAAAACTGAGAGGAGCCTGAGGCTCAGCAGCCTGCCCAGAGGGTGACAGCATGCTGGTGGCCTGGCTGTATCACAAGGGTGTGCTGAACAGAGCCATGTGAACATTGAGTTCATGGTAAATAACAAGATGGGAAGGGATATTAACCCAGTGAGGCTGGGAAAAATGCAGTGAATCACTAGAAGACAGGATAAAAGAAGGGAGGCAATGAAACAAAACCATCCTTTACCTTTCAGCTTGTTCTTACAGCCTTCTCTGACAGTGCCTTCTTTCTTCCCAACTGCAGCTCAGTCTGGTCTACTGATAGAAACAGGCTTTTATCGTTTGGTCAACCAGTAAAAAGTAAATGTTTTACTTACATGAAAGCTTAGGGGAAAAAAAAGGCACTCCAAGGTGGTTGATGTAATGTGCAGCAACAGCCAAGAAGCTGTGTGTGCCTGTAAACACAATGCATACATGATGTTAGTTCATTACTCTAGTAGTAAGAAGAAAATTCCCTCCATTCCCTCTGCCTTTGAATGTAAGTGGAGATACCTGCATAGGCTCGTGACTTGCAGCATGTCTTTGGCCTATGATACCTCTGTCCTCAGCAGCTGCTGTTGTTGATGGGGTGGTGGGGCATGCGCGAGAGCAGCGGCATGATGTTCAGTGCACATATTGGCAGCTCAGAATATTCATGTTATCTTGCACGGGGGTGGCTGACCCCAGGGGCCACCACATCAAGCAGCTCCTGGCAGCCCTGGCTCCAGGGTTCCAGGCACAGGCACCTGTGCTCCTGCTGTGTCCATACCCCAAGGATGCTCCTTGGGTGCATGCAGCAGGCTCTTCCCATGCGGGCTGTTAGTGGCTCTTCATGCACCCCTGGGCATTGCCAGCTTCCCTAGCATTATCCCTTTCTGATCTTTACATGAGAGCTCTTTGTGTCTCCAAAAGTCTTTATCATCTTGTAAAGAGCTTTGGGAATGGATTAAGCAAGCAGAGTATAGAATAAATAATAAATGCTCGGCCAGTGCTCAGCGGCAAGCTTTGACAGTCTTTGTTGGACTGCAGTCAACCTAAAAACCCTGGAGAAATAGATTATTCACCATAAACTGCAACATCTTCTGTAGCTTGGCTCTTTGTAAGGAGTCTTACACAGCCTGTCTCGATCACTGTCAGCATCCCAATCAAAGAAGATTTCTGACTTATTGAAGCGAACTGTCAATATTTTTTCCTCAAGCAGTGTAGTACTGTCAGGCTGGAGGGTTGATATAGTGCTGCTCTGCTTGCCAATGTGTTCATATCTCGTGCAGCTTAATAACATTGAAATAAGATGAACTTAGTGTTAGGAGGACAGATGAATTTTATGTACAGCCTGATCCAGAACCCACCAGTATTGTAAAAAAGGGTCAAGATGGAGAGGCTCTGGGGACTTGAGCATCTTGTGAATTCTCTGAAGGAGGTGTGGTCTTGCATGTATAAAGCTAGCGCTGGGGACCAGAGAGGTGACAGCTCTGCGCGTTTCTGCCATTGAGGAGCTGTGTGACATAGGTTCTAACAGCACTTCGCAGTGATGGTTTTCTTCACCAGTCTATTCACACAGCTGCAAATGACTTCGAGGTAAACGAGAGATGGAAATGAGAAGTGACTGGGACCTTTGCACTTGAAAACAGGAGGGCTTTGTCATCAGGCAAGTTCTTGTTGCACGCCAAGGCTCAGCATGTGTACTTGTACCCATGGCCAGGATCCTGGTGTCGGGAGTCGCTCCTGCAGCACCCAGACAGCACCTCGTGTGAAACCCACTGTCACCTTGGAGTGTTTCAAAGAGCAGGGAACTGCTGTGCGCCCCAAGTCCATGAGGGGTGGTTGGGTAAAGGGCTGGGCTGCATTAGGGAGCTACCAACAGCTGTCAGCCTCATTCCTTATTCCTCTAAGGGGTGTCGTCTTCCTTATAAAACCCCAGTATGAGGAGCAGATGAGACAGGGCAAAGAAGGCACAGTGGGATGAGCAGTGCCCATGGGCATGTGCTCGTCTGTGTGTGGGTGGTGTGGTGCAGCCCCACCAGCAGCCCCCTGCAGCCAGATGGGTGCATTGGTGGCCCAAGACCCTTTGAGACATCCCTGAGCAGAGCTGCTGGTCCCCCCAGCCTGGCGTGGCAGGAATGGATGGGCCGTGTGCGGCGGGATCAATTGTAAAAAGTGGAATTAGTCATTCTAAATCATGCAGCTGTGGTCGAAGGGAGCTCTTCTAAAAATCATTAAACAATCATGTATTTCTATTGATTTATTCAAAATACCTTGAGGGAAAGCAGATTAAACACAAGGTAAAAGTAAACTAATGCAGATTAAATGGATGAAGGATGGGACGATAGTTCCCTAGGTAGTTTTTGTACTAATGAGAGGAAAATTATATGTACCCTATTACCAGGATAAAAGGGTCTATTAGAGGTCTTTTGCTTGACATATTTATGTATTTCAAATACTAAGTAGCACAGTGAATTAAGTTTACCCTGGGCATTCGTTATTTTTATTGCATCTCCAAGTGATAAACAGGGTTTTCTGTTGAGGGCAGCCTGCTGCTTTGCTCAGAAGGCATGGCCCTTTCTGCATAGAAAAATGCTGAGATGACTGCTGCGTTTGGCTGCCATTTATTAGCAATGCAAGCACAGCTTTATGCTCTCCTCTGAGAACTGTGGGTAGTATTCAGAAAAGGGGTGCAGGTCAATGTCAGTATTTGTAGACAGCCTTACCCCATCTTCCTTCCACTTCATCTTCTGTGCTTCTTGTCCCAGGGGACATTGGCCCAAAGCCACATGACTACCAGGGTGATGTGCTCACCAGGTCTTTTCTCCCCTCTGTCACATACCTGCAGCATTGCACTAAGCACAGTGTGGGCAAGATGATGATGTTAAAACTCATTCGGTGGGATTGTCATCTCCTGCACGCCTGTGCAAGACTGGCAGGTTCAGACCTTGGGGATGGTGTATCAAACACAATTGGAAATAGAGCCCAAAGCAATCATGTTGGATGCAAGCTTTAATTTGGCCAAGTATCCTCACTTAGGTTTATAAAAGTGTCTGAACAGAGTGGAATCAGCCATGTTGGTCACTGCCAAGGACATCACGTGCTGGCAGTCACTTTGTCATTTTGCAGAAACTCTGAGTTGGAAGCCATAAAACTGCTTCCTCCTTGAGGTGGGGACAGGGCTGCTGATGGTGACCTTGTCCTGTTAAACAGCCTTTCTTCTAATAGACTCCCATATGTACCACTCTGGCAGCTTTCAAAAGACGTCTTGCAGGAAATGAGTACTACCACAGTGTTGGGAGATGGATCTGCAAAGCCAAAATAACATTAGAAAAAATGAAACCACGTAGCCGTTATTAAAGTACATAGAAGTTCAAAGTGTTTAGTGGTGGAGCATTTGGTCCAGCATTTGCCTGTATACGTGCAGCAAGGTATACAAAATATTAAGTTTTATGAAGTTGATTAGTCATATAGGTCATCTACTCCTGTAATTACTGTGTTTTAGAGACACACATCTAAACAAACCTATAAACCATAACTTCCTTTGTAACAGCTGAATGAAGAAATCAGAAATCATTCTGGCACACGTAGTTTAATTTTGTAGGTTCAACTTAATTAAAAGATAGCTAAATAAGGTATGGCTGTTAATTGCTAAACTTAGATGTTCCAGTATGTCATTTTTGACTTCTATATGTACACCATGAATTAAGGTGTAGGTGGTTGCAGTTGCCTGCCTGGGAGCTGAGCTTGCTAGTGGGGACATGGCACAGGGAAACCTGTCAGTTAAAGCTTGGGGGGGGGGAGGGTGTTAGGGGTGCTTTCTCTGCCCTCAGACAGGTGTTTTTTTTGTGGAGTTTGGCAGGTCGTCTTGTTAGAAAACGGCTTGTGGATTTTGGGGAGAAGCCCAGGAAAGTTTAAGGGTTCAAATGGGAATTTGCAGTGTTGCTTCCAGGATGTGCTTTTGTTTTTAACAGTGGTTAGTCTTCAAAGAAATCTTTGTTTTGTTTAGAGTGAAAAATATCTGCTCTGTAGTGCAAGAGTAATATGGAAGTGTAATAAATGGGAGAATAATATGGAAGAGGAATAAAATCCCAAACAGCCTTGGCAGAAAGACAGGATCATTTGCTGTTGTGACATGCAGCATGCCTACTTCCTTTCTAAGGGGATATAATGAGTATTCTGTGCCTGGATCACGCCTAGGTAAAGGAGCCAAGTGTTGTCCAGGATCTCTGAAGTCCATGTGTTCCAGGAAGGAGCAGCCGGGGGGAGGCCTGACGATCCTGTGGTGCGTGACCCAGCAGTACTGTGGGTATAGGCAGTAGGAGGCTCCTGAGCCCCTATGGGCGAGCACGTGGCTGTGTGAAGCCCGGTTCTGCAAAGGAACGTGTAAAGGAGAAGCTCTGCTGTCCTCTGAACATGTGAGGTGGAAACCAGGCATGTGGGAGCTGCTTCCTGGAGCACCCAGTTGCCTGTGTCGGGCAGGGTGAGGCTGTATGCTCAGGGACAGAACAGCAGCCACCTCCTGTAGGCAGCCTGTGCATGGTGCAGAGCCACAGCAGTGCTGGGTCTTTGCTTGGCTCCTGGGGCACAGTCATGTCCTGCCTCTTAGGCAGGGCAGGCTCAAGGACACATGTACTCTCCCAGAACTTGGCCTTCACTGTGGTAATGCTTACTGTTCAAATCGTGTGTTCTCCATGGGGAAGTCTGTCCTCTGCCTTGGTGGCAGCACAGAGGCTTCAGTTTATTTCAGTTTATTATATTCTGTTTATTTCTGCATACAAGTTTTAGGTAGCAGCAGTACCTAGAAGCATGTATTGAAAAGCAGTTACTTGTGCATGCAATTGCTGGGTGTTTGTGGACATGTAACGGGTCTGTCTCCACTCATTCTGTGAGCCCCTGCAGCACAGCTCAGTGTGGGAGAGGAGTGGTGCTGGCCGTGGAGGTGCAGTGCCAGATACATAAGGGTCTCATGTGAGCTTTCAGATGGCTGCAGGTGGTGTCAGGCGGCAGGAATGGAAGGGTAGCAGCAAGGTGGCGTAACTGCAAGCAGGAGCCAGGCCAGCAGCCTCTGGGTCCTCCCTGTTCGGGGAAGAACCCAGTCCAGTGCCTGCGGGTAGGCCCAGGCTTTCTGCCAGGTGCGACTGTGCTTGGAAGCCCTCTGCATGTAGAGAATTAGTCCTGCTCACCACTATTCAGCTTCAGAGCTCTACTGTTCGCCTTCCCCTGGAAGTTCTCTGGGTTGCAGAATAAACTCTCTGAAAACTGTTTTCCTAACATGTTGGTCCACCATTACCTTTGAAAAAAAAAGAAAAAGTTTTCTAGGGCACTGAGCTCAGAACTGAGCTTGAAATGTCTTCAATTTTAGTTAGCGGTCCCCTTCCACCAATGCTTGTCAGCTGGATCTGGACCTCTTAAACTCTAGATACCGCTTGGTGCCTTAATTTTTTATTTCTTCTTTATTAAGAGGTATGCACAGGGAAGCTGAGACATGGTAGCACAGTCAGTTGCTCTGCTTGGGAGAAGGACTGGCTAATTACCTTTGTGAGGCAGGACAGGCGCTGGTGAGAACTGGCATTACAGTCATCCACAAAGGAGCTCCTGAACCTGGTGAGGGATGTGCTCACCAGTTTAGTTCCCCTGGGCTGTCTCGGGTCTGTCTTCTCTGTAAGTAGCATTTCAGCTTGGACTTATGTTATGATGGAAGACAAAACTGTAGAAATAGTCTGACTTGACCAGAGCAGGCAGTCCATCTAATCAAGTGTCCAGTCACCAACTTGCTTGAAAAACAAAGTAAGATTTTTCTTTTGCTTCATTGAGCATCTTAAAATCTCTCTGCTTGGCATCTCTCAGCAGAGCTGTTCAGGCTGCCTCAGGGCGGAGACGTGTCTCCAGAAAAGCAGCTCATCCCTTGCTTTTCAGGTAGAGACAGAATGGAGTCTCAAAAACTGGCTTCAAAACTGTAACTGAAATGGTAAAAGCTAAGCAAGGAATCTAGGGGTAAATGTCTGTGAGAGCTTGCCAAATAACTAAAAGAAAAACAAATGGCAGTCTGAAGGAGAGGAGGCAAAAAAGCTTTTACAGAGTTTTATATCTTGTACAGCAATCTGCCTTGGATCATTTCTGTGTGCATAGTGTACAGATGGAATTAAATGCAACTCACCACGACCTCTGACCCACAGGCAACTTTGGCTTCACCCATCCATTTGGGGGTGAAAGAGATGCTTTCACGATGCACCACGAGAAGCACCAACAAAAAGCTGAACCCAGCCAACACCCACTGATGGGAGGGTGACTCACGAATCCTCAGCTTGCTACGTGTGCCCTGCACTTCTTCAGCTTCACAGGACCTCAGAGCATTTTTATGGGGTGGTCAGAAGACACTATCTTTTGCATTGTAACAACCCCCCGTGTCATGCAGAGTTGTGTTGAAGATCTCAGCTATTGGCTCAGGAATAGGAAAATAATAGGCAGAGCTTGTCGGAGGTTGACTGTCCAAGTGCCGCTTCAGACAGTTCTTTGCCTGCTGGCAAGGCTGGCTGCAAGTCAGGATCTCAGCAACTGCTGGGTGTCTGCTGAAGAAACAAAATAAGCATTTAATATGATCACTATCAGATGTGTTGTTATGCCAAGCACTTCCCAGCGCTGGTGCTGGCTTCTCTAGCTCAGCGTGCAGTCATTGGAAGAGATGTTGCTACACAGTGAGTTGTTATGGTACCTGGAAAGAGAGACTTGATTTGTGAGGGCTTACGTTATTCAACATTAGGCAAGCAATAATTCTGCGTGGCCATAAGCTGTCAGCCCCAGTCCTTCACTGGAGAAGTGTCAGGCAAAGCTCAGATTCATGTTTTGATGACACAAAGTGTTTTGTGCCTTCTTGCCTGAGGCCTGATGTTTGTCACAGCCTAGACAGCAGTGACAAAGAACATGAGGCATGGGGTTTTCATGAAGAATAATGCTATTTGTCAGTCACTTCGATCCAGGATATTTTTAATGGGTTTAGCCCTGCCCAGTTGATGTGCTACAGCACGTTCTTGTGATGCTTTTACACTATTAAACATAGATGAATAATTGACAGTATTTTACTGTAAAACATGGTAGGTTTGTCTGACTGTTTTTCAAGTCAGGCAACTTGATGCTAACCAGAGAGACTTAAGTCAGGGTTTTCCCCATTGGCTATGAGCTAGAATTATTGCCTCTTTAAATTTTATTATGACAAAGCCATGACTTGTTTTCCTTATTTTTCCCCCCTCTTTTTATTACTATGGCAAACAACCAGGCTTGCATAAAATAACCATTGTCAATAGACGATATCATCTGGCAACAGTGAGCATACTCAATAGATTAAAACTGAAAGGCTGTCACCATCTGTGTGACTGTGGCAAAGCCTTACTTCCATGTCGTAGCTGTTCTCCCCTTGAACATACAAGGATGTTTTCAGCTGATTGCAATGAGTTTTGGAGAAGGTCGTCATTGGCTATATGATTTTCTGAACTGTGTTGCCAGTTATTATAATTATTGCTGTTTATGTAAGCTTTTTCCCTCCCATGCAATCTCTTCTGTCCTGCTCAGGTGCTGTGCTCGGTTTCAGGATCGACTTGTGAGGTTCCCATTCATTCTACACTTGGTGATGCCAGGTGCGTACCATTAAGTCTCACTTGACTTGTAAGCTACAGAACAAAACCTGGTCTGTGTGAAAAACAAAATTCATATTCAATCACAAAGACCTTCAACAATGGCAGAAGGAAATACTGAAACATTACTATGAGGCAAATAGCTGCCTGGATCAAGTGCTCTTACTTGAGAATTTGTCCTGGCGTGCAGGCCCTTCTCACAATTTATCTCATGCCTGCTGTCTGATGCAAGGCCAAGCAAGGAAGAAGTCTTTGTGTATGACTGAGACAATTCTTGATGTTCAGTTTTTATCATTTATTTTTCTGCCTTTCATGTTAGTTCAGCCTTCAAAATTTGTCATTATAGATTCAATATAAACTGCTGCAGTAGAGATCTAGGTGAGCAGCTCCAGCCAGAACCAAGTTATATTTCTGATAAGAGTAGAAAAACTATTTAAAAACAAAAAATAAACTACAAAAAAGCACTAGTGCTCACAAAAATAAATAAATAAACACAAACTCAAAAAGGGTCCTGTGCCTGGCCTGTTGCACTGATGCTGTTGCTATCCTTGTCCCCAAAGCAGCTGGCCCAGCAGAGCAGTGGCAAAGGTGAGCCCCAGGCAGCCACTGGCCAGGCTCTATCCCAGCCTCTGTGGAGCTGCAGCCCTGTCCAGCGGAGCAGCGCAGCCTTGTCAGGGCTCCCTGATGGCCAGTGGCAGAGCGAGGGGCACCACAGTGCTGGGGGGGAGCAACTGGTACCAGTTTTTCACCACATGGACACAGAAAGCTACAGTGGTGGATTTCTACAATGGAGAAGTATATTATATTGGTTTGCGGTGGGACTCCTGGAAGTACTGTGGGTTCCTGGTCCTCTGACCTGCATCTTATTTCCCGTGCAAGGGAGATAGGGCACTTGGTGCATCTGCGAGGTCGACAGTATCAGTGTATGGGCTCTATGTCCTGCTGGCCCTGGCCCACCTCTCATCAGTGGGGGCATAGAAGATTCATGTAGTGGCCCAGTGCTAGCAGACAGCCTGTTTGGTCTGTGTGTTAGCAGACAGCCTGTTTGGTCGGTTACTTGCAGACATACTGGTTGGTGTGGCAGCTGCAGCTGAAGGTTCACATGGCTTTTCCTGATGCTTTGAAGGATAATACCTGTGCAGGGATGTCTTGAGGGTATCCACTGTTCTTGGCTTCCCTTTGAGTGCAAAATAATATGGACTTGGCCTGTACTAAGGAAAACAGGCCTTTATTTTTCCTGCTACAACCTCTTCATACAGATCTGTTGGCTGATGCCTTGGGGCTGGGGGAGATGCAGCTTTGCTTGCCACATCTTTTCTATGCCCACCTGCAGGCTGTTTGCCCCAGCATGGGGACAGTGGCTAGCCATGGGATCTTCAAAGAAGCAGGGGGGCACTTCCCATGCCTTTGTTTTGTTTTGCTGACCAAATCTTTGTTAAAAGTCAAGACAAGTAATGTCTATAATCTGACACAGGCTCTTCTCTGGCATCATACTCAAAGACGGAAGCAGCTTTCATCATCTTTCTGCAAAAAGAAGAAGACTCTGAATGTTACCAAGTGATTAAAAATCAGAGAGGAGGGAATGCTGAGGACTGTAGCCAGCTCAAGAAGTCTCAGCTCTCTGTGAGCCAGGCTATATACTTTTATGTGTGTTAAGTTTAACACCTCCCAGTCTCACTTCAGCGGATTTAATTTTCTCAGAATAAATTGTTAGCATTTTTATAACTTTGACACAATTATTTTGGAGACTTCTTTGAAAGGGGGTTTTGCTTCAAAGCTCAAACAAGACCATTTGAGTGAATTTTTGGCTCTAAGCATGGATGTTGTTTTCAATGAATGTGTCTGTCGAGACCTATACAAAAAGGAAAGCTAAGCTGTCTCATTATTTTCAAATCTGCAGTGCCATCACAGTCATCCAAACTGATGGTCCTGAAAAGTAGCATCTGATCGTCACGTTTTCACATGCAGGAAAGTCAGCTGATGAAGAAAATAAGTAGACCAAGTTCAGATGGTTCTTCAGTAAAAAAAAAAAATAAATAAATAAAATACCTTGGTAGTAGCGTTTCAGCTTGCTGCCCTTACCATCCCTTGTGCATTAATTGCTCTGGATGTTAGCTTGGGCACTTCATGTCAATGATGTTCTGGAGATAGCGCATGAAAACTTTACCTTTGGGCCCATCATGCCCTACACCACTTAGGGCTTTCCAAAGCAAAACCTATGTTCTTTTGGCCAGGAAAACCATATGGGAGACAGAGCATGCAGAAAAGGTTTAGTTTTGTTTTGTTGTTTTTGTTTTAGCTTTGGAAGAGAAAGAAGTGTGTTCCTTGACTGTCTGGGGGGGGATGTGAAGAGTGGCTTTTGCATTGAATCTGTGCAGCAGTTCATCAAAATATATGGCTCTGGAATGTTATAGAAATGAATTGACACATTGATTTTAGTTGGAAAGAGGCAAACACCAACAGGGTTTCTTGTGAGTGATCATACTATAGAAGGCCAAGACGGGAAGAATGCAGTGAAACTCACTCCTGATTGAGTACTGAACGCAGTACTTCAGGTGCTCGTGGCCTTTGGTTGCTTCATGGCCTTGCTTGTTTCTTTCTTCTTTGCTCATATTTGTCACTTGTGCTTTCCCTTACTCCATTCATAATGCATCCAGCTGTTCCTTGCCTCCCTGCACCAGGAAATGCTTTCAGCTGCTCTCTAGGCCACTGGTTAGGAGTTGCACAGTCTTCACTAAGCTGGCATATGAGCCAGCATGTGAACACTGTCCTGCCAGCCAGGACCAGCTGTGGCAAAACAAGAGCATTACAGGGCTCCTGCAAGAAGGAAACTGCTGAGGTAAAAGCTTTGGTGGAGTTCAAATTATGCATCCACTGTCATTGCACTCTTCCCTGCCTTTCATTTCTCTCTCTGTATATGTACATGGAAAGTTAGCCCATTAGCTCTTAGTGGCAAAGATTGGGTACACGTTATTAGCAATAAATACCTAATCATTGTGTAACAGCACTGAGAAGAAGAGGATGCAGTGCTGGGATCTCTTAGCTCCACAGCAGGAATGCTGATGGCTCAGAGTGGTTTCACTGACTTCATTTGGGTTTGTTCCCTCACGCTAGCAGATGAAAAATCATTTAAGGTTACCATGGTGGCTCTTATTAGTGTTTTCATTAAACATCATTGGACTGTTCCCTAGGATTTTCAGAAACCTAGCCAAAAATGAGCTGTGCTCTCAACTGAATCATGAGTTGCCCAGCTGTTGAATTTCCACCTGCAGTGGGTACATCGTGTTGCTTCCCTGGCACCAGTTGGAGCAATAGCAACACAGAGGTACAGGGCAGCAGAACTGGCCCGAAGAAGCTGAGTGAACCATCAGCTGTTGTCTGGTGCGTGCAGTAGCTGTTCTGCACCTCAACTGTGTGTTAGGGGCTCTGATTTTCCTCACGCTTTTTCTAAGCCAAGTAGAAGAGCAGCATGGGAAAAATGGGAGTCCTTAACACAATCATAATTGCCTACTGAAAAACATAGAAGAATTTTTTTTACAGATAAGCAGTAAATATCGTTCAGCTCTTGACGGAGGTTGCAAATGAATGTTCACTTGAGTACTCGGAGCCCAACACTACAAAATTGCTGCTCATGCATTCAGTGCGGTCATGGTGCTAGCGTGGGTACATCTGCAGGCAGAAAGGATGCAAAACGTCAGAGAAGCTCTTGCTGTTTGCCAAAGGTCCTAAGGGAATCTTCTGTTTCATTCGGTAGTAATGCCCTTTTTGTTGACAAAAGTAAATTGATGATAGGTGAGAGGGAAGCATTTGTTGGAAAAATTCTGTTGACCCTTCTCAGATTGAATTTGACCACAGAACAGGATACCAGCAGTTGCAGAAATGATAGATTATCGTAATGACCAGAAGAATGGCCTTTTGGCATGTTTAAATGGCAATAAATTTCACTAGGAAGAGGGCAATTTAACTACTTTTGGGCAATGAGGATGCTCTTTGTTTGAGGTGTAAATAAATTGCGGTTCATTAACAGTGCACGTATTACGTTCATGGTGTAACTCTAAAGCAGGGGATGTTAATATTTAATTTAATTTAGGCAGATACGCTCTGCCTCTCTTACCTTTTCCTGACTCTGGATTGCTCAGCTTCCTGTGGCAGTGGCTGAGGTTACCTTGAACCTCCTCAGACCCCACCAGCACAGCTCCAGCTTTCCTGAACAAACCAGGATGCGCAACAAGGAGTGGGGCTTAAGCTTATGTTTCCAGATGACACCACTGTGCCCTTTGGTACCACTTTTCACCAGCAATGCCTTTTGGGAGGTGGCTATATGTGCAATTGCATAGCTGGGAGAACTGTGGAGCCAAAGCCTTGTTGGTGTGACCTACACCCGTGCACAAGCAAAGACAAGGCACTAGGTGAAGCAGATGGCAGCAGACCTGCAGTGGTGTAACTGCTGGGAGAATTTATTTCTCACCTTTTACCTTGACTCCCAAATTCCTTGTGTCCCTTGCTCATTATTTTGGCATTGTTCCTTGCTGAACTCAGCTGTTAGAGGAGAAGGGGGTTGGGGAAGAGAAATTTGACATTTTCTCAAAAAGATTGTATTAAAATCCACTTACATTTAGAGCGTGTGCTCATTTTGGAATGCTAATAAGGCATCATTTCATCAAGGTAAAGGAAGCAAAATCTAATCAAGCCAAAGACCAGCTCGTCTTGCAGTTGACTGTGTTCCTGAGACATCATTTTAAAAGGTTGCTTTTAAGTCTGTCATTTTTAGCTATGTTTAACAGAAATTTATAAATAACCGTATCACTTGGCTACTTACCTCTGCCTGTAATAAGGGAGCCTTATTTCTCTATTAAAGATTGCGGGGTGGGCTGTAAGCTTATATCCATGCTGTTATTTATACCAGCAGGCAAACCTTCCCCCAGCATCCCTCTCAGGGGGCAGGAAGGCCAGGATGTTTCCACCTCTTGGCCACCATCTTCAATAAAAAGAACTGGGCCAGGGCTACTCTTCTGGTTTGGAAAAAACACAGGTCAACAGAAGAACAACATTTAAAAGCCATGTTCTAAAGCCAAACAAATCAACAAGAAGTGGTCCTGAAAAACATCATTGCAGAGCAGGGTTCTGAAGAAATGACTAAGAATTTGTTTATGGAAAAAAAACTTCAGGCACTGTGGGCAACCCTTTCAACATCTACATGGACAGCTGTGCTTGCAAAGTAAATTACTGATGGCAATAAAGTACTGAGATTCAGGCAGCTGCCTCAAGTTGGTGCCCTTGGGTTGGCTGAGCATTTCCCCAGATCAGTACCCCAGTGCTTGGCAGGGGCTTTTGTGGTGAGGTTGAGATGTGGCTCTGAATGGTTTGTGAGCAGCTACACTGGACAGGGCACCTCCCTGAGAAAGCCTCCATCTGTACTGCAGCCTCTCAGCAACCACCTACAGTCTGCAGGCACGTGGGGGGCAGAATAACGTCAGAGATGACAAGTGGGTCAAGGCCCAGCATAACGGTGTAACTGAGGTATGCCTTTGGTGTCACACCTGGATAAAAAAGATAAATCCGGAAGGCATCATGGAAACAGGGAGAGTCAGTGTGAGTTTCCTGGCATACTCTGTGTTTTCCTACCGGCATGCACCTGTGCAGTTTTCCACATCAATCCCTCCAGCTTTTCCCTATTTCTGCTACCTTGTAGATAGCTTCCCAATGGGCACTGGTTTCAGGAGGGAGCACATCTTGAGGGTTACACTGGTTTCTGTGCCAGATAGGGTGAGACATGTTTCTGGGAAGGTTGCTAATCCACCCCATGAGGGTACAGCTGCAAAGCTGAATGGCGCTGTTGTGATCAGGCATCACTGCTGCACCTAACTTTTCTGCTGCGTTTGGCTGTCTTTATCAGGGCTCAATTGGTTCTTATCAATACCTGTAGACAGAATAGAAGGCATCAGGAATTTTCTATTCCTGTTTTACTGCTTGAACAAGAAATTGGGAGAGTTCAATGATTTGCCCCTTCTCTCATCTAAGATGAATAACAGACCCAGAGGGGATGTGCAGTTTTCATGTCTCCATCCAGGTCAGGCTCTTGGCCACAGGAGCACTTTCATCTTCCATTTTCTTTGGCCACTTACGCTTTTGAAGGTCTCTCACCTCTCTGTGTGTTTACTATTTTACCTCTACAGCCGGCAAAATTAGCATTTTTTTTTCTTCAGTGATTAAAGTCAGAGTTTGAAGATTGCATTAAACTGCAATTACAGATGGCTCACTGAGATGCCTTCATTTTAGTTCCAGTGAAGAAGAAAACATCATTGGCAGTACATTCTTTTGATTTCTTCCCTTTGTGCCCATTGCCTGCTTAAGGTTGGTACCCTCTAAAGGGTCAACATTGTGATTTTTTGTTGCAGTAGCATATTGTGGAAATGCTATTAATGCATGTTAAAAGAGAAAGAAGCACAGCATATTGCATTGTTCTCATTTTGAGAGAAGAGCAATACTGCCAGCTCTGAGTGCTTTCTGAGAAACTGAGTAGGAGGGAAAACCATTCAGTAGCGGATGCCTATCCTGACTCTATCACTTCTCCCTCTCAAGCCTACTTTTTATTATTTATTATTTGTATTAGTGATTATTTATATTCACTATCATTTATACTTCTAAGTTTATTTATAGTTATAACACACTCATTATACAATATTAACCAATCTATAACACTGTCATTGATGGCTGTTTTTTTCATTATCCTTCATGAATATTTCAGTGTAGTCTGCTTGATTCTTCTATTTTAGAAAAACTTTCAGAAGTGCTATGTTGTCAAGTCCTGTGAATACTAAGCTACCCATCCAAATGTTGTTGATTTCGTCTCCTCAGGCTTTTTTACGCGTGTTACAACAAACGCATTGCGTGGATGCACATGTATACTGATAGGAAGCATCAGCCATATGCTTGGAGCCGTGTTGTTATTGAGCAGCGCATGGTTTAATTACCTCCTACTTGGGAATTTAAAATGTGAGGATTGAAGCTTGCCTGTTTTTGTTGTTTGTTGTTTGCTTTGCTTTGTTGTTTTTTTTTTTTTCTGTTTGTTTTTTTTGTTTGTTTGTTTGTTTTTGTTTGTTTGATTTTTAAGAGCAATGCAGGCTTTGATTTAGTGATGGGATTTCCTAGGCAGTTCCCTTTCTGAAATGATCTGACATTCACTACTGCTCTTTCTTCATCCTCAGGAACAGCAGCACGGCTTTGTTGGATCAAACGTGCTGGGCGTAGCATCTTGACAGTGTAAGAGGATAGGAACAAAGCTATGCTGTGGTCAGTTCAGAGATATGCTGCCTCGGTTTTGTTACAACTTAGGTATTGCCTGGGCCGGGAGGGTTTCTTCTCTTGCAGAATGATTCAAGCATTGTCCAGCATCAGGTGCAGAGTATTTTTGGCTCTGTACACAGTACAGTGAGACAACAATAGTGACTACAGTTAAAACCACCCTGCGGTTGCAGGACTGCTTTTATCAAGTCACAGGTTATCAAAATGTCTCATTAAGCAAAAGGCTGTTAGCCTAGTCAGTAACTAGAAGAAAAGTTCTCTCTTCTCCCTCTCTGAAATTGCTCCTGTGTCTGCTAGAACATGAAGTACCTCCTAGAACAGCCGTATTTCACCCAACTAGAGATTTCTCCCTTGCTGCTCTCACATACAGCCACGCTCTGTAGCAGTGTGAGCTTTGGAGCAGGAGCCTTTCTCAGGCCAGAAACCTCTGGCTTGAGGGTGATGTCCAGCACAAAAAACAGGATATTGTTTTCTGCATGCACTTTCCCTACCTCTTCTCCATGGGTGCCTGCAGGGAGCCATGGCCACCCCTGTCTGCCAGGGCGTCATGCCTCCTGCTCAGCAGGATGCCGTGCTGCCTTTGTCACCATTCTGCAGGCAGACCGCGGGGGACTGGGCCTGTGGGGAGCAGGGTCTCTGTCTGGCTGCTGCCGAAGCCTCTCTCAAAGTGGCTTTGCAGGAAGGTGGCTTGGGGTGGCTGCAGAACAAGGGGAAGGAGCACTGCACCGATGTAAGCATGCCACGGTCCAAGCGTGCCAGCCGTATCGGCACTATAGACCAGATGTGTGCTTTGCAAATTAATTAAATGCCTTTTGAAATGCTTTTAAGTAAATGAGAGTTAAATTCACACTAATTACATTAGCCTTGGTGGAGAGCACTGTCTGTCGGGGGCCACCTCAGCATGGTTTTGGGTGTGCTGGGTGCATGTAGCCAGGTTCCTCCATCACAAGAGACAGGGGCCAGGGGTGCCGCCAGGACCCCCAGGGCTGGGAGCAGCAAGGGCCCGGACGGGGCTGAGGGGGAGCCCGGGCACAGCACGAGGCGGCCTCTACGGCACCGGGGCTGCCCGCTCCATCTCCGCCTGCTTTCTCCTTTCAGATGGCACTGTGACAGAAGATTAATTCAAGTCAGCTGCTGAAAATAATTATTGCATTATGGGAGCAGTAATCATTGTTTAGAACATGATTAAATATGTCTGCATCTATTGACTCTGCCTATGATTTATGTATTTGTTTAGTCAATAGTCTAATGTAAATGATGTAATTAATTATAGATGGTGGTGTCAGGTCATTGGTAAAAACAATCTGATGAGAACAAGGCCCTGTTTTTTCCTGACAGATGCGGAGGGAGGGCAGGAGGGACGGGCAGAGTTGAGGGAATTCCAAGGGAACTTTTTCATGTGTGAATGGCGGCTGGGATCTCAATTTGCATGTTGTCTTTCTCTTGTTCAGCATTCGTTTAGAAATTGAAATAACTTGTTAAGCAAAGGGGAAGGGAACACATGATTGCAAAGAGGACACCTGGGAGTAGTGACGGCAAGCAGCTAAAGAGCCAGCTGCTCCCTAACACGAGAGAGCGTGCCACTATCATTTACCGCTTCATAAAATTAAATGTTTTCCAAATTAAATCAGTAGGCAGCATGCAGCAAGACCTACTATCTCTAATAACAATTTTTCAATCAATATTGGGGGCCCTGCTGATCTGGAATTGGAGCGGAGGAGCCTGGGATTGGCTGGGGGAAGCGGACGGGGGGGGAGGTTCGTGTACTGCAGCTTTCAATCAGAGCAAAAGTTAAAATATATATATATGCATGGTGGATTCTCCATCACAGTGAGTCTATTCCCCATAGATTTTTCTCTTAACTGATAATTCGGTCAGTCACATTCCTCAGAGGGAGGTCACGGGTCACCCCAGCCCCTGTCAGGCCTCTGAGAAACCATTTCCATTTTAATGCCACAGCTATAATCTATCAAAGATGTGATGTACAAGATACAATGAATTTAAGTGGTCTTCATATATCACAGAGCTTTCATGCCTTCACCTGGGTAATAGTCTGAATTACTCTCCCTACCTCACAATCTGTCACCCCCAGTAAAATAACTGCCACGCCAGTGTTAATGGCAGGTTTGTCCAAATTGGAGCCGGGGTAGCCAGAGACATTATACATCATAAACTTTAGCATTCACCGCTTAGCCTAGCAGTGTCAACAGTTGAAAATTATTCCTTAAATACTTCTACGGGGCTGCTCAGCTCACGTTTCTATTGATGGGAGCAGGAAGGAGTGGCACTGCAGCGACACAGGGGACATCTGCTCGTGAAATAGCACAGCGGACACTTGCGTGTGGGGCGGGTGCGTAATGCAGCTGCATGGGGCCGGCCCAGCCCTGTTCCTCGCCACAGGCCTCAGGGGGCCCCTGAGCTGCGGGGGCTGGTGTTGGTGGAGTTGGAAAGAGCTGAAAACTGGGCCGCTTTCCATGACTTAGTCTTTAGGGCTCTAAGCAAAAGTAAGCAGCAAGGAGGCTCCTAACGTTTGGGTCCTGCTGAGCAGCCCCTTCCCCATCAAGCCGCCACTCGAGAGCTGCTGCCCATGGCGTGTTGGTTGATGCATGGCAGCTGGGTCAGGAGAGAAGCAGTGGGGGCAGCATGTATGGGGTTCTACCCTTGCTTTTACTTTCAGATTTGTTTCATCTTAATTCAAGGGACTGATGGTAATTCGAAGTGGCGAAGTAAAGGTGGAGTGGGATTTTGGTAGCATGGGCTCTGTGGGAAGAGAGAGTCCCTCTCTGCTGGCATCAACAAACAGGCGGATTGATAGAGACAGTGTGCACAGCGATAAGGTGTGAAACCACCTGGCAAAGATTTTCCTGTGGGAAAACTGCCCTTACCTTGTAAAAAAAAATAAACCGGCGGCTGCAGTTTTTGCATGACCCTGGTGTTTGCTCGCTTCAGAAGTCACAAAGCACTTCTCAGCCCTTCTTTTGGCCAACACAAGCCAAGCTAGACACTGTGGTTTCAGCCCAGTGTCTTTTGCCTGTTGAGGCTCCACAAACCTGTCTCCTTTTCGATGTTAGTGCATCAAATAAAATAGTCTCATTTTTTCGATGTTAGTGCATCAAATAAAATATTTGCTAAGTTGCATTCTCCCCTAGATGTTTTCAGAATATTTACAGTGGGAAGAAACTGCCGCACTGTCTCTGGTAAGCAACATGCACAGGGCTCATTGCAGCACCAAGGAAGTACCTAAATAAAAGATTTTTTTTTTTTGTAATCTTTTTAATGGAAGAAAACAATTAAATCCTCTAGCCTCACCAGGACTTAAGTATGTGCTTAATTTCAAGCACATCATCGAGTACTTTCCTAAATCAGGATCTTGATTTCCAACATTATGCTTTTTTAACCTGGGTTATCATTTACAATACATTGAGCTATTTTCTCTTTTGACATATTATGCTGATCTATGGCTTGGCTTTAATTTTGTCCTGTTAAGTAGAAACCCACTTCATCATGAAATATGTTCCTCATGCTTTCTCCTCCGCCAGGAGAGAAAAACATTGATAAACATCACGTGGCAGCCATTTCTCAAAGCTTCCTACAGATCTCAGAAAAGGAGAAGTAAAATAAATACTAAGTGACTGCTGCTTGTTAAAGTAGATGCTGACTACATGAAGGAGTAAGTGGGACTGGATATTAGTGGGAATAGACCGCAGCAAAAGGATTTTCTTCCTCTGCCTTTCTTGCACCCAGCATGTAGGAGGCTGTGGGGAAAATCATTTGACCTCAGTTCAGGTAGAGATGGAATAAAGTGCTGATGTCTCTCACATCTGACCATACTGTGTCCTGTGAGGCACAGGGCTTCCATGAAATGCCATGAGCAGTAGTGACCTCTCCCAAGCGCTCCTACTGAGTGTAAACAGTAGACTTTTTAGAGTAAATAGTTTGTTATTCCACCAACATTGAACTAAAAATTTCCCTCAAAATTTCAGGTGAAACTTGTTGCCTGGGAGGATTGTAGAAAACAGAGTTAAGCCAGATTTAGTCAAGTTGTAAGGCAGCATCTGCTAGCATGGGCTCACAGCCATAATAGCACAGCGCACCAGAACTGCCTGTGTTTGTGTAACCTCTGAATCTGCTGCAGCTTGCCCTGACTAATTCTTATGTGTCCCAAACAACCCTTGTTTCAGAGAAACTGGAATCTGCTGCCCATTGTGCAGCTGAGGAGAGCTGTTTGAGCTAAAGAACAATATTGGCACAGAAACAAATGGCTTTGAACTGACCGTGAATAAATTTGAGCAATTACATTATTTTTAACCAGCAGAGGAATGAGACTCTGGAAGAGCCTTCTAATAGGAAAAGAAGGAACTGAAGCCCTAGCTAGCTTTAAGATGAAGCTTGATCGGTTTATGAAGACAATTATATGATACTGTCCTCCACAGCACTCTCCATTACTGCAGGCTGGGTTCCTGTGCCTCCTTTGTCTCTTCCATCCCCAAGCCCGCAGACAGCCCAAGTCCATTTCCATCTCTCCCACAGGCAATACAGCAAGCCCATACCTGCAGTCAAGTGGGGCTGTCCCTGGCCCAGTGCTGGAAGGAACCGCAGGTGTCCTGGCCTCCTGCCGCCCTGCTCTGCTTTGCCCTCTCCTTGCTCAGCAGCCCCTGCTAATGATTTTGTGCCACTGGGAAGGACGCCACTTGTTCTTGCTGTAGCGCTGTCCCCCTGTGTCTGTCTTCTTCTCAGCCTTCTTCTCAGGTGAGCAGAGGATATTGGTGCCTTCTGAATGGTCCCAGTGGAAGCAGGAGCTTGTAGCTTCTGCTTGCACTGGCAAACACGTGTCTGGAGGCTGTTGAGCCCCTGCTGCAACCAGTGGCAGCAGTCACAAGGGGCCCGTGCCTTTGTTTTTATCTCTAATGACGGGTCATTCCGTGGTTGTAAGTTTGGGCAGATCACTGAGGGGCATCACTCCAAAGTGTATGGGTGATGGCAGTACTATGAATTGCCCTGGGACACTGAGTGCCCCACATTCCTGGCACCAGCAGTGAATCTGTACTGGGAAGGATGCTGTGCACTTATTGACAGTGCAGGCGATACCCATCCTTATTGTGTGTCACTTATAGACAAATTCACCTTGCCTTTCTCCTAGATGGGCTCTGCATAGATGTACATTAGCACTTCAGAGGAAGCCTGGGAGAACTCATAAATGATGAGGCTGCAAAAATTTAAGTATGAAAAAATCACCCCAAGCTACTGATAAAGAAACAAATTCAATTTTCCCCAAGTCAAAGACATTTTTATTAGGAGCTTAATACTTCAACATGGTGCAGATATACAGCATATACACTTTTTCCCAGAATTTCACCCTTAGTTCAGATTAGAATTTGCCCATAAAGCTCCAGTAATGTTTTTCTTTTAGTAGTGACACTTAACAAAATAATTAGGCAATTAATTGCCTAACTCCACAAGGAGCAGCAATTATTTATTTTCCTTAAAACATGTAAAAAGCTGTGTCATTTATTGATAGAGAGTCGCATAATATTCCATGGCAGAACAGCCCTCTGGAGACATTACTCTATATGCTGTGAATGCATTTTGAGAATAATAAACAAAACTCAGCTAAATATTAAATGGGCTCATTCCTGTACTTAAAAAATACTACCATTCATTACAATTATTTATTGTTTATCAGTGCACAGACGACCACAACCTGGCAAGAATGGCCCAGCCTGTACCCGCAGGAATTTACAATCGGGAGCTCCATGCTGCCACCAGTACCAGAGCGGCTCTGCTCATGCAAGCTCCAGTTTGACAGGGGATGTGAGCACACACCTGGCTTTCACCAAGGCCATGTGCCCACAGAAGCCAGGGCTTACAGCAGCACACATTTTAAAAGCTTGCTCAGTCCAAGCTGGACTGCTTTGGGTCTGCCAGAGGCTGATGAGAGGGCAAATGCACAGGAGAACTCCAGCTGAAGTGGTCACAAGTGCCAAACTGTTGCAGCATGCTCAGAGCTTCAGGGCAAGTGTTATGCTCTTCTCAAGGTGAGGGTTGGCAGAGGTGGGAATTGAGGTGCTCCCAGGACCATTGCTACATTTAATCAGATGCTGCAGCTGACTTCTAGGCAGGGTGTTGTGTGCAAGGTGCTTATCTGTACCACAGATGCTGTCTTGCTTTTGTTGCTGTGAGTACCTGGGTGTATATTTACCATTTAAAGTTCATGTAACTCAATGTTGCATTCCAACAGTACATTCTCTGATTTTTGCTGCTTAATTTAGCCTATACAGTCTTCATCCTAGAAGTAGCTGAGCATTGAATTTATTGACTTAGGGTGGTGCTGTCATGGCTATACTTGAGATGCTGTATTGATGCACAGAGTTTTCCAGGAACCCATGAAAACAATCTGTGCTCTGAGAAACCCAGGGGCTTACCTCCCAGCAGAAGGGGAGAAATGCCGTGGCTGCTGGTGTGCCCCTGCTGCTGAGGTGCCAAATGCACAAGTAACAGCTACTTTTCTCCCCGTCATCTTGGTGAGAGCTGAGCAGGGTTGTAGAGGGGCTTGGTGGCTGAGGAGAGGGATGAGGTCTGGGCACCAGTCACATCCCACCACAGCCAGCTGGAGCTGGGACCAGTGGAGGAATTCCAACCTCCTGATTTCCTTGCTGGCATTGGGTGCAAAGTTGTGCTCAGCAGAGCTGGCCCATGGGGAGGGAGCCAGGCCAGCAGGAGGAGGGCGATTGGAGCCATGGGGAGGAGGCTTTGCAACACTGCTTCATTGGGTTGAGGAGCTTCAGCTGCAGCCTTGGGTCACCGGGATGTAAAATCCCAAACTCCTGGCTGGTGGCAGGTCTGAAAATCAGAGCTGAGTGGAGGAGACACAGCAGCAGAGGCATTGCCACTGAACTACACAGTGAGCAGGCTTGCAACACATTTAATTACCAGCCGATATTTTCTTCTCAAGAAAGCCACCAAAAAGCCTAGTGACGCTATAACGTGCCATGGTGATGGTCTTGTGCAGTGCATTTTTGTATTTCGTTTTGAAACAGAACTGTTTTTTTTTCTGTGAACATCCCTTACAAAATGATACCGAATGTTGAGAACATAACCTTACTCAGCATGTGGAGCTGAATGCCAGTTTGTCAGAAGTGAAATGTTTTGATTAGATCATCCTTAAATTGTTCCAGAGCTTTATTTTGCGCAGAATTTGGCAGCGCTTCCCCTGGCATGAAGCGAAACCAAAATCTAGAGCCTTTGCATAGTGCACATCTGTCACCATGCAACTCCTACAGATATATTTTTTTTTTCTATTCTCCCCAGATAAAGAGGAATTTTATTTTAAACCTGGTCTTTTAAATGCCTGAAAAAATAGGGCAGTCATGGCTTTAAACAAACTTTATTTGGGCGCTTGACTGACTGGCAATTGTGGGCAATCATTTTAGCTGTCACAAGGCCTGGAGAAATGTGTGAGAGCTCTTCCATGAAATGTTTATATTTCATAAACAAAATGATGTGCTTAACAGTCAGAGTGATGGGAGGGTTCCGGCTAATGCATTTTCCAATGTGTGGGGCAGATTATTAATGCGCTCCAGTAGCTGTTAATTTCAGTTTGCCGGAATGATTTATGGGGAGGTAAAGGAGAGAGACATAATCTAATTGAGATCAGAATCACTGTTCTAGGAGAGGAGCACCAGCACGGGCCCCAGCCACAGCAGAATGATTAATATCTAATAAGCAAATAATCCGTTAAATTATTATAAACATTACTTCTGACAACTCTTTTGTTGCCAGTGGGGAGTGCAAAACAGGCAAACAATATTAACAAAAGCCTAGGTAAATTTTCCGGGCACTTCCATTCTGTTACACTGAGATAAATGTCAGACAGTGGGCAGAAACAACACATCCTGTTAGGAGAGAACATGTGCCCTGATCAGTCGGGCTTCAGTGCTTCAAGCAGGGAAGTGTTTAGGCTAGAATACGAACAACAATCGAATGGTCAGTGGGGAATCAATCTGGAAAGGGAATAGAGCGACAGCAAAAAGTCCCTTACTGTCTGTGTGCTCCCCAGAAGGGCTTCAGCCCCACTGCCTGCTCCCCACCACCCCATGGGAGATGGAGGGGCTTAGGCGATTGGCATCTTGGCAAGGGTTGGTGGCCCCACGCCACCATGACTTGTGTGTTTGTCCGTGTGCTTGCGGTGGGTTTCCTTGGCCCAGGCAGGCACTTCGGTTTAGTCTTTCATGGGCTGCACATGGGGAAGCAGCGTAAATGATTTTGGCTCTGTGCAGGGTGTTGATTGTGCCTACGGGTGTTTGTGCCTGAGCGCCCGTGAGCACTTGACATTGCTTTTAAAAACATGGCTTGTGGAGCCCAGAAAATCTGACGTGGTGCAACAGAGAGCTTTGGGCAAAGTCCTTCTTGCCTCAATTTCCCTTGCAGCAGGACTGTTCGCAGGAGCACATACAGTAGGGAAAGTAGGAACACCCAGCCTACCTGCAGTTCCCTTGCACTGTAGAGTAGAAAATGTATATTTTGGATTAGTCGGAAACAAAGGTACTTTATTTTTCAGCAGATGAGACAAGATCTGTCAAAATTCTTGTGGGATCAAACAGAATGTTTTCCTAGACTCAAAATGAAATATTTCATTCAGTTTCAGGCTTTTTATGATCAAATTAAATATGTTTTAAAGCAGTATTTATTTCCAACTAAAAAGCACGAGCATGCTGAAAACTATTAACCAAATGTTAACCAAAATTTTTCCACAAGCCGAACGTGGATTGAGGAAACCCTTGGGTGGAATCACAGAACAGTTGAGCCAAAGGAATCTCTGGTGTCTTCCCTCACAGTGGAGCGGGGCAGAACTGCTCAGGGCCTTGTTCAGTGTGACAGTCTCACCATGGACAGACATCCCGCAGCCTTTCCAGGCCCCTGTTTGCCACTCAACTACAACCACTGTAGAGAGACTTCTCCTTGGACAAACAGGTCATTCCCTCTCCTCTTATACAATGTGCACATAGATTGCTTTGCCTCTCTTTTGATTTCTGCTTTATCCTGCCCTGCTTTGCCACAGCCTGGCAAAGAGCAAGGAGGTCTGGAGAGCACCAGAGCTGCATTGCTGGGGCTCCAGACAAGCCCTCACAGGAGGATCTGGGACATGTAGAGCTGGAACCTGCAAGGCTGTTCCTCCACTAGCACACCCCAGGGCAGTTTTGAAAGGCCTCATGCTCAGTTCGGTCAAGTGCCCTCTATGGAATCCTTTCAAGCTCTTGTGCAGCTCTGTTGGCTGCATCCAGACGAAGTCATGTAGGGCTTTTCATGAGAGTTAGCCCAAAATAGCAGCAAGTGCTGCTTTTGTCTAATGCAGGAAGAAAAAAAAAAATGTTTAAGAACAGTTTGTCTGCTGGAAGTATGATCCTTGCAGAGCTGCCAAGATCAGCGAGTGCTTGGAGGTGATCACACTTCTGCCTAAGCGACAGCCATAGAAATTATAATTGATTTTTGGTGGCTGTAATTTGTCCTTTGGGACTGAGTAACCAGCAGCAGAGCAGGGTGCACGAGCTCCCCATGGTGTCAGTAAGGGAGTGGCCGGAGCTATCTTGCCTATGCCCTGTAGACTTGCAGTGATGAGTGTGCCGTTACTGGAAATTGTTGTCACCTCTCTGCAGAAAATGACCGTGTAACCATTGCAGGACTTGCCCTTCATAGTTGTGCACCCCTCCCTAGGACGGACTCTGAAATGAAGCAGTCTTGAGTCATGTGTTATTTTTGTTTATTAAAAAAAAAAGTGCAAAAGTTCCAAAATAGGATCTGGATTAAGACCAGCGAAGAACCTAAAACAATCAGTAAAAGAGAAAGTAGCTTGATTCCAGCTTTAAAAAAGACCTAATCCTCAAATAAATGATAATAAGATAAACAGCAAAACTTTGTCTTTTGGCTCATACTTTTCTAAACAAAAGTCTGCTTTTCATTAACCAGATGAATACATCCAAAGAATGAGCCACAAGCTTTGAACTGGAGTGCAGGAACTCCTGTTCTGAGTTGATGTTATTGATCTCATTTGCAAGGAACTTCCTTTCTTTTGCTAATCCCCCCACTCTAGTTTTTAATTATTATAAAATCATCATCGTGATTATGAGGGCTGTGCTTGCAGAGAGAAAAACACAGCATCTCTCAATTTCTTGCTCGAAGGGATGCCTCTCTGAGATGAACCCACAAGCAGAGCTTGGTTCAGTGTTGTCAGATGCAGCAAGAAATCTCCTGTCGGCACACACCTCTGCTGTCTCTTCTGTGTGTCCCAAATCAAGCTCTTTTGAGGAGGGCACAGAAAAATTGAAAAGCATCTTTCCACGCTTGCTCTTCGTCTGTCCAGCTCCTTCTGCTGCTGTCATTTATACGAGTTTGCCGTAATGAAGTGCAATGTAAGCATCTTGTCAGAAACCTTTCATTGGAGTGAGAGATAAGGCTGCCTTGTGTTTGACTGTCCAATGAGCAGAACCAGGGCTCCAGAGCAGACCCAGCCACATCCCTCCCCACAGGAGGACCCCCTGTAGCCTGCCAGATAACACCGTGGTTGTGCTAGGGGCAGATGCCATACACATGGGGTCAGCGAGCAAGCAGTACCTTCTGCCATCCAGCAGGCCCTGACACCAAGTCTACGGAAGCCAATGGAGAGACAGACTGAACAAGATCGGGCTCTTACCACTGCCTCTGAGTTTGAACAGCTGCACGCTGAAGCCTATGCTGACATTCCTTTATGGGAAAGTCTCTCCTAGAGTTGAGTGTCCCCTTCGGTTCCTCGCCTTGGAATTGCCCAGAGCTTTCTTTCCCTTTTATGCTGAGTTCGGATTCCTTGGATCCCTGAGGTAGGGAGACTGATGGCTTCCTAAAGGTCAATGAGAAAAATAATTGAGGTTTAAACTCTTTAATGGGCAACACTGTGAAACATGCACAAATAGTGACGTAAATGGCAAGAACATACATATTTTCCTCTTAATAGCAAAGAGCATTCAGCTGCAGTCAGGCACTGGAAAAGTTATTTGAAATCATACCCCTTTCTTTCTGAGTTAATTGAGCCTGTGACCCAGTGTGCTGCTCATCCTAATATTAACTCTGAGAAACTTTTCTTGTAATCATGTGGAATCTCTGTTTATTATTCTGGCTGTTGCACTTGGCTCCATTCCCTGTATGCACCATGGTGGGATGCTAGCAGTTAGCCATGGAGAGCACCACGCAAATGCTCGGGCACCGCCTCCCTAGTGCCAGGCATGTTTTGCAGGCTTTATTCTGCTCTGGAGTTTAAACTCCCGTCTGAGATGTGCTGCAGGCCAGGGATAATGGAGGAATATCTCAGTCTGCTACAGGAATGCTGTACAGGAATACATATGTTTGAGGGAAGTCATTCTCACCAAGCCTTTCTCCCCCTGCCATCTGGTGCAGATGTGGCTCAGGCATTGCCTGGTACCGCGTGGTGTCCTGGACAGGGGCGTTTGGTGGTCTGGCCTCAGTGCTGTTCATAAAAATAAAATAAAATTAAAAAACACATACAAAAAAACAACAAAACAAAAAACAAAAAAAAAAAAAACAAAAACAAACCAAAAAAAAAAAAAAAACACGAGAGCTAGAAGCCAGAAAACAAACTCATGAAAGCCACTGCTGCCCATTGAGCACATCTTGTCTTACTGATTGCTGCTGTTGGCCTCTAGGACTTGAATTGGGCCCTACAGGGCTAGGTGAAGGTGAAACTCAGCACCACCTGCCACAACCCCTGTATGAGTGACTTGGAGCTAGGATTTTCCCTTGTGACACCATAATCCTCATATGCAAGCCACAGATATTGACAAATACCATCTTTAATTTACATCACTACACACCAAGACAAGAGCTGCCTGGACTGGTGGGAAAAGCCTGAAAACATCTGATGGTAAGCACAGACCCAAGTGAGCAGAAGGCTCCTCTGACATTGTAACCACCTGCTACCCATGCAGGCAGCTTGTCCATTGCCCAGTGATACCCGCGAGGGTCAGGTCTCATTGGCACGAGCCATGAAGTACAGACATTAATTCCAAGCACCTCCAAAACTTCCTACATGTTTAAGTCTCTTCCACATAAGGTCAGAAATCTTCAGCCCTCAGGTGCTCTGCAATATTCCTTGGCAGGACTTCATCTTCCTTCCAGTCCACGTCCAGAAATAGCCACGTAGCAGGACTTGTGTAAACAGCTGACAGTTTCAGAGGACCCAGCAACTTGGTTGGGGCACAGGCATTTGATCTTCCATGTTAAAAATCCTGGAATGAAGAACCAGGTAGGCACAGGCTTGTCTTCTAAATAATGATGTTTAGATTTACTTTGCCATGTTTCTCTAGCCCCTAAAACCATGCCAGGTCTCATTTCCCACATGGGTTTGCCAGAGTGGGGCTTTGGCCTTCAGTCCCATGAAAGATACATTCCTCTCTTATCTCCTAAATATTTCGTGTGGCATAGGTGACACCAGAGCAAAGAATGTGTGAAGTAATGGCAACCTTTAGGTTATCAGACCTGGGAACAGAGGCCTCTTTATTTACAGCGCGTCACGTTTAACTTCCTAGTGCATATAGAGAAAGTGAGGAAAGCATGTTCAAAACACACACCAAATACTGCTGCATTACCCTCCAGGATTAGCTCCCGATGGGACAACACAGGGCCGCCCTGCTTTAGCTCCAAGGGCATCAACAAATGAAATGGTGTTTAAAATGTGACTGGTATATCAAGGAAGGCTCTGTCAATAAATTCATCTGTCAGTTGCAATACTAAGCTGCATTGCAGGAATTTATTTTGTTATATAGGCACCGGCAATACATGACCAGAGTCAATACAAAGTATGCATTGTCTTAGTTTAGTAGCCCAGAAATTAATGATTCAACACAGCTTGGTTTGGTAATTGAAAAACAATCATTTGTTTGTGTCGTGCAGACGGGAGAGGAATGCCCAGTATTTCAAGCAAGGCCTCCAATCTGCCACTGCCTTGAAACAGGGAGTGTTTCAGGGAAGCAGTGCCTGAGGAGCAAAGAGTACCCCGCTCTTGTTCCCCGGCCACCCTCCCCACAGCATGTGCTGGGCTCCACTGGGATGTGGACGTCAGTGTTGTTGTCCTCCTGAAAGGAAACTTTGGAGGGCTGCTGCTGTGGGAACTCAGACCACAGATTGGGCAGTACCTACCGTTCCTGGTTGTGCCTGGGGAAACCGCGTGGTTTTGTGCTAACACGCCTGTGTCCCAGGCAAGTCACTCCTGCAGTACCAGGTGGAACTCAGGCTACAGGCATCAACACCCAGCGTCATTTGCAGTCCAATGGAATATGTAGCAACTCTAAAGGAAGTTGGGTTTGACCTTTACAATACAGAAATGTAGTTTCTACAAGTATAGTTCTTCCTACTCTTAAACTGTTCCCATTGTAAATTATGGGGCTAACAGCTGGCTTCCAATGAAGTCAGCTATTAATTGTATGATCACTACCCTGCCTTGTGTAAATCAATGTGAGAAATGAGCAGTCTCCTCCTACAGCACAGAATACAGAGACTGCACTGGGAGGTAATTTAAGGGTGAATGTCAGCTCACTTGGAAGGGCTTCTTTCCTCTGCAGGAAACGAGACAACCAAGAAAAACCTTACTCTGGAGAAGCTTTCCTTAGTCCCTACAGGAGCTGAGAGAAAAATCTCATGGCCCTGGCAGTGAAACAAAACTGGTGCTGTTGTTCTCACACACATAGCTTTGTTGAGATAAGTTATTTTCTAAGTCTTCCAACCTTGTTGCTAGAGATGACACTATATACCAGATTATATCCTTGAATCAAGACTGTAAATTCTCAAGAATTTGGCATTCTGCATTGTGTTCCTCATCTAGACTAACTTTGCTGCTCACATTATGCTAGCAAAGGTAGTTGTATTATTTCAGTTTTCAAGCAGTATGCCTCAAATTGGGATACATCACACTTAGTTCATGTTCCAGTAGGTACTAGGAAACTGAGAAATGTGTGTTGGTTGTCTGGTAGGGCTTACACGTGCAACCCATAGCGCAGGCCCTGTTGCTGGCTGCGTTACCTGAGAGCTGAGTATCCATTCTAGGCTGCTGGTGCTCTCTTGTTATTTCTCACCTGCAGCTGCAAGGAAGAAATGGTCAGTGAATTGAATGGCAAAAGCTGTATTTCAGACTTTTTTTCCAGAGTGAGCAAAATCCAGATGTCACATTGCTGGTTTTGCCCTTCAGTGGGAGTTTTGCCTGGAGTGGAGGGCTTGTGAGTGTCAGACCCCATGCCATGCTGGTCCTGCTGCCAGGCACAGCGCTGGTCCTTGCTGTCCAGTCCCATGGGCAGCCTCGCAAGCTGACTTCCCAGTTTTCCCCACATTTCGTTCATGACCTTTAGGTAGAAGCTGACAGAGCTAACGCTCTGCAGTCAACAGTTATTTCTGCCAGCGAGGGCCTGCCCAGTCTGCTTTGGCAGTTCAAGGAGAAGGGAAATAAGAGAAAACAATCAAGTTTTAAGTGAACCACTGTGAAGTAGCAGAGCATAACTGCACAAACCTTGTTTTCAGGAGAAGATTGGATTATCTGTATATTGTACCATAAATGGGTTAGGAACACAAAGAGGAGATGCCCTGTTCACTCTCTCTCTCTCTCTCTCTTATTTTTTTCTTGTTTCCTATC
The DNA here is from genome assembly GCF_964211825.1 of Aythya ferina. NCBI lineage: Eukaryota > Metazoa > Chordata > Aves > Anseriformes > Anatidae > Aythya > Aythya ferina. Next base: position 76,962,092 of record NC_140300.1, read on the forward strand.
TTTATTTCTGTGTTGGTTTTTTTGTTTGTTTGTTTTTTGTTTTGTTTTTGTTTTGTTGTTGTTGTTGTTGTTGTTTGTGTGTGTGTGTGTGTGTAGAATTCATGTGTCAGGAAATCTTTGACAAATATTATTTCCATACTTAAATTGAACAATGAATTGAAACTGGCAAAGGAAAAGGGGAAGAGAATATCTTCTGTAGCTGTGTCTTTTAAATTGCTTTATCTATTGGTAGTTCTGTCCCATGCTAAATGCAATTTCAACAATACAGAAAGTACAGACTGAAAAACTGAGCTCTAATTAAATCAGTAACGTTTCATTATTTCATGTGAACAATGCGAGTCTAAAGTGATCTGTCCGCAGAAAAATTAAATGGAGCTCTATGTGGAAGCCTGCCGTTTTGGATGGATGTCACATCCCACGTTCACAGCAGGGCCCACAGTGGGGAGCAGTCCCCCAGCAGTGGCATCCCCGCACTCCTCTCACAAGCACGAGGCTGCAAGCTCCTTCTGCTTTGCAGCCACGGTACCAGCATAACATGATGGATACAAGAGCGATTTCCCTGCAAGGACTTCAGCCTCCACTGAGTTAACAAACGGGTCTGTGCATTCGATTAGAGGTGAGCACACTGGAAAGGTGCTCAGTTAAGTGGTGCTGAGGGCACTTGTGCATCTCTGCATCTCCCATCACAGTGGGTACGGACTGGCACCTGCTTCCCCATCTGATTCAAAATCTGCATGCTCATGATGCCTTTTCTTGGCGGCTGTCTTGTATGGGGCCCTGAGTGGCATAGAATAATAGCATGGTTTGGCTGTGGTTTTGGAGATTGGCGGCAGCTTGCACGGGAGCCCAGGGGAGAGCATGCTGTGGGAGGGGAGGGCTGTGCCCTATGTGCTGTGCTTGTGAGTAGTGCACGCTCGCTTTTAAGCTTGACATGAACACTTGGTGCCATTTAGTACCCTTCACCCAAAAATTAGAAAAGCCTGTGCCCACTGCATTTCATCCTTTCTGCAAGTGACATTGTTAGCATTTTTAGCAGTGGGGAGACAGAGCTGTGCTGGCTAACCAGCCCTGTCAGAACCTCAGAGCTTGCAGCCCTGCCACTGCCCCAGTCCCTGTTCTTCTGGTAACAGAGCATGCACACCAGTGCCAGGCAAGGGAAGAAATTACAGTGAAAATCAGAGGGGTACATCACCAGACTTGAGTGGTCGGGTCCCAAAGTCACCCTCACACACTTGCCTTGCTAATCCTCAATTTGTGATTCTGAAGAAAAAGATGACGATGGCGACAACGAAGAAGGGGGAGTTCACAATTCACAAACCAATTTGTGTTGTTTCTGCAACACTGCAAAAGTGCGACTCATGAATATGCTAATGAAATTGCAATGAGAGTTTTGGCACCATTTCATCACCTCAACTAGATTAGGGAGCAATAACACTATGGGTTTACATGTCTTGAGGAGCTGCTGCAGCAGGAGGAGGGAAGGAATAGGTCTGTAATATTTATAATTTGACAAAAATTACATTGCCTCCACCATAGAAGAGAGGCATTGCCTGGTCTGATCAGAAGTGGTTTCTGAGTCAGCTGAAGGGCTGGGGAAGGGGAGAAGCCGCAGGGCGAGTGTGGGGAACAGGCTGCAGGGAGCTTTGACCCCAGGTAGTTTTTAGGTTACCGCTCCTACAAGATCTCTTGGCAGGGAGAAGGTTGGGAAGTTGTCCACCATGCTCATTTCAGGAACCAAAATACAGCAATAACGTTACTAATCTCACATCCCACTTTTGTACGTAGCTCTTCCTGAACAAAGACAGGCAAACCTACTCCTTTTCCTTTCCTTTCCTTTCCTTTCCTTTCCTTTCCTTTCCTTTCCTTTCCTTTCCTTTCCTTTCCTTTCCTTTCCTTTCCTTTCCTTTCCTTTCCTTTCCTTTCCTTTCCTTTCCTTTCCTTTCCTTTCCTTTCCTGTCCTGTCCTGTCCTGTCCTGTCCTGTCCTGTCCTGTCCTGTCCTGTCCTGTCCTGTCCTGTCCTATCTTTTTTTTCCTTTTTAAGTCCTTTCGGGACATGTCAGAGACAGAAGCTGAGTTTCTGGAAAAGAGTCATCTGAGTAAGTTCATGGAAATGCACAAATTCTGCCCCAGTGTTGCTCAGCCACATTGAGATCGCATGTGAGGCATTCACACAGAAAAACAGGGGCAGAGTATTTGTGTTTGGGTGCCACAGTGAAAACCAGAAATACATGTAAACTCTGAGGACATTACAGTTTAGCTGTGACACATCACACCCACAAGCAAAGCAAAGCAAGCTCCAGCAAGCAAAGCAGTAACCTGCCAACAGCAAGAGGAGCAAGACGAGTCTCAGAAGGAGGCAGGGGTGCAGAAGTGATTCTGCAGATCACCTCCTGCTCGTTTGCTCACATGAACAGTCCTAACACCATGCTGAAGTCTTGCCTTGTGCAGTTTCAGGTGAAGTTCCCACAGCAACCACTGGCACTGTATGCCAGCCTCTGCTCAGCTTCTCCTCTTGCTTTTTTAATGGGCACTCATAAACTCCCTGGGGAGTTGATCCCATAATCAGCTAAACTTCACAATTTCCAGGGCATGTGTGAGCTGGGCAAGTAAGAGTTGGAATTTGGGCCATGATTTTAAATCTGAGTTCATCTGTCACCGTGACACAAGCATGTGCAGAATGGGGTGGCACCTATTTGTTCCAAGTGAGGGAACTTATGCAGCGATGGTTTCAGAAGTGATCGCTGCTGTGAGAGAAACTTCAGAAGAGGGGAGACACAGAATCTGTGGCTACCCCTGAGCATTTGCATCAAGTCCTTGAAATTGTCATCCCCCATGGTTGTTGTTTTGCACGCAGGAGTGCAGCCTAGCAGTGAGAAAACAAACGGCGCTGCACCGAATGCACTGATGCCATAGGGGAGGAGGGGACAGAAAGAACACAACATGGATACAGAAGATGCCAGTGGGTGCAGGGTATCTGAGATCACATCTTTCACCCAGAGTTGTGTACCTGTTTGATACCTGGTAGGTGTCTGGGACGTGGAAAAGCATCACCCTTGCTGGTTTATTTACTAACCACCATAGTTCTTCTTTTCATTACCTCCACAGCATAATGGTTATTTTATGAAGGCTCATTAAATTTAATGAGACACCACCAGATTTTATTGCCTTCTAATAAAATGGGTAGGGGGAGCTGTTTTCTTTCTGATTCATGCAGCTCCAGAGTACCTTAAATAGCCAGGTATTCGGCTGGGTTATGAGCAGGGCTCCCAACGTTCTTCCTGGTGGCCTCCTTGGGGACCACTGGCAATTAACAGCTATTCAAATAAAGATGTGTACAGGGATGTGCTTGGATATGTCAAGGTTTAGTTTACATGTATGGTTATTCTCTCAGACATGAGAACTTTCCTTGCCATGGAAGGCACGATGTGGATAGAAGGAGGAAGGTGTCTGGGGGAATCCAGTCAGGGGCTCTCTGGCCACGGCAAGCAGGCACCTGCCTGGGTCCTCAGAGCAAGTTGTATTATTTATTATAAATAAATTACCCAGCAAACATAGCCCTCTCACCAGTCACAAGCAGCTGACAAACCTGATCCCGATTTCAACAGATGTGTCTGGTATCGAGAAGTACTCACAGAAGGGACAGTTTTCTAACTGCTTCTTTTGTCGTTGTCTCAGTATGTGCTATTGTGCCATGCATGCTTCCTGCTGCTAATAGGGAAATAATTCAGGGAATTGAGATTTTTCGTTGTTCTGTCTGGTGCATGAGCTCTAAAGTTGCCTGTCTTTCACTTCTCTCTCAGACGAGTCACCTGCTGCACTGACGCCTGGCGGTGTTCCTGGTGAGGCTGGGATCAGAGCAGCAGGGAAAACAACTCCACTTACAGCGTGTACAGTGCAGGCGGTGTTACGGTGCAATGGCATTTTTGGAAACCTAAATCAGACCATTCCCCCTGTGTGGTTCATCCAGTACCTGTAGTCTGATAATCAGTGCAAGCCCATATTTTCAGCCTGACATCTGGCAGAGTTTTAAACATGGATATTGAACTGAGTTGGAATTTTCCTTACAAAACGAATTTTGCTAGGAAAATATCTGTTAGGAGAGATCTTTCTCCATACCCTCTAATGTGGATGGAGGTCTCGTCTGGGACCTCCGAGAACTTTCTCGGAAGGAGAAGCTGGGAAAGCTGCTGCTGCTGCTGGGAATTATGCGGCAGTCCGGGGAGAGCTGCGGGGTAGGAGTGTCATGTAACTGGATGCCCAGCAGCTCGGCTGCTTTTCTAGGAAGCAGGGACGTGCGGAGGCTCCGCTCGGCTCTGCCACTGTGAGTGACAAGCAGCTGAACAGCTCCATCCAGAGAGGAGTCCGCACCAGAGCAACGCGCAGCCGGCGCGGGGCTGCCCGCAGAGGCAGGGGTCCCTGCTGCTCCTCCGGGGGGTGACGCGCCCCTGCCCGTGCTCCCTTCTGCCCCGACTGTTTGCAACACGTCGTCGGAAGAGTCGGCATTGGAGAGCTGAGCAAGGCTCTCCAGGCTGGGCACTGTGCTCCCGGGCAGCGGGGCACCCCGCAGAGCGCACCCGTGCCCACGGCGGTGGGGTGAGGGCTGCGGGCTGCCAGGGCTGGTCCCCCGGCACCGTGGTGGCACCCGGGGCTCGGCACCTCGCCTGGCCTCGCCCCACCTGGCCTCGCACGGCCGGGCAAGCTGGAGGGCGCAGCCCCCCCAGCACAGAGTAAGGAGCACTGGCCCAGCACCGCACACTTGTGCTCTGCCGGCACCAAGCCGGAGGAGCTGCCGCACCTCGATCTGCGGAGCCGGCAGCGAAATTTCGTTGCCAATAGGTACCCCGGAGCCCTATCGGGCACGGAGCGGTTAAGAGGTACACAAAAAAAGCCTGTCTGTCCTCATTAGGGGCAAGCTGAGCGCAGTCTATCCCTGCTTTAATGCAGTGATCCAATTAACCTCCAGCCAGAATTAAAGCGACCTTGGACCGGCCGGGTGACCCGCCGCGTAACGGTGCTGCCTCCGGGCGAGCCCCCGGGGCTGAGCGGCTGCAGCGGCTGCTCCCGTGGGCCGGGGGTGAACGCGGGACCCCGACGGCCCCTCAGCGCCTGCACCGGGCGGGCTCCGGGGTCTGCGCCGCCACCGCTCGTTCCGCAGCGGTTTCTGTTTACAGCATGATGCATTTGAGCCCGAACGCATTAGGTGCATTATTCATTGGGTACATTTGTCAGAACATGCATGTGTATAAAGAACTAATGATCCATATTAAATTAATGACGCTATAAAAAAGAAAAATACCCCATACATGCAGTTTATGACGGCAACTCCAGACTTTGATAAACCATGGAAAAGACCTAATCAGATGAAGCATTGGACTGTTCCGTCTCCAAAATTACATTTCTTGAAATGCGCTTGTACACAATGTTGGTTTTATTAAAACAAATTAATTCAGTCATTAAGGAATCATACGGCAAGTGTCTCATAAGTCAAGACCTCCAGTGTAACAAATTGATTAAATGACTGTGTAATAGTCTCTTTAAACAAATCTAGTGTAACAAGTTAATAGATCTGCTCAATTACCATGCTGGGGTGATGAGGATGCGGGCGACTCATTAAACGCGGGATAGTGGGGGGGGGGGGGGGGAGGGGGAGGGATGAGAGGTGCAGGATGGGGTCCCGGTCCGGTCCCGGGCAGGGTCGGGGGCGATCTGCTGCCCTGCTGCAATTTCGGTGGGTGCCCGCTGCCCGCCGTGCCCCCGCGCTGCAGTCGTGGGGTGGTTTGTCTGCTGTGCCCCTGCCTTACAATGGTCGCTGCAATTCGCGGGCACCGGGGCTGGTCGGGAATTTCAATTCCCCCGGGCTGAACGAAGCCGAGCACCCGGTGGTGAACCCCCCGAGCAATTCGCCTCTGGCCCCACACCCCTGCTGGGGCCGCGCCGCAGCAGCTAGGAGCAGCCTCGGATCCTGCTCCCCCCGACTGCCCGCGACCCCCGGCCCTGTCCCCGGCCCGGCCCCAGGGGAGAAGGCAGCAGACGGCGGCAGGGTGCGTGTTTAATCGCTTTATCTGGGTGGGCTCAGGAACAGAAAGTGCATTACACGGAACGGGGCGTGCACGGGGCTCTTCTCTTTACAAACCGAATCTTTTTAATATAAATTAATAAATGTTAAGACGCTATATCACGATATGTCATCGTTATCGGCTTAAAAAAAGCAAACAATTTACATTCTATAGTATTCCGTATGATACAAAACAAAACACACCTTAAATTCAATTACAGCAACTAAATGAATTTTATATTTTGACCGAAAGTGGTTGTGACGATTCGCACCAGCTACTTGTCCACGCGCTGGCTTCTCCCTTCTCCCTTTTTTCGTTTCACTCTCTGCTGCTCGCCAGGGAGCGGAGCCGCGCCGGGGCCGGGAGCGCTCTGCTCGCCAGGAGCCGACCCCCGGCGGGGCCGGGACCCAAGGACACCGAGACACCGTGGCACCCGGGCAGCCCCGCCGCTCCCCTCCGTGCCGCTCGGCGCCTGGATAGTCGCAGTCCTCCGTGCTCTGCCCCCGGCCTCCCGCCGGCCACGGGGCGCGCAGAGTCTACAAAAATAATCTGTACATCTCCGAGATCGGTGGCGGGCGCGGGGCTAGGCCGAGGCCTCCCCCTCGGACGGGGGCGGCAGCAGCCCCCCGCCGCCCGGCTTGTGTTTCTTGAGCAACTGCGCGATCTTCTCGTCGTCCGAGTTGGGGTCCAGCGGCTTGTTGTAGTCGTCATCCTCCTCCTCGTTCTCCGAGGCGTCCTTCAGCCGCTCCGTCTCCGAGTCCTGCTTCTTCTTGGCCGTCGCCATCTCGGCCGCGTGCTTCTTCCGCCACTTGGTGCGCCGGTTCTGGAACCAGACCTGCAGCCACCGCCTCAGCCCCGGCACCCTAACCCGAACCCCCCCAGGCGCCCCCCGCCCGCCTCACCTTGACCTGGCTCTCGGTCATTCCCAGCGAGTAGGCCAGCCGGGCGCGCTCCGGGCCCGCCAGGTACTTGGTCTGCTCGAACGTCTTCTCCAGGGCGAAAATCTGCTGGCCAGAAAAAGTGGGTCGGGTATGTTTTCTCTTCCCGTCCTTATCCAGCAAAATCGAGCCTTGGTCTGGCGGGGCGAGAGGAGAGAGAGGCACGCGCGGGGGCGCGGCGTTAACGCGGGGCCGGGAGCAGGACCGGCAGCGGGACCAGGGTGCGGGGCTGGGGGCCGGGGGTCGGGGTCGGGGTGCGGTACTTACGGGGCGCACAGGCCAGGCGGGCGTCCCTCCAGGGTGGCCCCTGCACCACGCCGGGCCAGAAGATGGGCGTGCGGCCCGGCAACTCGGCCAGCGGCTTTGGGTAGCGCCCGGCGGCCACGGCGGCGGCGGCGGCGGCGGCGGCGGGGCTGAAGTAGAGGGCGGGCGGCGGCGGCGGAGGCGGCGGCGGCGGGGGAGGGCTGAGGCTGCCGAAGCGGGGCAGCCCGGCCAGCAGTCCGGCGGGCGCCGCCGACGATGCAGAGGGCGCGGCGGATGAGAGCGCGGCGCCCGGCAGGGGCACCGAGGGCCGGCTCAGGATGTCGTTGATGCCGTGCGGCGTGGCGGCTGAGAGCTGCGGCGGCGCCGGGAGCCCCCCGGGGCCGGGGCCGGGGCCGGGGCCGGGGCCGGGGCCCACGCCCGGCGCCTTGAGGCCGGGCGAGCCGAGCGGCGGTGAGGGCGAGGCGGAGGCCGGCGAGGCGGACGAAGCGGAGGCCGAAGAGGCGGGCCCGGCGGGCAGCGGGTACGCGGGGTACAGCGGCGCCTTCATCTCGGCCATGCTGTGCAGGGCGGCCAGCGGCGGGCTGCCCAGCAGGAAGGCGCCCTGCCGGGGCGCGCCGTCCGCCTGCCCCAGCGCCAGCATCCCCGCGCCGCCCCGGCCGCAGCCGCGGCCGGACCTAGCGCCGCGGGGCCCCGATGGCCGGCATCCAGCCCGGGCCGCCCGCCGCCCCTAGCGGGGAGCTCCGCGCCCCAGCGCCGCCCCGCCGGGCATCGGGGCCGCGCCGCAGGGTGTGCGCCGGCGGAGCGCGGCTCAAGGCGCCGCGGGGGCCCTGCCCGCCGCCCCCTCGTCCTCCTCGGCGCCCCGCATCCCTCCCTCCCGCCCGCCCCCGGCCCGGCCCGGCCCGGCCCGGCTCGGCTCGGCTCGGCGCGGTGCTGCGGGTGCGGCTCGGGGCGCACTGCCGCGCCGCCCCGCTCCCTGCCTCCTTTACGGGGGCACGGCCGGCAGCGGGCGCGGCGGCGGCGGCGGCGGGCGGGGGCGGGGCGGCGGCCGGACCTGCCCACCGGGCCCTGCCGGGACGGGCCGGGACGGGCCGGGACGGGGCCGCCGTGCGCTCCGCCCTGACAGCCCGTGGCGGCTCGGCCGGCCCTGCTGCTCCCCTCTTCTTCTCCCCTCTTCTCCTCTCCTCTCTTCCCCTTCTCTTTTCCTGTCTTCTCCTCCTCTTCCCCTTCTCTTTTCCTGTCTTCTCTTCTCTTCTCTTCTCTTCTCTTCTCTTCTCTTCTCTTCTCTTCTCTTCTCTTCTCTTCTCTTCTCTTCTCTTCTCTTCTCTTCTCTTCTCTTCTCTTCTCTTCTCTTCTCTTCTCTTCTCTTCTCTTCTCTTCTCTTCTCTTCTCTTCTCTTCTCTTCTCTTCTCTTCTCTTCTCTTCTCTTCTCTTCTCTTCTCTTCTCTTCTCCTCCACGATTTTTTTCCTTCTTTTCCTTTTCCTCTTTCTTCTTTTCGTTTTTTGTTCTTTTATTTTTCTTTCCCTTTTACTTTTTCCTTTTCGTTTTCTTTTGCCTTCTATTCTTTTTCCTTTTCGTTTTCTTTTGCCTTCTATTCTTTTTCCTTTTCGTTTTCTTTTGCCTTCTATTCTTTTTCCTTTTCGTTTTCTTTTTTCTTTTAATTTCATTTTCTTTTTTCATTTTCTTATCCTTTTTTTTCCATTTTCCTTTTATTTTTTTCTTTCCCTTTCTTTATTCCTTTGCCTTTTTCTTTTTTACTTTTTCGTTTCATTTTTTTTCCTTTCATTTTCGTTATTTTTTCCGTTTTCTTTTCCGTTTTCCTTTATTTTTCCTTTTCGTTTTTTCTTTTCCTTCCATTTTTTCCTATTCTTTTATTTGTCTTTTTCTTTTTTCTTTTTTACTCTTCTTTCGTTTTCCTTTTTATTTTCGTTTCTCTTTCCGTTTTCCTTTTTTCCTTTTTCCTTCCTTTCCCTTTTTTCTGTTTTTTTTTGGGCTTTTTCTTTTCTCTACGTTTGTCTTTCCTTTACACTTTTTGTTTTCTACTTGTCTTTGTCTGTTTCCTTGTCTTTTTTCGTTTCTTTCTGGTTTTACTTTTTCCTTCCTTTTTTTTTTTCCCCTCTTCTTCTTGCCTTTACTTTTTTTTTTTCTCTTTTGAAATCCTTTCCTCTGCCTTCTTTAAATTTCTCCCTGGTGTTTTCGTTTCTCCCCCCGTGCCCGGTCCCGGCCACTCGGAGTGGGGCCGGAGCGGCGGCCGCCTTCTGCCCGCGGCGTGGCCTCCCCTCGGCGGGGCCTCCCTCCCGCTGCCTCCAGCCCCTGGGTCCTGCCGAGAGACGGGGCAGGGGCAGGGGCAGGGGCAGGGGCGGTGAGCGGAGCGGGGCAAGGCGGCGGCAGGGAGAGGGAGGAAAGGGGAGGACGGAGGCGCCGCGGCTGGAGCAGCGGCCGTCCCGCCGGGCAGGGACCCCTCTCCTGGCACGGCACGGCTTGGCACGGCACGGCACGGCTGGGCTCGGTCATTTGCTGTTTTCCTGCGGTGCCGGTCGCGAGTGCAGGTGCCTGAGGGGTGCCGCACGCCAGGAGGGAGCGGATGCTGCGCGGAGTCGTTGCTTTGTTCAGCAGATAAAGTACACCGCCGGTACCGTGTGTGACCCGGTGCGAGCGAGCGGCCGGCTACTTTCTGCAAGAGATGGACGGGGACTTCGAGGCCGTTTTGTTGTAGCAACGCTGAAAAGGAGCCGAGTCGTTTGCTGTCCGCCCTAGGCTGGGGAGAGGAGCTGAGCCAGGAAATCCTAATGTTCTTCTGGGTGCTAATTCCAACTCTTAATCAAGATCTGATTACCAAAAAGGAAGGCAGAGCATAAAAATGCTATAAAGATTGAAAAATGTTCACTCTCGCCCATAATTCAAGCTGCAAATGTGTCCATTATGACATCCGCTAGAGCAGAAGAATTGTGATGTTGTAAGATTCTCTGCAGCAGACTTCTGCCAAGTCTGGCGAATAACCTGGGTCCGTGGGCTAGCTCTGTGACACGGGGGTACTCTCATTCTCTTTCTGCTTCTTCAGAAACACGGGATAGTTGAGGAACAGTAAAAGCTAATTAAAAATAGTTAATAGGTCAATCACACTCGGTCTTATATTTATCTAATGCGGAACAGTGATTCTTTAGTGAAGTATTACCGGAGCCAAGAAAATGAATCAGGCGTTTAATGGAGATGTGGAAACAGAAATTTCTTGTAAGACTACAAAACTGTAAGCCAATAATACACTAAAATATAATAAAATTATAATTAAAATTCCACGCACGAAACGCCACCCTCTGAGTCCTCTCTCACTGGGCGATAAAACCGAGGCAAAGCCGGCCAGAAAACGTTTCGGGAGCCGGCACTTTCGGTACCGGTCAGAGGTACCGTCTGCAGCCTTGCCCCGGCGCGCCCGGCTCCGGCGGCAGCCCAAGCGAAAGGCGTCGCTGCATGGTGACCCGGCTGCGGGCCCCCTCGGGGAAATGTCCCCACGGGCTGCACCGGCACCCCCAGGAGACCTTCTCCTTTGCCTCTTTCGGCCTGAACGGCCCCCCGAGGGCTGGCCCTGGGAGCTGGTGGGGGGCTCAGGGGGCGATGCGGCGGCGGTGCCGCACAGCTCGGGAGGCGCCGTGCTCGGGTGCAGACCTCTGGGGAGCACCGTACGCGGCACGGACGCCCCCGTTTCTTTCTTACCACGGGGGCAGCAAGCGTTTGGGCTTCCCGAAGTACAGCCCTCTCTGCCTCTCCTCCGTGCCGAGGACAGCCGGGGGGCTTGGTGGAGACGCCGGCCTCAGAGCGACACCGCTCTGCATTACTCGCTCAGCCCGACCGCGCCGGGGTCGGTTCTGTGGGCAGCAGCCTCACGCTGCCAGCCGGGGACAGATTCTGAGACCTGTGCCCTTCCCGGGGTTCCGTGTCACTCCCGAGGACGCCTCACTGTTGCTTTGCTGCTGTGGCGCCGTGCTCCCCGCATCGCGGCCGGAGCAGTGCTCCCATTTGTGCCGAAGCGCATCCAGAATAACGGTGGCAGGAATTTGCACCGGAGGCCGAGGTTTTGGTGAGATCGAGAGGAAGCAGAACCTGCTCCATTTGCGACAAGCGTGCAAGGAGCAGCATGTCCCTGGGGGTTCCTTCATGGCAGCCGCTGCCTCAGTGTTTCTTTTCTTAAACGTGGTGCAGAAATATATTTACAACTCCTGAGTCGTGCAAAATGTTTTTCTCCTTTCTGGAGTGTGGAAAATGTGTGGTGCTGCAGCAGAATAGTTACTTTTACTTTTTGTTTGTTATCGTTGGTCCGGACTGATCCCTGCTGGGGGAAAGCCAGGAAGCTAGGATTAAAAGAGAAGCTGTGTCCTCAGTCCGCAGCATATGAAGGGTTTCTTGGCACTCTCCTGTTTGTGTGCTCCTGCCCGGTGCCACTGGGCAGCGCAGCTAGCAACTGGGTGCCCAGGCACTGCGGGGTACACAGAAAACTTCTTTCCCTTGGTGGGCTTGCAGGTGCCATGGCTCGTCCTCTCTGTTCACTGAAAGTAGAGAGCGCAGCCAGGGGCTGCTGCTGGCTGTGCCCACGGTGACCCACAGCATGGTCACATTGGAGTGACCCGCTCTGCATCCAGGTGGCACTGGGGACCCTAACAGGGACGGGGTGCACGCAGAGGGTTAGGCCCAGACAATGGGGCTCGGCTGGAGCAGTGTTCTGGATTGGTGATTGTGCCTGGTCCTCATTTATCATCTGGCCCCCTAAAAGCAAGCCAAAGTAGCCTCAGCTACTTTGAGCTTTGAGCTTTGCTCAAAAGCAAGCCAAAGTGAAGCCTCAGTACAAACAATGGTTTTGTAAATTTATTATGAAAAACAGTTATGTATTAACAACAACAATAAAAAGTAAATAAATAAATAAACACTGTATTGGTACTGGCCTAGGAAACCACTGCAGAAACCTGCAGGTAACAGTCATGCAGACTCATATGCGTCATGGGCCACGTGTGTAAGAGCCCTAGTATTCGATCTCTGCCATTTCTCTTTGTCCAGCTGCTGTGTTCCCAAGTCAATTTTGGTTGTTTTGCACTGCAGTTCATTGTGCAGAACATCCAGTCACATGGCAAGCATGCATGCAAGGCACAGGTAGAGGATGGAGGCACCAACACAGGCCCTACAGGAGGCACCGGGTGTCCCCCCGCGGGCCAGCCACCCCCCAGGCATGTTCCCCACCACCACTCCCCACGGGTCTGGACACAGCTCTGGAGTTCATGTCTGTGCTGCCTCCATGCAGATTACCAGGTACGCATCAGGGTGAAAACTAATGTCTGACTGTACTTTGGATTCACATTAACAACAAAACTGTATGGAAATTTAACTGGCATTGCTGGAGCTATTGTGCAGTTTGTTTCACTCTGAGAGGAAAACGAGTGTACAGTAGGCCATCTCTATGCATCGATCTTTACATAGCCCCCATGGAAATCAGCAGAGAGCACTCTGCTTAGAAATTGTTGGCACAGGGTTGTCCGGTGTCAGGGAACTGGAAATCGTTAAATTGATTATCTAAACTGTGGGGGGGGGAAGGGAGGATAGGAAGTGGCGGCAGCAGCTATCATTATGTGCATATTTGTATGATTTTTATAAAATCTTATTTCATCATTTTCCATCACATCGAAGGCTGACGGGGCTGCATTGATTTGAACATTCAAGCTAAAGCAAAAATAATAATAATAATAATAATAAAAATTAGTCGCAGCAGCAGACTCTGTAAGGTTACTTCTGTGTGCGTTGTTTTTTGTTATTTTTTAAGAAAAGATTGTGCTTCCTTCGTTAAGCAGCACCAGCTGCTTCCAGTGGCGGGAGGACACCCCCGGCTCCGTGGGGCTGCGGGGCTGCTGCCCCGTCCTTGTTCTCGCAGCTCCACCTAGCGAGCTGTCACCAGCCGCTCTGCTCTTGGCTCGTGTGCTTCCGTCTCTGGTTTTCCGAGTTGAGAGTCCTGCGTTTTCCTTGCCTTTAATGTGTGCTGCGCACGGACTGCTCTGGTAAAGCTTTTACTTCCCCCTTGGTGTTATAAATCATCTCTGGTCTGGAGGTGAGCTGTGAGAGCCGGCTCCTGACCGCTTGTGGTCGTTAGAGGTCCCAGGGTGCTTTTTGCAACAATAACGTAGTTAATTCTTCTGCCTGGCCGCGCTCCAGCTCCGGCACCCCACTGCCTCTCTTCCCACTCTGTTCGGCTCCCATCGGGCCACATCTTTACTGGAGTGCAGCAATTTTTCCCCAGAAAGGCTACTGTAAAGGGGATATGTTACATCACAGGATGTTGTACATAGTGCATCGTGCAGACATCTACTACTATCTCTGTACCCTGCATGCAAGGGAGGATTTAACGGAGGATGCAGCTCTATTAGTGCACAAGGTGATTCTCCTGCCCTGTGCCAGCAGGAGCTGCTGTGCCACAAGGCAAGGGGCAAGAGCTCTTGCTCCTGGCCAGGGCAGGGGCGGCAGGGGTGCAGCATCGCTTCCCCACGCCTTGCTGGAGTTGCAGGAGGCAGCTTCTGCTCTTGTCCCTGTGACATGGGGCACTATCCAGCCCTGCAGACCCCGGGGCACCATATCATCCCCAACGGCTGTGTCGACTTTTGTTATGGAGGCCAGACCCGTGCTGCAGAGGTGTGATGGGGAAGGCAGAGAGAACTCTGGGGGGCTTGGGAGCTGCCAAGGGAGGCAGGGAGACAGATGTTCTGATTGCTCTGTAATAAGACAGATCTTAGCAGAGAAGGGTTGTTCCATGTTTTGTGTTTTCTCCTGTACTAAAAAGCCTGTTGCCAGAAGGAGCACTTTCCTAGCCCACCTCAGTTTGCAGTGGCATTGCCAACAGTTCCTGGGATACAATACACTTCTGTGCCCTGCCGTGCAGAGAAATCTGCTATTTTGTACACATTTCTTGGTGACCTCTACGGGCTCCTGCTTCTCTTCACCTTCATCCTTTCCTTCTAATTTCTCATCACCACTGGTGTCAGTAGCAGTCATGTTCTGCAGATGGCACGAGCTGCTCGTGGTGCTCAGGAGAGGGCAGCAGGGAATGCCGTGGCTGGAATACCATGCCCAAGGTACCTGCACACAGGTTATCAATGCCTTCCTGTTGCGAGATAGCTTCTGCCACTGACAGCTTTGGTTAGCTGTCGTGGTGCCATGAGGGATGCCATACAGAAAGCACCTTCTGAGCATGTGGGTACAGCAGCTGGCTGAAAGAGAGTCTTCTTGTGCTGGCAAATGGTGGGTCTCAGGTGGTGCCTTTACTTTGCAATTGCATGGAAAAAGCACTGCATCAGAGAGTTCATGAGCTGGAAAGTACAGTTCTTGACTCCTCTTGTCTGGGCTCTGCAGTGCAGGCTGCAGGTATGTGGACAGCTGTCCTGCATGACAGCAGAAGTGGTAGAAACCCATTTGGCATGGTGGCCCTCTATCCACATCTAGCTCTCACTCTTCCTGCCTGAGGACCAGCTGCCCCCGAGGGAGCTGGAAAACTTTGGGGGCAGAGCCAGTGCTGTCCCAGCTGCACCCCATCCTTTGGAGGGGGCCCGCTCCTCCTCCCCCCTCAGCTCAGAGCAAGGCCTGATCGGTGCTTGCTTCCCCAGCCTGCTTTGCAGGTGGGGCTCCCTGCAGAAGTTCTTTTCAGGATGGAGCGCTTTCCCACAACTGCCTCTCCAGAACTCCAGAAGGTAAGGCAAAGAGGCAGACGGCTTGCAGCCAGTTGTCCCTGTGTGCTGGTGACTTCCAGGGCATAGAAGTGAGGTCAGGAGCAGGAGTGCTGTGGTGTAATGACATGAGTCATTAGTCAGGATTTGCTGAGGGGCTTTCTACCCCAATCCTGGCAGCTTAACACAGAAGAGCCTCAGGTCTCTGTCTTTGTAGTTTGCATTGTGTTTTCATGGCTGTTTGGGGCGAGGCACTTGTCTCAGTCCGTATCCTCCTAGTAAACAGCTCAGAGTCCTATATAGTGTGGTTCCATTTCACAGGGTCTGGAGAAAGGTGACAAAGATAGCAAAGGCATAACTGGTTAATAATTGCTAGTGTCTTTTTATGACTATGCCAGTGGAAGATTACTGCCAGGAAACTCCCAGAAGTGCATGTGTAGGAGCACCGTTGTGAAGCACAGAAAGTGCATAGATCTGAGGATTGCCACAGCAAAATGACAGCAAACCAGGACTTCACAGGGCCGCCTTTCCAGATCAGGAGTTTTTGTCATTTTTTATCATTTGCCTTAGTTGCATCCTGCCGACTGCTTGCCACTTATAATATACACTCTGAGCATGCCATAAGGCTCTCTCTGTCCCTTGAGATAAGGTAATAAGATGATATCACTGGCAAAAGAGGGTGATATTTCACAAACTGCTGAAAATTAATGCTGATATGCCTCCTCATACCCTGCATCAGCCTTTCCTATGAACTGAAAAGTAAGAGGGAGGGCAGTACTGAAGTTCAAATAAATGAGATGGCGTAAAGCATTGGGAAAGGAGGATGAGAAGGACAGGACAAAATCAAGTGCCAGAGAGCACAGACAAGCGTGAGCTGTGCTTGGTGCTCTGCAAATCCAGCAAACGGTAACCAGTTCATGTGGAAGTGCCATGCTGGCCAGAGGGTGGGAGAAGCTGCTGCCAAAACTGTAGAACTGTTATTCCCCTGGTGTAAGAAAGAGGCAAAACACTGCTGGAAACAGGGCCTGGGCTGCTACCCAGCACAGGAGGCAGTGTGTCTGCTGCAAACAGAAGTGGTGCTGGCTGCTCACCACGTGCTGAGAGAGGCTGTGCCCCCAGTGCTTGGCTACACGAAGAAAAGCTGTGTGCCTGCGCAGAGGCTGAGAAGATGAAGCTGGCCTACCAAAAACACATAAAGAGTGAACTTTCTCCAAAAGCTTTAGGCTGAACTCAGCAGAAAACAGCTCTTTCCATCCGTGCTACATTTCATGGGCCAGCTTCTCTGGCAGATATCTGCAGGCTGTGCCCCAAGTCCCTTCCCTACCAGCCTACAACTGCCCCCAACCACCTCCTCAGTCTCCACCCTGCTGCAGCTCCTTCACACTGCTTCCCATCACCTCACCCCTGTCTTTCCCCTTCTCTGTTTGCAGGAGGCAGCCCTGCCAGCAGTGTGGTGAGCCCAGTGCAGCATTCCTGGCTGGTAAATTATGGTATTCCCAACAGATGTTTGCATTAAAGACCAAATCTGCATGGATTACGCAGCCTGCGGTGCACGTGACGTCACACAGAAAGGGAATGTCCAAACACATGGCGTGTTCAGGTGGCCGCAGCAAGCACATTCAAAAACAGCAGCAGCTTGCCAGACACCCAACACGTCTGAAGCATCGTTTGGGAGCAAGAAATAGCATCCCAGGAATTATGGTATGGAGGAGAGATCAAGAATACCCATGTAATTGTGCAGTGCACCGCCACCTGGACCAAACAGAAGGCCACAGTGGGTAAAGGTGTTACCAGACAGATTTTGCATAGTGGTCAATAGGCAGTGTTTCTCAGACTTTGGTGCTTAATTTGGAAATACTGTGGCCAGTTTGTTCCGTTTTGTTATGTTTTGTTGTTGTTGTTGTTTGTTTGTTTGACATACAAGTATCCTACTTTATAAAGTTCAAGTGTGCAAGCACCAAGCAAGTAACTCAGTCACAAATACTGGGGACTATGATGCTTTTATGCCACACTAGCAAATGTAAAGAGGTTATTAGGCATGTTAGCTAAACCCAAAAGAACAATGTGGTGCTGTCAGTGGATTAAAATTACTCAAATATGGACAATCCTATTCAGGAGGCCTTGGCAAAGTGTTGCTGTCTGTCAACAAACATTCACACCAGCAAGACAGCATTAGAGCTCATACTGCATTAATTCAGAGGAAAGAAAAAGACTCTTGTTTTGTTTTGGTTTTGGAGGAGGTGGATTCACCTTTGAGCACATAGGTTGTGTAACAGCCAGCTTCTGACCTGGAATTCGGCTTCCAGCACTTCCTGAGCACCCCGGCGCAGGTGCAGTGCTCCCACCCATGGTCCCCAGCCCCACGGTTTGGTCCTTGGTTGTGTCAGGGGAGTGCGCGGCAGCATTGGCTGTGGACTTGTGGTTCAGTGATCAAACGCTCAGCAGAATTGGAGGCTGGTGTGTGAAACGCTGCTCTCCACATTTCTCTAGCATAGGGGTATCTCTCTGTAATGATCTAGGAATAGGGCAAGATTGTAAATTGATTAAATGCAGCATATTATAGTACTGTTCATAATTACTGTGACCTGGGGGGATACTGTGCTGTTTGCCAACATCGTCTGACATAGCTGTCGATGCTTTATCAACATTTTCCATGTGTCCCGTGTTCTGTGCATATGTAGGAACGTATCTCAAACAAGCAAAAGCTGCAAACAACTTCTGTTTCCAAGACTGCCAGCGATAGGGCTCCCCTAAGCATGCAGACACATAGATGTTAAAAGCAGGCACTCTGAGCCCCGTGACTTCTGTTCCTCAGCCTCACGGCCAGCTGGGGATAGGTTTGCTCAGGTTGCTTTTGCTGCTGCAGGAAGGGAGCTGAGCTGCTCCACTTCTCTCCTGCAACAGGGGCTTGCTGATGGTGTGCAGAGGATACAGCAGCCCCGTGCCAGCTTTGCTTTCTGCTGGGTGCACAAGCACAGCTTGCGCACGTGTTTCAGCACAGGGCTTATGTAAGTGTTTTGATGCAAGGACTTTAGCGTTGTGCCTGCCTGCAGAGAACTCCCTGTTCTGTGCACAGGTCGAGGTGCACAGTGGGGAGCTGTGTGCTATGGGTGAGCAGGGCAGGCGTGGCCCACGAAGGGCCTAAACATTTGGGAGATATCCACATTGCAGGTAAATCGGGTAATTAGCCCGGGGGAACCTGAGCAGCAGGGTGTTGCTTGGCGCTTCCCGCCCGACCAGTCCAACCAGCTGTGCTGCAGAGCACCCAAAGGCTCCGGGCACGCACGCAGGGCAGCAGCAGAGGCTCTGCTCCCAGCCTGCTCTCACAGCCCCAGCCCCACGGAGCTCTTGGGCCCGGGGCCATGCCGTGGCATAGCCTGGCAGCCTCGGCAGTGCTCCCTCAGCCCCGCACAGCAGGCACTCCGTGGGCGATGCTGTATGGCACCTGCACGGGCGCCCGGCTCGGAGGCAAGCGGGGCCAGGCCCTGCCTGCTCCCTGCGCAACCCGCTCTGCGTCCCTCATTCCCCGTCCCGTCGCGGCCCTGCCCGTGGGGCTGCTCACGCCCTCGCCCCACTGTCACCAGCCGCTCAGGTGCTCTTCCTTCTCCCCGAGCGCCCTGACTCATCCCGCCCTGCCGCTGCCGCTGCCGCTGCCACGCCGCGTGCCTGCCCTCCTCCCTCTCGGGCCCACCCCTCGGCGCTGCTTGCCCCCGCTGTCCCAGCTCCTCCTCCCCCTGCCCCTTCCCTGCCGCTCCGGGCCGAGGGGGCACCGCCACCCCCCGCTGCCACCTGCAGGCCGCTCGCTGCCGGGCCGCAGGGAGGCGCCCCGCTCGCTGCCGCGCCCCGCTCCGCCCCGCGCCGGGGCCGCGCCGGGCGCACCTGGGAGAGGCCGCGGGACGCCAGCGGCGCCGGACGGGGACCCTGCGCCGGGCCCCCCCCCCCCGCTCCCCGAGATGGCGGCCCGGCGGCGGCGGTGGCGGGCGGCCCCCGAAGAGGACGGCGAGGAGGAGGAGGAGGAGAGGGAGGAAGGCAGCGACCAGGTGAGGGCGCGGCGGGGCCGTTGGGGCCGGCCCGTGCCATGGTAACGGCCGCCGGGGCGGGGGGGGCGCAGGCAGCAGCCGGGTGCTGGGGGTGGCGGGGCCCTGGCGCTGCGCGGCCGCCTCGGCAGGAGCCGTGCCTCAGCCGTTCCAGGCCGGGGGGCTCCGCGCTGTGTCGGGCGGGCACCCTCTGGGTGTCTGCTGGAGGTGTTGCACAGTAAGATGACAGCAAGGATTTATTTTCCGTATTAAGCTGTCTGTAGTGCCCTTGGCCGGCTGGAAAGATAAGCTAGCTTTCTGTGCTGAGTGTTGTGTAGGTCGCAGTTTGGGCCTCGTTTAAATGAGAGAACTTGGGTAAAGTATACAGTAGGGGACCTGATGGAAAGTATTTGGACATCAGGATTCACAGATGCATCACTACACATATCCGTAGGTGCTTGTCTGTCTGTTCTGCCTCTCACTTCTTTCCAGCATGTGAATAGTGAGTTTTCGCTTGGTTGTGTGCAGATCACCTGTTTTGCATGGCGATTGGGCCTGAAACTCGCCCCTTCCTCCGCAGCTGCTCAGGGTAGCTGTGGTGCAGTGCATTTCCACTGGTTCCTACCTCACAGCTGAGAAACATGACCCTTTCCCATACTTAGAGCAGAAAACTTGGACGTCTCCTTCCGCATGGAAACTGCTCAGTACTTATGCAACTGTTGCTGACCCGATTCATCCAGTATTCCAGATAGGTAAAAGGGACGTGCTTGAAAGCACCTTGTTTGCCAAGGTAGAGAAGTGCTCTGTGTTTGCGCAAGAGCTCCAAGAACTCCGAGTATGTCGGGAGGCTTTTATCTCTTGGACTTTTAGTTGCTATTTTCAGTAGGCTGATACTGTTCTTGTTATGCTTACTAGGTCCTGAGATGCTCATTTCCTCATGAATTTAAGTAAAGTTGTTTTTTCCCCACCCCCAATCGGTTCTTTTTCTTAGTGGTACGCAGAAAAGTTCAGTATTCACTTCTACTTCCTTACTTTCAAGTAAAAGGCAACTTCTTTGGTTTCGCATGAACATGGTGTGCCCTTTGTGAACCTTCTTCCCGACGTCCCGAGCTCCGCAAGGCTGTGTCCTCAGCTGCTCGCAGCCCTGCCAAGCTGATGGCTGCAGAATTCCTGTTGGCCTGCCTTTGCCCTGTGGACCTTGGTGATTCTATGAGTTTGTTGTTGCTTTGTGTTGTGCTACAGTGTGCAGGAGAGATCTCGAGGTCTTTCCTGTCCTATTTGCTGCAGCGTGCCTGGCATGCTTTTACTAACAATGTCAACATACCTTCATGAGTACTCTGCTGCCCAGAGACACGATTTGCTGTTAAAACACTTGGAGTTGCATGAAAATCCTGATGGCAGTGTTTGTTAGAGTAGAGCATTAGAGTCTGTCACAAATAACTTCAGTTTGTTTGGCAGTGTTGGAAGAAACAGAAAAATTTAGCTATGTTACTTTCACAGATAACCAAAGGGCTGGATATTTCCAAAACCGTAACTTGGTGGAAGTGGTGGTGAATGAGAACTGCTGTAGGTAGAAAAGGAGGTGAAGGTTTAAGTCTGTGATTACATGTGAACAATTCTGAAAGTGTTTGTTTGTTTGTTTGTTTTGGGGGGAGGGTGGTGGTGGTGGTACTTTTTTTAACAGCTTGGAAAAACAAGGTTTTATCATTCAGGATCTTCTGATGCTTTGATAGCCTGACTTAAGAGGAAGGTATCAAGGTACATCTCATGAAATATGCTCCAAGGTGCTCTCACTGAACTATTGACTTCAGTGTAACACTTGGGGTAGAGACTGCAGAAAGGTCAGTACTGGAGAAGAAAACTAAAGTAACCCTTATACTGGTAAAATGACAATAACTAAATTATTTTGCTTTAACATTTTTTTTTTCCCCAGATAAGTTGTTGGAAAATGTCTGTCTTGATTTCGTCTTAACATAGGTGATGCTGTATTGTCTGAGAAAAACATATTAGCAGTCTACCTGTGAGTTTCTTAGTGTGTCCTGGAAAAAAAAAACAGTACTAACAGAATATTGCAAGTGCCTTAGTAACAAGAACAATTTTGTGCATGGTTTGCTCAGCACGTGATAATTGCAGTGAAGAATGTGTGGTATGGAATGGCAATTAACATATGTTATTTTGGAGGATGATAGGCTCACAGATCTGGGGTTTTTATGCATGACACATGGCTGTATTTTTGTAGGTGCTGGAAAGCAAGCAGAAATCCATGTGGAAGCTTAATTCCTGGTCAGACCTCCTGCTGGGGAGGCACAGTCTCCTGACTGTTTGAGGCCCTCCTTTTTAAGGCCAACTATTTCACAGAATCATAGAATTTCTAGGTTGGAAGAGACCTCAAGATCATCGAGTCCAACCTCTGACCTAACACTAACCAGTCCTCCACTAAACCATATCACTAAGCTCTACATCTAAATGTCTTTTAAAGACCTCCAGGGATGGTGACTCAACCACTTCCCTGGGCAGCCCATCCCAATGTCTAACAACCCTTTCAGTAAAATTATTGCTTAAGGATGGAAGGCTTGCTGTGTTTTTTTTTTTTTTTTTTTTTTAGGAACGTGACATAAAAACAAATCCCTACAACTAAACACACCTTCATTTTGGGGCAGCTGACAAATTCTGGAAACTGATGAGGATTGTAGTGTCAGTTACATGTGTTTGTTACGTGCTGAGCTTGTGGTAGTGACCAAGGAATTGTCAGGTTTGCCTTCTTCCCTGTACTCATCAGGCCTGCATCATCTCAGCCTTGTTGGATTTGTCCTTTTTGAGCTGATTAGATGGGTTCTTTGGAAGGAGCATGAGCCTTCAAATGAAGAGAAGTGTAAGGTGTCTTAGTCATTAACAGAGTGCAACTTGGGCTGGTTTTGCTTAACCTTGGCAAAATGTGCAAATGGGTACCCACAGCATGAAAACCATAGCTTTTCATCTGTCATCCCTCATACAGAGGCTGTTACAGTGTGTTCTGCTTCGCCTAATCCCAGACCTAGTGAATGGAAGGAAGGGGTGCTGGGTTTTATAATGAGCTCCAAAACTGCATCTACAAGGTCAAAATGAAATTGCAAGACTGATGTAGATGTTTTTTTTTTTTTTTTTTTTTTTCTTTTTCCTTTGTGAGGGCATTTGTAGTGATTATGTTAGCATTTACTGTTGCAGTGATTGTTGTTATTCCTGGCTATAAACTGAAATGTTTATAATTGATCATATAACTAAGAAAACAAATAATAAGAAAAGCTTGTCCACCAGTGATGGGGTTATTACAGCACTTTTTATGCTAGAGATGATAATTAGTTAGCTTTTAGTCAACAGCTTCCTCTTTGGCCTCTGACCTGGCAAATTAAAAGTCTTATTCGGGAAACGTTTGTGGCTGTTATAGCATGAAATGGAAAATCAAGTACTCAAGGTCATTGTTGAGGTAAGGTGCAAAGGTAAATTTAAGATACAGTTCATGGTTTATCCCCCACTAGTTGTTTTAGCAAATGAAAGCTTAAAAAAAAAAAAAAAAAGGTAAACAGATGCAGCCATATAAAACTTGAAGTCTGCATCAGCCCAAGTCCTTGTAGCAGCAGCAAACTACTGAGAAATACATCTTAGGTGAGCACAGGAAGACTTGTTCTTTAACGGGTTCAGGTGCTCTGAGAAATGCCACAACTGAGGTGCTAGAATTGGGAAATCTAAAAAATTGGTTCTCATTAGGAGCATAAGTGAAAATCGTATTACATATCAGAGGAATAAAACTAAGCATATGTATTTTGACTGCTTAAACAGCAATGGAGTATGGAACCATGTGCAGCAATACTGAAAGCCCGACATGCATCAAAAGACTTGGGGTTTTCCATAGTTCTCCATGCTTAAGGGAGAGAGCACCTCTGCTATGCACAAGCAAGGATTAATACTAAAGACTCTAAGTTGTGGTTTTAGGGCCAGGATTACTGCCCGTTATCAGCAGTCAGGTAGTGTCCTCTAGTTCTGTACAAATAGCTTTTTGTACTCAGGTGCAGATTGTAGTGGTTGGAATGTGACTGCAAAAGGCCTGTGGCTCTCCCGGCTCTCCCCTGTCTGCCCTCTCTCCCCTCTTCTTTCTCATTATAAAGTCTGTAGTTGATTTCCTAAGGAATAGTACTACAGCACTGGAAGAAAATGTCTGAATACTAAGGCTGCAAGCACATGAATCCCTGTTTTGTTACTTGCATTTTTGACAGCCTCCCTGAGGCCTGGGCCACACTTGCAGTACAGTGATGCCCATTAATTACAGGCATGCCCATTAATTACATACCACCTCCAGTGCTGGGCTTGCAGGGTAGGCCGGGGCCAGGCCTGCAACACCCTGGCCAATTCCTGCCACCACCCAGCCACGGGCCAGGCTACTGAGCCCACCAGGCCCCTGACCCAAACCTCTCCCAGTTCAGCCTGCTGCTGGGCAAACTTTGGGGCACAGCCTTGATCGTGGACACTGGGACTTGGCAGGCCTTGTCTTTTAGGTGTAGGTTACTCCCAGAGGTCATCAGCTGCTGAGGCTGTGATTATGTTCAAGCCCAGCTTCCCAAAGGCCAGCAGATTAAGAGGAAAGGCTGAAGGCTATAAAGAGAGTAACCCTGTGATGGCTTGGACTGTAGGCCTTATTAGTTCTGTGGTGTTTTTTTTATGCGGAGTTGGAGGTATGTCTACTCTCTTCCAAAATGCCAAAAATATTCAAGACTCGGGAAGAAAATAATAGTATTAAGGACAAGTTGGAAACAAAAGCTGACCTGTTTGTGGAAATAGGTTGAGGATAAACAAGTAAAGAAAACAGCCCACAGGGATCTGGGACGAGGAGGCTGGAAAGAGAGGAAGAGTTAGAAACCACAGTACAGCACTGGTGGAAAAGGTTTCGAGTACAGTTCATAGAATCACAGAATATCCTGAGTTGGAAGGGACCCGTAAGGATCATTGAATCCAACTTCTGGCTCCATCCAGGTCTACCCAAAAATTCAGCCCATATGACTATGCACAGTCCAAACACTTCTTGAACTCCAGCAGGCTTGGTGCCATGGCTACATCCCTGGGGAGACATCCCACGATGATGTCAGCCAGGTCTCTAAGCACACTGGGATGGATCCCATCCAGACCCATGGACTTGTATGGATCCAGGTGGGGCAGCAAATCCTGCACATGTTCAGGGCTGGTTGGAAGTTTGTCATTCCCACCGTCATGGTCGCCCAGGGTCCGGAAGCACATCCTCAGCATTGAAGACAGAGGCAAAGAAGGCATTAAACGTCTCTGCTTTGCCTAAGTCCTTGTCTGTGAGGTGACCTTCCCCATCAAGTAGTGGACCTATGTTTTCTCTGGTCCTCCTTTTTCTATTCACATATTTAAAAGGTCATTTTTTATTGTCTTCCACAGACCTGGACAGCTTCAACTCTAGTTGGGCTTTGGCCACACAAATTTTCTCCCTACAAACATGAACAGCATCCCTGTATTCCTTCCACGTTGCCTGACCCTGCTTCCAGCAGCTGTACACTTTCTTTTTCTGCCTAAGCTCCAGAAGAAGATTCCTTGTCAGCCAAGTTACTTCATGGTCCCCAGAGCTGTTAGGAGCTGATGAAGCTGGTTATGTAGGATGGGCTGCAGGCTGTTTGGGATGGTGAGGAGGTGAGGCAAGCCCAAGAGGTCATGAGGAAACTCAGCCCTTGCCAGAGACAGCTCTGCTGCTCCCTGCTGTGCTACAGCTGAGCAGCATTCCAACTGCCAAGAGTTAAGCATTTGGTCATGTAAGGATGAAGTAAATCAGCACGTTCAGTGTTAGCTGCTACTGAGGGGAGGAAAAAAACCCTGTTGCCAGTTCACTCTCACTGTTGATGAGAATTTGTACACTAGACTGCCTATTTTTTGTCTTTGCTATGCTGAAAGTTCTGTCTAGGTGTGTTCCTGAGTGGTCATGAGTGAATGGTGAAGAAACAATGCCATGCTGGGGTCATACCAAGAGATTATTCTGAATAATATTGTGTCCATAGCATATCTGGTCACTTTATAGTTTGTTCTTGGATCATGTATTTTCAAGCTGGATTGATCAAGTTCCCCACAATAAAAATATGAGAGACTGTGACAGCAACCTCTTCTTGCTCTGGAATGGAACTGTTTTGTCAGGTACTCCATTTAGTTTCTTCATGCAACAAGACCAGAAGAGCCGTGACCTTCTTCCATAGAAGATGAGTTAAAATGAAGGTGAGGGAGTATGTTAGAGAGTTGGGGATTTTTGTTAAACCCATGTTTTATGTCACTCGTAGTATTTCTGAGAACATAGATCCCTATGCTTATGTAGGTGGGTAGAAAGAGTGCAGAGGGTGTCAAGTGCCCTTGAACATGGCAGGTCATGTTACAGCATCTGAATATTGGCCTTAGAAGACATGTCAGTATAGTATTTACATGCCAATACAGTGTTACTGCAGTATTTATAGTTTAAGTACTACATCATAGTTGTCTTGACTTGAGGAACTGATAATTCCTGCATCACCATGTAAGACATAAGCTTGTGACTGCATACTATTTTATGAAATAACTAATATTATTGCATGTTGAGTTTGTTTAGTGTGCTTTGCCTTTTTTTTTTGTTGTTGTTGTTGGTCATAGGAAGCAGATTTGATTGAAAGACTTGATGATTTGGATCTTAGAAATGATTGTGATGTTCCAGATGTTCCTTCATCAATAGACAGCACTCCAGAAATCCTCAGAAGGGCTTTGTCGGGTTTGTCTGCCAGGTATAGTAAAACAAACAAGCTCTCATATTTGAGAGCTGCTGAATAAAATCATTACTGATTGTATTGAGGTTTTAATTTTTGTTTGATCTACATGAAAATTAAAGACTAAATTTTTATTTGATATCATGATTGATATGTTTATGCTTCAGCCTGTTTAGTGCAATTTTTTTTTGCATAGGACCTGAAGATTGCCCATGTGAGCATTTCTAAATGAATTGCCACAATGTTTAGCTACAGTTTAGATAAACATTTGTGGTGGTTCAGTCTATGTATCAACAGATAAGATCAACAGATATTCCTTTACCTGGCAAAGCAGCGGCTTTGCTAACATAGGCAGTCAGCAATCCCCTGGTTTTGTCTGCCAGTCCTCAAAGATTTCTATGCTTTTTTCCTGGTAGCCTTTCTTTCATGGGTAAGCCTTTATGTGGCTGGTTCCCCATGGCTCCTGCTGTGAAACCCTCCCTGGGGATCATGATGTATTTTCACAGCACCTTTAAGGAGGGGCTGATGCATTAGATGGCAAATGAAGGCATTTTGTGGGGAGGAGAGGGATGGGGAAGAGGAAAGATGGCTCACTTGGCTTTCTTTATTGTGTCCCCTCGTGAGGTGGCTGGCTGCTTGGTTCTGTGTTTCTTACTATGTGTCTTATTAAGCAAGATGCCTGGTCTTCCTTCTGGTAACCATCTACTTGAGTCTTTGGTTAGGGAAGGAAGTGGCCATTATATTTAATTCTTACTGGTTGCTTTTTATTCTCTTTTTTCTTGGCAGATGGAAGAACTGGTGGATTCGTGGAATTCTAACTCTAGCTATGATTTCTGTGTTTTTTCTGATAATATACATGGGATCTTTCATGCTGATGCTTCTGGTAAGTTTGTTTAAAATCTTCTATTGTGCAAGAGTTACTTCATCTCCTTGTCATGCATAAGAAATAGGTGGAAGTCAAGTGCAGATATTACAGAAGACATTTTGTCTCTTAATTTGGTAAATACAAGTATTCTTGAAAAATTGGAAGAGTTTTCAATTGGACCTTGTGGATGAAGGCCTTCTCAGCTACTTAAATTAGGTAGGAATTAAACAAACAAGTTAAACAGTTCTTTACATCGAAGCTTATGAGATTAATGTCATTCATTTGCTTGGCTTGTTCCCACTACCTTCTCGTACCCTCTTTAAGACTTGCTTGAAATACACAGAAAGAGAGTTCCATTTTTCAGGCTGAGAAAAGCAAGCAGCTCTTGTCTGCCGGCAGTGCCTGGCTCTAAAAGACTTTGCTCACTCATGCTCTGTTAATTCCTTGCTTCTCTTTCCTTGCTTCTCTCCAGGACTCTCTAGGGTTTATCCATAGAATGGAGATAGGTGCCTGTCCAAGGTGCAGAGATAAAATGTTTTTTTAGGCCATGAATTGAACAAATATCATCATAGCATTCATACACACTGCGTACTACCTCTTCCCATCATTTTTATGGCTGGTATTCTTAGTGAGTAATGGTTTAACTATTTTTTCCAGCCATGACAAGCAACAAACAGGGATGTGGCTTCTAGAACACTGAAATTAATGCTTGTGAGTAGCTGCTTTGATTTTTGACTAAATTTGCAAAATAGTTTTTTTTTGTTGTTTTTTTTTTTCCCCATGCCTACTCTGAAACACTCTTGGACAGTAATGTCTTGAGATACCGGAATGCTTGTTCACCAGTATTATGGCCTGTATTAGAGTCCCTGTCTGAATGAGTCTAGTTTGTATTTCCTGTTGTCAGAAGAATGACACAAGCTTGTAATTCACAGTTTCATTGGTGGACGATGTCTTTGAGTGTATGACGAAACAACAAAACAAAGCTTCATTACAGTGTAGGTCATTGTAGAGGCATTTTTCACATGTTTTTTTTTTAGTATAACACTTCCAGAATGAGAACTGGAGCACAAACAGTTTGCAGTTCAATTTGGTGTATTCATAGTATGCTCGAAGACTGCAGTCATGGGCAAAGCTGCCGGGAGATGAACCAAAAAGCTAGCATAGAAATAATATAGAACTCTTCCTTTTGACTATGAAACAAAACTCAGAATGGTTCTCTAATCAACTGTTTCTCAATTTGACATTTGTTACCATGTAAAAAGGAATGGAGGAATAAAACAGTTCTGCTCATGAATTACTTTATTTCACTGGAATCACATAACTTAAGTTGTCACAGCTTTTGTTGTGCCAAAACCAAATCTTAATACTGAGATGGAAAATGTTTGGAGACTTGTAGGGAAGTCCAGCTAAGCTGGGAAGAGAAGCTGTAAGACTTGTATCAGAGGTTGAGAATATACTTTACATTTGTCTGGAGGTAACACGCACAAGTTTCCATGCCTTCATCCCCAAATGTCCTTTTCCACTTTAAGGCGTAATCCTTTACTGGTGCTATTTTGTGTAGCGATTGGGTTTATAATGTAGACAAATCAGACGAGAGAGCATGAGACGGACAGACATCAAAGTTAACTCGCTAAGGTGATGTGATACCCTATAGGCTGTGGTTACGTGTTGAGCAAGGTGAAATGTGTTCGTGAGCGCATGTGCTAAGAGAAATCCTGCAAAGCCTGGTGTGATGATATGCATGGTTGGTGTAGGTAGGTTCATCCTCTAGCCTCTGCACAGGATTACTGCTGACCCGTATTTGGAAATATGTGGTATTGGGGCAAGGTCATCTCCTTGGTGACTACGGCTTAGGTGAACTGGCTGAGACCTTCAGAGTGCAGCAGCTCACAGGACACACTTACAGACTTGCACAGACAAGCACAGCACTATGAGATGACAAACAACATGGAGGCTGTGCAGGGTGTGACGTTTGGACCTGCGGTAGGTGAGCAGTGCCTCTTCTCATCAGTGCTAATTAGCAGCACATGCTTACCCTTAATGAGGCTCTTGCAGATGGAAGACTTGGCTGTCCACGTTCTGTTGCAGAGTCCATTTTTTTTTTCCACTGGACTTTGAAAATTTTGCTTAAATTGAAAAATTAAATGTAACCAAAAGTAGTAGAAGAGCCTACTCTTTACAGGAAATGATTTTTTACTTCCTGCTACCAAACTGCTTTGGTGAGGAAAAGTAAGGAGCTTTCCCTTATTTCTGGAGGGATTTCTTGCAGCTAGCCCAGTATGCCTTTTCTCAACAACTGTACTTCCCTGTGTTCTTGCTTGGAAGCTGCCTTCTTTTGCATGGAATTTGGATTCAGAATAATTTTTTCCCCTTAACACAGGTTGCAGTACTCCGCACAGCCTTCAAGAAACAACTATAGTGTATCTGCATAGCTTTTTTCTTTTTGTTTTAGGTCTTGAGCATCCAAGTGAAATGTTTCCATGAGATCATTACTATAGGTTACAGAGTCTATCACTCCTATGATTTACCATGGTTTAGATCCCTCAGCTGGTGAGTAGCAAACAAGACCATCAATAAGTAGAGATTTGAAATTTAAGTCTCTTCATTCTTTGTATCCTGTTGTAGTGCAAGGATAGCTTTGTAGGTTGTGTGCACATGGAAAACTTGACATCTGTTTCTACTGCAGGATTCTCTGTGTGCATGTATGTATACTTGAAGTCAGAATTAAACATCTGAAAGCTACCTAAAAATGTGCATAGCCAAATAATCACCTGATCAGTATTATCTGAACAGCTTTGACTTTTTTTTTGTATTTACCTTTGTGTAAGAAAATAACCAAATAGTTACTTTGAAGTGCTCCTTTTCATGCATAAGTAACTAAAATCATCATGTACAAGTTGTAAATCCTCACTCATTTTGCATTTAATCGCAATCACAGGAGTGAATAAATAAAGAGGTGTCGAGGGATCTTTTGATAGCCAGAAGATATAATTAATGTTACTGGCAAATCCCAGATAGTTGTGGGAATGCCCTGCTTATGCAGGGCTCTGTAGGGCTGGGGAAAAGATTTCTACTTCTGAGTTCTGGGAGGAGAGATGAAGGCATTTGATAAGAGGGAGTGTTTTAGGAGGATATTGGGCACATGTTGTCTCTAAGGTGCTTGAGGACATAATTGTTCAGACCTGACCTATTTTATTTTTTTGTTTGTTTGTTCAATTAATTGAAGTGATCCAAGGTACTCCTGCCTCTTGTCACATTGCTTCTTCACTTTTAGAAGCAATTTTACTGTGAAATATCAATTTATTCTGTCAGCTCTCTGTACAAGCTAGTTGGTTCCCTTTGCTCAGTCCTGGGTTATCAGTAGGACTTGTCTATCGTCTGTATTATTCTGTGGGTTCTGGATCTACTGCTGCAACAGAATCAGGTATTTATGACTGCAGTCCTGCCAAAATTCTTAGAGGATGTGCACTGTACCGCTTTGTCTGGTTTGGCATTTAACCACAGTCACCTTCATACATGGAGCTCAAAATCAACTTTTCTGTTGCCGTGCTAGTTAAAATCAAAGTTTTGTTCAGTTGAACAGATGCAAGATATTGTTCTGTACTTTGAGAATATCTCAAAAGGACTTGCCCAAGTGTGGAGCACAAGTAGTTCTGTATGAAAGGATTTCTGCAATATCTGTTTTTCTAGTGTGGTTGCTGTAGAAGAAATAAACAACCAAAATTTGCTTGCTAAAAGTGAAAGAATGGAATGGTACTTGCATTTTGTTTCCATTGTGAACCTTTTCCACTTTCCACCTTTTGGGTTTTCTTTTTGTGTGTCGGGTGGGAGGATAGGGGAGAGGGTTTTTTGTTGTTGTTTTTGTTTGTTTTGTTTTGTTTTTGTTTTTAATGAATGACACAACGATGTATTACCTTGTTTAAGTAACAGCTGCCTCTTGTCTGTTTCAGGTACTTTTTGCTGTGTGTCAACTACTTTTTTTACGGGGAAACTGTGGCTGATTACTTCGGTACATTTGTTCAGAGAAGAGAACAGCTTCAGTTTCTAATTCGTTACCACAGGTTTATATCTTTTGCACTCTATCTGGCAGGTAAGTGAAGGAAATGGCAGAAATGGAAGAACAGTGTGCTGCATTTGTTTCTGTGCCTGTTTTGCTTTGTTTTTAAGAAAAAAGCTTCTTAGCTCTATCTATTCTATTACTCTTTTTCTGGTGCTGTTGGAGGAAATTTACACTTTTATCATCAAAATATAAGTATAAATTTTGCATTCACCTAGAAGAAGGTAGTAGTCTAAAAAACAGTTGATGCTTGTTGGAAGGTTGAGCTAATAGTACTCATTAAGAGTCAACATGAATTAATTTTGATAGCAGAAGAATTTGGGTTCAGTACCTGAATGTATCAAGAGTAGTTTGTCAGTTTGTGGAAATGGCTTATATGTGTCATTACTGTGATGGGTTATGGCTGTTGTTACTGTGATAGGAAACGGCTTGTATGTGTCATTACTGTGATGGGTTAATGCTTTATTGTGTAAGTGTTCTGCCAGGGCTACAGCGATAAGGTGTGTGATTATATTGTAAAGTGTTT
Organism: Aythya ferina; assembly: GCF_964211825.1. Classification (NCBI taxonomy): domain Eukaryota; kingdom Metazoa; phylum Chordata; class Aves; order Anseriformes; family Anatidae; genus Aythya; species Aythya ferina. Next base: position 76,993,270 of record NC_140300.1, read on the forward strand.
ATTCAAAAGGCCTCAGACTTTATTTTGTCTGTGAGATACTCTTTTGCTTGCCTCATGGATAAATGTTCCTCCCAGTCCAGGGAAAGAGTTCTTTAACAGCCTCCTTCCTGTCTCTGTGAACAAGTAAATGCAGTCCATGCGGCTTTCAGAAACACAACGTTAATGTTACTTTAGCCTTAAAAGTGATCAGCTGAAGACTCAGGTTGACCTAAGAGATGGGGAGACTGCCACACTGCAAGTATTTGTAAAATAGATGAAGAAACCTGATCTTCATAAAGAACTTTGTCTACTGCTACTGTTTTGTAAACCAGACAAAACTTCTACTTCATGCTTAGATCACAAACTAGCAACCAGCCTTGCAAGACGCAATCTGACCTTTTCCAGCCAGCTTCTCCCCAAGGAACCTAACACAACTAATGCTCATGGCTGCTGAAGGGCAAGGAGGGGGAGAGCAGGCAGCAGCCACATACCCAGTGGGAGGCCAGGGGTCCTGCGGGTGGCCACCAGCCTCGCTCCTGCAGGGCGCTGTCATAGGGAAGGCCGGGACTCCGCATGCCCCCCAAGTTGAGGGGTGATATGTCTCCCTGGAATCTGCACTCTGCAGCATGCCTCAAGGTTCTGTTGCCTGCAGCTGTGTGCCTCTCTGGGGTAGAGGGGTGAGCTGGTGTTCACCTTCAGGTTATTTCCTGTTTGTCATTCAAATCAAGCTTGTTGGTCTGGCTTTGGGCACCTTTTAAAGGTGATGGTCTCATCCCCTAAAATTGATGTCCATGATGTGACCTTGTAAGTAATGAAACGGATGCTTCCTACTGATGTCAATAAAATCTTCTGCTCTAGTGAGAAGAATTCTCTGCCTGTGGTTACCAAACAGAAGTAGGTGCTCCAAACAGGCAGGTTGGAGACTGCTCCAAGGGAAGAGAATTATTGGTGTATGGTGGTTCAGTGTAATTACACATTCAGTAGTACAAACTATGCTTGCTTTGTTTTACAGGCTTCTGCATGTTTGTTCTGAGCTTAGTGAAGAAACACTACCGTCTGCAGTTTTATATGGTGTGTATTACCTACTTTGCCCTGGTCAGTTGCGTACATATATCACTAGAAAGGGTCATGTCCTTACGTTCATAAAATACCTTGGAAGGTGGGGGTGTGAAACCAAGTGATGTTGGGCTGTTGGGTGTCTCTACCTATACACTGGGGCTTCTTATCATCTCACAAAGCAGTCTTTCACTGCGCGAGGCCCTGTACACACTGTGACACTGCTCCTGTAGTGGCAGGTGGACAAGGGAGAGGCTCCCTCTGAGTGCGTGCGCCTTCCGTGCAGGTTGGAAGCCAGACACATTCGGCATGGGGTGGGACATGGTTCTGGTGTCTCAAGCACCTCTTTGTAGAGGCTCCATTGCAGTGCTAGGATGGAAACCTGACCTGAACGCCTGCACAGGAGTTGGAGTCTGTGACACTTAACAGTTGTTCTGGCCCCGTGCTGTGCCCCAATAGATCATTCTTGTCCAGTAAGAAACCAGTGTTTCTGACTCCCAAATTTGATGAAAAATAGGAATGATCAGAAGCAACAGTAAAACAGTAATGCAGTACTACTTGTCTTTAAAGAACTTGAGTGATCAGGGTGTTGTGCAACCTTAAAGATTACTTAAAGGTCAGTGGCTGCAGTTAACCCCTTTGTTTCTACAGGGCCTTAGGTGACACTTTACCACTGCGGGTCCCTCATTTTGGACTAGGACTTAGCTGAGCACTATAGCATTAAAAAACAACAGAAATTATATTCAAAAATGATTTACCCTATTTGTGGGAGAAGTTGCTTCACTGGGGGGAGATGCAGCTTTTTGGGGAGAGGTGATTTTGGTTTTGTAATCGACAAAGCACGTTATCTTTGAATTGGCGCAAGGTAATTATATTTTTCCCTGATATCCCTCTCTTCCCTCCCCTCTCTTGCCTCTTCCCCCCCCTCCCTGGAAAAGGAAGGATAAACAAGTGTAGTCAGTCATTTAACATTGTGATTGTCCAGAAAGCATTAAGGTGTGACTACAGAAGAATTTCAGTAGAACAGAGGGGAACCTTTTTTTGAGGAGGGAACAGGGGACGGACAGTTTGGACTGAAGAGTAGAAGCCATTTGTTTTGCACTGGTTTTTCAGTACCACTGTATGATTAACACATGTTTTGCTGCAGAGATGCTTTAGTTAACCAGCAGGTAATATTTTCAGGAAGGTTGAGTCAGCTCTTGCACCTGCTTTCAGACTCTTCAGGTTTCTTAACTGCAAGTAGATGCTGGCTGCCATAGGAAAGCACACATGATAAGGAAATTTAAGGAAGTAGGACATCCTGAGTATTAACTAGCACAGCCATTGTGTGCTTGAATTCAGTGTTGCCTGGAAAAATGACCAGGTCTTTATCTGTGAGTTTTTGGAAAGCAAAATGTAATGTAGAAGCTTTGGAAACCACTTTACTGCATACTGCTGCTACTGAATAAACACTAGGTACACTGTGTAGTATTGGTGAAATTGACAGTTGAAATAGCCATGCCCATAAAAATTAACAATTAGTTTTCACTTATCTTGAGAAATTCCATCTTTCCTAAGAGGACCAGTATTCTGTCATGATATCCACATCTGTGTAACATGACTCTTTCATGAGTTCTTCATTGCCATTTTATTGTTACAGTTCTAACTTGTCTTTTACGTATGTATATGCAGAATATCACATTGCTTATGTTTCTTTGCTGCTTTCATGCTGAAGGTATATGTCTCACTAAATTGGAAGTTAAACTGCATGTTAAAAAATTCCGGGTAAAGGAAAACGATGGGGAAACCTTTTAAAGTTTCGGTCCTTGCTTCTGAAAGCCAGCTGAATTGTGATGTACCGTATGCATGCATCTCTTGTCTTACTGCTAGATCTGGTCTACCTGTGAGCTCCTCAGGGCTCCTCTAGCTGACGTGCCAGTACTGATGGAGGTGTACTGATTGGTGTTTTCACTAACTGTTGTGTTGTTGCATTGTTAACAGTTCGCATGGACTCATGTCACTTTGCTGATCACTGTAACTCAATCTCATCTAGTCATCCAAAATCTCTTTGAAGGCATGATCTGGTAAGGGAAAAAGTAACAAACTAATTTGTAACTATTGCATTGAAAGGTTGGCTCTGATAGCAGATCTAATTAGGGAGAGATCTAATTAGGGAGTTAGGGAATAACCACGAGAGCAGTCGAAGCTGCACCAAGTAAGAAGCATCCATGCTTAGTTGGAGGGGGAATCGGAGGTGGTGGGAGCAGTGACATAAGGGGTATAGGGCAGTGGGCAGAAACCCCTTAAACTTGATAGGCAGCCACAAGTATGGTAGTTTCAAACAACTGCTTCATTTATGTGCAAGGATCAGGGTTAATCCCAAGTATGGTCAACTATCTCCCATGGCATTTGGTGAAGATGGGAACATGCAGCAGTTTCTTTTCAGCTGCTTGGGAGCTTCAGGTTCTACAGTCCTACTGAAATGGAACCATTTAATTTGGAAGATCAAATCTGGTGTCAGGAGTCCAGCTTGAGACCTTCTTTCCAGAAGGTTTCAAGGACATGAAAACCTTAGAGGTTAAAAACAACACGCTGGGGATTTTTCAAAGTAACTCGAAATGTGTTCTCTTCTGTTTTTAGTAAGCAAGCAGAATAGTTCCAGCAAGTGAAGTGGCAGGTATCGGTGGTCTTAAACTGTGTGTCTTGTCCGTATGAAGTTCAGGTGAAATGATAGCAGACTACCCTTTTTTGCTAACTAATGGTAGTCTCCAAGAGCAAGATGTATATTGGGAAAGGGAGAAGTGTTTTTAATAATTTTGTATGTACAGGTAAAGTCAGTTGACCTAAAAACAAAACAAAACAAAATCCTCCAGAATGTAAATCTTGACTGTTTTTTGGTTGTCCTAATGCCTCACTTCCCACTGCATATTAAATTCTGATGATGCAGTTAAACTTGATGACTTTAAAACTTCTCCCTTAACGAGATGTCATGTTTTTACACCCCACACCTCTTTAGGGAGAGTGTAAATTGCGAGTTGAGACAGAAAGAAGAACATGGAAGATAATGTGTACTTCGAAGGACATAATACTTCTTGTGTTCCTTGTTCTTTTCTCAACAAGGAAGATCATTACAGAAAAGACATGCTCACAGTTAAAAAGAAAAAAAAAAAGCCTTTGACAGAGTTTGTATGAACAAATTCTTTTCATGGTGAACTTGTACATATGTAAAACAGTGAACCTAGTTTTTGAGCTAGCTGCCTATTTCTTAGTAGCATTTCTGCTACTATTGCACCAGACAATTTGGCAGATGGTCACAGAATCTGACTCCAATCTTACTAATACATTTCTGCTTTGAAAAGGGAAAAAGAGGTTAACATGTTTTAGTAGAAAAGTCAGATGATGTTTACATGCAGAGACCACTTAAAAAGCTATCACAGGCTGCTGCAAACTGACGAGCAAGAAAAGGAAAATAGTTTTTCTTTTTTTAAATGTAGGTATCATTGAACTTTATAAGGGATTTGCTTGCTTTGATGTTACCAGTAACATTAACATGTTTATTTCTGCTGATTTCTTTCTAAGTGGTACTAGTCTTCAATCTGATAGAAAAAGCCAACCTGTTGACATTTTAAGCTCATGTGATAAAATGAAATTATAAGTTGAACTACTGTGGATCTCTACCAGTTTGTATTGGCTGAACACGAACATCAGTATAGCTCAATATGTTGCTTATGGGGGAACTAAGTGAACATATTATGAAACATAATTGTTTCTAAATATTAGATAAAAATTCCCAACCAAAAATGCTGCTGTTTCAGTTAAAGTTATTTCTGTTCTGTGTTTAGGTTCAGGCACCTTCTACCCCCTCCCACTTCTGAAACTTTCTGTGCATCTTTCTCTAGGTTTCTGGTGCCCATTTCAAGTGTGATCTGCAATGATATTGCCGCATACATCTTTGGATTCTTCTTTGGCAGAACTCCGTTAATTAAGGTATGTACTTGACTCAGCAACAGGTTCTTACAGTTCACAGCATTTTTGATACTTGTTCAAAATTATGTTTATAGAGGTCAGTAGTTTCAGCTGTACTGCATGTTAGACATTTGCTAGAAAACACATCATTTATCTGGTTTCTAGGGATTTTTAAGTGCAAAGTGGGATTACTTGGACTGGCGTATGCTTCATTGGGTTAAAAACTGGCTGTGTAGCTGGGCCCAAAGAGTTGTGGTGAATGGAGTCAAATCCAGTTGGAGGTTGGTCACTAGTGTCGTTCCCCAGGGCTCGGTGCTGGGGCCGGTCCTCTTTAATATCTTCATCAATGATCTGGACGAGGGCATCGAGTGCACCCTCAGTAAGTTTGCAGATGACACCAAGTTAGGTGCGTGTGTCAATCTGCTCAAGGGTAGGAAGGCTCTGCAGGAGGATCTGGATAGGCTGCACCGATGGGCTGAGGCCAACTGCATGAAGTTTAACAAGGCCAAGTGCCGGGTCCTCCACCTGGGATGCAATAACCCCAAGCAGAGCTACAGGCTGGGAGATGAGTGGTTGGAGAGCTGCCTGGCAGAGAAGGACCTGGGAATGATGGCTGATAGTCGGCTGAATATGAGCCAGCAGTGTGCTCAGGTGGCCAGGAAGGCCAACAGCATCTTGGCTTGTATAAGAAGCAGTGCGGCCAGCAGGTCTAGGGAAGTGATCGTCCCCCTGTATTCGGCTCTGGTGAGGCTGTACCTCGAGTACTGTGTTCAGTTTTGGGCCCCTCGCTACAAGGAGGACATGGAGGTGCTTGAGAGAATCCAGAGAAGGGCGACGAAGTTGGTGAGGGGTCTGGAGAACAAGTCCTACAAGGAGTGGCTGAAGGAGCTGGGGTTTTTCAGCCTGGAGAAGATGAGACTTAGGGGTGACCTTATTGCTCTCTACAGGTACCTTAGAGGAGGCTGTAGTGAGGTGGGGGTTGGTCTATTCTCCCACGTGCCCAGTGATAGGAACAAGGGGAATGGGATGAAGTTGCGCCAGGGGAGTTTTAGGTTGGATCTTAGGAAGAACTTCTTTACCAAAAGGGTTGTTAGACATTGGAACATGTTGCCCAGGGAAGTGGTTGAGTCACCACCCCTGGAGGTCTTTAAAAGACATTTAGATATAGAGTTTAGTGATATGGTTTAGTGGAGGACTGGTTAGTGTTAGGTCAGAGGTTGGACTAGATGATCTTGGAGGTCTCTTCCAACCTAGACAATTCTGTGATTCTGTGAATGTAATATCAACGTAGTATGATGAATTTGAGGTCTGTTACATCATTAAATATTGCTGCTTTCTTTTTGGATTGCACGTGCTGGCTAAACTGCATACTACTTCAAAAACTGTTGCTTGAAATAAGGCTTTATGTAATGTTCCTCATCTGGTCTCATTGATGTAGCACTGAGAAGGGCTCGAGCATTAATCTTCCAATTTTGGTAGTATTTGCAAGACCCTACAGAAAGATACAAATTTTTATTTTCATGTCCTTGCAATGTTAACTTTGGTGTATTTGGTTGGATCTGATAATAAATTGCTCCCAGATAGGAAGCCTGATGGAATTTGATGAAGAAAACAGCTTGCTATGCTGGTCTCTCTATGCTTGCATTTAGATGCTGTGGTTTTTTGCCCATCTTAAGTAGGGAGCAAGCATCTCCTGAGGACTGTCCAACCTTGGCAGATTCCCTGCCTGCCCCTGGCCCTGCTTTTCTATCTATAGTGCTCAGAGATTGCAGCCAGTGACATTCAGCGTTTGACACTTGCACATGCTCACAAGTAGGAGCTTACTGCAAACAAGGTCCAGGTGGTTAAAAAAAAAAAAAAAAAAAGTTCAATGATGCAATTGATGCAGCTCTCTCTCTCTCTCTCTCTCTCTTGTGCCTAGCTGTCTCCCAAAAAGACCTGGGAAGGGTTCATTGGAGGTGGCATCTCCACAGTTGTATTTGGATTCATTGTAAGTAACAACACAACTTTTCTTGCATAGGTTCATGTAGAATAGCTCAGTAAATAGAATCATTCAGGTTGGAGAAGACCTTCAAGATCATCACGTCCAACCTCACCTGCCAGATCTCATCCCTAAGCTTTGTTCCCTAGTACCATGCCCATACAGCTCTGAAATATCCCCACCACTTCCTTGGGCAGCCCATTCCAGGGCTTGACTACCCTCTCTGTGAACAAATTCTTCCTAATGTCCAATTTAAACCTCCCCAGTGCAACTTCAGGCTGTTGCCTTGCATCCTAACACATAATTTCTCCTGACAGAATGCCCATGGGTTTAGACAGGTGCTTTACACCAATGATATGCATAGAAGAAAGCAGCAACATAAAATAATTGCTTTTATATGTAACTTATCAACAAGATCAGTGGAACTTATAGGTGACAACTCTGTAGTAGCAGTAGTTCAGGATTGAATGGAGAAGTGAACTCTAAAGAAATAATGAGTAGTTAATGCTTGGGGATATTACAGTGCAGAAATATGCACTAGATAGGAGCCTGAGAGATAGGAAAAGAAAAATAAGATGGGAAATGGTTCCTAAAGGCATTGAAGGTCAGCATCCGCCTCCCTTGTTGAGGCATTCTCCAACTTAAAAAGAGGGCTGATTTTACTCCATTGGGCGTCTCTTTATTACAAAAGATAATAAAGCCTTCAATTACAGTATGATTTTTGACTGTATCAACTAATGCATATTTGACGAGTTGTTCTTCTGCTTTCCAGTTTTCCTATTTCTTGGCTCAGCATCAGTACTTTGTCTGCCCAGTGGAATATAAGAGTGAAACCAATAGATTTGTGACAGAGTGTGAACCTTTGGAGCTCTTCCAGATGAAGAAGTATTCGGTGCCACTATTGCTTCGGGCTGTGTTGGGATGGGTAAGAAAAAAAATCAAGGTTTTAATTAAAATTGGAATTGTAATTCCCAGCTTGAAAACTTTTATAAAAACTTTTTAGAAAGGTACATGAACGTAGGTAGGTCTTGAGGGATAAGAACTGAATTGACACTATGAACTTTTGCTCACATGGGGAGGAGGTCATCAGGGAAAGGCATTGCTGAAGCCACACGAGGAAACATCTCTGTTCTCATTGCCGGTATTTGTGCAGGAAGTGGATGATGCTGTTCACTGTACTGCATGTCATTCAGGTAAGCTGTTAGAATCTTGTGGAAAATTGGTAAAGGCCTGAGTTAGTAGTAAGGCTAAATACTTGCGTTAGTAGAACTTGATTCCATTTGCAGTGAGTGTGCAGCTGCAGTTAGAATAGGATTTGTGCTTGTAATGGAGTCGCCAACCCTTTTCTGTGCATGTAGCCTGCACATTGTGGCAAGAGACACCTCGAATCTTCACCTGACAGGATCTGAACCATCACTCCTGCTGGGGGAAAGCACTGCTGCCTGAGTCACAGGCGTGAGGGGAACTCTCACAGGTACAGACCTGATAGAAATGCATGCGGACTGGTTTTCATATCTACATATTTGTATAGGTGACCAATTTTTATATAAATGATTCGTTATATAGTTGTTTCTATGTACACACACAGCCACCCCCTCACCATCCCACAGATAGATATCCCCACATGGAGGAGCGCACACTTCTGCACAGACACATGCATCTATACGCCCACAGACCCCCACATGCAGCTCCACCCATCCAGACATATATACATCTACCACACACAACCAGACACCTATCCATGTGCATAAATGTGTGCACGTACATACATGCATCCCCCAGACATAAATACACTCACATCACATACATGTACTTATGCAAATACACACAGAGATGCACACCCATGCCCATACACACACATACACCCACATGCCCACACTTAGCAGCACATATATACATCTATACACACACATGTGCATGCCCACACATGTGCACAGATGCACACCTCCATGCATATTTATCTCTCCTTGAAGGCAAAGAGGAGGTGACTGCGATGAACGCAGAACAGGAACAGCTGGCACATGCCTTCTGCATCACTCCCCTGCTCTGCTGCCTCAGCACAGAGAGCTGTGACAGACAGTGCTGAGAATGACACTGGGTTTTGCTTGCTTTTACACGGGTAGAACACGTAGTGAGAAAAGTTCACATGTAACAAGAAGGCAGAAGTGGGAAATTGTTGCTGCTGTTTGCAAAAACTGAGTACTGCAAATAATTAATGGCTGCAGGTGGTACTTAAAAAAAAAAAGAAAAAAGGCAAGACTGCATCAGGAGGGAGCTTTGATATTTTCATGCTGAGTGTGTGTACCATTGCTTCAGGAACTGTGGCGTTGATGGCAAATGTAAAAAGTTCTTGTTTGTTTGTTTGTTTTTGCATAAAGTCAGTGTGTAGTCTGGGTTGAGAGAAGTCTTATTTTGTCCAGTTTCATTATACATTTTGGTAAGGGAGGAGAAGGGAACAGTCAGCTCTGCAATAGTCTGGTAGGGAGATGTCAATTAACCCCCTAAAGCAGACAGTGCTTGCACATACACTTTGCAAGTAGTATTGCTAATCTCTAAGAGGCCTTTTGAGAACAGGATTGGTTTTAGCAATACTTACAGGAAGTCGAAATAATTCCAGAAGGTAGTCAGTGTTGCTCATAATGCAGATGGGAAACATAAGGTTCAGGGATTTTCAGCTCCAGGAGTTGTATATTGAGAATTGCCAGGTGAGGTGTGCTCAAGGTTGCAGCCTGTGCCATTGACTTGAAAGGGCCCAAAACAAAATTGCAAAATAAAGTAAAATAAAATAAATGCTTACCTTGATTATCATCTTTGGCAATACTCACCTGTTCTCCTTCCTGATAATTAAGTCTCTTATCCCTAAAAACTAATAGATCAAAAGAAATTTCAAGTCTGTGGACGGAATGAGGGGAACAATAGATAGTTAAATGTAAAACAAAAACATTAACAGAGGTTAAACTTTTGTCTCCCATTATTGTCCTATGTATGCACGGTGCCAGTATTGCAGACTTGGGCAAAATTCCCGTCTGTCTCGTAAGAGCACTTGAAAGGAGCAACTGTGACAGTGAATTGCATGACAGCAACCAGTGCCTAGGGAGCACTGGGTCACCTGGTCTTCAGAAATATCGTTGGATTAGTGGAAAGCTCCTTTCTTTATAGGAAATGGATCTGGAAAAGCAGAGTTGGGGAAGATTAGGCTGGGGAAGATAATATTCCATACAATTAACTAAGGACTTGGCTGAAAAGTATTCTTTTGTATTAGGAAAGGGTGAAGCTTTGTGGAAATTTGCTCTGTACTAGCCCAGTTGTCAAATACTTGAGCTGAAACATGCCTAGAATGAAACATTGAAATATTTTTCACATAGGAAACGGTGAATATGTACCCATTCCAGATGCACAGCATTGCCCTGTCAACATTTGCATCCCTAATTGGGCCATTTGGAGGATTCTTCGCCAGTGGATTTAAAAGAGCTTTCAAAATCAAGGTGTGTCATCACTTCTGTAAGCTGGCAGTGTTTTGGTTGTCTCTTTGAATGAGAGTGCTTGTTCTGTTGGTTGGTTTTTTTTTGTTTGTTTGTTTCATTTATTGAGTGCAGTACCTAGTCTTTCTAGGAAGATCTTTGAGCTGTTTTTAAGCATCAGTAGCAGCACTTTGTTTTATCAGATACAGGTATATTGTTCCCATTTCTTTTTTATTTTAGGTTTGCATTTTGGTTGATAATTACTCTTCTCAGTCATGCTGCTAAAGTGATTGGGATGAACAAGATGTGAGATAATTACACTTGACACGTGTGACAACCTAACAATTGCTGACAGCAGTTTGCCCTTCAAATTATGGCTGGCCGTATTTTACCTACAGAGTCTATGCTGTACGCAGATGCTGACATGTCAGGCTCACCTGGGCATGAGTGTCGGGCTGCTTTTGCCAATGCAGCGCTGCCTTGTACAAGAACGTGTACTGGCAAATGTTGTGATGTGCTAACCTCTGTTTATTGCAAGGTGTGTGCTGTCGCTTGTGGCAGTAGTGTCCCTGGCTGGCATTAAGTGCAGCTGGAGTATGGGAAGAGGGTAGCCCCAGATTTTCTCCTGACCTTCTTTATGTCTTGGTAGGACTGCTGTAATTCTGAACTTGTTGCTTGTTGCTCTTCTTCCCTGTGTCCACTGGTTTTGGCACATGCTTTGGACAGAAGCATATAAATAAACCTGTTTGTGCTGAACTCTCATACACGTGTTTGTACTTGATCCTTTTCCTGACGCTGGTCCAAGCAGCTTGTCCGGCAGCTCTCTGGCTACAGCCTTGTGCTCTGTCATGCCTGTTAGCCACAGCAGCAAAGGAACATTGGTGTGAAGAAAGGCTTTTTTTGGGGAAAATGATACTTCTGAAAAGCAGTCATTTCAGTACAACACACTGCAGCCAAAGGGCCATCACAGGGACAGGGATATTGTGTGGTTGTTATTAAAGGCGGTGCGTGTATGCAGTCCGTGCCTGCTGGAGCAGCATAAGCACAGGGCTTGTATCTATTGCTGGCAGTCAGCTCACCTGACAAAGGTCCAGAAGTGAGCATGAATGACACCAAGGGTGTGTGAGGGCACTTGACTAATAATAAAGCTGTTGTACAGACAAGGTCAGGTAACACAAAGCTGGCATACTGACTATTGCTTGCATCCAAGTATTATTATTATTGTTTTTTAAACAAGTGATTTATTAATGACAAGGCTTTGTGATGCCATTCAATGTATTTATATTGCTTGTGCACATCATGGCTTTTAATTAATGTTACCAAGAATCCAGTGACAAAACTAGCAGGTGAATGGGCCACACAACTTGTGAAGCCAGTGGGAGACAGTGGAAAGAGTTCTCAAGTTACCACTTGGCTGGAAGCAAGTAGATACTTAACTTCAGTACTGAAGTAAGTGCTTCAGTACCAGCTGCTAGTAGACAATGCAAGAAAAGCCATAAAGAGGAGAATCAGATCCTGAAGAGGCAAGAAACAACAACCATTAGCTTGAGATGGTTGCCTCAAAATGGAATCAAGTACGTGCAGACTTGAATGCTCCATCTTGCTTCCTTTTTTTTCTCATTCCTTGACAAACCTTGGCAGTTAAAAACTTCTTTAGCAATGAGGCTCTTTCTAACTTTATGCTTAACACAGTAAAACCATAGCTTAATGACGGCCTTAAAACACCGCTGTGAAGTGATGCTTGATGAGTGTGTTTCATCTGAATCGGTTAACATGATTTTTTTTCCTCCCTGTCCTTCAAACCCAAAAGGATTTTGCAGACACAATCCCTGGGCACGGTGGCATAATGGATCGCTTTGACTGTCAGTACTTGATGGCCACTTTTGTTCACGTCTACATCACCAGTTTCATAAGGTATTGGATTTTTGAAAATCAAAATACATACACTTGGATAGGTGCGGTACCACTGTGTTGCAGTCCAAGTTGTGTTCTGCACCATTATAATAGTAGGATTTGTTCCTAAATCTGTTCTATGCAATTACTTCAAATACAAAAATCGTTAAGAATGCACATTTGTGTGCCCTTGTAAGATTAGTGTAATGTTCAAGCTATGCCCAGAGTGTTAACAGTAACCTGTGTAACCCAAGTACCAACAAGTTTTTGTGTTGCAGCCTTGTACAAGTTCTGCTGGAATTTACTAATAGGGAGGTATCAGGATGGGGTTCTGGCAGGAGGGTTGTTTGCTGTAACATCTGCTTACTGTTTTTTGCTTCCTGAAGAGCCTCTATATTGAGGATGCAGTTTTTTCCCACAAGCTTCAGTATTTCTCAGTGGCTGGACTTGAGGTTTTCTGTTGGAGAGACTATCTTTTTACTGTGGGTAAAAAGAGTAGATGACTTACTAAAAACAATGCTCATTATCTCACACCAGCTTTCAAGAAGAAATTGTGGGAATGGCAATTGTATTGCAATTGCTTTAGTTCCCAGGGAAAGGGTACTCAAGGTAAGGGACTGGAGGTAGCCAAACTCATATGTGCCCTTAGTTTTATAAATACATTTGAGTAAATAATCATGAGATAACTAAGTTACAGATTCTTTGCCTCATGTTTGGTCTATCGTAAAAGTACGCTGTAAATAAGTGGCTGAAAATGGGGCTGATAGGTTCCTGTCATTTAGAGGAGTATAGTTTAATTGGTGGGTTTCTTTCCTGACTTGGACCATTTTCCTTTTAGTTGGTAGTATACAGCTAAACTAGCAATGGATATTAAACTAAAAAAGCCCTTTTGATGAAGAATGTGAGTATAGTAAGAAAGAATAAATAAGTCAATCTTCTTTGTCATAAACCTTCTTAATATCCCCATTTGACAGAACATACAAGCAATGCTTTTCTCTTTTTGTTTGTATTTGGCTAAGGAGAGTGCTTTCCCAGTGATGCTTGGCCATGCATCCTGAGGGGATGGTTAGAGCAGAAAATATCCATACTTTAGTATCCCCCCCAAAAATGGGAATTCATTGCTTGTGCAGCAGGGGGGGAATGGAAGGCTGTCTAAAAGCTTCTTTAGAGCTGCTGCTCATCAGAAAAACTTTTCATTGACAGAGGTCCAAATCCCAGCAAACTACTGAAGCAGCTGTTGGTCCTTCAGCCAGAGCAACAACTAAATGTGTATAAAACCCTGAAATCTCATCTTGTTGAAAAAGGGATCCTGCAGCCATCTTTGAGAGGATAGTCTGTCAAAATGAAGCACAATGTGAAAACTCTGTTTAGAAGCTGTCTGTGGAAAAGCACTATAAATGTGCACAAAGATGGTACCTGAAGGAAGAATACTTCATGGTCTGGAAGAGGTGAATGCTTCTTTCCTGAAAGGAACACGAATGCTGTGACTTTCCATGAGGAAACAGAAGATCTGTTACTCCTAAAATAATTAAACAGCTTGCAAAGTAACAGTACATATGTTTATGTATTTTATTTCCTGCAGTGGATGGTACCAGGCCTTCCTCAGTACCCAGCCTGACAAGATTTGTATTTTAAAAAGCTAACTTTCCTTTTTAAATTGTCCTGGATGAGAACAGTAAGACCACACTCAAAATAAGCTATATAGCCAGCAAATTTTATTAAAAATTTTAAATTCACTGGTTGTTTTTGATGACTTCTTTAATATTGTATGCTTTAGCAGTACTTTTTTAGTGTTAAGTGGTTGCTGAAGTGAAAACACAGGTGAGGCTGGCAGTCGATCATTTATCTAGCCAGGTGCTGAAGTCACAATTGGCCAGAAAATACACATTTGCCTGTTCAAAACAGTCCTTACAGACTGCACTATGAGGCTTCCTATATTTACTACATCACTACGAAGATTAAACTTAACTGTGTTTTTAACTAATCAGCTTTCTTATGAAACTATTTCATCCTTTCAAAAGGGAAGTATCTTTACTGAAGTACAGCTGAGCTGATTGGGCTGCAGAGCTGCCTTTTTTTTTTTTTTTTTTAAATGAACGTTATGGGTTATAAGCAAGTGTGTACATCCAGGATTAACAATTACCTAACAATGGAATTCTTAATGTGCAAACAGAGTTAGATGAACTTGGAGTTTAAGATCTTGGTTTCCAGAGGATGGTCTGTGTCTGAAGACGTAATTTCACGCCTTATTCCTTGTGCCTCTTTACTACTGTGTAGAATGGGGATTTTTTTCTCCCTTTTAAAAGCACTTTGAAGTCCTGTTTTATTAATATGTTAGTGAGTGAAGACAGAAACCTTTATCTCATGGATGTGCATGGTGCAAGACAGGATGCATGTTTGTTTTTTTTTTTTTGCATGTTGCTATTTACCAAGAATCTTCAAGGAAGCCTGGGCAACACCACAGGAATTTGAATGGAGAATTTTTAAAGGAAGCAGTTATTCTGTAGACTTGATGGGACAGATGAGGAAAGCTGATACTCTGCATTTCTCAGTCCTAGTTGTTTCCTAACTTATTTTATCACATGATAAGTCTTAATGCAAATTAAATTTTTTTTTGAGACAATGAAAATGATTCCTTTATAAACAAAAAGCACAAATGCCAATTTGGTTTTGGTATACTGTAATTTGATTCAGTATCATTTTTCAACCAACTGTAAATAAGTTTCTAATGCAGTGAACATCCTAATGCTATATGTGTCTGTATTTGTATGTGTGTATATGTATATAGCATTAATAGGTGTGTGTGTGTGTATACACACATATAAAAGGTGAAAAATTTAAATAGTTGGTGGTACCTGAGAATAAAATCATGGAGAAAATAACTAGGATTCATGATAGGCTCTATCTGTAATTTTGAGACTGGTTCTGTTGAATACAATGCATATGAATACATCGCATGCTCTGTTTTGCACTTAAGCCACAGTACCATGTGTACAGCACGTGTGTGGAGAAGCACTCCTGCACGTGGCTGTGAAATGGAAATCTGGCCCTAGAGTAATCTCTGCTTATGTCAGGTGTCTGACAGAAGTAGATTTTTTATGGCACTTTCTATGTCTGACCTGGAGGCAGCAGGACTATGTTGAAGGAACATTCTGAAACAGGTTGGCTCTTAAAAATGTTGTAAGCTGCTTGTCCATCAGTGGCCAAGTCACTTGGGTTGTTAATTGGAAGGGACTGCATTTTGTCCCTTCCACCGGAAGAGAAATACAGCCAGAGGTTAAAAGATAGCACAGCCAGGAAGAATAACGTGTGGAAAGGTGCTTGAAAAAGAAGGGAGAGAAAAAGGGTGTGTGCATCAGTGAGGATGACCAAGTAGCATACCTTGAAAATAAACTTGTTGGTGAGGCTTTGGTTGTGCACGGGACTCTTGGAGTTGCTTATGAAAAAAGCACAGTTTTATTGGAGCCGGTATATCTTTATCCTGTGTTTAAATAGTAAAATAAAAAGAATATATATTAAAAGGTATTCGTTGTTTCTAAAACTTGAACTTTCTAGTGTAATTTTATAGCATGTGTAAAGTTAAGGAAGTTAAATTGATTTGAGCATTTATTACAACAGACCATTTGAAATCTATGTTTTTGCACAGTAAAAGGTACAACACAGCAATTCTGCTGTTCAATATTAAAATGAAGAAGAGATCACTTCTGAACTCATTCATAGCTTTTTGTAGAAAGAATAATAGCATTCAGCTGGCTTAGGCTTTGTAAATACAACTCAGCAGGAACTGTCACTGTGAAGTGACAATTATATTTGCTTGCTACAGAACATGTTTATCCCAGTTGTTACTTTTGCTAGTCCAAGCACTACAATGTGATCAACAGGACAGTTTAACTTTTGCACCAGTGATTCTTTTCAGTTGTACTTCTGTCACAAGTTGCTGTAATTACCTATTGAGCAAAAAAAATGTATATTTGTAAATACTGTAAATGTTTTGAGCATATAATGTATGTTTTAGTTTGTTGAATCTTTCATTGAAGCAGGCATTGTAAAAATAAAACCAGAATATAAATCCTCTCATGTTGTATTGTTTCATTGGTTTCTATGCAGAGCAGGTAGCAATCTCTTAACAAAACTGTATTCTTCCTTGAAGTTGCATCCTCAGTAATGAAGGTAGCAAATAATTTCCTATTTATTTGTCAAGACTTGGGGCTGTCCTAGGCAGTTACTGCAGGCACTTTCTATGATGCATCTCTTGCCCAAGCACATGCCAACTTGCCATCTCTTCCCACAGGTACCCAGTTTAATGCAGCATCCTTTCCTCCCAAGCACGTGACACACAAGGCACGCTTATGCCTGGCTACTGCAGTGAGCTGTACCTGACAAAAGGGGAACGTGATGCTGTCACTGCCCTCTAGGCTCACTTTCCTCAACGTAGGAAACATTGCTGCCTCTGGTCTCTGAAGGTGTCTAGTGAGATGTTGGAAGAGGCTGCCACAGGCAACAAGGACAGATAGTGGCTCCCTTGGTCCCCCGCCCCACAGTTCCCAAGCACTACTAGAGGCCACTGCCTCAGCTAGAGAGAAGACACAGGAGGGGTGGGCCATGTGCTGCTCAATGGGCAAGCTGTGCTGGCCCAAGCACAGTGTGTGACATCTTCCAGTCTGTGCTCCAATATCACATCACTGGGCAAGGCTGCTCTGGGCATGCCTTCCTGGCTCTGCTCCCAGCTTCTGAAAATAAATGGGAGAGAAGGGAGGGTGCAGCAGCAGGAGGACTATGGATCATGTCCAGGGAGGACTTGGACAGCTCTGTCTACTCCGCAACATGCTGCTTTGGCAAATGCAAACAGTGTTGCAGTTTCTTGGGTGGTAGCACTTGTGAAATTGTCCTGTTTTGAATCCCCCTTCCCATGTGTTACTCCCTGTGTGGCTGGCACATGCTGCTCAGCTTGTGCAGTGTGTGAGGATGAGGGGATGGCAGCTGGTGGCTGCCGTTCTCCTCTTGTCCTGTTGCTGCCTTTTTCAGTCCTGGATCTAAGGCCTTTCACCTGCAGACTCACCATGTGTCCATGAGCACCTTCTTCCACATGGAGGGGACAACAGGGGCTTCAGTTCAGAGGGGCACAGCTCTGTTTCCATCCACAGTCTGAGCTTGATCCTGCCCCTCTTTGGCTTTAGTCTGTCCTGCCTCCGCTGCAGGTGGTCCCTGGAAGCATCCCTCTCCTCCCCCCCCACCACTGTCTGAATGCTGTTGTCTGTTACTTGTATGGAAAAAAATGAAATTTTTACCTTTAACAGACAGAAACCTTTCAAGAAAGTGGGTGTGTTCACAGAACAAAGCTGACTTGGCTCACAATGATGGCCAAGGTGGTTAGTACAGGTTTTTGAGTCATAGAATACCCTAAATTAGAAGGGCCCCACAAGGATTATCCATGTCCTGGAAGAAATGAACTGAAATCAGTTCTGCCTGAGGCACTAGGTGTGTTCCACCAAAACAGTACTCAGTGCTGGTCTGCTCCTCGAGAGGACAAGGTTCAAGATGCTAAATGGACACTTGAAATTGTGCTACATGGAGGCAGATGAGAGGAGCTGCTTGCAGGGACAGCAGCACAGCAAAGCAGCCTGACAGAACAGGTAATCCTTTTTTGTGCATTTCTGGCAGAAGGAATTGGTTTTTTGTTTGTTTGTTTTCATTTTGACCTGTGTTGTCCTAACACAACAATAAGCCTTATTTCACACAGTCTCTTTACCCGGATTAAACAAGAACCTGCAAAAAGCATAATAAAGCATAATATACCTGCAAAAGGTATAATTGCTTTTTCTCAGTTATAAAATGGAAATTCAATTCCATGTTTTAGCCATTTCAAACTGTAAAAACTTAGATATAGTCCTGTAGCCAACAGGATTCCAGAAGCAGGCTGCAATGTTGGTGACACCCACAGGGGCGTGCTGCTGAACAGCACAGGAACTACGATCTGTTTGCCACCCAGATTGCACCATGCATTCTGAACACTGATGCTTGTTAGGAAAAGTTCTGCAACACATCTTGTTCTCTACAGGAACAGGTGAGAAAATCTCCTAATATTAGAGTTTATTTAGGACTTTGAGAAGAACAGACATAGCCCTTGCGAGGGAATATGAAAAGGCAACATATTCTCATAGAGAAATAAAGCTGTGAAACATCAGCCCAGTTTAAGTACCAGCAATTTGCTTACATGTAATATTCTGCAGTCATCTGAAGGGAGAAAAAACAACAATAACGACCCTCGTGACTTGGTTTTATCTTGCTAACTTGCAGCTCTTTGCTGTGCAGTTCTCATAGCACCAAGACCCAAGCAGCCCAGAACTCCTGCGGGAGCCTGGCCACCCTCACTCCAACCACGAGACTCAGAGGATGCCCCTGCCAGCACAGGGACAGCTGCTCCCACACCCTTCTCCTCCACCCTGATTCTCAAAGCAGGCAAGGCAGCCTGAAGCTGGGTACCCAGCTCCTCAGGGGCAAGAGCAGGGGGCCCAGACCTCACTGTCAAGGTCCACAGCTGCCACCACCATCTCTCCACTTGTTTGCTTTTCCCCTCCTAAGGCACACAAGGGAGAGATGTGGAGCTGCTGCAGCAGTTCGCTGACTTCAATGGTCAATGCTGTCAGGGAAAGTGGCCAGGCCACCACTCAGAAGTGACCTTGTTTTGAACTAATCCCACCTGCAGCTCTTAGAATAAGAGGGCACATTTTTCTTTTCTGCTGTTAGGACTCTACTCTTTGATCACAGGAAACTGTGATATGTGGCAAGTGTTGAGCACACCTTTAAAGAAAACACAGTGAGAGCTCTAGTTGCCCAATCATGGCTTTTATTAACCACCTAACTATGGCTAATGACTGGGCCTTGTTTGTATTTGAAGGGTGTGTGTGACTTCATGCACTTTAACCTCATTCCTGGTGTGACAAACTGTCATACCAAGCAAATATATGATAGCACAACATACAGAGAAGCAATTGCCATCAGACTCTGTACCATGCGGTGTCCAGCTTCACTGAAACATGTTTCAGAGCCGGACTACAAAGTCAGAAAGAAACTGTAAAAAAAAATAAAAAAACGTAGTTGAGGTCCTCTCTTACTGCCAGTGACTAAGATGAAGGCAAGGCTCTGCTCAGTTGTCTCATATTTGTTTTGAAGACGAAAATCAAGATAACTGTTCTCATTTTAGAGAAACCCTACGTTTCTAGGCTCCTTACCTCAGGACAGAATGCAGTGGTTTTTGCCGCTCCAACTTACAAATCTGTTGTGGCACCTGCTGATGATGAGAGAGAAGACTCCTGTCTTTTTTGAGCCAAGCAGGGATCATTATTTTCTCAAGTCATGGGAGAGGGGCAGCAATGCAGCTATCACTTCCTTTTCACTCTGGCACACAGGGGTTAGAGCAGCAGGTCTCCTTACTGTTGGACAGACTGCTTCTGTACTGTGTTGGGAGTGAGGCCCTCATCATTTTCCACAGGGGCTGTTTGTAGTAGAAATCAGAGATGCAGGGAAAAGGAAATTGGACATCTAATTAGTCCACAAGCCAAGGCATTCAACTCCAAAGGTCTGGGTGTCGGTCTCAGCTCCCAGTGCCATTTCTGTGTAGGGAGTCCCTCCCAAAGAAAACAGGTTTTCCTCCTCACTTCTGGGAAAAGCTGGTATCAGCAGAGTGTGCGGCAGAACCTGTGCACCCAGGACCTCCAGAGGAGAGGATGTGCAGGGCCTGGTAGGCATGTTCGATGTGTTTGGGATGAGGGCAGAGCTGAAGGCTGATCCTCAGGCTGCTGGAGGACCCAGGTGTTGAGTGTTCCCAGACACAGAAGTTGATGATGCTGGGGAGCTTTAATGTGAAGGTCTGTAGGGATTTACCTACAAAAACCTTTGGGGTTAGTTTGAGGCCAAGTGGGAATCCTGGAGAACACAGATCTGAATTTATGCATTTAAAGCCCTGTCAACTTTTCTGCTTATCTGAGAAAAAGCAACTGGGAAGATACTTTGAGAACCTAGCTTTTCAAACATGCAACAGAGATTGCTAACTTGAGTTTGTATGTTAACTTAATCAGGCTTAATCTAAAACATCAAAACATCTAAAACACCAAGCCTTCAGCTGATCTTGATCGTGGTCAACCTGTCATCCACCAGGACCCCCAGGTCCTTCTCCTCAGAGCTCCTCTCCAGCCTGTACTGATACATGCGGTTGCTCCTTCCCAGGTACACTTCCTTTTTTTCCAGGTACACTCTACACTTCCTTTTGCTGTTTACATACTTAAGAAGTTTTTTTTTTTATCTTTTATCTCTTTTGCAAGCCTCACCTCTAGTTGGGCTTTAGCCTTCCTTGTCGCATCCCTGCAGGCCCTGACAACACTTCTGTACTCCTCCCAAGAGGATAGGCCCTTTTTCCACATTTCATAAACTTTCATCTTCCTTTCGATCTTATCAATGAGCTCTTTGCTCATCCACACAGGTTAAATACGGTACGTTTACAAACATTTTGTATCCCAAGACAAACACGATTGAATTGTATAAAAGAAGCCAGGAGTCTGACACTTGTAGGAGCTCTCAAGCCTAAGAATGTTGCTGGCTGGGACACAAGTCGCTGTTCCAGTCATAAAACCAGAAGATCATTGCTAGCACAAAAAAGTAGTGGTAGATAATCCTACCTCTGCTAGGGTGGCACTGACACCAGCACTAGGCTGTAGGTGTCAGCATATTTGACCTCACTTTAAAATGAGGATGATTCCCTCCAATGCTTTGGCTGGAAATGAACCTGTTATTGGTCTCCTATGTTCTTGTAAACAACTTGTCAGTGTCAAGGCTATCATGCTAAACTCATCTAATGTAGAGTGAATATAATCCTGCCCCCTTATGGCTTTTAAATAGAGACAGAAAGAGAACAGACAAAAAATATCTTGTAGTCCTATGCTGCTGCTTATGAGTGTTTTTCAGCGGAGACTTGCATATAGCTGTCCATCACAAGTGCCTGTTGATGCAGATGTAATTGCCTATAGCCACCAAATTAAAAACTGTAAATCTCTAGGATAAAGTTTTAAATGCTTTTTTATTTACAGTCTGTAGCAACTCACATGCTGCAGAAGTTCAGAGTAAAGCATTTGTCAGAATCAGACAAGTTCCTTTTGTGTACCTCATGTCTGCTTTTGAATTAGTATAGGTATTTGGCATGTTTCTAACACAAGGATGATTTATTCACAGTGGCACAATAACACTAACTTTGGACAAATTCTTCCAGTTTGTGCTTGTTTGGTTGGGTTTTGTGGCTGGAGCATCTGTATACCTCTAGTATGTGGAAGAGGTCCCGGCTGCCTGATAATTTGAATTCTCCTAGGCTAAAACTTTTGAAAGCTTCCTTTTATGAGAGATTTAATTGAGAGGGATCTTCTCCACACTTTGCCACTCCTGCCCCTTCTCCCTTTGGAAGGTCCAATTACAACTGAAAAATAAAAAAGGAATATTGGCCAAGAAATGCTTTTTCTAATTGTCTCACTTAAGAATTAGCTGTTTTTAACTGTGCTGTAGCCAGAAATTACTTTGAATGTATACACTTACTCCTATGCTTGAAGCCTTCACCAGGCAAGAGATGATGCTCTGTTGTAGCTCTGGTGCCCAAGTGCAACTGTTGACTGTAGACCCAGTCTGCACTAAGTTCCATTGTGACAGTGAAGAGAAAAAAAAAAAAAAAAAAAATATTGCTACTGCCATTAACTTGTCGCTGTTACACTAGTAGCGTGCTCCAGCAAACAGTGATCATGAATCACCAGCATTGGGGTGAAAAACAGCAAAACTAAGTTGTTGCTACATTCTCAGGTTTGAGGACTTGCAGTCACTGGGGATGTAAGTGTGACTAGCCATGAGCAAAACCAGAGGGAAGCTGCAGTGATTTTGTTTCCTCCATTGCCAGATGAAGGTATCTGGAATGTGCAAGTGTTAAAAGCCTAAGGAAAGCAAGTTTTGAGAGGTAGGAAGTCAGTGTAATTGAGCTGTATTTCTTTAACCATGTAGTCCTTAACACAGGCAGGCTAAGTCCATTACAGTGCAATGGTGTGGCAGCTTCACTGTAAGCAGCATCAAGTTGTGATTTGCTCTTGTTCTTTGGTGTCTGATGCACATCATCTCATCAGTACACCAAAAGAGAAATAGTTTAAACATAATTAACTTGAGCTAACACTGAAACTCCTGAGAACAGGATGCTATTAAATGTTCAGAGATTTTTAACTTGCATTTATCAGGGATATGATAGTACTGTTTGAGTTAAGGCTTCTTAACTAAACTTGACCTAGGTGATAGTACAGTTGGGTTATTAATACTGTTCACTTAAACTGTGGTTCTAATATACTTTGAGTGGAGACTGCCTAAACTATTGCTTTTCTAAGAGTTAATATAGCCACTTATTTTTGTAAATGCTGTGCAACTTTTCTATTGCTTGATCCTGATTCTCACATTCCTGTTCCAGTAATTCTTTTCTCTTTTTTAGAAAAATGCATTATAAATCAGGTATATTGGTATCTTTCATGTCTATCTAACAATTAGTATAAGGGTTATTTTATACTTGCATGCCTTTTACATATTGTTTGTGAGGATAGCTTTTTTTTTTTTTTTTTTAAATTAAATTTAAAAACACATAATGATGCAAAAATCCCTAAGATTCTCAGCAAGGTAAAGAAAACTGAGAAATGACACTTTAACCTGGATCATGAGACAGTAACAGATGTATAAAATATTTGAAGTGAGAATTCTTGCCTGGGTTAGCAAATTGGATACATTTTGAGAGTTGAAATTAAACCTATTTTTGTTTGTGTGCCTGTTCTTCCTGCTCCTGCTGCCTTCAGAATAGGGCCTTTCCTTCAGAGACAAGAAGGGAGGAATGGATGGAGTTCGGTTGTGCAGCTACTTGCTGATTCAGAGCAGACATCCATGACCTCCTCTTATTTGTGGCCAGGTCCCCTCTAGAAAACTGTCTGTAACCTGCAGCCCTAACGCAGGATCTGCCTGTTCAGTTGTGAAACAGTGAAGAAATACTCATTGTGGTTCAAAGGGCATTTTAAAAAAGCCTCAAAATGGGAGCCTGTAGCAAGATGGTTTTATCTTACAATTTCTTTCTGGATGTTAGTTTCTGGAGGTGGTGCTCAGGGGTTGGAGCTGCTCTGAAGCAGCCCAGGACCCAGGGATAGTTTTGCAGAGTGCATGCACCTGGTGGCCCCCAAAAGATGTGCACCTGATCCAACACTCTGAGCCCTGCAGCAGCCTTTCCTGGCACCAGGACTGTTCTCTTTTGGGGTGGGGCGGGGCTAAGGGCAGGTGCTTGCAAGAAGGGAGACCCTTCAGAGCCACCAGAGGACTGCAGCCTCCCTGCATGTGTAATTGGAGATTACAGAAGACCAGGTGGAAAGGGGGAAAATCCATGTGCACTTGTCTGAGCTTCTCAGAAGCCTATTTGGGAAAGGATGCTTTTCCTATATTACAACCAGTGGAAGAAAAAAAGTTAAGTCCCAGAAAGAAAGCAGCAAGCTGGACAGCGTGCTTGGCCCTAGTTTGCTGTGCTGTCTTAAAAGATTAAGCCCTAAACTTGAAGCAACTCTGTGGTGCCTTGGTGGCATATAAGGTCCACAGAGTCTGTTCTCAGAAAAACGCTTAAGTATTAGGGGATGAAACAACACCCAAGTCCTTCTGAAGAAGTCAGCTAAGACTATTCAAGACATGAGAGTACAATATTTAAATTAGCTAGATTCACTATCTCATTACAAAATTCTAGAGGAGACCAGGATTTTACCATGCAGATGCTAAAAAGCATCAATATTATACCTTACACAGGAAAAACTATAGTGTTTCTTCTATCCCTTTTCCCCTGGAACATCCTTGCCTATTTGGGAGAGAAGGCAGAATGTAACATCTTTCTTCTTTTCTACATCTGCCTGATTTAAATTGAGAGCTTTGTAGGGTGGAACTTGTTAAGAACTCGTTAAGTTAAGAACTGTGTTAAGTATGTATACTTTAAAGAACTCTGTCACATCAGTAGTGAAACAAAAAATCAAAAACCTTAACTGTAGGTCCCAGAAATGACAGTATAATTATTTGTAGAGAGAACTACAGCAGTAACTCAACATGACACGTGAGACTTTAAAAACAGCAAACCTGATTTAAACCAATGGAAAAGCCAGGAATACAGGCTGAAGACTGTTCTTAATGCACCATATTGCATCGGAACATTTTGTACCTACTCATCCATCCAAAACATGACGTTTTGCATTTCATATTAACATTCTGAAGACATTAAAGGATTCTTCAATTTGATGTTCACATGCTGTGTCAGAGCATGTACTCTGACTGCTTGAAGAGATGTCATGTTCACCTTTTGCTCATTTTCCTGCCTTCACTTTAGTCTCAACTATCCCTCATCCCATTTCCAAAAAAAAATATTTTATATATATATATAAATCCCTGAGGCTGTTTTTATTGGTAGTGTTATTTCAGCAGGAAGATAGCTACAAATATTATTAGTCAGCAGGAAGAGAGCTACAAGTACGGTTTGTAGGATTTGAACTCCATGTTGGATTTCTGCAGTACCTCAGCTGTTATGCGTATGTACTAAGAGCAACTGCTAACAAATTATTGCAGTAATACTTGATGTTCATATACAGCTTCTCATCTTCAAAGCACTTCAAAATTTCCCAGAAGTTCTACAAAATATGGGGGAGAGAGGAAGAGATATGGGCAAAAGCCTTTGTTTAGCATTGGTCCTAACATAAATCATCATGTTCCTTTTCTGCTTTGTCATGTAGCAAGAATGTTGTAGTCATCAGATTTGACTGAAGTGCTAAATTGACAGTAATGTTTTCAGCAAAAATTTTAAGAAATACTCTTCCCCTTCCATACAGACAGTTCTCTTCAGAAGTTATGTTCACGCCTTTGAGTTCAAAACCAGGGAAACTTGTGACATTAGCATAATGCTCTGGGAAATTAATTTATGTATCAAAATAAAGGTCCTTTTGACTTTAGAAAGTTATCATGACAAAAAAAAAAGTCATATTTCAAAGCAATAAAACATTGCAGAACATAACCATGAATCTTAGAAATTTTAAAGGATTTTTTTTTTTTTTTTTAGGATAAACCAATAATTCCTCATGAGTTACCTCACAATTCAAATTGGAATAGTTAGCTTTTATAGAGGAAAGGAAGCTCTTATTAACTTGCTGGCACATGATGGATAGAAAAATGGAGAAAACTTTTAGTGACTTGCTATAGAGCTTACTTCTGATCATGTAACGGGAAGAATTTTTCTCAACACCTGAGACCAACTAAAATATTCTGCCTGCTTAACAGGGGTCCAGTGCCCACACATCTGACATGCACTTTAAAGAGTACTTCCAGGTTATTGGCACTCAAATGCAGCTACTGAATATTGTCTTTTAATTCTGGGAGCTCTTTCTGATGAACAACACGCAGCCAATGTCCCCTTCTGCCTGTACTCTCAGCTCTGAGCACAACCAGGGAGCACACCCATGCAAGGCCTTTTAGGCAAATTATTTCAGGTTACTGTCATTTTTGCCTGGATGAGTCAGGCTTGCAAATGTTTTCCATTATCACCATAAATATGTGGGTGAAGTGAAACAAAGCCTAACATTTTACTTAATGAGAAACAAATACAAAATTGTAATGAATAAAATATTCTGTTTCTTAAATATTCCCTTAAATATGCAATCCAGCCCTTGTACTTGAAAGCATGACTTGTTTTTAACATGCTTTCTATAGCAAAGAGTTCTGTAACATAGCAATTAGTATAGTTTACTATTTTGAAACACAGACATTAAACCAGTTCTTCTGCTGTCAATTATTATGTAGTTAGATTCCTCTTGTGTTTACAACATTTCTATAATGTCTGAAAAAAATATGGAACGATGTTAGCATACAGAGGAATAGGGAATACATTTTCAGATGAAACATTACATGTATTCCAGAAAAAAAATCCATGGAAATCAAAAAGAATTCTTTCTGGGAAGACTGTAAAAGTACATACTCTTCTTTTATGCAATTCTAGTATGGTGGAAATAAAGAAGTGTAACATATGAAGCTAGTTTAAAAGCTTAGCAAAAAATGAAATTAAATAACATACATGTTATTAATGAATAACTATAGGAAAAAAGTGTATAATTACATGTTAATTAAATTCTCTCCTGTGTCTGCAATGCCTCAAAATTACATTTTCTTTCTGTGTATTCTCCTTCCAGCAAAATATCCTTTCTTATCTGGTTATTTACGACTTTTTAATTTTTCTGTTCTCAAAGTATAAGTTTCTTCTTGCATTTACAGCTTTTCATTTATCTCTGCCTTAAGGTTGACAATAAGTTCACTTGGGATTCCATCCACTGCGGACTTCTGATCTTCAACAGTGAAAGCAGCCACAGCACCTGCCTCAAGGGACTCTGCCTCTGGACGGGGTTCTTCCAGGTGACCTTCTTGATCAGGTCCCTTGGGTTCCATCTCTGCAGCTATTGGCAATAGTATCAATGATGCACAGCTTTCTGAAGGCACACCTTCTTCCAGTAAAGGAGGGAAGGGGGTAACTGCAGGTGGGGCAAGTTCCATCACATACTTATTACTTATCACAAGTTCTTCTCTAGGACTGTGGAAGAGATATTCATACAATTTATAGGGTTTAAATTTGCTGATATTCAAGTAATCAATGATTGCTTTGGCTTGCTCAATGCTGAAGACATCCATGTCACCATGGATGTCGTCACTTCTTTCTGAATAGTTTCTCCTGTTCCAGCCATTGCTTTTCCAAGTTCCTTTATGTTATCTCCTAAGGTCATATGTTTGTCATGGAGGCTCTCCAACAGGAAGTTTAATAGATCCATGAATCCTGAGAGCTACACAAGACTGAAGTTCTCTTCTTTAGCCCACCAAAATCTGGCAATATAATAGTCTAGCAAAATAGCTTCCTTCAGAGATGTCTTTAACTGTTTAAAATTCAGAAATTCTTCCAGCTTTTTTTTTTTTTTTTTTTTATCTCCCTCTACATTTTGTCCTGACAAAGCAGTAATTGGGGAAAGAGAAAGAAATGTCTGATTAATAATCTTCTGTCCACCTACTACACCCTGATCCTGGTCTTCTCCTGCCCTGGTGGGTGGGGGCAGCCTCTGAATCTCCTACCGCATGGCCCCGGCGCCCATTCTTGCCCTGCCGGGCGCCCTGTAGTCATAACCTCAGCGGTGGTCACATCCCAGCTTGATGCTGCCTTCCACACTTTCTCCCCCGGGTTGTTCCCAAGTCTTTACATCGAATACAGCTGAGGCCGTCGAGGGTACCCCTTGTTTTTGCAAAAACTTCAATAGTAGCTTTACCTTAAATGGGTCATATTTTACACCCCTTTTTATTAATAGTTGCATTATTAATGCAACTATTTACTATATAATATATATAATAATGCAACTATTTACTATAGCCTCTTCTTCTGCAGAAAGATTTGCTCCCACTGTTAATGCCCAGCTGCTCACCTGTCCTTCAGGTGATGTCCCGGGATTGAAGCTGAAGTCCAGCTGCAAGCTTGATTCGTTCAGTTGGGTTCCCTTCAGATGCTCGTGCAGCGTTGCTGTAGTCCTAATCACACCGGGGTCACCATTTGAAGGGAATGACAACACAGACTCCAGGATAGTCAAGAACTGGAGACCCTTTATTTTTCCAGTGCAAGACATTATACAGCTTCAGAGCCATCTGCACATGCTGCAGGAGGCTAGCGGGCATAGTTACAGACTCTGATCGGTGTGTTCCTTTTGATCACGCACAGCTCTCTATAGGCCCGTCTGAGCCTAACAGCTCCTCCTTACTGGTTCCCACTTCCTCTTGCTCTAGCCAGGCTTCACTTTCTCATTTCTCTCCCCCATCCCAGAGAGGGAGGGGGGAGGATGAGCAAACGGCTGTGTGGTGTTTAGCTGCTGGCCGGGTTAAACCACAACACCTGGTTACCTTTAGTGCACCACCATATCAATCAGCTCTAGTTTATCACCAAATGGGTCACACATATTTTTCTAGTAGCATCTGGTTCAAGGTACTGGACCAATGCTTAAACCTGCTATCAGGTATGTTTGAGAAGGAGCTGTGATGCCCAGGTGAGAGGAAATTAGAAGATAAGCATCTATAACTAGCTAGTTTGGACAGCAGAGACCAACACATGTTACCCCGTGGTCCTTATTGCTGAGTGAAAATGATTCTTGAAAATGCTGGATAATTACTGCAACAGCTGTATCTGCACATGTTACTTCTTATCTCTTCTGCTTTGATGAGAAGAGCTGAGTGGGTCAGACCTCTTTGCCTAAAGAGATGTTTTTTAGCGGGGGAAAAAATAATTTTGTTGCAGAACCTTTCTTTATCTGACATGGCAATAGCACAGCAAAAGCATTGTCCTTACAGGTCCACATCAGTAACCTTTAGAAGCAATTGGATATGATGTTAATTACTTTCCTTATAGATAACACTCCTTTACCTCCTGTGCCTCCTCAAAACTGTAACCTCTTTGACATGTGTTCTGAATACTTCCATTAGGCACCCAAGAGAGATTCGTTTTTAAGCTCTGTTGGCCACTTTGCTTCCCAGTTATCAAAACATAGAGCTTAGAGGAATTGCTCTTAGCTTGGTTTTGACAGTCAGCAATTTTTCCTGTTGATGACTTGACAAGAGTACGTTGCCATGCCTTTCTACTTGGTGCCTGAAAATGGAAATTAAGTTGCAGGGCTTGTGGTTTCCTCTCTTTGGAGAAAATAAGAGGAAATGATGAAGAAAGATCATTTGTTGAGAGTCAAGATTTACCCTTCAAAGGAGGCAACACCAGCAGGAGGAGCTTGTGGGAAGAAACTGTTTTTCAGGTTTAATTTGATCTTTTGAGAGAAAAAGGTTGGTTCATGCAGTAACAAGGAACATCTAATAAAACTCAGGACTATTTTCCTGTCAGAGGTCCCTCAAATTCTAAAGAGTTTTACAGTTGGTTTCTTGCTACTGATAATATACAAAATTATATGGTCTTTTGAGGAAGAAAGGATTAGAAGAGGAGGAGAAAGGTAAACAGATGTGGTGATTGACATGGGAACCACTGTGTGCTTTTTGATCATTTGATGTAAAAAAAAGAGCATGGAAAATGTTGTCTTTCTAGATGAGTCTTATTATCAGAAATGTTATGAATTAGCAATAAATAAAGCTATGTGTTAGCTACAGAATAAAATCAGCAGTGCATGTACATCTGGCCAGGCAGCATTCAAACCCCACTCACTCATCAGAGTTGCATGGCTGTTCTGATCAGCCAAATGCATCAAGCCTTTTTTTTTTTTTCTCTGCTTCTGAGTGTAGTATTGTAAACTTTGTGATTGAGATCATGTGTTTATTTTCAAATCCCTACATTTTACATAGGACTTTTGTGATCAGGTGTCTAGAAAAGAACTTATTGTTTTAGGTGGTATTTTTGTATAGAAAATACAAAGAATAAGCATTAGGAAGCTGAGACCCAAGCACTGATCTGGGGACAGTTATGCATGACACTAAGACATGCAATTGTGTGTGGTTTCTTCAAGAAGTGCTAGGTAAATATTGATTTCACTTACTAAAAAGCGTTTTACCCAAAAGCAAGTTGACCTGTTTGTCAGAATGGTGAAAGTGTATCAAGCCAAGAGTGACTTGCTTTCTCTTGCAACTGAAGATAACATTTTTTGCATATTTAAAGGAATATATCCATCAACAATATCTGTCTTTATGTTAACATAATTATCAGTCTGCATAACTTAAATTATATGTGGAAACTGCAACATAAATTATCATTAAATCTGTTAGCCCTGCAATGGAGGCTGTGCGAGTATTCTGAGAGATGACTGCATACTGGTAGCTAGAATGTTCAGGGAAACTAATTGGGGTCGTAATGAAATCCCATGGAATTTTGGAAGCAGGGACCAGAGGATATCAAATAGAGCCATCTGAAAGGTACCAAGAAACCTGCGATTACAAATAGGACAGTGTTTTGTTGTTCATGAGACCACACAAATATACTGGTGACTGTAGCTTATACGTATTAAAATTTTGCCTTTCTAGACACTGGATGCTATCTACATTTAAACTTGGTATTTTTAGGAGTCTATAAAAGTGTTGAGAAAGTGGGAAGAGTATTTAAGTAGAGATGTGGATCTCTACAGTGGACTTAAGCCTTCTCATGAATTCTGTATGCACTCTACTCACTTTTCACATGGATTCCCTTAGCCACGTAGCCATCTACTACATAAAATGATCATCAACTGGTGCAATAATCAAAAGCTCAGATACTGAGGCAACCCTCTGGATCCCCTATCAAAGGTGATAACTTTTTTTCTACTTGGAGACTGAAAACATGTAGAAAATAACTTCTGTTTGAAAGGAAATGCTCTTTCAAGACTGCAACTTGAAGGGAGATTGACAATGCAGTTTGCAGTCAACGAGGCTGCCACAGGCATTGACAAGATTTTTCATTGTTGTCTAAAACTATCTTTATATGACACGGCTAATAATATTAGAAAAGCTTCAAGTTCTGTGATTTGTTCACGGGCAGGGGACTGTCAAAGAAATTACTGCTTCTCTACAGGAAGCTATGTATGCATCTAAAAGATCCAGACTTTGTCTATGTATTCACAAGCAATTCTGATGGTGTTGACAGAAAGCAACCCCAAGTTCTTCCAATGCTGAGTTAGTAATATGAGGACCTAGCTCCATTTTTAATAAAAACTTAATTTTATAGGAACAAATGTCTATACAATGGCTGTAAATAACCTGTGGCTAGAAATTAAATTGGAAGTTTTGAAGCATGGAAAAAGTTTTGAAACAGCCTTAAGTAGTGACATCAACCTTCGCGTAGCTCCCCAAGAATCCTTTTATTTTGCATAGAATTTTGGTAATTCAGCTAAAGGGTTAACTTGGCTTGTTGTTTCCAAATGTTATAGTAAATAATATTGAGTAAAAAGTATTTTTTTCAAATAACATATTGTGGGAGTGTGCCCATAGGGATCGACAAGCCCCATGGTTGGTAATAACATCGGACTCTTAATGATGAGACCATGAAGAATGTAAAGAGTTTAGAAGGAACGAAGAAGGATGATTCAGGAATGCCTTGCTGTCTCAGACTGCTTGTTCTCCAGCCATTAAGGCATGGAAGTTGCTGGGTGTTTGCTGTTGCTGGGCAAAGTTGTTGACCAATGAATAGTTAGTGGAAAAGTACTGCTGTAGAGTGAATGGTATAAGAAGGGAGCCGATCTTCAACAGAAGAGTTGAAGTTACGTCATCAATAAAGGAGTAGCGGTTACTGATCCTAAGGAACCCTGGTCTCCATGTGGTCTTTGTGCATCAACATATTCCTGGTCACTTAGCTATCCACTCTTTACAAGCTTTAAAAGCAGTCACCGTGTGAGGTAGGAAATGAGCATGTTCTAAAAGTGTTCTGTCTCAGGATTTTCTGCACACTTAGCAAAATTCTGCTGAGTAGAACAGCCAGTGAGAAACAGCCTGAGATGGTCACACTGCAAACAATCAATTGCCCATAATAACAGGTAGGAGTCTGTATGGACTTCAACTAGTGGTCTGCAGTTAGGCATAACAAAAACTGTTGATGTCAGAAGTTGTTTGATTGCACCAATCCCTCACTTTAAGAGAAATGGTAAGCACTGAGTTCTGATAAACTAGATGCTTTAGCTGAAGTAGCAGAGCACATTTTAAGGCAGGCGTTACAAGAAAGACCCTTTAGATATAGTTTTAGAAATAGCTTTTCTTAGTTTGTAAATATTCCTTCTCTTTGTTATGCAAAGGTATATACTAAATGCTTTGGAAGACTCTTTGTCAGGCTGCAGGGCCTGTAGATTACTCAGTGCACTTGAAGTCATTCTAGCAGTAGAGCATCTTCCTGGGAAATAGATGATGGTGTGGGAGCTTGTTTATGGGGAAGAGTGGATAGCATGCCTGTGGTTTTGTGACTGCTTTGTTCCAAAAATGACACATTTTTAAGAAATAAATTATGTAACTTACCTCACTTGGTTGTCTTCCAGTGGGAAGCTGACTTGCAGGCTTTGGAATTTTCCTGAGCCCTGTCAAGGGAGAAAAAAAAATCTAAGTTCACAGAAAGAGCATCTTTATCTCTGCTACTTCTAGAATTGAAAAGTGTATTTTGTATTTGATCAGTCACTTCAGTCTCCCTGAGCTGCCATTATGGCTTTCTGCGAAAGCCTACAAAACCAAAAATATCACAGATGAAAATAACACTCCCTCATCCTAAGTGTGGAATGTCTCAGTATGTATTTGGCACATCCTTTGAGGCTGTATAAACAACAGTCAGAAACAGGCTGGTGTAAGAGCCAAACCATAAAAATGAACAGTTTAGGTGCCTTGTCCTGTGTCTTCCAGGACCTCTGACATGTACTGACTGAAAGAGATTCCACAATGCTCATAAGGTAAAACAATTATTGCACAGCTTCTAGTACCTACTATCAAGGTCAAAGTCAGTTCTGCAAAACAAGCAAACTAAAACAAAAAAAAAAAAAACACAAGAAATCATTGTTCTGTTGAAATTTGTCACAAAACCTGATAGTGAAGAGCAGATTTTTGGTTCTTTTTCAAATTTAATGTACTGGTTCTAAGTCTCTTCTCATGCACAGCAGTAAAAGATGTACAAAAGGCATTTGTGATATAAAAGAGCATCATACAATCTTTTGGTGAGAAAATGAATATCTAGCTGAAAACTGTGTATGTTCTTGGGCCCAAGGGATGTTGCCTCTGATTATTCTTGCTAAAATCTCCTGCCTTAAAGGCTACATTAATAAATAATGATATTTCTTTTTTGGGCAGACCATCATACAGTATACTTTTCAACCTCTATATTATGACATTTGGTGTATGGCTTCACAAGAAAGTCTATGCTATGCTGCACAGAATGGTAACATCTTTTAATAACAAAAAGAAAACCTGAGGTCTGTAGGACCCACACAGCAGCATTTACAGGATTGCAAGTGATGCATACCATGAAGACAAACTTCATTTTTCCCCGAGGCACCAGATGGCAGCATTTTCCTTCATACAGTGTGACCTCATCCTCTCAGATTTCTCTCTGGGATCATCATGCTTTGAGGTTCTTGAAGCCACAAAGACCTCCACGGAACCAGACATTGTCTGTAATCACCTGCTTTCATTGTAGCTATGGGGTCCCATTGATGTGGCCTGAAAACAATACAGGCCTTTTGGCTGTACAGGCCTGACAGTCAATAGCAATCGGTAGCATACATGCACTTTAAAAATAACATACAGTAAATCTGTTTCCAAGCTCTACACTTTGCATATTCTCAGAATATTAAGTAGCTTTCATTTTGATTTCATTTTAGCTACCAGCTCTTTCCCATACGCATGCATGTACAATGTAACTCTTATGTTCTTTTCTATCAATGCTGTATTTTTCACATTTTCCAATAACGTTTTTATTGTACACTAGTTATGCATCACTAGGCTTGTAAATTCTGTAGCACGCTCTCCCCCCTCCCCCCCTCCCAGTAATCTGAGGCAGGAGTTGAGGAGGAATTGCTGTAGTTGAGAACTTTGCAACTTATGCTTGCTTCTACAGTTACAGACATGGAGTGAAGTTTTGTGGGCTGGGAATTCTTTAGTCACACAGTCCTTGGTTCTCCTTTTTCCCTTCATCCCCATGTTTTTGCTTATAAATCTAATGCTGCCTTTGCAGTGTGTTTTTGTCAGAGAAGAAAAATAATTAAGGTCAACTGTAACAAGTTGTATTCGTAAGTCACCACCCTTGAACTATGAACCTGCAGCACCATGGTACAAATGTGTATTCACTTAAGCTGTATGACTCTAAGCCTTCAACAGACAATAGAAAAGAAAGGCTCTTTATCCAAGAAGGGGATGGATTGTAGAGCCCCAGAGGTTAAGGGAGGAGTAGCCCTGTTTTTTTCATTAGTATGCTGTCACTCCTTGGGGTTGCTGGTGTATCTGCTGTGGTTAGTAAGTCTGCTAGTGCTTTACAAATGCTATGAGCTCATTGGTAGACTATTTGCAGATTATTTAATTTATGGACTTCTGACAAGCAGCCAATCATTTTTCTAAAAAAACATATGCAACAAGGGATTTTTTACTTTTCCAAATTTCAGCCAAATTCAGTATGAGTGTCATAGGACAGGGCCTGGATGGTAGACCATCTGCAACTCCACCCTTTCTCTTCTTATTTAATACTAAAATTATCTATAAACAGGAAGGAGGGAGGCAGGGAGAAGCATTTCTCAAAGCTAGTCATGAGAACCCTGTATGATGAACACATTAAGCCATGTAACCTGGAAATCAGTCCTAGTTTCTTCTGTTAAAATATTCTAACAAAAGGGCAAAATTCCCTCAATATTCGTGTATTTTTTTCATGCCAATTTCTTTCCAGTTCTGGATTTGCCTGTCCATTGGTTTCAGCTATTATATGCCAACAAGACAGATTTAACTTGGCTGCCCAAGATGTACAAAATAAATGCAATACAACTATGTTGGAATCTCACTTGAAAGCTGAGCAGAACTTCATCACTTAAAGACAGCTGTAGGTGTACACATATGACCTCTAACAAATATCAAAATGACCTTCTAATAAAGGAGAAAAATACCTCTCTACAGTTTATAATGATGAATGGAAACCCTTGCACACAGTTGCATTGCAAAATGGAAAAATAAATACTTTTTGTCTAATTATACCACTGTGATTACTAGCACCTTCTCAGAGAAGAGAAAGCAGTCAGCCAAGATGAGCTTTGTGAAAGGAGAGGAGATACTGAGAAGGTTTACAAAAAAAAAAGTCTGATATCACTCAGTATGGATTATTACAGTTTGCCATTATTTATTTTGGAACTGTGACAACTGACCAAAACATAAGGACAATAAATAGAAATGCAAGTAGCATAAAGTACACGAGAAGAAAAAAGCAATATAATTTGGCACGCAGCAAATCTTTTATCTGGCATACAGCTGTCTTTGCAATTCCCATTGCTCTTTTGGAATATTTTTTGTGACTTCCTACTAAGGTACCTCTGCTGGTAGAGACTTAGGAACAGCACCATCTTTGTGAGCTTTGTTTCTTACTCAGTGGAGCTGGCTAAGATAAATGGTGTTAATCCTTTACATAAGAAAGATGCAAGTATCCTCCTACACATGCATTAGAGAGATGTGTTTGTTTTGTGATGGGTAAGTGCTATATATTGTTCGTAGGCTCTATCTTGCATAGTAAATGAAATTACTGTCGAAACAAGCTGATTAAATCTGTGATTTCCCCTTGCTGCAGTGCAGAATGAAGATATACCCAAGGGGGGGGAAATTGTCTGGTGGTATGCATAGCATATTAGCTTAAAGATTTTCATGGCACACTAATGAAGGAGATCTCTTTTTTTAAGGCTTGTAAATGAAACATCCATGTTGCTTCCATGCACTGAGATACTGTCCTTGGAAGCATTGTAGTAGCAACACTGCCAACTTTCAGCTTGGCCTTCCCTCAAGGCAGTGAAAATGTTAAGTGGAATTGTATTTTTTATGTTACTTGTTAGAAAAGGAAGATAGGGTAAATGGTGTTTACTCAATCAGACCTCAGGTATAACAGAGTACCCAGTTCCACTTAAGTCATGATAGTGGAGTTAAGAGGCAATTTTCCTGCTTCCTTGTGATTGTTTACCCATAAACTACAAAGGTCTGTGGTAGTTGGCGTGTTATTTCTTACTGCTTTTAACCCTGGAGCCAGATTCACCAAGTACCTACTTAATCCCTTCTGTGAAGACTCCAAGATGAGGCCACTAAGATGATCAGAGGGCTGGAGCACCTCTCCTATGAAGAAAGGTTGAGGGAACTGGGCTTGTTTAGCTTGGAGAAGGCTCTGGGGAGACTTCATTGTGGCCTTCCAGTACTTGAAGGGAGTGTATAAATAGGAGGGGGAATGCCTGTTTACATGTGTTGATAGTGATAGGACAAGGGGGAATGGTTTTAAACTATGATGGGGAGATTTAGGTTAGAAATTAGGAGAAAGTTTTTCACTCAGAGGGTGGTGAGGCACTGGAACAGGTTGCCCAGAGAGGTGGATGCCCCATCCCTGAAGGCATTCAAAGCCAGGCTGGATGTGGCTCTGGGCAGCCTGCTCTAGTGGTTGGCAACCCTGCCCAGAGCCGGGGGTTTGAAACTAGATGATCTTTGAGGTCCTTTTCAACCCAGGTGATTCTGTGATTTTGTAAATGAAAAAAGTAAACGGCTAGGAGGTGAATGGCTGTTAATATCTGACATCTTGAAGGAAGTGAGGAGTTACTGGAACAAGGCAGAATGCTAAGTGGTCACACGTGGACATGTCTTTACCTTTCCCCATGAGGAATCTGAGTAGATTCTGGGTCCCAGGTGACACTGTAGTTGGTGTGTCTAGTTAAACTTTAAACGGACAATTTGTCTAGCTGGCACAAAGGAGTCCTTCAGCTCTAGGGATTTAACCAAACTTCTGGCTTAATTAAGAACAGATTAACATCTATGTTTAAACATCTGAGTCATATGGATAAAATATTTCCTCTCTTGCACAGCTCAAATGCACAATCCCCTTTGTGTACCACAGCAGGGACACTCGGTGGACCTTCACTCGGTGCACGTACGACCAGACTAAGGGAAAGTGCCTCAGCCCCAAATAGAAGTGGCCTTCTTTCTGTCTTATGTTTACCTGTTTACTTCTTTTCAGGTGACGTGCAGGCGCCTTTCCTCTGTACCTCAGGCTGCTGGGCGCCGGGGGTAGCGCTGAGGAGAGGGGCACAAGGGGCGGCGGGTGTCTGAGGAGGAGGGGGAGGCACGTAACTCGCCGCTTGACTCCACGGGCCCCCGAAGCTGCTAAAAATCGAGCTAATAGTCCGCAAATACATTGAAAAACAGCTACAGCCCAGAGAGAGTGGGGACAGCGCCGGGGCGGTGCGGTGCCGCCCGGCCGAGGTGGGCGCGGGCAGCCCCGTGGGGCGCCGCTCCCTCCGCCCGCCATTACCGAGCCCCTCTGCTGGGCCGGCCGGGCCAAACCAAACCCAAGCACGGGAGCGGCAGCGGCCGCAGCCAGCCAGGAGGAGGAGGAGGAGCGGAGGGCGGGAGGGAGGAGGCAGCGCTGGCAGCCGGGCGGGGAGGGGGCACTCGGTACCGCGGAGAAGGAGGAGGACTAAGATGGCCACCGGCCGCCACGGGGAGCGGCCCCGCTCCCTCCGCCCCGCCCCGCCTCGCCCGGCGCGGCCTTGATGGGGCCGCGACGACCCCGGCCGCAGCGCGCTGCAGCGGTGCCTCCCGCCGGAGCCCGCCCGGGCCTCAGCGGGGGAGCCGCCCTCTGGGCCCGGTCCGCGGCCCCCCGTGCCGCGCCGTGAGTGGGAGCAGCTGCGGAGACGAGAGGAGGGGCTGCCCGCCGCTCCCCCCCCCGCCCCGGCGGGCAGGGCCGGGCCCCTCGGAGCTCCGTGCCGCCGCCCGGTGAGTGCCCGCCGCTGCCCGGGCCCCGCCGCTTTGTTGCTCCGCCGCCGGCCCCTACGTGGGCCCCCCGCCGCCTGCCGGCTCCTTCGGCCCGGCCGCAGGCCGTGGTGGCCGCCCGCTCCCCGGGGATGCCGGGGCGCAGGTGGCCTCGGCCCACGATGGCTGCCGCTGCGCCCCCCGCTCCCAGCCCCCGGCCCCTTTCCCTTCGTTTTTGTCGCCGTGTTCCCTGCCCGCGGGGGTCTCCGGCCTGCGGGGCCCTGAAGGGAGCTCGGCGGCGGCGCCGGACCGCTCCGGCGGCCTTTGTTGTGCCGGGGGGCGGCGGGCCTTCCCCTCGCTTTATTCTGATTTATTGATCTGGAGGCCGTCTCCGAGCCCTGCGCCCCGCCGTGCGACAGTCGCAGTCCCCAGCGGCCGGCTGTGGGTGCCGGGGGGCCGAGCGGCCGTGGGGGGCCGGCTGCCCCCCGAGCGTGGCGTTTGTTCGCCCCTCGGGGAGAGCCGCGTCGCTGGCGATGTTTGCTCGGTAGCTGTGGGTGCCGAGTCCCCGCGTGGTGTTCACCTTGAAAGATTAGGGATGTGGTTTCCTGCTGTGGTTGTGGGTGACAGTGTAGAGAGAGGCAGGTGTAGATAAGAAACAGCGCAGAGAGCCAAATGTGTTTCTTTTGACCTGTAGTTTCATGAATGGCCCAAACGCAATGTTTTGGTTAATGAGAGCGACTCCCAAGGATTCTCTGAAGGATTCTGTTTGTTCTGGGCTTTTTTTTTTTTTTTTTAATTATTAATTGAGTTTTGGTTATTTGTCATTGTAAGATTCTGACAAGGTTTCTGCATACTAGAAGATTAATTTTCACATGGAAAATGGTAGGTTTCCTCTTAGGAGAAGTCAGTTTTGCACACTGCATTAAGTAGGAATGATTGGTTAACCTGTGAACTCTGCCAGAGCTGTTTCACTACATGCCCATGCATGTCCCTGTGCCCATCACAAGTGTGTGACAGGCCTCCCTAACGACAGTTTCCAAAAAGTGGTGGTTGGAGAGGGTTCATCACCTACACTGCCTGTGAGCAGCTGTACAGCTATGTGAGGTTTCTGCATTCATGGCCTCTTATGAATCTAGGCTGGTTCTACAGAAAGCCAACATGATGGCATCTGTGGCACTTCTTGGTGATGTGCCAGATAATGCAAGCAGTGGTACCTTGAGGTTGACTATGTGCGGAGACTACAGTTTGCATGAACTGGTGTTTCTGTAGTATTTCTCACATCCTATGTAATTCTGGTAGACTCGTAGCACTAGAAAATATGAAACGGGTTTATTGCTACCTGCGTTGACAAATTGCCGTAAGACGAGTAACTCCTTACTTATGTTTTTAGGCTACAGACAGGTATCTTTATAAAGGCAAATACTTCGTGGAATTCCTGGCTTTCATACTAGAAACGTACAACTGTGTTAATACAAAGTTTTGCTCGGTGTTCTTGATAAAGAAGTGCTGGTAATCTAATTTTGGGTGCAGATTTGGATCAGGAGCGGGAATCTGCACTCCTGTGCTGTGGGTCTGTTTAGTTCCGTTAGAGCCAGCTCTGCAGTGCTGAATAATGTTGATAGTAAAATATTTGGGGTAGAAGAATGCCGGAAATACCTAAGGTGCTAGAGCAGACTATCTGTCAGTGAATGGTGTTCCATAGTTTGGTATGTCTTGGCCAGAAGCTGGACCTGTTTGTTTGCTTTTCCCATTCGCAACTTTTAGCTGATAAGCCTGGAGTAAAAGTGTTGTGTGGTTTGGGTTATATGGCTACAGTTAGTGCAGTTCTTAGCAAGCTGGTGATATACTCAACTCAAATTGAAGCAAGGTCAGCATAGTGGTGTGGTGATACTTAATATCTTCAGCACGCGTTTAGAAATGTATTACAGTATTTCTAGCTCAAGGTTTAAGTGAGAGTTCATCTTTCTAGTAGACTGTTTACTCTTTCAAGATCAGCCACTCTATAGTATTGCGTTGTATCACTACTGTGGAGAGGAAGCACTCTTATCTCTTGCTTTGAGAACAGCAATGAGAAGGTACTAAGAAAAAAATCTTAATATTTTCAACCTGGAAATAACAAATGTAATTTAGGAAGCTGCATTGTGTTGTTTCATCTTGCTGCCTGTATCAGCTGAGAAAATACCCTAACATCCTTCTGGGTAGGTATGAAAGCCTGTCTGTTTAGCTCTGGGTTACTGGAGGGCAACTGTCAGAAATAGCATACATGGCAAACTTGTCTTCAGGATGCACAGATGCGTGTTGTTATTAGAAGACTTTAGCAACTTATTTCACATCTGCAAGCCTTCCTTTAACTATTTCCTAGTTTTCTTCAAGGGTAAAAATTCTGGGATGCTTACTGTGCAGAGAACATGATGAGCGTGGGTTAGATGGTCTGCTTACTGTTTGAAATGCTTAGGACTGTCATGAGACTTAAGTAATTTTGGAGATCCAGCTGTGTTTCACCTCCCAAACATCAATGTTAAGTGTTTTGTAGGGTTGGGTTACGGGGTTTTACGTGGGTTTCTGAAGGTATGCTAAGCAGAGTTATGCAAGGAAAAGCCAGTAGTGTGTCCCTTGTAAAATTCCTGCAGGACTAATGTGCAGATGCTGATCAGCAGTTCTGTTCCTGTTCGTAAGTGATTTGAAGTTCCTATTGCAAAATACTGGAAATAATGGCTCAGGAGTGGCCTCTGACTTACAGGACATCCTGCTCTAAGGAAGTCTTAGATCATTTGTTCAAAATAAAAATATTTTCAAGAGGAGGAGGGGGGATTGCTGTTCGCTGTGAGAAACTGTCTATCTTGTTCTTAATGTACCTCCCAGTGCTCATCTTCCTGACAGTTAGAATTGTGGAAACCTCTTTTTATAGTATTACCATAACAAAATTTGCATTTTGAAATGGTAAATTGAATGTGTTATTGGTCCATAGTACAGCTTCCATGTATGTGTGTAGGGAAGAAAATTGATTTCTGCATAGTTCTATAATAAAGCTTTTAATTTCACTAGTTTGCTCATTTTTTATTTATTTTTTTTCTTTTTTATTTTTTGGTGTTGTTGCTAACGGCAGTAATAAAGCATTTGAAATGTCCGGCTTGTGACAAATACTTACAGTGTTCATTGCTTCAAATTGTTGGCAATGCTGATTGTTTACAGAAAATACTTGCTTTCAGAAAATATATTCTGAAGGAGCTACAACGTTAGTCATAACTAAACCTTTGTACATCACACTCGTGTAGGCCTGGCACATCTTCTTGAAGAGGCTTCATTAACTTTGTGCTCTGTTTTGCAGTTTTCATCTTGAAATAAACATTTGCACTCTTGTATCGCTACTGTTGACTTCTTTTTGACATTTTATGTCCTGTTGCTTGGCCATTCACACCTTGTTCACTTGGATAATACGTGACATAATTATAAGGCTCCTATAAATACTTGTTTTAATCAGCTGCCCCACAGACAACATAAACGGTGTTGCTGTTTTCTGCATTCCTGTGTGACTGTGCAAAAGCATCCGGTGCTATACATGAAATCCTGCTAGCCACTTGTCTCTCTTTACCTGTAGTCATCGGTGTGGGCTTGAGAGCAGCATCTTGGCTCAGGTGGTAGTGCAGGGATGACCCCACAAACTTTGTGAGACTGAATACATTTTGTGTGGCCAGGTCTTCCAAGCATGTGTCTGGCAAAGACCCTATGTTTTGCTTTGCAGTACGTCACGCTTTTGCTTGTTGGCTGTATCCCCTGTTCTCCTGAGGTGTTACAGCTCAGTGTGTACACCACCTTTCTTGACACTTGCAGATGATGGAGTACCTGCAGGCTGTCTGCAGTTGGGTCACCCATCAGATGAGGGGGACGATGATTTAAGCGAAGCTAGAAGATCTGTGGTGTAGTTGTTGCATATACATGTATTTCTTGATCTATAATCTAAATTATACTGTATCAGAGCTTTAGAGGTGAAGAATTGTTGTGTTTTAGAGGTGAAGAAGGTTGTGTTTCAGAGCCATGTAATAAAAAATAATTTTTGACGAGTGTTGAAGGGGAATGACCTTCATGTGCACATGGACTACGATTGGATTATCTAAAGCGTTAAACCATAGAACCACGAGCTGCAGGAGCTGGGCTTTTCTGCTTGGTCTTTGACTTAGCCAAGGGGTACTGGAGGGCTGTTGGACATTGCCCTCTCCCAGCTCAGTGTGCCTCCTATTCCTGAGGGCTCTGGTTAATCAGAAGCTTCCCTCTAGAAGTTGCTAGAAAAGTGGACTCAAAGACAGCAGCTGGTGGGGAGGCTGCACCTTCGCTCAGGTGTTGCTCTCCATCAGGGAAGGGGCTCACGCTGATGGGGCTCGTGGCCCGCACCATGGCTTGCAGAAGAGGGGCAAAGCTCAGCTTTGTCCGGTGCCTGCCAAGAAGGAAGAACAGGTCTCACTTCTTTTTCTATGGAATTTGCTCAATATTGTCTGGGAGATGTGGTTTTGTGTTTGTTGTTTTTCCTCAAGTCTTTTGTGACCGATGGTTTCATACACGTCTTGTTTTCTGCCACAAAGTGCATTGGGGCAAAATTTCTTGATTTCTGTTCCAAGCAGGAATGTGCAATAGCTTTTTGTTTGTTTGTTTTAAGTTGTGCTGGCGTTCTTGGAGTCTTGATAACAGCAGGGAACCTTTTTTAATTATTTTTTTCCCCAACATGTCGAGCAACACTGAGTGTGGAAGTAGGACTGTCCATATTGAGATTTGGAGGAGGAAAAAAAGCTTGGCATTTAGGTGAAAGTGGATTGCTCCTGTGCAAGCTAGACATCATCTTTTAGGTTCTTTTAAGGGAAATTAGCTTTGGTTGTTTTTTTTTAGTTTTGGTGTTTCATCGGTGTCCTGTGCAGGATTTCTGCCTGTCTTAGGCATGTGACTACAAATGTTCTTGTCATATTGCAGAGTAGGAACAAATTGCAGAACTTACTGTCACGTGTAAAAAGGATCTTCCCGATGTTTTGAAAGCAATGGTGTGCTGTTGTGCTTGGAAAGAATAAATGCATACAGGAAATGAATGATGAGTTAATTCTGAGTGGTATGAAAGCACATTGCTTTAAATTTTGGGGTAAACATTAAGGAATATAGGAGCAAGGTATGACATGAATGCATCTCAGTTATAGCAACGAGACATGCATGTATAGTTCTTGTACTTCTGCAAATATTGTTATTTAAATGTCATGCATCTTACTACAACACAAGGAAAAAGCTCTGAGCAGAGTGGCTAACTTAGTGTGTAGACAATAATAAATTCAAAGACAAGTCAAAGAAGTGGATTTTCCAGATATTTTTATTTCATCTCTTTCTCACCTGCTCTAGAGAAACTACATACGACGCTAGAAGTATCTAAGAGTCCAACTCTTTCAGATTGGATGGGTATATAGCAGTTGTATGCCTAACTTAAAGTTCTTATTTCAATTGTTATACTAATTTAGAGAAGTCAGACCCTTTAGACCTTGCTTTTGCCTATTTTTTTCCAGCAACTTACTAGAATAATTCCGTAGCTGATGGGAAAAGTTGTTCCCTTTCTTGAATCATCCATTTCCTCTCAAATGGACATTGCAGCTTCTGTTTTGCATCTGTCTGAAGCTTTGTGGTGAAGGGTTTCATAGCAGGGGGAGAATTACCAACATCAGTGCTTAACTCAAAGCTGCTGTGACAAATTAGCCAATGCATAAAGGCAAAACCTTCAGCACTGATAATTTTGTAGGAAAGTCTTAGGTACATGTCTAGCAGTGGAATATATTTCTGCATCATTCTCTGATGTTTTTTTAGGGTTCTTCACTTTTGGGAAAGTGACTGGAGTAAGAAGGTGGATGAGGAGCTCTTGAGCAAAAGGTTTTTCTGGCTTCATCTTGCACTACAGGCAGTGGTATCACAATACATTGAGTATCAGAGGGTACAACTTATTTTTTATCCCTGGGTAGTTCTACCTGGATTGTCTTGCTGTTATATCTCTTCCAATATCGCTTTGCCAGATGGACTGTGGGTGCAAATGAATCACGATTTATGTTCTTAATTTTCCAGATGTATTATTTTTCCAGTGAAGCCGTTACAGATCTTTTTATAATTCAAAGCAGGTTGATTTGGTTTGTGTAAAGCAGTAGCTGGCGGTGTGTTTCTGCAGAAGGTGGGCTGAATTTGAATGCCACTGTGAGACATAGATGTTGCTTGCTGGCCATAACTCTTCCCAAGAACCAAAACGTAAGCTAACAGATGAACTGTATTAGAAAGGGAGGGAGTTGGTACAGCAGAAGCTTTCTGAAGTTCTGCTTGGTTAATTGGCACTGTAAGTGTATCCTTTACTCAAATAAGTTGACATTGTGGAAAGAGGAAGAGAATTTGCAGGGCTAAGAGAATGCTCAGGGTCCAGAAAGCACATGGTATTAAAAATTATAAAAAAAAAAAAAAAAAAAAAAAAAGTAAAAAACAACAACAACAGAAAACAAAACACATACCTAGAGACTGCACGTGCTTTTCAATCAAAAAGAAGACAAAATATCCATTTGTCTTAGTAGGAGAACTTTATAAGAAGAGATTTCAAGTGCTTGGATGATGGAAAATATCAAAAGGGAGAGGGACTGTTTAGAATACCTGAAGCGGGTACACCTAAGATAAATCAGGTAGAATCCATCTCTGTTCCGGTCTGAGATCTCATCCAAGATACATCAATGTGTATAAATACCTGAGGTGTGGGAGGCAGAGGGATTTGGCCAACCTCTTTTCAGTGGTTTGCAGGGACAGGACAAGGGGTAATGGCCACAAGATAGAGCACAGGAAGTTCCGCACCGACATGCGAAAGAACTTCACAGTGAGGGTGATGGAGCACTGGGACAGGCTGCCCAGGAAGGTTGTGGAGTCTCCTTCTCTGGAGGTATTCAAGGCCCGTCTGGATGCCTACCTGGGCAGCCTGCTCTGAGGAACCTGTGTTGGCAGGGGGGTTGGACCCGATGATCTTTGAGGTCCCTTCCAAC
Organism: Aythya ferina; assembly: GCF_964211825.1. Taxonomy (NCBI): domain Eukaryota; kingdom Metazoa; phylum Chordata; class Aves; order Anseriformes; family Anatidae; genus Aythya; species Aythya ferina. Next base: position 77,038,104 of record NC_140300.1, read on the forward strand.
CCCTTTGATTCTGTGATTTTAGACTGGTTTGCAGTACTACTGTTTGGGTTGTTCATAGCAGGTCTTCTGTACTGCACTGGTGGAAGCTCTTTTGGCTTTATTCAGAGAGTCTTTCAGTGGCCGTGCTGGTTTACACTGCTTCTGCACCCTGAGTGCAGAAAACTGGTGGGGGTGATTGTTACTGTGTCATGCTTAGAAGTTATCCTTATTTTTTGCAGAAATGAAACAAAGCAGATGTCTGAGGATAGCCAGGAGAGCAATGGGAATAAGGAGCTGGGAATTTTCAGTTCCCTCAGTCTGCATGCTGTAAGCCTGTTTATCTGTTCAAGTTGTCTTACTGTTGAACCAGGGCCTCACTGTTCTGACAGTAGAATAATCCTATAAGACCTTTCTTCTTCCCCTGTTTGTTTTAGTTCCAAAAGCTGTTGAAACTTGATGGAATGGGAGAGGGTGGGCTTTGATGTTCTGACTTGGGAACAGGAAAGAAGATGGCTTTCACTGCAGGCTGATAATAACAGAACAGCTGCTCTCTACTGTTTCTGCACCAAGACTCACCTCTGTACCATTCAGAGTGCCACTTGTGGTCTTAGGCCTCCTCTCTGCAACTGTGTTCTTGACAGGAGTTATTTATTTCTAATGGCATGTTATGGAGGTTCTCAGGTCTTCATTAGAGAGCCATGGATGAGATCAAGGCCCTGCTTTGTATTTGCATGAGTGCACGCAGTAAAGAATGTACCATGTGTTAGAATGACAAAGTAAGTGGAGTGAATTTCTTACTGTAAAAGTTTAGCCTTTTGATGTTCTCTGGATTGCTAACCTAAGAGTTGGTACGTCACAGTGCAGACCCTAAGTTGTGAGATTTGCCTAAGCAGTGGCTTTTAAAGCATCACAAACATGGAATAAGTTACTTTCCTTTTTGTCTTTTGAGTCTTCGCAAGTTTTCCCCACAACTCTGAGAGCTAGAACAGATTTGGTATATTCTCATGGCAAAATGCTAGGAGTTGGGCTGTGGCACTTATGAGATTTAGAAGGATATGGTCAGAGCTGGCAATGGTTTTGTTACCATTGGTTTCCCATCTGAGAAAGTAATGGAGAAGTGAAATTCATTTTATTGGGGAGTTTCTTTGGGTTTGCAGAAGAAAGGATGCATCTTTGAACAGACAAAAGTAAACAGTCTTTATAAGCAGTGACATGGAATAGGCATATAAATAATTTAGGTGATGTATCACAGTTCAAATGCTTGTACTTAAGTCAGTAGTTCTGTAGTGAGCAACAATAGAAATGTAAAAACCAAGTGGACATGATCTAAGAGGATGCTAATTTGCTTGTTAATTAGGTTTGCAAAAGGTTCTTTTCACAGCTCTGAGTGGTGAAGGAGGATAAGCTAGTGAAGAATGTTTAATTTAGGCTTTCAGTGGGTCATGAGGTAACCAGGGAGTCTCTTTTCTAGCTTTTCAGTGTTAGAGTTGAAAAGTAGAGCGGCAACGCTTGTTACTCTGACCATAGTAACTTTTGGAGACAGAAATATTTTGCTTTCAGTTTCTTACCAGGAATGTAACCGTGTTTCTAGCAGTGTTGGATCAGAGTTAAAAATATATATATATTTCCTTGCTGTCTGTTAGAAATCTTTGCAATTTAACTGGGGGTATCTCCACACTTAAGGAGAAAGAAGTTTGGATATGCTTGTATTAGAACTGGCTTTCCTTGTTCTTTTGCCTAGGCCCTTGGTGTGAATTGGCAGAACCTAGTGGTCAGTTAAACCACTGGCAGCTATAACCCAATTTTACTTCAGTGAAACACGTGTATATGTATGTGCGTAAAATGCACACAATGATCTGATTTTTTTTTTTTTTTTTTTATGAAAGCAGGGGAGGTGTATGTATTTACGAGTCACATCCTTGGAAGAACATTTTCAATCAAACTGTGTGTGTCTTTAAATTGTTTTTCTTTTTAAAATGAGATCTGGACAGCATCTCATCACAGTAGTTGATGTTTCTCTTTTGGCTTGGATTTGGCATACAACATACCAAGATGAGGCCTTACCTTCCTCTGGCACAGGCAGAACCAATTTGAAAGATGAAAGCTGTCCTCGTCTTTCCTGCCCATGCTCTCTTACATCAGCCTCATTCCTCCACTTTCCTAGGCAATGAACTTGCAGCCTGTGGGTTTCTATAAGGACAGACATTTCAAATTAAAAAGATGAAAGCCAGTAACAGCACAACACACAAGAATGAGCTTGTCTCAATTGTTTAAAAAAAAAAAAAAAGTGTTGAAATCTTTAGTAGCTGTTCATGTTGAGAGGATTTCAGGTCAGGTCTGTCCCCTTGCTTCATGCTGAGGGTTGTGGTGGAGAAGTGGAAATCCTTAAGTGGATATCTGCTTGTGGTCTGCCTTTTGCAGCGGTCTGCTCTGAATGCTGCCTTTGAGTAGGAAGGAGGGGAAACTCCCGTGCCTCAGACAGTTCAGGGTCCCTGTTGATGGATGTGTTTTTTTGCTTTGGGTTCATTTTCCCAGTAGCTCCATGTTAGGTTACCACAGAAGTTAACCTGCCTTTGAAACTGTTACGATAAAGGGCCCAACGGTGTGTCCAAAACCAGAAAGTATCCCTTGTTCTTTAGTTCCCTGTAGTCTATGAGAGAAGGGACGTTGATTTTAGGAGCTTTGTTGAAATAGTGTCTGCACAACTGTTTCTGTGCAAAGTAGTACTATGTGGTACCAGATTCTGCTCCAGTTTGACACTGTTTCTTTGTGTGTGAAGAGAGAGAGAGGGATGTAGGCAGTTTTTGTATTGTTATTTCTCTTTCACAGGTGGCCTTTATAAAGGTGTCCTTACAAGTGTGTTTGCCTTTGTGAATTTAAGCAAATTAACTATAAACCAGGTGTCCTCTGACCCTTTTACTTTACTCAGGGTTCACACTCAAAGGGATGAGCATGTAGTTAATCAGTAAGGGGGTGGAGGCTCAATCAGGAACATCAGTCAGAATTAATACTTGCTTGTTGAAGCATTTGATTGCATTTGGCAAAATCAGTCTCTGAATAACCCAGGTTTCTAGAAGAGACGTATTGCTCAAGATTTATGGGTCTTGGTAGCTCAGAAGATAAAAAAGCACCATTGGTGCGCAGCAGCATTTCCATGTTCATATATGAAAAGTATTCTCCAGCAATTTCTGTAGCTTTATTTTCCTGGTCTACATGAATAGAAAATGGAGGCCTGAGAAAGACCTTTATTCTTTGTCTGTTATTTTCCCATTAATACAAGTATTGCTACCACTTACATATACTGGGGAAGAGGTGTTTGTGTGCAGATACACTGAAGAATTTTGTAAAATTGTTCTTTTTTGTCTTTCTCTTGTGTTAACGACTATTGACATGGCCACGACCAGTTTGCTGGTTAACAAGTAAAATCTGGCAATCAAAAGTAAAAATGGTAGAATAAACTCCTTCTCATGATGCCTCCCTCCCCCCCCTTCCATTTCTTTGGTTATTTACAATTAAGTATTTTTGTAGGAACTGAACAAAAATGCAGAGTGGCAAGCAAATGCTAGGGCTGTAGGATTCTCTTTTCATGTATGTCAGTTGACTGTAACTCTGAGCACTTGGTTAAAAATGCAGTTTACTGTTTCCCTCCAGCTTTTTCATCAAGTACTGTCAGAATAAAGCTTAGACAGACTGAACAGTGTCAATAGAGCTTTAGTGCTTAGAAGTACACTTTTCCAGGCTTTGCACATCAAGGAAATAATATAGTATGGTATGCTATTAGTCTGGCAGTGGCCACTAGCAAGTAGTTCACAGGATCAAGGAAGGACAGCTTTTGTGGCTGATAAGTGAAATTGTCCGCAGAAGAAGCTGCTGCCTAAGCAACCTGTCTCCTCAACATGTGAGGATTTATGGTTGTTTTTAAAGCTGTTGATTGGAGGTATGGCAGCATTCGTTGTGTCCAGTAAAAGAGTAATGCTTTTCCCTAATGATAGTAAACCCTGCAAAAGCAGTAGTGAGTTTCATTACATATGTTTATTCTGATTTTTCCTTCCTGCATTCCATTTTCAGTGTCTCCCTCTTCTATTTATGAACTGGCAGTCTGTGGCAGGATACATCGGCACATGATTTTCTGTGTTGCGTTAATGCCACTTCATTCTGTCTCTTACAGAGACATCCTGGGTAGTCTCACCTTCCCTTGCCTTTTTTTTTATTTCTATGCTCAAGTATTCTGATGTCAGTAAGATTCTCATTCTTCTCTATATTGTTCATAATGAATCTTCCTGAGACAGGATTCCCAAAATGTAACAGTATTTTAAACAGGGCTGGGAAGAAGATGGCTAAATTTCAGGGTTGGCTGCTGGCTCATGCTAAAAATGGAATGCTGTCTCAAAATATATCCCACTTACAGCAGAGAATAAGAATAAGCTATTTTGTTGTGCAAGGCCTCAATCTACATGTCGAAGTCTTAGGTCTGCGTCTTGAAGAATAATTAGCTCAGCGTAAGTTACATGGTTTTCAATAAAATGACATGGAAAAGGGAGATGGGAAGGGACCAAGAACATGTTAAGTTCCAGAGAAGGAGGAAAAATGTGTATTGGAGCAGTATCATCGAAATGTATGACATCTTTTCCTTCTGTGTATTGTCGTTTCCTAGTTAAAAACAACTGTCTTATGAAGGATCTGGCACTTCAGTGGGTTTGGGATCATTGTAATAGTTTTCATAGCAAGAAATCTTTCCACACAAACAGTAAGACTGCACTGCTTCCAACACCTTTCAGTGGAATCCAAGTGTCTTTTTTAAGATGTAATGCACTTACGAAAGTGCTAGGGAGAAGCCTTGAATGGCAAGTGATATGTGCCATGGCTGATCATCACTGTCCTAAGCTTCTTATTCCCAGGCTGACAGTGAGTTTGCTTACCATCCAGGTAAGTCAGTGTACTGCATGAGTTACTGTCTTCTGCTGGTTTATTGTTTGCATTAGCTTATTGACCTGGTGTGCCTTTCATGTGATTGAAGGGAAGCTGCTGAGCTGAAGATGGCAGTTTAATGATGCTGAGCAGGGCATACCAGCTTGAGTAGTCAATGAACACATCCGTGTTAGGAGACCAAGTTTGTCTCAAGCCAAACAATTTAATGATGTGGATGAAATAGCAAACAAAAATGTCTTCAAGAAAGAAGTCTGTGAAATGTAAGTTAAAACAGCTTGTCTAAGCAGTAATATTGTAGTCACCTACAACTTTGTCTCAACAAGGTTGATGTTTCCTAAGTTGCTACATGGCAGGCAAGTACTCCAGGTATTTGTTGGTGTTTGGAAATTTAAGCACGACAGGCAGTTGTGGAATATGAGGTCCCCTTAGTACTGAAACAAAGCATTTCTCTTACACTCTGCCTGTTGTGTTGTCACCAAGGCAGGGAGCTGGCAGTGGAAAAAGAGTGGTGCTATTTGTGCAGGAGCAGCTCTTGGAAGGCTGTTTACAGAGACTGTGCCAGTGCCCTGAGAGCCAAAGAAAATGGCGTTGCGATTTCATGCAATATTCTTTTTTATTTTCCCCACCCCATTTTACTCTAGAAAATAGTAGTAGTTGGCCTCATTTGGACTTGCACAGAGCTTTTGCCCCCTGACATTTCATCAGAGGAAAATGCTGTGGAATTGGGGAAGGGGATGTTTGTGTTACACCTCTGATGCTCCTCTGTTAACCCAAGTTATTGCTCCTGCTCTTGTTTCCTTTGTCCATCTCACTGGTCAGTGGTGTCCTGCCCCTTGTTCCCTTCTTCCCAGTCCTTCTTGGGCACATCTTGCTGTTTTGTAGAGTAACTGTTTTTTCTGATAGAGGTGCAGGTGCTGTCTAAACACACACTCTACTATATCAACGTTATTTTAAGCTGTTCAGCTGCTTCCAAGTGGTGTGCTGGCATGTCTGGACAGGAAGGGCAAAAGGGACTGTCTTAGCTTGCCAAGAGGAAGAGAACTCAACCTCTGCCTGTTAGTGTTTTTCTTGTGGCATGTGCCCCTCAAGTCTGCCATGTGTGGTACTGTTGGTCCTGGGAGTGCTTGAAATAAAACAAGTGTTTTTTTTTTTTTTTACCTCCTTTTTTTGTTTTGTTCAGATATTCTGCTCATTCAAAAAGCTTAGGTCATGATAGAGGGATGAGGCAAGGGAGAGAATGTGTTTGTGTGCTTGTGTCTTGGTTTGTCAGGGAGTTCATTTGCCTTTCCTGCTGTTTTTGTTTGTTTGTTTGTTTTTGTCTTTGTCATAATCTCAATTATATGGCCTTCCTGATCTGCCCTTAAAAGAAATATTTTTTTCAAAACTTCTGTGGACTTTCTAGATGTCTGTTGGTGATACAGTACATTGGGCTTCAGTTTTAAAGCAAATGGACTACAGTAATGCCAAAATATTGGTTGGAACAAGATTGCTGTGGAGGTATTTCTTTGGTCTCCTCCTGGAAATACTTCAGAGGAGGGGAGAAACTATGGACAACAGCATGGAGGTGACGGGCTGAGCCCCTGCTTAATGCTCTTTACCACTCCCGACCCCACCTTTTTAATATGGACATTTTGTTAATTATCACTATGCAGCAAAGTGAAAATACAGTGAGCGTTAGGTTCTTTTTGTTCTGAATTGTTTCTGATGGATTTGTGTTTATCCAACTGTGGGGTAGCATTGACATTACAAATAACGTATTTTTTTTTCTAAAACGGAACTCTTTTTGCCCTTAGATTTATTTCAGAGTATATACATGGACAAGTAAATTGTCATCAGTATAATAGTTACAGACAAAAAGAATTTGGATCGATTCCCTTTTGCCCATAGGTTGGATGATCAGTAAGTTCAAGAAGTTCACTTTTCTATATAGATAAGTAACCCAAGGAAACAAAATCAGGACTTGCTTAAATCATTGTCATGGGGATGATGTAAGAAAGACATCAAGGCCTTGAAGCATGCCCAGAGAAGGGCAACAAAACTGGTGAGGGGTCTGGAGCACAAGTTCTGTTAGGAGCGGCTGAGGGAGCTGGGGGTGTTTGGGCTGGAGGAGAGGAGGCTCAGGAAGGCCTCATTGCTCTCTGCAACTTCCAAAAGGGAGGTTGTGATGAGGAGGGGATCGGCCTCTTCTCCCAGATAACTAATGATAGGACTCAAGGAAGTGGCCACAAGTTGCACCTGTGAAGATTTAGATTAGGTATCAGGAAAAACTTTTTCTCTCAAAGAGTGGTCAGGTACTGGAATGGCCTGCCCAGGGAGGTGATGGTGCCATCGTCCCTCATAGTGTTCAGGAAGTGCCTGGACAAGGTGCTACAAGATATGATTTGGTAGCTTAGTGGGTCCTGTTGGTGACAGGAGGACGGTTGGACTACATGATTTTGTCGGTCCTTTCCAACCTCATGTTTCTATGATTCTATGAAAATTTTAGGTTTGTTTATTTTGCTGGGCAGGGGAGTAATGGTTGAGCTTTGACAAGTTTTGGAAATAGTACATTCATGTTTGTGGTGTTCTTAGGCTAAAACAGAGTAAGCTTTGGGATTTCCTAGAGTATGCTACTGAGAAAGCTGGCAAAAGCCTTTCAGTGGTTTAAAGGGGAAAAAAAAAATCTTTATCTCTCCTTTATTGCTGTATGCTAGTGCTGCTTTATTTTGGGGGACCTCTTTCTATGCTAAACTTCATGGTTATAAAGCAAGAATAATTGGAATTTAACAAGTGTATTTGAGCTTCTAGTGATTTAAGTAGATGAGTTTTCTGGACCTGTGCGTCCTCAAACTTGCAGTCTGTCTTCCAGATGTTTCTTCTTTTATTCTTCTGGATACATAACTTGCCATCTTAATCTTATCTTCCTTCCACATGATTGATAATGGCTGTGCTCACAATTACTCTACAATTTTTTCTCTCCTCTCTGGTTTGCTCCTTTCTATCCCCTTCACAGAAGGAGATTTTTAATTGACTTGGGAACCTTTCTAGGACACAGAACAGGTTTTGACTATATTTGTAAAGTCTAAAGACAAATTAACCTTATATTTAAAAAGCAATAACACCAGTGGCTTAGGAGGGGCTTTGTGATGAGTTTAACTTAATCTTCTGCCCATTATTCATTTAAAAATGGTAGTTGAAGAGTTGTGGGATTTAATAGCTGATAGTAAGCTACTGAGTTTAAATAAACAGCTCATAAACTAAACCAGACAGGGCGCGCATCATCTCATCTAGCCTAGAGTACCTAGCTGTCCAAAATCAAAACAGATGTTGAGGATGGCCCTACAGTGCTGGGAAAGAAGTAATGGCATTCTGCACATACTCAAAACCAGCATCTAAGGGAATGGCAACCAAGATCGTACTTGCATAAAGCTGTTGAGATGGAAATTATCAACTACAGAACAACCCTTGACAGCTAAAAAGTGAGTCATTTAAGTTAATGGTCTTTCAGATGTGTACACTTATTAGTAAGCTGCGCATTTTCATGTAAACTATTTTCCTGTGGTTTAGGAAGTGGGTAACTCAACAATACTGAAAGCTTAGCTGTGAGATTTTTGACTGACTTGTTTTTTCATGTTCGGGTATCTGTCTCGTAAGTGAGTTTATGAAGTGTGTCAGCTTTTGAACGCTGGAGTCCTAGAGTACTACTGCTCTGGGCTTTTCTCCTTCCTTAGCAGCCAAAAAAAAAAAAAAAAAAAAGAAAGGAAGAGGAGCAAGAGAGGACAGAGCTTATCAGATCTTCCTGTTTTTGTCCATGTTTTATCATGCTTCAGATGTCACTAGCTGTTCCAGTGGCACTAGTGTTAGTGCACAGAACTGTTTTAAGAGTGGGCTTGAGCTGCTTTGCTCCACATGTGTGGAACGGCTGCCCTGGCTGCTGCCTAAGTCCTGGAAGTGGGAAGTGTCTGAGGTGTTTGCCAGGAGGGGAGTGAGGGGGCTGCGGATCGTTGTTGGTGCAAGGGGCACTGGGTGCAGAACAGGTCTTTAACTGAAATTCCAAGTTGTTGGGGAAGCATTAGGGAAGATAAGTGGCTTATTTAATTCACAGTCAAGATATTGCAGGTAAACCTATGCTGCTTCATAGTGTATTCATGATAAGGGGGTTTAAGGATTGGATTGTTACCAGCTGCAGCAATCCATTATATGAAGAAAAAGCCAAGTTCTAAGTGAGCTACTCCTTGCTATGGTGCTAGTTGCTGCTGAAATGTCACCAAGGCATGGTTACTGCCTCTGAAACTGTAGCTGGTCAGGACAGTCTGCACCAGGTGTAGCAGCAACAAGAGAGTTGTGTGGCAGAGAGGTGGCTTGCTTTTTACTGCTGTGTCCATTACATGCAGTTAGGAGACACTTTGGGAGGGAAGAGAACTTGCAGACTACTAGTTACCTTGTAATGGAATTATTTTGGTAGACACACTCAGCTTTGGTGTGCAGGCTATTGGGTTAGAGAAGGAGCTGCTGAGCTACCTCCTGTAAGCACAAATCCCCGTCTTCTCCAGCTCCTATTCGGGGCTGTTGCACAAGGTCAGGTTCCAAGCATGAGCGCCTTGCAGAGCACTCCCAGGAATGGAACCGAGCCCTTGCTGTGCTGTGAGCAGTGCAGTGAGACACTGGGAGAGCGGGGTGGAGGGAAGTGAGGGAGAACCTTTCCCTGAGGACTTGCTGAAGCAAAACAAGGGCAGTCCAGCCAAACAGACCATCATACTACACCACTGTGACTCACCTCGAGCAAACAAGTTTAAGTTGATTTGTGTTCTGGAAGTGCAGAGAGGAAGATTTACAGGCATGGCTTGTAGTCAACAGTCATATGTTTAGAGAGGCCTTAGCTTAACTTCCATTTCTCCTTACTCGGTGATGAAGTGAAAGTGGAGTGAATGTGGAGATGGTTTGGCTGGAAGCAGGGTGTTCGCTGTAGTCAGCATAGTCTCTGGGCAGTTGGTGTGCTGGCAGTCCTTCCTTTCACGTGTCATCCTGTGTCTCCCACAGAGCCTGTCTGTGTCTGCTCTTCTGAGAGGAGCTTGAATAGCTTCTCTACCATTTTTCTGATGCCTGTGATTCTTGCTGGTAGTCATCCTTGCTGAACAGAGGCTGTTGCCTGGGGTAGTAGAGATGAGCAGGCTAGCAAATGATTGTCTCTTTGCACAATCAGAGAATTCTGCGATATTAGGGCATGAAGTAGAAAATAACAACAGGACATGAAATGGCAGAGACAACCTCCTCAGCATCTTTGTTGTGGGTTTTTACTTTTTCTGAAGTGCCGTGGGGTCTCTGAGTTGTGTCTGGATGGCTCTCAGGGTTTGGCAGCAATGACAGCTATTCTCATATCCAAAGAAGTTCAAAAATATCACTGCATCATGTCTTTGCTGACTCTGCAATGCAGCAGTGTTGGGCTGTGAGCCCATATCACAGCGGTAAGATGTAAACCTTCTGACCCAGAAGTAGGAAGAACCAAATGGACAAGACTGAGAGGAGAAGAGAGATGATCATAGAGAAATGCAGATTTTGGGAGATAAAACTTGTATTCTTTTGGTTCCAGTCCTTAACTAGAGAACAGTAATTAGGCCAGAATTATCTTAATTGATTCAGTGCTGCCAAGCTAAAAGTCTACTGCCTTTTAATCAGCATGCAGCATATTCAGGGTCTTTCACACTTGAGGCAAACCTCTCTTTCATTCTGTGTGCAGTGCCACAGTGTACAGGTCTGTACAACACACAATCACTTAGGAAAACCTCTGCACTGGTCATTTTTTGTCTGTGTGTGCTTCCTCTTAAACTGCTTCATCTCTGTTACAAATGTTTTGCTACTTGTGCTCTAAGTGTCTGCACAATATCCACCCATGGTACAACAGGTGTGTTAATGTTTGGGTTTTTTCAGTGCAAATGTCACAACAGGCACAGAATTCACAGAGTTCTGTGGTGACAGGACAGGTCTTGTTCCATGCAGCCTAGCCTTGCGTACAGCTTTCTGCAGCATGAACGTGTCTTGCAAGAGTAGGGCTTGAAAAGCCGGTGGTAAATTCTTGTGGCTTGGCAGTGGCATTAGGACATGTTTTTAGGGAAAAGAAGGTATTTTTAGTAAGGAGTAACATGGAATTTAATGGTTTATGCTCAAGTAAGCTAAAAAGTAGCATTTGAAACTACAGAGGCCCCTGTCTTGAGTAGTATTTAACATGTGGTAATTGATTTATTTGGCACTGTGCACTGAAAGGATGTATTGGTTGCTTATTTGTTTCTGTGATGAGAAGAGGGGTGGACATTGTGTAACTTCTCAGGCTGCAGGGATTATGCAACTGATCCTGTTATTGTGGAGCCCAAGTCCTTCCTACTCCCTGGGCACCAGCTGCTTGTGTTCTGGCTGTGCCTTGTTGTTTTTTCTTTGCTTTAATCATCTTCTCCCCCCATAGCCTAGTGCTTTGGTGAACTCGTTATTTTCTTGCTTGTGTTGCTGTTTCCAGTTCTCCCCAGTGTCAGTGTCTCATTTGGGTTTATTCTTGAGTTCAGTATGCTGCAAAATGCAACTGCCCTTTTGTATTATTCAAACTACAAAATGTATAGAGAAATTTATTTTTTCATGAGACAGAATCACTTGATACTTTATAGAAATATTTAAATAAATAAAGGCATTTGCTCTGATCCAAGTCAAGTTTTACTGCAAACAGCCTTTGCCTAAGCAAAGGTCAAAAGTTACGACTTCCTGTTTTCATGAAATTAAAATGAAGTAAGTAGATGTGTTTTTTGTTGTTGTTTTTTAATCCTTCAGAGGATGGGTCTGGGAGATATTTTGATTTTCAACATCTCTCTCCTGCCCTGCTTCAGAGCACCAGACAATGTACAGTAGTACTGTGCATAAGATGTGGTAGTTGTAAATCTCATGCTTTTACAGATGGGTGATCGTACTGCGGTGTAATAAAGGCAATGCAACCACTGCAGTACAATAACATGCTAAGTGAATTGAAAAAGTGCTGTAAATCTCACCCTATTTGCACTTGATTTTCAGCTCACAGTTTTATGTCATACTGCTTCTGTTTTAGGATTACACAGAGTTGGAGTGCCCATGAGTGGGTCGTGTTGGGACATGTGGCCGTATGGTGTGGGCTGATGGGACTAGGGGCCCTTGTAACCCATCACACCAGACTCCACTTACAGACCAACAGAGCATGTGTGGTCCTGATAGGGGAGGAAAAATGGTGCATTTGTACAGCACTTGACTTGCTATATTTCTTATATTTCTATAGCAAATGTGATCCATATCAGTCATAAATCAGCTATAGCACTTAGTGCCCTATACCAGGGAGTAATTTGGGCATAAAGGCTTTAAAGACGTTTTTGAGATGGCAAGTGTTTTGCTAAGGAGTTGCATGGACTGCTCAGGGTGTGTTTTATTGCTCAGTGTCTGTACCATGGATGAGCATTTGAGTAGATGACAAGTTGTCTTAGGATTTGCACAAGTGCTACCACTCAGGAAATGGTGGTCCTCTTGGCTTGAGCTGTCTTGTTGGAATTACTGAAAGTATGATTCAGTTTGCTTTACAGAGACCCTATGTACAGAAGACATTCTCTTTTGAGACTACAAGACTCGGTGTGTGACGTCTGTTCAATCCTTTCCACTTGTACTTCCACCCCCAAATCTCTCATGGCAGAAACATCAGTTTTGGCTTTCTATCTTTTGCTTCTCGAGAAGGGTCTTGTTCTCAAGAAGTTATCAAGCTAAGTGAGTTCAATCAATTTTTTATGGCCACATGTCACTTGAATATTCCATTATTTCTGCAGTTGGTGAAGACTGTGTTAGAACTCACACCTCAACCCCACAATTCTAGCACCATAAGTCCAGTTGTATTATTGTTACAAAATTTATTTGATGCAGTAATTGAAGGAATTTTAAAATCAGTCTTTAACTTACTTGATGGCTCATAAAGACCTGCCACAAAGTGTGGTCTTATGGTCCTGTACAAAGCTTCTTTGTGGCAAATTTGTTCATACGGTGTTTACAGCTACCAAAACAAACTCCTGAAGGACAGTGAAATGGAATTTGGTATGTGTGGTTTCATTTGGACTTGTGATGCATGTCAGATATACTTTGAAATAAAATTGCTGGTTCAGAAACTTGCATAAGAACTTCACTGAAAGAAAAAGTAATAGTTTTTCTTTCAAAATTTCAAGTTGAGTGACTTAAAAGGAGTCTCTGTCTACCTTGTCTGTGGCAAGAGAAAAAGATGATTATTTGAAAAAAGACGTTGTGATACGGTTTGTTTTGTGCTTCCATATGTCTGCTTTTACCTATGGTTCTTGGTAATGCTCCCCAGTAAGGATTATACACTATACAGCAGTTTTAATGAATACAACAAAGCATGCATAATTTTGAGAGCACAACTGTTTGATCATGGTGATCTACTTCATGAGGTCTGATATGGAATAGTAACTTATTTTTTTTGCTTTTTATACTGAGTCCAAAATAGTCAGCAGTTGAGGCAGAAATCTTAGAAGTTGAGCAATTCAGGAGGAAGTGGCTTCTTGGCTGCCTTGGAGAACGGATGTTTTAATTTTTGTTCTTCAAATCTGATGATTTATTTTCCAAGCTGTAATTGTCACAATCTTTGCTTTTTCTTGACCCTTAGTGTGCTGTTGAATTTGGTTAGTAGAAATTTTATTTTCTGCTGAAGACAATTAAAGGGGTGTTTGTATACAGCGTTCTGACAAGTTGCAGGTAAGGATTAGCACTGATTTTAGGGTGAAAGGGACATTGGAAATGAAGAACAGGTTATTCATACTCAATAGTCTTCATTGATCAGTCTGTTATGGAGCGTGGTTCAAATTTGTTACATAACTAACTACAAATAACATATCCATAATGTTAATTATCTTAAAAGAGGGACTGAACAAATGTATTAGTCCATTGCATCTTCTCTCTTGTAAATCTCACTCATATTACCAGTTAAATAGATGTTAGAATAATTGTTTATCAGAGTAGTACTTGATCGTGCTACTTAAAGCTGGTTTCCACTTAATTATTTGATCAGGAACAAAACCAAAGTGGTGATTTTTCTTTGTAGAAGAGACAGAGGATTTTTTTTTTTTCATTTGTTAAATACTGCAGATGGGTAGTAGAGAAGGAAATTGTTAAAGAAGAGAAAGGATTGGGGTTCACAGATTAAGGAGGAACAGATTCTCCAAAATACATTTCATGGAAGTTGAGTAAGAATACATTCAGGGGAAGGAACTGTATCACCAAGTCAGCTGCTGCATTCCTCTGCTGAAGAATTAGTTGTCCCCTCTCCTTCCATCAGCAAAAAAAAAAATAATAAAATAAAATAAAAAAAAATGCAGAGGGGAGCCCCCCAGCCAACCAAAGCAAAACTTCAGGCCCAAACTTGAAGTTCACACATACACAAACCCTATAACTGCAAATCCTTTAATGACTGATTAAGATGTGATTCTGTGTCTGTGTTAACAGGGAGAACTGTATAACAATGGAAATCTTGAGCTGTTGTTGAACAGTGGAAAGCTGAACTGTTCATCTGCTGGTACATTTCCCTTAACATTTCTCTTGGTGATGACCATGCAGACCTCTCAAGTAGTGAGGTTAGTGGATGTCAGAAGACAGATCGTAATTCCAGGTTGGAAGGTGATGTTTTCTTGACTTGGGTCATTCAGTGATGTTTTTTTTTTTCTTTGTGTCAAAATGTACCCATTTGAAACCATTTGTGTCTGAAACGTACTTCTTGCTGAATCTCTTTTTAGAGATCTTGTGTTTTGAAGCAAAGATTTTAATTCACCCATATTTTGTTATGCCATACATGTCTGGAATCTTGGCAGAACATGTTTTCTTGGTATGGAATATATGCTTTAACAGAAATAAATATTGGAAACTAAATGTTATCTGCATTATCGTGCTTTGCACTTTTTAGGATTGCTGGGCAGTATATATTGAGTTACACAGAGAACAGGGGAATAAAAATGGATATTTTTTTTTACTGGTCTGAGTCTGATCCAAGGTAATAATGATCAAAAATGTGCATTAGAACTTGGGCCAGGAATCTGTCTTTTATAACAGCTCAGAGGAAAGGGGAGGAGGCCGCTGGTGAATGAAATGAGGAACAAATGAGGCTTGTCAGGGGGAGGCAGTAAGGAAAGTAGGTTTGAAATTTGAATATGAATTTAACATCATGAGATCCACTGTGTGGAGACTCTTTTATAAATGCACATGGTTAAAAGTTAGTTGCAGTACCTGAACAAATCAAAGCCCAGCATCTCAGCTTTCTTTTGGTATGTCCCAATTGGGAAGTGAAGTACTTTTCAGAAAGTTAGACTACCACTTTCAAACTGCTGACTGCTACTTTGCATAAAAGAAGGAAGAAACACATTGTGCAGAAATTCTATAGAATCCTATAGAGTTTCTGTAGATGACTTTCAGAGCAACTCCACATAGGTTCTTACTTGGCTTTAGGCCTTGATAGGTGGCACCTTAGTTTCCTTCGGTTGAAGGAAAAGGCAAAATAAATACAAAATAAAGTGAGTGCCAGTAATGAGTAGCATGGTTAGATCTGACCCTCCCCAAAAGGCAGTAGGAGTCTTCAACTTGGGGGTTGCTAAATGAAAAGACGACCTTCTCCCTTGGACACTCCTCTGATTTTACACTTCAGGCTTAGGTGGTCATTGGAGTATCAGGTATTGCTTTAGTCTGGCGATGCTTGTTGGGAAACTGAAGCCTTGTGTAGCTGCACAAGTGCTTTTGAAATCAAAGCTGATGATTTCTGGTGTAGCACGTGGTAGAACAAGTAAGGAAACTTTTATTTTTAGGATTTGTGTGTATCATCACCCTCGGCTTGCTCAGTTGCAGCCATTTCTACACCCAGTGCTGTGAAGCAACGTTGAACAGCAGCATATGCATGAACATTTACATACGTGATGATCAGTGGTCAGGCTGTTCATTGCCTTGACTCTGAGCTGGCAAAACTAGCAAAACAAGGTGTGACCTTCCAAGAAGAGTAGCATTTTATTTAGCAGCGAGGAAACAACTTCTTGGAATATATGCCCTTAAAAGCTTCTAGTCAAAAGTCACTGACCAGAAGGGCCTGTCTCGCAGACCAGCAACCCAGCTTCCTCTGCAAAGCTATTAATTCCCCCCAGCATCACCTGGGTAAGGGCTGTGTAGTACTGAACCAACTGCTCCATACTGTGACTGATGTGAAGCCTTGTTCTGGACTTTTGGGTGAGGGTGCTGATCACAGGATGCCTGTAGGTTAGTGCTGCTGGCCTGGAAGCACAGCTGCCTTTCCATTATCTATCGGGCAGTTGATCCCCATTGCAGATGGAATGCCTACTGGTAGAAAGATTGATTACCATTCCCCCTAAAAACTGACAGAATGCATAGGAAGCTGAAGGATATTGATCACAGCTGGAATCACAGAATCACAGAATTTCTAGGTTGGAAGAGACCTCAAGATCATCGGGTCCAACCTCTGACCTAACACTAACAGTCCCCACTAAACCATATCGCTAAGCTCTACATCTAAACGTCTTTTAAAGACTTCCAGGGATGGTGACTCCACCACTTCCCTGGGCAGCCTGTTCCAATGCCTAACAACCCTTTCACTAAAGAAGTTCTTCCTAACATCCAACCTAAAACTCCCCTAGCACAACTTAACCCCATTCCCCCTCATCCTGTCACCAGGCATGTGGGAGAACAGACTAACCCCCACCTCACTACAGCCTCCTTTGAAGTACCTGTAGAGAGCAATAAAGTCACCCCTGAGCCTCCTTTTTTTCCAGGCTGAACAAGCCCAGCTCCCTCAGCCGCTCCTCATAGGACTTGTTCTCCAGGCCCCTCACCAGCTTCGTTGCCCTTCTCTGGACTCGCTCAAGCACCTCCATGTCCTTCTTGTAGCGTTGGGCCCAAAACTGAACACAGTACTCGAGGTGAGGCCTCACCAGAGCCGAATACAGGGGGACGATCACTTCCCTAGCCCTGCTGGCCACACTGCTTCTGATACAAGCCAAGATGCTGTTGGCCTTCCTGGCCACCTGAGCACACTGCTGGCTCATATTCAGCCGACTATCAGCCATCACTCCCAGGTCCTTCTCTGCCAGGCAGCTCTCCAACCACTCATCTCCCAGCCTGTAGCTCTGCTTGGGGTTATTGCATCCCAGGTGGAGGACCCGGCACTTGGCCTTGTTAAACTTCATGCAGCTGACCTCAGCCCATCGGTGCAGCCTATCCAGATCCTCCTGCAGAGCCTTCCTACCCTTGAGCAGATGCACCTCTCTCAGAGAGGGGTAAGGATCTTTGGTCAGGAGTTGGCAGGGCTGATAGATAGGGCTTTAAACTAGAGTCGAAGGGGGAAGGGGCTAAAACCAGGCACGCTGGTGAAGACCTAAGGGATGGTACGGTAGAATCAGAGGGGCTGTGTGCCAGTGAAGTCCTTCGGTCAGATCCACAAGGTGCTGAGTGTAAGGAGACGCACCTGAAGTGCTTCTACACGAACGCACGCAGTATGAGGAATAAAATGGATGAGCTAGAAGTCCTGGCTCAGTCCCGCAACTACGACATCATCGGCATAAGCGAAACCTGGTGGGATGAGTCCTGTGACTGGGGTGTTGCGATAGATGGTTACAGGCTCTTCAGGAGGGACAGGCAGGGTAGGCGAGGTGGTGGGGTGGCGATGTATGTGAAGCAGGGGCTGGACTGCGCCGAACTTCAGGTCGGCGATGGCAAAGTTGAGAGCCTCTGGGTAAGGATCAAGGGATGAACGAATAAACGGGATGTCGTAGTGGGAGTCTATTACAGACCGCCTGGCCAGGACGATAGCGCTGATAAATTATTCTTTACAGAACTAAGAGAGGCCTCGAGATTAACTCCCCTTGTCCTTATGGGGGACTTCAACTTGCCAGATGTTAACTGGGAGTGCCACATGGCTGACACGAGCAAGTCCAGGAGGTTCATGAAGCACCTAGATGATAACTTCTTGGTGCAGGTGCTAATGGAGCCAACTAGGAAAGGTGCCCTCCTAGACCTGTTGCTAGAAAACAGAGAGGGTCTGGTGGGAGATGTGGTGATTGGTAGCCGCCTCGGTCATAGCGACCATGAAGTGGTTGAGTTCAAAATTTATGGTGACAGAAGGAAAAGTGCCACCAAAACCTCATCCCTAGATATGGGGAAAGCGGACTTCAGGCTGCTCAGGGAACTAGTCAGCAAGGTCCCCTGGGAAACTGCTCTTGAAGGCCTCGATGTCCACCAGTGCTGGTCACTCTTTAAGCGATGCCTCCTAGAAGCACAAGATCAGGCAATTCCAAAATATCGCAAGTCAGGCAGGCGGGGCAGGAGGCCGGCGTGGCTGACCAGGAACATTCTAATGGAGATTAGGCGGAAACAGAGAGTGTTTCACTACTGGAAGGAGGGCCAGGTGTCATGGAAAGAATACAGGGATGCTGTTCGTGTTTGTAGGGAGAAAGTTCGTGTGGCCAAAGCACACCTAGAGTTGAAGCTGGCTGTGTCTGTGAGAGAAAATAAAAAGGGTTTTTTTAGATATGTGAATGGAAAAAGGAGAACTAAAGAATACATAGGGCCGCTCCTTGATAGGGAAGGTCTCCTCACAGACAATGACATAGGCAAAGCAGAGACGCTTAACGCCTTCTTTGCCTCTGTCTTCAATGCCGATGATGGGCTTCAGGACCCAGGGTGCCTTGAGCTGGAGGACCGGGACGGTGGGGATGACAAACTCCCAACCGACCCTGAACGTGTGCGGGATTTGCTACTCCACCTGGATCCCTACAAGTCCATGGGTCCGGATGGGATTCATCCCCGGGTGCTGAAAGAGCTGGCGGACGTCATCGCGGAACCTCTCTCAATTATTTTTCAACGATCCTGGGAATTTGGAGAGGTCCCGGTAGACTGGAAGCTGGCAAATGTTGTGCCGATTTTCAAGAAGGGTCAGAAAGAAGACCCTAGCAATTACAGGCCTGTCAGTCTCACGTCAGTGCCTGGTAAAATCATGGAGAAGATGGTTCTCGAACTTACTGAGGTGCACCTGGGGGACAAAGCAGTCATTGGTCCCAGCCAGCATGGGTTTGTGAAGGGTAGGTCCTGCCTAACTAACCTGATTTCCTTTTATGATAAGATCGCCCGTATGGTGAACCAAGGGAAACCAGCTGATGTGATCTTTTTGGACTTCAGCAAGGCTTTTGACACGGTTTCCCATAGGATCCTACTGGACAAAATGTCCACCATACAGCTAAATAAAAACATCATACGATGGGTGAGCAATTGGCTAACGGGCAGGGCCCAAAGGGTTATGGTAAATGGAGCTGCGTCAGGCTGGCGGGCGGTCACCAGTGGGGTCCCTCAAGGCTCCATTTTAGGGCCGGTACTTTTCAATATTTTTATAAACGATCTGGATGTAGGAATAGAAGGTATTTTGAGCAAGTTTGCTGATGACACCAAACTTGGAGGAGTTGTGGACTCGAATGAGGGTGGAAAGGCCTTGCAGAGGGATCTGGATAGGTTGGAGAGCTGGGCGATCACCAACCGCATGAAGTTCAATAAGAGCAAGTGCCGGGTCCTGCACCTGGGACGGGGAAACCCTGGCTGCATGTACAGACTGGGCGATGAGACGCTGGAGAGCAGCCTAGAAGAGAGGGATCTGGGGGTCGTGGTAGACAGCAAGTTGAATATGAGCCAGCAGTGTGCCCTGGCAGCCAGGAGGGCCAACTGTGTCCTGGGGTGCATCAAGCATGGCATCACTAGTAGGTCAAGGGAGGTGATTGTCCCGCTCTACTCTGCTCTGGTGCGGCCTCACCTCGAGTACTGTGTGCAGTTCTGGGCACCACAGTATAAAAAGGACATGAAACTGTTGGAGAGTGTCCAGAGGAGGGCTACGAAGATGGTGAAAGGCCTGGAGGGGAAGACGTACGAAGAACGGCTGAGGTCACTGGGCCTGTTCAGCCTGGAGAAGAGGAGGCTGAGGGGAGACCTCATCACAGTCTACAACTTCCTCGTAAGGGGGAGTCGAGAGGCAGGAGATGTTTTCTCCATTAACACCAGTGACAGGACCCGTGGGAACACGGGGTTAAGCTGAGGCAGGGGAAATTTAGGCTTGACGTCAGGAGGGGGTTCTTCACAGAGAGGGTGGTTGCACACTGGAACAGGCTCCCCAGGGAAGTGGTCACTGCACCGAGCCTGTCTGAATTTAAGAAGAGATTGGACTGTGCACTTAGTCACATGGTCTGAACTTTTGGGTAGACCTGTGCGATGTCAAGAATTGGACTTGATGATCCTTATGGGTCCCTTTCAACTCGGGATATTCTGTGATTCTATGATTCTATGACACACACACCTAACTTGGTGTCATGTGCGAACTTACTGAGGGTGCACTCAATGCCCTCGTCCAGAGCCTTGATGAAGATATTAAAGAGGACCGGCCTCAGCACCGAGCCCTGGGGAACGCCACTAGTGACTGGCCTCCAACTGGACTTGACTCCATTTACCACGACTCTTTGGGCCCGGCTATCCAGCCAGTTTCTAACCCAACAAAGCGTGCACCAGTCCAAGCCAAGAGCAGCCAGTTTCTCGAGGAGAATGCTGTGGGAGATGGTGTCAAAAGCCTTGCTGAAGTCAAGGTAGACCACATCCACAGCCTTTCCCTCATCCACCCAGCGCGTCACTTTGTCATAGAAGAAGATCAGGTTCGTCAAGCAGGACCTGCCTTTAATAAACCCGTGCTGACTGGGCCTGATCACCTGCTTGCCCTGCAAGTGCTGCATGATGACACTCAAGAGAATCTGCTCCATGAGCTTCCCTGGCACTGAGGTCAAACTGACAGGCCTGTAGTTCCCCAGGTCTACCCTCCGGCCCTTCTTGTAGATGGGCGTCAGGTTTGCTAGCCGCCAGTCAACTGGGACCTCCCCCGATAGCCAGGACTGCTGATAAATGATGGACAGTGGCTTGGCCAGCTCCTCTGTCAGTTCTCTCAGTAGCCTCGGGTGGATCCCATCTGGCCCCATCGACTTGCACACATTCAAGTGCCGTACCAGGTCACCAACCAGTTCTTCATGGATAGTGAGGGCCACATCCTGCTCCCCCTCCCCTTCCACCAGCTCAGGGTACTGGGTATCCAGAGAACAACTGGTATTGCCGCTAAAGACTGAGGCGAAGAAGGCATTAAGCACCTCTGCCTTTTCCTCATCTCTTGTAACTAAGTTTCCCCCTGCATCCAGTAAAGGATGGAGATTCTCCCTACTCCTCCTTTTTGTGTTGATGTATTTATAAAAACATTTTTTGTTTTCTTTAACGGCAGTAGCCAGACTGAGCTCCAGATGAGCTTTGGCCCTTTTAATCTTGTCCCTGCACAACCTCGCAACATCCTTATAGTCCTCCCTACTGGCCTGCCCACTTTTCCAAAGATTATAAACCCTCTTTTTTTCTCCTAAGCTCAAGCCACAATTCTCTGTTGAGCCAGGCTGGTCTTCTTCCCCGCTGGCTCGTCTTTGGTCACGTGGGGACAGACCACTCCTGCGCCATTAAGATTTCCCTCTTGAAGAGTGCTCAGCCTTCCTGGACTCCTCTGCCCTTGAGAACCGCCTCCCAAGGGACTCCACCAACCAGTGTCCTGAGCAGCTCAAAGTCAGCCCTCCGAAAGTCCAATACAGCGGTTTTACTGGTCCCCTTCCTGGCCTCACCAAGAATAGTGAACTCCACCATTTCGTGGTCACTCTGCCCAAGACAGCTCCCGACAATCACATCCTCCACCAGTCCTTCTCTGTTAGTGAAGAGAAGGTCTAGCGGGGTGCCACCCCTGGTAGGCTCACTAACCAGCTGCGTCAGGAAGCTATCTTCCACACTCTCCAGAAACCTCCTAGACTGCTTTCTCAGGGCTGTGTTGTGCTTCCAGGATATGTCAGGGAAGTTGAAGTCCCCCACGAGAACAAGCGCTGAAGATTTCGCAACTTCTGTCAGCTGCCTGTAGAACTCCTCATCAGTCTCCTCATCCTGGTTCGGCGGTCTATAGCAGACCTCGACCAGGACGCTAGCCTTGTAGTCCCTGCTGATCCTAACCCAAAGGGACTCGACCTTGTCATTCCCAACCTCGAGTTCTACAACATCGAAAGACTCTCTAATATAGAGAGCCACACCGCCACCCCTTCTGTGCTGCCTGTCCCTTCTGAAGAGCTTATAGCCAGTCATTGCAGAAAGAAATTATGCATGGAAGAAATTATGAAACTGAGAGATTTCGAAAACAGGCCAGTAAGTCAAATGACTTTGCACCTTGAATTCCAGACTCAGGACATGAGACCCACTATCCCCACATAGCAGTGGGGAAGAGACAATCTCAAGATGGTTCAAGTGAACCAGCCTTGACAGGTCCATGGTCACAGCTCCTGCTTGTGGCTGGGCCAGCTGTGTGAGGGGACTGGGTTGTGCAAGGCATTGCAACCTCCAAGGCTGGAGACAGCACCGCTTTGCAGGGCTGCATCCTTGTGAAGAGAATTTCTCCTTACACTCAGTTTTAACCTCTTTTGTTTCAAATAGTGTCTGTTGTCTTGTCTTTCCACCATGTGTTGCTGTGAAAAGCGTAGCTCCATCTTTGGTTTGCCAGCAGCCTGGGGCTTTTTAATATAGGTCAGCCTTCAGTCCTGTTAGGAGATGGTAACTTTGTGATTAATTAAAGTAAATAAAAGCTAATATGAGTTTCCAGTGAATGGCTGGGATGATAGAGTGATATATTGATTACATTATGTAATATAACACCACCGAGTGTCACTATATTGAGCAAACTAGCGTGTTGACACTAATCAAGAGGGAAAATCTTTATTTATGTTTGTGTGTACTATTTGGAACAACTTAAACACTTATCACTAGAACAAAGAAAAACTTCACCACTCTGATCCAAGGCATTTTAATATAGCACTTAAAATTGAGTTACAACTGTTATCATCAAATTAGTTTCTGAAATCCAAAGGTCTGCCAGAGCATCTGTCCTCAGGGGACATATCTGACCTTAAGATTTCAGAAATGTAGATACCAGCGATTCAGATAATCAGGGTTTGTCTCTGTATCCAAAAGGTTTATGTATAAATTCCTGTAGTGAGCTAAGGGATTAGTAAGGCATTAGCTTTCTGAAATAAAGAGAGAATTCCTCCCTATTTCACTAGTTTGTTTCAGATTTGATGAAGGAAAATGTTAGCACATTGAAGATTTATCTTATTCTTTCATACGCAAAAGAATAACACAGACTTGCTATTTGAATGTATATTTAATTGATCTAATTAAGGGCCTGTCTGTAGATATCTGATCAGCTCCCAGTATGTATGTCACTAATCTTTATTTCAGAAGAGAGGACCACTGTAGAAAGCTTGACTGTCCTTAACCTCTAGAAGAGGAACAGGGATAGGTGAGAGGCACTTGACCGAGGCTGCACCGAAGTAAATTATAACTAGGGCCAAACTGAACGGCGTGAGGGTAGTAAAACACTGGAGCATGCATCTCAGAGAGGTAATACATCTTAGGGATGCTCAGAACTCACCTGGACATGGCTCTGAGCACCCTGATCTAAGCTGATCTGTACGAGGGTTAAACCATATGACCTTCATAGATGCCTTCCAGCCTATATTGTTCTGTACTTAAGCGTAAAGAATATCCAATATTTCCGTAATATGAATCAGTGCTCTAATTTTAAGACCTAATTACTGAATTTGAAAACCTCTTCATAAAAAGATAATGCTTACTTAATGCATTGTAATTAATTTTATTTTAATGTTACAAGTGATGTGCAAGTCAGTTGAACATGTCTATATAGGGAGCATCTGGTGGTGATTTTTTAAATACTGACAGATTCTGCATTATTTATTCAAGAAGCACGTTTCTTGCTAATAAGCACAGAAGACAGTTGATGAGTGATGGTGGATTAATGCATCCTTGGCAGAGTTTTGTAAACTGGGGATCGAACACAGTTCATGAAAATATTCTGAAGACAACTTTAAATTAACTTCAATAACTTATTTAAATGTACAAGTTTTTGATGGTTCATTTTGAGGGGAAATTAGCATTTATTTCCATTTGGAGCATCAGTTTGTAAAAGTAGATATTATCAAAGCATGTAAATTTAATTAGGAAGTAATTAAAGAGCAATGGAACTTAAAGTGTACACTAAAATTTTCTTGTTTCTTTTTCCAGTGTAATTTTGGCCTTGGCTTATCATAAATGCTCAACTTAAGAAGTGTTTCTTCTTTCCAGTGGCACAGAAATGAGGGACTGCATCAGATCTTCCTGACTCTTCCAAATGACTGTGCTAACACTGAAGCTAGACTCGAGGTCTCCAACAGAACTTGCTTATGTTGAACAAAACTGGGTTTGTTTCCATGACTGTAATCACTTTGCTTTAAAAACAATCTGAGTTGATGGTGTGCTGAACTGCTTGTCAAGTGTACCTTGTGCCAAACTGCTCAAGTTGTTCTGTTGTTCTGCCTCTCTGTGTATAGGATGCTTCTAGAGGAGACATCAACACAGCTGCAATTTAGCAGTTTCTGTAAGGTGATGGCTCCGTTTAGTCAACTTGTTGGCACTTCACATGTATCTTCTCAGGGCTTTACAGTGTTGAGACAAATCTAGCTGAAGCAAAACCCATAGAAGGCTAGAATTTTTCTGGTAAGACATAACTGATGTTGCAAAGGTGTGGGAGGTCACAGTGCCTGTCTGGCTGCAAAAATACGATCTCGAGATTTCTGTATTTTAATGGCTTTTAGCTCTTGGGTGACTTCAATGGCAAGGAGCGATGCTTAGCAGTTGTATCTAGCAAGGTAGCTGTAATCATTGGTTGTTATGATTCCTTTTGTTGGAGTCCTCCCATCTGCATGGAGTTTGGAGGTGTCTATGTTTTGATTGTTGGCACTGGGTTTGGCATATTGATGCAGGGTGGAATATCTTGCTTTTTTCCCCCCTTCTGGAAACCACTAGTTGTTGGCAATGTAGTCATACAGCAGAGGCATTGGTAACGTAGATCACTACAGTTAAGATCTTCCCCTTACACACACAGAAAACAGTGTTTTAGGTGGTGGTGGTTAGCTGAGGGGTGTAGGGTTGTTGCCTGCCCCAGCTGGCATCATTTTTGTTGCATTCCCTGCTTTCTGTGTTATGCTTGCTTTTGGAAAGAGCAGGTGTAACATCAAGTTATGGAGGGTCATTTTCTCTTTTAAGTTGAAGATGAACAGAGTAATTTTGGGTAAGAAATGTTTAACCAGTCTGTGGTAACAAATGTCAATATAGTGTCAGTAAATTTCAATAGACTCCTGTGTCACTTTTGCTGTTTCCTGATGTGAACCTGTAGGCTGGATCTATGAGAAGTTGAACTGTTTGCCTTGATGCATTTTCCTCCTTCAGTGTGGAGGAGTTTCCTCACGCAGCTGTGAGCCTACCAGGGGAGGTGCCCCTCTGGACCTTCTGTTCACAGAGGAGGACTGGTGGGAGATGTGGTGGTCGGGAGCTGTCTTGGGCAGAGTGACCACGAAATGGTAGAGTTCCCTATTCTTGGTGAGGCCAGGAAGGGGACCAGTAAAACCACTGTATTGGACTTCTGGAGGGCTGACTTTGAGCTGTTCAGGACACTGGTTGGCAGAGTCCCTTGAAAGGCAGTCCTGAAGGGCAGAGGAGTCCAGGAAGGCTGAGCACTCTTCAAGAGGGAAATCTTAAAGGCTCAGGAGTGGTCTGTCCCCACGTGCCCAAAGATGAGCTGGCGGGGAAGAAGACCAGCCTGGCTCAACAGAGAATTGTGGCTTGAGCTTAGGAGAAAAAAAGAGGGTTTATGATCTTTGGAAAAGAGGACGGGCCACTCAAAAGGATTATAAGGATGTTGTGAGGCTGTGCGGGGACAAAATTAAAAGGGCCAAAGCTCATCTGGAGCTCAGTCTGGCTACTGCCGTTAAAGAAAACAAAAAATGTTTTTATAAATACATCAACACAAAAAGGAGGAGTAGGGAGAATCTCCATCCTTTACTGGATGCAGGGGGAAACTTAGTTACAAGAGATGAGGAAAAGGCAGAGGTGCTTAATGCCTTCTTCGCCTCAGTCTTTAGCGGCAATACCAGTTGTTCTCTGGATACCCAGTACCCTGAGCTGGTGGAAGGGGAGGGGGAGCAGGATGTGGCCCTCACTATCCATGAAGAACTGGTTGGTGACCTGGTACGGCACTTGAATGTGTGCAAGTCGATGGGGCCAGATGGGATCCACCCGAGGCTACTGAGAGAACTGACAGAGGAGCTGGCCAAGCCACTGTCCATCATTTATCAGCAGTCCTGGCTATCGGGGGAGGTCCCAGTTGACTGGCGCCTAGCAAACCTGACGCCCATCTACAAGAAGGGCCGGAGGGTAGACCTGGGGAACTACAGGCCTGTCAGTTTGACCTCAGTGCCAGGGAAGCTCATGGAGCAACCAGGAGATCAGGCCCAGTAAGTGGGCCTTGACTTCAGTAAGGCTTTTGACACTGTCTCCCATAGCATTCTCCTCGAGAAACTGGCTGCTCTTGGCTTGGACTGGCGCACACTTCGTTGGGTTAGAAACTGGCTGGATAGCCGGGCCCAAAGAGTTGTGGTAAATGGAGCCAAGCCCAGCTGGAGGCCGGTCACTAGTGGTGTTCCCCAGGGCTCAGTACTGGGGCCAGTCCTCTTTAATATCTTTATCAATGATCTGGGTGAGGGGATCGAGTGCACCCTCAGTAAGTTTGCAGATGACACCAAGTTAGGTGTGTGTGTCGATCTGCTCAAGGGTAGGAAGGCTCTGCAGGAGGATCTGGATAGGCTGCACCGATGGGCTGAGGTCAACTGCATGAAGTTTAACAAGGCCAAGTGCCGGGTCCTCCACCTGGGATGCAATAACCCCAAGCAGAGCTACAGGCTGGGAGATGAGTGGTTGGAGAGCTGCCTGGCAGAGAAGGACCTGGGAGTGATGGCCGATAGTCGGCTGAATATGAGCCAGCAGTGTGCTCAGGTGGCCAGGAAGGCCAACAGCATCTTGGCTTGTATCAGAAGCAGTGTGGCCAGCAGGGCTAGGGAAGTGATCGTCCCCCTGTATTCGGCTCTGGTGAGGCCACACCTCGAGTACTGTGTTCAGTTTTGGGCCCCTCGCTACAAGAAGGACATGGAGGTGCTTGAGCGAGTCCAGAGAAGGGCAACGAAGCTGGTGAGGGGCCTGGAGAACAAGTCCTACGAGGAGCGGCTGAGGGAGCTGGGCTTGTTCAGCCTGGATAAAAGGAGGCTCAGGGGTGACTTTATTGCTCTCTACAGGTACTTCAAAGGAGGCTGTAGTGAGGTGGGGGTTAGTCTGTTCTCCCACATGCCTGGTGACAGAACGAGGGGGAATGGGGTTAAGTTGTGCTAGGGGAGTTTTAGGTTGGATGTTAGGAAGAACTTCTTTACCGAAAGGGTTGTTAGACATTGGAACATGCTGCCTAGGGAAGTGGTGGAGTCACCACCCCTGGAGGTCTTTAAAAGATGTTTAGATTTAGGACTAGGTGATCTTGGAGGTCTCTTCAACCTAGATGATTCTGTGATTCTATGATCTTTTTTTGAGCAAGGGAAGGTTAATGGAGTCTTAATTTGGAAGTATATATTCATTTGGAAGTATGGCTAGAGTGCAAACACTTGGGTTTAAAAACAAAAAGCCGAACACTGTAGCAATACCTAGGTACTTCATGTTCCTGACAGAGTTTGGTTTAGCAGCACTAGTGAATGAGAAAACGTTAAGAACGAGGGCTTTGGAGGTAGCCAGGGACTGAACTGCTCTGTTATTTACCTAACACAGCTGACCTTCTTATGGACTTTTAAGGTCTATTCTTTCCCAGAGGGAAATCTCTGGAAAATGATTTCCCAGATGGAAATAACTTTCAACTTAATCCTGCTATTAAAATAAACAGAGCTGGAGGTACATAGGGAAGGTGATGTTCACATTCACATCCCTTCTCTCAAATTCTGTGTACAGCACAAAAATATTGTTACCTTCATTAATGATAAGAAATAAATTATGTGAGAATTAGGATACCAGCTCTGGCTGGCAGCGCATGGTGCTGACCTCTCACCTCATCTGGCTGAAGATGCGCTTTGCATTGATGTCCCTGGTGGTGCATCTGAAAGTGTGCCAGTGGTTCACCATGTGAAGGAGCAAGTGCTTGAATGCACACCTCTGCTATAATGGGCAAAAGTTGGATTTACATCAGATGTGATGCTTGTCTTCCCTTTTGTTTCTTCCAGTAAGAAGCAGATCTTTCTCTCTCGAACAAGAAGTACCAGCACTCATGTGCTGTATTTAATTTCTATCAGCAGCTGATTTAGGCTTCAACATCAATGCCTTGTTAACCTCTTGCTGAAACACTTTGTTTATGTGTAATAAAACATTTCTCTGACATAACATGTACGTCGTTTGTGTAACTTGGCAGAACATGGTAATAGGTAGAAAAAATGCTGTTGAGATCTGAATTGATTTCTCTTGAGTGCCTGTAGTGTGTAACAGAAGAAATTTGATGCTTTCTTAGTTTTATATTGTATGTTACGTAAGCACGTATGTACCAGTATGGTACGTAACTACTTGATAAACTAAACGTACCTTTTCCACAGAGAAATATTCACAAAATATCTTAAGTGAGGGGAATGCAGCTAAGCTGGAAACCTGTGTGGTGTTTGTATTTATTTATTTATTTAAGAAGTGAGAGGGAAACGTGAGTGGATTTTGTGGTGTTATTTGCTCAATTTACTTCTTTCCAGGAACCAAATGATTTGAGACTGCTGAGATTTTTTTATTCAGATCTTTTTGCAGGGTGTCTGGCAAGGGAAGCAAGCAAAGTGTATTTTATTTGTGAAACTTCAGAAATGCTGTCTAGAAAGCACTGAGATATTTAGTCTAAATAAAAATAGAAACACAGCTAAAACTCTGGGTAGAATATTTAGTGGGGTGCCAGAGCACAAATGTTTTGTGTCTTAGCAAGCCAAGTACTTAAATGAACAAGGGGAAGGAAGCAGTGGCTGCTTAGAGAAATTATCCAAATCAGAAATTGACTCTGTATCATGAAAAATGGGTTTATGCTTACTGCCATCAATTCTAAAGAACAATGTTGGGAAGTGCAGCAGTTCAAGTTCAATTTTCTATACACCTTGTTTTAACAAAAGGTAAGATGTTTATAACAAAAATTGTGTTTACTGTAATGCATGCTTGACTCAATGTATTGCCTAGTTTAAATAAAGAAATAAATTTATTCCTCTGCTGCAGGTGGGGGGAATAATCCTGCATAATAATTGTAATCCTACATAATAATTCAGACTACATATATAAACTCTTCAAGGAATGCCCATAGGTCAGGACTCTTCTGAAAAAGAAAATACTTGTTAAATTTGGTGATAATTACTGTGAAGTGTCGGTTGAGGTTTTATCAGTTATGCTCAAGCTGGCCACCCTAATATTATGTTTTGGCAAGACAGTTGAAAATACGTTAACCCTTTAAACTTAAAAGAAGCACTTCAGTGCAGCAGGGAGCTCTATGTAAGGCTGGCGTGGGAGTGGAGGTGTTTTCAGTGACTCAAGCTTTTTTTTCTGAATGGTCTGGAAAACAATGGATGTGCTTGCTGCCAGGGTTCAGTGGTGGGTCATGAAAATGAAGTGGCTGAGAGTCAGGACGTGGTTATGGGGCTTCTTGGTTGTGCTGGTGTCTGCTGACTTGCACACTGTGTATGTGTACGTAAGTGCAGATGTGTTCTGGTGGCTGAGGCATCGTTAAGGTATTTGTTTTGCACTGCAGGTGGAGATGTGGTGGCATTTGGCAGTACCTGTTGCTCATCACTTAGTTTTTCATGATGTAATAGCTATTTATACAATTCTGAAATAGTTATGAGAAGGCACCTAGTGCCAAATGGCTACCTTGGTTCTTTGCTGTGCTTCTCTGCCCTTTTGGGTTTCAGCAACTTCTGGGACACCTGGGGTCTGAGCAGGCTGCTAGTGGGAAAGCGAGGAGCTGCCTGTATGCTTACCGCCTGCCTGGAGCAGCCTGAGCTCCCGGGCCTGTCCTGTGCCCCGGCTGTGGAGGAGAGTGCATGGGACGGTTGGTGGGGCGAGCAACCGTGCTGCCCCTGGTGTGCTCACCATGTGGTCAGAGGAGGTGTGCTCCACATGTGGGGTCAGGAGGGTGTACACAGGCCTCTTGGCTGAGTGCCCTAACTATCTGGTAAGACAGGTCAGCTTGGGTCTTGATTGTTTGGAGAACACACATCTCTCAGAAACAAAGAGGATAGGTTTTCTTTTCTGCACTTTATGTGCCATTAGATTTCCCAGAGGTGTTTATCCTTTGCAGAGGAGGTTTCATCAAGTGGGAAGTAACCAAGATCGGCCATGCTATTGAGACTGGAAAGAAATGGTTCTAATTTCTCAGAGTTTGCAGCACGGTTCCTGTCCAAGCGTAGTACAGTTGAAGGACCCGTTCAGACTCTGCTCTCTATGTTGTGGGATGCTTCTGAGCCTGCCGCATCATTTTGGGGGGGAAGTGAGGAGCCTGATGTGGCTTGAACTCTGCTAGGCACTTGCAGAGCATCACTGTTTGTGACTAGGAGGCTGAAAAATGAGCTCTTCAGTTACTTGGCTTAGTTACCTTTCTTCTGCTGATGTCAGCATCCTGGCATACTCAAGGTTGAAAAGTTTCTGAGCTGCCTTGCTCCTTTTGTTGTTGTTGTAAAATACATGGGGTGTACCGTTGGGTTTGAACTCATTTTTGGTAATTCTGCTGATGACAACAGAGAGAATTTGAGCTTGGCCAGTGCTCAAAATGATTTGATGTAATTAAAGGAGGAGTGGTTTACTTCTGGCACCGAGGAAAGCATTTAGCTCTTGTCAACAACGTTTACACAGCCTCTCCTGCCCCATTCTAGTGAGTTTTGGGACTGCAGGTTAGAGCGGTCTCATTTTGTGATGAACTGTTTCTCAGGCCATTGTGGCCCTGATGAACTTATACTATGGAAGCAGGGTGAGTGTAGGGGAATCAAGATTTAAAGAGAGAAAATATTCCACGTGTATGAGGGCAATATTCATAAACTGGGCAGATTGGTTCTCACAGACCTGGTTAGAAGACTGGTTCCCTAGTGCTCTCACAAGATTTCTTCCTATTTCTGTTACACCAAGTAAGCAATGCATATGGAAGGGGGGAAGGGGGGTAGAAGCTGTCTCCATGCTTTCACTTCCTGTGTTTTTTTCTTCTTCTTTTTTTTTTTTTTTTTTTTAATAAACTTAAGCTGGAGGAATTGCTGATATGCTGATATGCTGATATGCTGATATGCTGAATGCTGATTTGATTTCTGCTCAAGTAAGCTTGCGGTTTTTGGGTACTAGTAGTGTAACTGGTCATTTGAGATTTGCTAATATAGTAAGTGTTAATTAAAGCTGGCATAATTGTAGTCTGGTCTGATTTGGAGCCAATACAGGAGATTTGCTATGTCTGTATTTTAAAATCTATGGTTTTGAACCTAAGAGGTTATTTGTGATATACTAAAGTTCATGAGAGTGAAATGCAGTTGAAGCTGTAATAGAAACTGCAGTGAAGTATCTGTGTTGAGATTTATTGCTGACCCAGTCCCAGTAACTGTTCCCATGACAAAAGGGACAACTGTTTATACCGCTAGTTTAAGTACTTACAGGCTCCTGTGGAGGTAAAAATAAAATTGCTCGCGTTATTTCTTGCATGCCAGAGTTTTGCAGTCCAGTTTCTAGGTTCACACTTGATGTGCATGCAGTGTTTGGTGCAGGCTGTCAATTGATGTTTCTCCTACAAACAGTTGCAAGATGGTGGCATATAAGTGAGCGGTGGCATGACAGGTGGAATGAAAAGAGGGAGGCCTTCCCTCTTTTAACAAGGCCAGGATACTGTTGGGTGGTTCTGTGGATGTCCACTTCTCCCTGGGCCTGGTGTGAGCCTGGCCTTTGGCACTGGTGAAGAAGTGTCCAAGAGAACTGCATGAACTGGGAGCATGGATGTAGTGATGCACGCAAGACCAGGTTCTGCGGTATCTGCAGTATGCTGGCCTTAGTTTATCAGGAGAGTGCAGACATACACAGCTGGGTTGAAAGGATGGCATCTGCTTCGCATCTTCACGCCCTGCTTTTTGGGAGGCACAAGCATTGCAGAGGCCAGTGGTTTGGAAAGCCACAGGGTACTTGCTTTGAGCTGGACCGTGTCGGAGAAATGTGGATAGTATTTAATGTAGTTCATAGTCCGTAGCAGAAAAAGGTTGTGTCAAACAGCAGCTGTTTTGCTGGAGCTGACCTCCTGAAATGGTAACTGTAAGTGGCTGCCCTGTGGCTGTGAAGGGGAGGTGCAGATGATCTGAAGCTGTGAGGATGCTGTTGAGCATGTTTGTTGGGTGAGCGCATGCAGTGCCTGAAATGCATCCCACTGGAAATTAAACTCATACACTTGGCTTCCTGTTCGGTGGGTGGATGCCACTATCTTTTTCTAGTCTGTTCTTCCACTTTCCTAGATTAAAGTACAAGTGCCCTTTTGAAAGCTAGGCTTTACTCAGCAAGCAAGGGCTTCAGGTCTTACCTGGAAATAAACACAGTTCAAAAACTCCCAAGAGTCCCAAGTGGTGCTCCCTTCCCATCCTAGGAGTAGCAGGGGTTTTATGGGGATGGAGGATTAAGTTAGAAGAGAACTGACTGGTTTGGCTGTTGATGCTGAAATCTTGGGGCTGCTAGCAAGTTAATTTAGTTTTGGATGCATACAAGTGTCGTAACAAAAACTTGTAGTTATGAAGCATTACAAGATTTCTCCAGGCAATGAGTCACATTAATGCCACCTCTTTTGCAAAGCCTTTCTAAGGTACAGTGATAGTGTGCTTGCTTCTTCTGACTGCTCTTTTTTTCCCCCTATGATCTTCCCTGTTATTTTTACTATACAAACTAAAATTAACGACATAGATTTTTATTTTAATTATTATTAAGTTTTCCTTGTTCATTTAGGATATGTCTGTATTGTATATTATACCATAATGTAGAAACACCTGTGTTACTGATGCCAAACATAGCAGATTAGGAATCACGGGTGAAATAAGTCTGCTATCACATAGCTAGTTAACCAAGGCACAGTATATCACCAAGGTACCCAGCTATTTGCCAGGTGCAACAGCAAATTAAGCTATATTTGCTGCCTCTATCAACTGACTTGGGCTAGCTGGAACATCTCAATGTGATTGCTTGCTGGAGCCACACAGGGAGGAGCTGAGACTCTGTCTGTTGCTGGTTTGTGTGCATCCACTTGTGAAATCCTAGATGACCCAATAAGCATTTTATACCTCTGCAAAATGAGGCAGAAAAACTAGGAAAGGCAAGGGAAAGTCAGTTCAGTTCAGTAGTGTCACATTTGCTCAGTTTAGTTCCTGTTCCCTTCCTATAATGATGAGGAATCGCCTAGTTGCTCAGAAGGGTGCTCTTGCTGATCAGTGGCTGTTGCATTACTTACCGGCCTTGCAATTGACAGGAACTCTTTCAGCAGTTTGTGTGCTTTGAATGTCTTAAATGAAACTGGGATGATAATGCTAGTGTCAGTTTCGTGTTTGCTACAGTTCCTTTTCCAGGAGTTACTTAAACATTTCTTAGCTTTGTGAAACTGCAATTGTTCTAGGAGCAACTAATCTTTGATTTCAAAATGGCAGAGCTCTGATTTCTTTGACATATTTGTATTCTAACCTGTTTTCATCTTACTTTCTCTAGCGAACAAAGAGCTTTGGTGTTGAAGAGAAACCTCAAAAAGGAATGGGCACTGTTCTGAAGCTGTTTGCCCTGATCCCAGGAATGCTGTAGAGGTTAGTGATGGCAATGCTTAAGTGCTTCCATGAAAATTGGCTTTAGATTTGTAATTTGTCACACTCTTTAACATATTCTGTATGAACCGATTTATTTGCCTGTCATAGAAAAAGAGGTAATATAGGCATACTTTGAATGCTGATGGTTTAAAGTTGCTCTACTCAACCAAAATTAAGGCTTTTGTTGATTTATGTAGAAGTCTTTGCATGTTTTTGGTTGACTTGAATCGCTTGATATTTATTTGTTGTAGCACAGTAAGTCAGGCACTGTCTGAAACCTAGGTATATTTAGCTGAGTGAGTTAGATGGCCTCTTTTTCCCATGTCCTTTTCTTTTATGGTACTTTGCTGTCCTTTAGTAATTACAGAAAGCATTGAAACCTACTATTGAATGGAGGTGGTGTCGTGTAGTGAGTTTATGTGGCAAGGTTTTGGTAGCAGGGAGCCATAGGGGTGGTTTCTGTGAGAAAGATCTAGAAGCTGCCCCATGTTTGGGAAGGGCCCCATTGTTTTCCAGATCTGAGCCAATAAGCGATGTTGTTTGCACCTCTGTGAGAGCATATTTAAGACAGGGAAAAAAAAACGCTGTGACAGACAGCAGCCGGGAGAGTCAAGGGAGTGAGAAAACAGATTTGCAGGCGCCAAGGTCAGTGTAGAAGGAGGGGGAGAGGTGCTCCAGGCGCCGGAGCAGAAGTCCCCTGTGGCCTGTGGTGAGGACCATGGTGAAGCAGGATGTCCCCCTGCAGCCCATGGAGTACCACGGTGGAACAGGGTTCCATGCTGCAGCCCATGGAAGAGACCACGGTGGAGCAGGTGGCCCTGCACCGATGGAGGCTGCTGCCTGTGGAAGACCCCTGCCGGAGCAGATTCCGGGCCGGACCTGTAGCCCGTGGAGAGGAGCCCACGCAGGAGCAGGTGACCCGGCAGGAGCTGCTGCCCGTAGGGGAGCCAGGTTGGAGCAGTTTTCTCCTGAGGGATGGACCCCGTGGTACGGACCCATATCTGGAGCAGTTCTGGAAGAGCTGCTGCCTGTGGGAAGCCCACGCTGGATCAGTTCATCAGGGACTGCATCCCGTGGGTGGGACCCCACAGCACAGGGGACGAGAGTGACCGAGAAGGAGCGGCAGAGAAGAAGTGCTGTAGACTGACCATAACCCCCATTCCCCCGTTCCCCTGCGCCGCTCGGGGGGAGGAGGTGGAAGAGGGTGGATGGGGGGAAGGTGCTTTTGGTTTGCTTTTTCCTTTGTTTTCTCACTTCTCTCGCTTGTTAGTAATAGGCAATAAATCTTACTATTTCCTTATGCTGAGTCTGTTTTGCCCGTTACAATAATTATTGCGTGATTTTCTCATCCTTATCTCAACCCTTGAGCCCCTTTTCACATATTTTCTCCCCATTCCTCTTTGAGGAGGGGGAGTGAGAGAGCGGCTGTGGTGGAGCTCGGCTGCCCACTCGAGCGGAACCACGACATGTCGTTAACTTTTTAAATGTTAACTTTTATGCATTTTAATTTGAGGATTCTGGAAATCACAGAGATGCACATGTGGAAGTCAAGGAATTTTCTTCTTGTGTCAGAGCAGAAGGCAGGTACCATGCAGTGGGCAGTTCTTCCTGCCTGCTTGCCAGGGCTGCCTCCCTCTTTTTGTGTTGTGCAATACAGCTCAAGCAGTTTGTTTTGACTCCTGAAGCCGCGGGTGGGCTGCTGCTGCAGCCTTGCTTCTCCTTTTGCGTTTCTGCGTGCACGGTCCAGAACCCGGACTGCTGCCCAGCAGCTGCTGGAGGGTCATGAAGGGTGGAGCCAGGGGAGAGAAGAACTGCATGGGGTGCTCATGGTACATGTGTTTCTTTGTCTAGCTGAGGATGTATGTGTGAGGGAAAAAATGATTTAAGCATCCTTTTTGCTAGGTTGCTGTAGGAGTTGCCAGAGCTTCACTCAGCATCTTATGCCTTTTTGCCTATAGGACTTTGACCTAACGTTTATTGATTGGCAGTAGTTCACTTAGTCTGTCACAGAACAAAAATGTAACACCAGGGAGGAACGATTGTATTGTTACAGAGCTTTCATAGAATAAGATAGCAACCTCCACGTTTTCTATATGGGATGGGTCTGGAGAATTCTGGCGTGCTGCTTTGTCCTAACCTCCCAGTGATGGAAAGGGACGTTTGCATGCTGTGCTTCTGCATACACAGCACACATTGCACAGTTGTCAGTTTTTGCTGGAAGATGGATTTACTGACTGCCTTTGAGGTAAACAGCAATATTTCACATTGCATCAATAATTTTTGCTACTGATGGACTAATGCCTGAAAGACCGTCTGACGCATTCCTGTCTATTGGTGCTGCCATAATCTTTTACAGATGTGAAGTGCAGCGAGGGGATAATTATCTCTATTGAGGTTAATCTCATGGAGATGATGCTCTCTGATTCTGTAATCCCTGCTGCTGTTCTATTTGTCATTTTGGAATATGTCTCTCTCTCTCTGGTATCCTTGCAAAAGTTTTCTTGGCAAAACTGCAAATTAAGTTAGATAGACTGCAGACACCTTGTGCACCAGAGGGATAATTGGAAGAGTGAGGATGCTGTGCATGATCTGTGCCGCATCTTATGTCCCCAGTAGAAGGTATGGGAGGAGCTACTGTTGATAAGCAATAGTCTGTGCAGGGTGAGCTTTAGGCAGTACCTGGGTAAGTCTTTATGTCCAGTTAGTTAAAACAATTTGGAAGCACAGTGAACCTAGCTTGAGAGTTTTTGTGATTCCATTATAACACAAAAATCTGCCTGAAGAAATCTCTAAGGCATGTTGCTGTAGGTGCAGCAATAACTATTCCAAGTGCTAGGAGGCCAAACTCTGATGGGTAGCAATTTTTCCATGTGAAATAACAACAAAACATGATATAACATATCATTAGCATATATAGCATATCATAACACGATATTGCAGTTTTAGATTGAGAGTTTGTAAGAAATCATGTTAATTCTTTGGCATTGCTAAGAGGTCACCTGAAGGAGAAGGAAAAAGAAAAAGGAAAAAAACAAAAACACATCAACTCCACTGCTTGTGTGATAGGTGACAGAAGTGCCAGCAAGAGACTGCAGCTCTCTGCTTTGTGCCATAGCCCTCTTCTGATCCATAATAATCCAAGTACCTCCTGTGGCACAGATGGATATCCAGTGACTGGAAGAGTGTTTTCAGGAAGCTGTGGCTTCTGCCCTAATTTACTTTCTGTACCTGAGGTTATTATTGGAGGAATGAGCAGGTAAAGTGGGGAGACATTACATGAGTAAACATATTGATTGTTGCGAGGACATTTGTTGTCGACGGAAGGAAGACACAGACGCTCAATATGAGTGATCAGTGAACTTCGATTTATTGGATAGCTCAGTCGTCTTTTATCTAATTCAATATAATTAGCTCATACATATTGCAAAAGCTAAGCTCATGATTGGTTAGTACATTTCTCTATTTTATCAGCTAGTTTCTCACTCCCATCAACCGAAATAACACAGTTAGTACTTTCCCAGACCACCAACAGATATCATGTCCTTGTACCTGAAACCTCCCTGAAACCTCCCAGAACGTACATTCCTTCCCAGGCTGCATTTACGTACTTTCTCAGGCTCATATGAGCTGTGTTCGATACTTTGTTAGCTCGCGACCTCCTAGCTGCTCAACATTCACATGACCTACTTCACTTAACCATTCCTCCACAATTGATATGTGCATTTCTCTGGGAAATGATAACACCTGAATTAATATTTTTTTTATTAAAAAGCACAAAAATTGTCAGTGTTAGTCTAAATCAGCTGCTGCATAGTTATTGATGCTGTGCATACAAGTAGTATTGCAAGCTGGAATAGTAAGTGCATAAATAAATATAGAAAATTGAATTCAAAACAAGAAATTACACACCATCTTACTTGTTTTATTTTTTCCAAAATAAATCAGTTTATTTTAACTGCCATTTCAGTAACTTTCCTTTACTTGGGGATGAGGAAAAGGGGAGGCAATGCTGCCGTACAGATGGGCTTGCAAGCTGTGGTGCATGGTTCTCATCTGCGGCGTGTTTCCCGGCCAGGAGTGCTGTCCTTCTGCCCTTGTGCGGCTCCTTCTGCTGCTGCCTCTGCTCCCGAAGGTGGCCATGACAGGATGGAGGCCAGCGGAGGAAGCCTGTTTCTGCCCGTCCATGCAGCGCCCATTATGTGGTGGCAGAGCCCTGTGCTCGCAGGCGGGTGTCACCCAGCCATGAGCCAGGGGGCTCATGGGGGGCCCGCAGCAGAGCATCCTGTCCCCTGCACCTCATGCCTTTGGAGGAGAGGATCCCAAAGCTGAGATGCTTGTGCTCAGTGTGAAGAAGTCCAGGTAGGGAAAGACTGAACAAATACAAGCTACTGGCATTTGTTGGCATTAACACCCCCCACATACCCACCTCATCCCCAACTAACATGTAATTACATGAAGTGCTGCTGGTAAGCTTTATCTCTTGTTGCCAGTCTCTTCTGGAGTTGTCCATACTTGTATAAAGAGAAACTGAAATTAACTACAAGCCGAGATCCAGTCCAAGTACAGTGATGCATATTTAACTAGCTGTGCATAATTTTTAGCTGTTTAGGCTGTTGACTGTTAAGAAGTAAGTGAAAAACAGGTAAATTAGACCTAGTGTTCTATCTCAGAAAGAAAATACTGTCTTTAAGTTGGTCATGTGAAGAGTTTTCAAAATGCAGCCAATACAAGCTGCTGTTCTCAAGTGCAGTAGTCCTGCTGTGAGGATTTGTAATCAGCTTCTGTTGGACACTTCTTAGAAATGAAACAGTGTTGGAGAAAAACATCATATTACAATAGTAACTTGTCTATATCTGCTTGCAGTAGGCTTGCTTTTTTCTTTATTCAAAAGAATCTCACTCTTTTGGGATTCTTAGCTGTCCTATTTTATCTTGTGGCGTATTTCTTAAACTTTTCTCAAGAAAGCATTTATTTACTGTGAAATGCAACGCCAATTTTTGCACTATTGCTAACCAGGAGAAGAACATGGGGAAAGGAGAGGATAAGAAAAATAGTGTTGAAAGTAGTTATGGTAAATAGTATGTATACCAACTCATTAGTACTGGCATAAAGGGCATAGAAGTACATGGAGGTGCTCAAGCGAGTCCAGAGAAGGGTGACGAAGCTGGTGAGGGGTCTGGAGAACAAGTCCTACGAGGAGCGGCTGAGGGAGCTGGGCTTGTTCAGCCTGGAGAAGAGGAGGCTCAGGGGTGACCTTATTGCTCTCTACAGGTACCTCAAGGGAGGCTGTAGTGAGGTGGGGGTTAGTCTGTTCTCCCACATGCCTGGTGACAGGACGAGGGGGAATGGGCTTAAGTTGTGCTAGGGGAGTTTTAGGTTGGATGTTAGGAAGAACTTCTTTACCGAAAGGGTTGTTAGGCATTGGAACAGGCTGCCCAGGGAAGTGGTGGAGTCACCATCCGTGGAAGTCTTTAAAAGACGTTTAGATGTAGAGCTTAGTGACATGGTTTAGTGGAGGACTGTTAGTGTTAGGTCAGAGGTTGGACTCGATGATCTTGAGGTCTCTTTCAACCTAGAAATTCTGTGATTCTGTGATAAAGAAATTAGATAAGCAGGAATGTTTTGAGATTATGTTGCTGTTTTCTCTCTGTATGAGAGAGACCAACATTATTGCCCAAGAATATCTGTGTCCCCTTTTGCCATTTAGCCAGTCTGCAAGTGAATACCAGAAACCAATTTCAGCAGTGCTAAGTACTCAAATGAAGAACGGGGGAGAACCTGAAGAATGCATTTACTGAGCAATTAGTATTGCTTTACGGGTCTGCAGTTTTTAATCTGCATTGCAGATTATTTAATTACTTGTAGCTGTTTAATCGCTTAGGTGGCATTTGGACATATGGGGGACTGGAGTCTTGTGGCTCTGATGTGGTACACTAGCTCAGAAGAGCCATGTCCTGCAATATGCCCATATTTTAAGAATCTTCATCATCATATATAAATTTCTGTATCATACAGTGGTCATCTTTTTAAAGGAAGAACAATGTGGTCTTCAGATTACATTTTTTAAGGAATATGATACCATGGAACGATAAGACTTTGGATCACTTCATGCTTTATTAGAGTCCGGAGACTCTTGGGGAGGTTGTCATGAACAGAAGATGGCAAGGCATCTCACATGCCTTTCTATGTGAAAAGCCATCTGCAATTGTATTTTTCTTTTGGTTTGGTTTTGTTTAGGGGTAGGTTATTTTGGTTTGTCTTACTTTTGTGGTTTGGCATTTCCATTGTAATTTGCAAAGATAGAGAGATGGGTAATGTTAATATTATCCTGATGCTTATTCAGTGGAGAAAAGCTGATAGTTATAAGCAGATAGATGCCAGTAAAAGGTGCTTATCAGTTCTTCCTTTGTAAGTTCAGAGAATTTGCCAGTAATTGTAGACTGTTGCGGGGGGGAACTTGCAAATTTCTGCCAGGGGAGGTTTAGGTTGCATATTAGGAAAAGCTTCTTTACTGAAAGGGTTGTTAGGCATTGGAATGGGCTGGCCAGGGAAGTGGTTGAGTCACCATCCCTGGAGGTCTTTAAAAGACATTTAGATTTAGAGCTTAGCTCTAAATCTGGTTAGTGTTAGGTCAGAGGTTGGACTATCTTGAATATCCAACAGAGGTTGGATATTGGAGGTCTCTTCCAACCTAGATGATTCTGTGATTCTGTGATTTCCATCCCGGCACCGCTCTGTGAGCCTGGCATCCCTCCTACAGGCTCAGCCTGTCAGTCAGGGAGCAGCAGAGGCTCTGGCGAGTTTGTGAGGAGCCCGAGCTGCTTTCTGTAAGGAAAGACTTGCCACCTGTTGTTTGGTCTTTGCTCCTCACTCCACAAGAGGCTTCAGAAATGGGTCTGACCATGCAGCTTAAGAGAAGCTGTGGTCATTCACCTTTGTTTAGTTCCTCTCACTTCAGAAATAAGCAAGTGTTTGTGACCAGGATTTTAATGCTGATTTTGGGAGGGCTGAGGGTTTGTCTCCCCCTCCCTGATGCTTTGCTCTTTCTGATGCACTTTTTCTGACTATTGTAGTAGAGAGTTGAATCGTGTTGCACCAGTCATTCACATGCCAGTAGGATGACTTTATTGCATCTCTTTTCCAGGTTATTAGATGCAGGCAGCTTTATCAAGGCAGTTTTCACAGACAGCAAGCTTCCACTTGGTGTTCCTTCATGTGAAGATTTCCTAAAGGCAGAAAAAAAAATGTTCTTTTGGAATGTAAAATCCTGTTAGGATCCTAGAGATAGTTGATGCTTTAGGTTGCTCTTGGGGGGAAAGAAAACAGAATTTGCCCATTTTGTGTAATAGCCTCCTCTGCTTAAAACATCTGGTGGACTATTTAGTGAAATGTATCCGTCCTGTGGTTATATTCACTGTTGTGATTACTGAACAGGCTGTATGGGACCACCACGTTTAGAATATGGCCTCATTGCTTAGCTGTAACAGCCTGCCCTTTGCTCGCAGTTCACAGGTTTCCTTCCCCATCTCCCTCTGTTGCTTGCAAAGTGAAGTAGGCCAGAGTATTCATCCCTGTTCCTAATAACAGCTCTTTGTTGATTCTGGTAGAATAACTTTTCAGGGAAGGCTTTGCTACTTCACCCATTGTGGAGCATGGCTCTTGCATTAGCAGTAAACATTTTTCATTTGTGCCTTGGTTGATGTCTGGATGCTAACCAAGCACACAGGTTTCTCTTCAAATTCCAGGTTATTTTGCCCTCATGTTTTTTTTTTTTTTTTTCACTGTTGCTGTTCTGTTCTCCCACTCTGCCACCCCTTCTCAAGGGCTTCTTAGCAGCATTTCATCTTCTGATCAACACACCTGAGTTATTGCCATGCGGTTCAGGTTGGCAAAGTAAAATTTCAGTTCTGCTCTATTCCTGACAGGCCGTAACTGGCATTCTGTTCATCCAATTAATGCTAATCAGTTTATTCATTGCTTTGGAAAACAAGACAGAAGAAACAAGTGTTCAAAGATGCTCAAGACATTTTACTATGAAATGTGGAGAGAGCTCATTAATTAAAACTTGCCCACCAAAAATATTGAGAAAACAAATAGTGCATTCAGTGTTAGGTTTTTTTTTTTAGCAGTTGTTACTGATCATTATAATATACTGATTATTATTATATTTAGTACACTTTGCCTGACACTGCATAGCTTAAAGTTTATCACCACTGGTTATCTTCTTAACGGAAGCACTAATAGTATGCATTGTTAATTTAAGCAGTTTAGTAATTGTTTTATATGCTTTAGGTGTCATGTCCTGATACTGAACAATCTATTCATTCCTCCAGTTCAGATTTTTTTCTTTGCTGAAATGCCAGTGTTTCTGAGATATTTCAGTTCCCTGAGTATAGACTCACAACCAGAATGTTGTTTCAGTAGTTGCTTTTCCAGAGTTTCTCACCTGTAGGTGTTAATAGCAGTACCTCTAGAGGTTCGTAGCATAATTCGAGATTGTTTTTATTTTGTCTTGCCATCAAGCTGGTGTGGCTGGGAATCAACACTAATTGCTAACACCAATCTGATAAATTCTAGTTTCCAGAAGCTATCTGTATTAATCATCTGCCCATATGAGACTACTGAAAACATAAGTTTTTACTCTTTATCCTGAAACTTTACCTTATTTGGGATGATTTTAATATTAAATGAGTGTTCCATAAAAGAAGTGGCAGTAGAGAAACATCTCCTATTTTTGTCATTATCTTTTGTGCCTGTGCTCCTGCCAGCTTGCACTTGCTCTGCTTGCTGGTATTTTTGTGTTGTATAGGTTTCTGTTGCTTCAGTTACTAAGTTTCCCTATCAAACAATGTCCTTTGCTCTCCTGGAAGGGCCTGAGGACTTCTGCACAGGGCACTAGTTCAGACTTGGTTGAACTAAGCCAAGGCTGGCTTTCCTTCCTGAGACTGTACTGTAACCCTAAGATCAGAGGAGCGGAAAAAATGCTACAGGAGTGTCTTTGCACAAGCATGGGCAAGCTTCATTGAGCCTGGATGTCAGTGGGCCAACTGAACGTGCTAACACTGGTCTCTCCTGTAAGGATAATACCTGTACAGAGTCCATACTTTGATCTTTATTATAATCAATGACTAGTGTTGATGACTTTTTTTTTCTTGGAAAAAACATTCCTCACCTCCTAAAGCAGACAGGTTTCTCTTAGATGTGTAGAGTTTCATTTGGTCCTCGGCCCTGCAGTGGCAATTGTGGTTTATTATTATTATTATTATTATTATTATTATTATTATTATTATTATTATTATTATTATTATTATTATTATTAAATAATAATTAATAATAATAATAATAAAAAAACATAAATGGTTTAATTTTTTTTTTCCATTTTCTCCTTAGGAAATGCCCTAGAACAAGCAGCTGCTTGTGGCATGGAATTTCAGGCTTCCTTCATGGCTAGCAAATCCTAACTGATTATGGCGATCAAATGTGGTGTTACATGCAGATAAACTACTTAGGTGTTTCACTCTGAAATTTGCAAATGAAGCTGTGTAGGACCTGGTAGTTACATGAGGATTTCAGGTAGTCTTAGAGCTCAGCTGTATTTTTTGGTCTTGGTTTGTGAAGAGATGAGGGACTGTGTGTGTCGAAAATGCCTTAAAGATGAGATTTTTCTGTACCTCTTTTTGCTTGTTGATGTACTATTTATTATGTGCCATTTGGCATCAGAAATGTGACAATTACTTGTGCTATGTTCCTGACCTTTTTCAAAAGCCAATTTTAAACCAATGTTAGTTGTACCCATTCAAGTGTTCCCTATAGCTGATTAAGTTCTGTTTCTCTTGGAGTCAGTTGTTGTAGTTCAGGAGGAAGTGAAAAATGGTATTTCATTTGATGAAAAGGATGTAGAGTAAACAGTGCAAAGGAAGACATGCTAAGTGATGTGTTGTTAGTCTAAATAGCCTGTTTATGAACTTAGCAGCAGTTTGTTCAGTGGGCTTTTGCAATCCTTCAGCCTGATTATTAATTCATTACTGAGCAGAAAAACAGGCATCCTAAGTCTTGTTAAAAGCTTGTTGGAGAAGAAGCAGCACTAAGAATTGTGCCTATTCTGGTTACAGATCCGAGAGTAGGAAGTCAGCTGTAAGCGTATCAGCATCCAGCCCAAGCCAGGTTCCTTTTTTTAGGCTCACATTACAATTGTGCTCCTGTTAGGGAAGGAAAGCACACATGCTTATTTGCTCGTTCATGCTCTCTTCTTGCTCTGTGTAGGATGGCCTTGCATGCCCTTCCTCTTTTATAAAGCAAAAGTCATCCCCAGATGTCCATCAACATCCCATGTTTTCATTACATCCCTTGCCTCTGCATGTGCTTCACTCATCTCTCAGGTTAGGTAATGCTGGTCCAGCCCTCTTGCAATTCAAACCAAGTTGAAGAAGTTTCTGAAGTCACAGTGTTGAAATGGGTAGTGGGTCTGCACTACAGATC
The DNA here is from genome assembly GCF_964211825.1 of Aythya ferina. Taxonomy (NCBI): domain Eukaryota; kingdom Metazoa; phylum Chordata; class Aves; order Anseriformes; family Anatidae; genus Aythya; species Aythya ferina. Next base: position 77,082,335 of record NC_140300.1, read on the forward strand.
CTGACGTTTGTGTGGAGAAATAGCAGCAAAGACAACTGAGGCAATCAGAGCTGTGGTGTGGAGTCAGAACCATAGTGTTTTCAACTGCGGTAGCATTTAATACTTTGCTTAATGAGGATTTATGTTTTGGGGTGGTGAACAAAAGTTTTGTAGCTTGGAAATAGTTTATTAAATTTCTGGAATTCATTTGGTGTTTGTATTTATTAATTGAGAACAAGAATACACAGTGATAATGTAGTCTTCCTGGGCATAAGCTTACACTTGTGTCTCATGGAAGAGGAGGAAAAAAATATGCTTTTTTTCTTCTGCTCTACGCAGGAGAGAAAAAAAAAAAAAGGAAAAAAGAAAAAAAAAGAGTACTTGACTTTCTTATTAGAACAAAATGAGGTATAAAAACACAGCTAAATTTAATTTTAATTTAAAATAATGCTAGAACAAACAAGAAAGCAAAAAACATCGGACTAAAAACCATGCATTTTTATTCTTAGTGAGACAGCTTTCCCCCATCCCTGCAGGGTAGGTCAGAAGTATCACTGTTATTTAATTGTTGCCCTTCTCTTTCAGTGAACATAAAACATTAACCTTCAAGAGGGTACAAACCACAGGAAATATATTCTCTCAGCATTTGCTATTATGTATCATTATCATTAATAATTTGTGGGAAATGGACCTAGAAAGAGCATTGATAGTCTGTGTTTAGTATCTGTCTTTTTTACTGACCAGTTGTATCAAGTTCTACATGGTGTCTGTTGAAGTGCTGAGAATTTTTGTGTTCAGTGATGTCAAGGCATAAAGACTGGACTGGCTATAAAAATAGTGTTTTTAATGTTGCAGGTAACAAAGGAATTCTATCTTTAAATACTAATCTGAGCTTTCTTCAGGGAACAGAAAACTGCATTGAATTCTCTAGTTTGGTCACTACCCCTGAACTGAAATGATCTCTTTCACCTGCAGAAAAAGAACAGTGTTTCCTCAGGTTGGATTCAGCACCTAATATGCTTTTTTACATAAATGTCAGCTTTCTCATGATAACATAATGTTGCAGGAGATACGTTTTAAAATACTTAGGTACAAAAGGGGAAAAAAAAAAAGAAACAACAATTCCTGAAATGATAGTGTGTTCTTGCAAATCCTTGCCTGAACAGTTTTTAATAATACTTTACAGTATAAAAAACTGGAGTGGGGTTTGAGGGTGTTTTCCTTTTAGAAGGATTTCTCAATAAAAAAAGTTGCTCTTGTAATCACATGACTAGTTGATTAACAAGAGAAGCTTAGTGAAGGAATGAGCATGTTTATTACTGGGTTGGCATGCTGGCTTTGTGCCAAGTCCTGTTCAGCAGGCATCAGGCAGTATTCCTGAGATGAATGCATGCCAGTCCAGGCTGCTTGGGGAGAGTTGATGGCCCCCTTATCAGCAACACAGTTTTCTTGTGCATCATTTTCCTTGTGGTGTCCTAACTTGGTTTGGGGGGGGGCGGAGAAGGGGGAGGTAGTTCTGTTTCTCATTTCCCCTCTTGCTAATGCTTTTTTTTATGCAAAGAAGATTTATTATTCCAATTCAGTTCCTATTGAAAGAATGTGTACCCAGCCTATAACACCTCTTCACTGTTTCTTTCAAAGGCCAAAAAAGGTCATTTTTAATAGTGTATGTAACAGTGTATGTATTCATCTTCAGAATGTTAATATCGACTGTGCTGGTAGGCAATCTTAAAATGAGGAAAGAAGTAGCAGGTGGAGTGTGGAGGGAAATAATAGGTATGGAAATGATAGATCATAATGGATTTCTGTGATGGTTGGCACCAAGACTTACCTTCAGCTTCTCCTCCTTGAGATAGATTGTGTGAATTTATGTGGGCCTCCCATAGTAATCTATAAAGAAATCAGTTGATTTCTGTTATGCTTTTAAGCTACTGATGTAATACCACTGTAAAGCTTGGAGAAATGTTTGTGACTGTAATAACAAAGCAGATAATTACCTAGCTGCTTATTTAAATAACACCCTTTTGGAACTAGATGCATAGCTGGGACCTCTAATAACTACTGTGAAAATAAGTCTGCGTTTCATGCAGCTTCTGTTTGTCTACTTTGTTCCTTCGCAAATGTTTTGATAGCTCTAATAGTGGTACCTGTACATTATCATACCCGGGCTTGTGTTCATGATCCTGCATGTTTGTGTATACTGGTTTTCTTACAGTGTCAGTCTTCATGCTTTGGAAGTTGTTGATGACTTATGTAGCCTACTATTCAACTGCTTGTCCAACAGTTTCTGCTAACAGTAGAAAACACTGAAAAACTATTTTGAATGGTACAAGGTATCTCTTGCATTAACTTGAGTGAAGCTTCTTGAGACCCTCATGAGCTCATCTTGTATGATTCCCATGTACATTTACAAGAGAAAAGTGAAGAACATCACGAATGGGCCTACACGAGGGCTTCTCAGATGTGTCAGCCCTGCTTTGCTTGTATGAAAACATGCTGCTGTCTCACAGCCAATGGCAGAAACTGGACGGGTTGTTCAAGTATTCTCAGGCTGGGGTGTTACTGCACACTTGATTTCTCCTCATGGGAGAGTTTTCTCCTAGCACTGTGAGAAAACAGGTGGTTTACAAGAACAGTACTTTTATTGTTGTTTTTTCTGTGCATATTAGAAATCTACTGATCAGGTTTCTTATTTTGGCCCACAGAGAGCATGATGCTATGCACGTGCAATAGTCTTTTAGCTGGAGTGACAAAAGGTCTGTATAGTGGGTTGAACTGTTTCAAACCCTCCTGATTAAGCCATCTGCCCATCAATGTGATGCTGAGTGATGAAGCCTCTGCTTTTTTGGTTTGCTCTTTCAAAATTAGCTTCAACTTATTACTCATGTTAAGGAAGTCAAAGACTTTGACAGCCAGACTGTCAAACTCAATGGGTCTTCGCAAGCAGAGCATCTATTTGGGGAACTCGTTGGGGCCGTGTAGTGAAGAGTATGGCTGTACAGCAGCGGGCTTGCTGGAAGGCATCAGGATGGAGAGGGGAGGCTGTAGAGAGCTGCTGTTCCTGAGAACGAAATCCTCTCCTCCTGTTTGTGCTGTTACATCCAGGGTGTCCGGCTTTGGGGGGACAGAACCTGATGGGGAGAAGGATGTGAGCTGGTCTCTGAGGGACTCAACACAAACACCCTTTCAAACAAAGGGTTCGAACATCACAGGATTAGCCGCTCCCCGAGTTTCCTTTGACTAGGCAGCCTAATGATTAAGGCACCACCAATTTCAGCATAATGTATCCATTGACTGAAGAGTTTAGGAAAAGTTTTGGTTTCCTCATTTTTAATTGCATGAGTCTTCCTGACCTGAAGCATATTACTTGTACTATTTCTTAGGGATAATACAGTACAAGATGACAGCCAGCTCCATCTCATTTCTTTTGAAATGGGAAAAGTCAATGCATATTTCCAGCATGGGCTGTTGGTTGCTGGCTTGAATATTAGAGAAGTTTAACTTCTTTTTTGTGTTTCCTAAGCTGTATTTTGTGTTATGGTAAGATGTTTATCGTCAGTCCTTGATTTGTTTATTTTATGTTTTTCCTTTGAGTGAAACGCTGTTTTATGAACACATTGCAGAAGGGTATTTCATCTGGGCTTAAGGAAGTAAATTATTTCTTTTTGTTAATACTTCTTATCAGTGATTAATTATCTTGAGTATTAAAAGCACTATCTTTGTTTGTAATTGGTATTTTTTCCTGTTTTTTTTTTTTTTTTTTTTTTTTCCAACTGCTGTCTCTTCCTATGACTTGATCTCTGAGTTTAATATTTCTTTAGTAATTGGTCTTTTCCCTCCACTACTCTAATCACAGTACCTCTGCTGTCATCACTTCTCCTTTTCATAATTGACCCTTCAAAGTAAACTCTTTTCAGTAATTTCAGTAGATCAAGTTCTTGACATTTCTCACCATACGGCATTTTCTACCCTTGAATAATTTTTATAGCTCTTGCTGACCTTCTTCAGTTTCTGATGGTCTTTAACCATAGAGAGGTGGACATTATAATTCACGAGTGACTGCATCTTTGCTTATGTAAAGCCAGGCCTCCCAGGGCCCCGCGACTCTCTGCGGGTCTTTGGGGATTCTGATCCTGAAGCTCTGTCAACAGGGTTGAGAGGTAAGATTATATGGTTACGTGTGATGATACTAATCCATCTACTTCACCCATGGGACACGTTTGAGATTAAAAGTTCATACAGTACGTGCCCTTGCACTGTGATCTCTGGTGCTGTATGTATGATTAATCAAATATGCGAATCCACAGGCTGTGGATTGAGCCTTTCATTGTTGGTCTCCCTAATTTAATGTATGGACATGAAATTTTCTTCCTGTTCTCCTTTACTCCTTCCCTTGAATCTAAGTGCAACAATAGGCCCTTTTGCCGCAGTGTGCAGTCCATTTACCTGCTCTGAACCTCTCAATTCTTTTCTGAGTTCCTTGTTTGCGATCTTCCGCCTCACATTCCGAAGACTCAGTCTGTGTTCTTTTGAAGAACGGTACAGGGCTACATACAGATGCTACATTATATCAGTGTGATGTTTCAAAACAAGCTTCTTGTGCTTCAGGAGTAAGAAGACAGGAGTTTTCCTGCAGACCAGATAGCTGAGGTGTGAGATCAATGATAGCTCCATATGACAGCTGTGTCTATTTACTGTGCAGAAGCTAGGGCAAAAAATGAAGCATGTGTTTGTATTGATATGACTGATATCCAAGAGTGTTGGAATGTTTCGTTCTATTACAAGTATAGAAATGAAACTAATTTTTAGAGTTATTTTGAGTACTTTGCAATATCCACATAATGTTTCCATAAATGTTGTGGAATGAGCATCGAAGAATCACAGAAGTGATTCTAATAAACTGTACCAAAGCATTTTGCCATGTTTAAAGAGAAATCAATTGTGCTTTATGCTGAAGAGTCTTGGACGTTTTCCTGCTGGAATTTGTCAGCTTGAAATCTTCCAGGCACACACTAATCAATTTCCTAGCATATAGAATTACCTAATGGTGTTAACTGCAGCATGGTACTTCATACTGAGGGGATGCTATGTGTTTAAAGGTTTTGATGGAGCTGTGTCTGAATCTGCTGTGCTAAGCGAGTTTGTTTTCATTTCTGAACAGGATACGAGGGACTTTCTGCAAGTCAATCAAAATGAATATGGTGAAGAGGATCATGGGCCGGCCTCGGCAGGAGGAGTGTAGCCCCCAGGATAATGCGCTGGGGTTAATGCATCTGCGCCGCCTCTTTACAGAGCTTTGTCATCCTCCACGGCATATGACCCAGAAAGAACAGGAGGAAAAACTGTACATGATGTTGCCAGTGTTCAACAGGGTAAGCTGGAGAACCTGTGAGAGGTGTTTGCTTTATTGGAAATGACTGCTCTTATTTTGTATTCCCAAGACCTTCAGTTCTAGCATAGTAGAAGTTACATGTACTGTTGGCATCCTGTAACTTGTTTCACTCTTTCTTCATGTAGTGTTGTGCAAGTGGATGAACCCATCTAAGGATATTTCCTTTTATTTTCGCTTTTCTGAGATGAAATCCACAGTAGGAAGTGGACTGCCAGAGAGCTTTTCTGCAGAGCTTGCAGTTTTGATAGTCATCTCTTGGCTGTGGAGAACAGAGTACCCCTTGTGACCTTTTTCAGGCTGAAGTTGTCTGCTGCTGTGGTCTTTTCTCCTCTTTTAACTGTGATTTCTATCCTGAAGTTACTTGTAGCAAGTTTATACCCATTTGTTTTTGTGCCAACACTGTGCTTGACTCTAAATAACTCTTGCAAGTCTATGCAAGCTGAACAATTTTTTATCTCCTCTCATGATAAATTCTCTCTTCTGATTGTCCTTGTAGCCTTTTCCCTACATGTGGAGTCAGATTTGCTCTACTTGAGCAAGGGCCTTTTTCAGGGGAGAAGTAATAGCTGCATGAACATTGACATTCATTTTTCACTACCCCCTAGTGCTCAGGCACTGAGAACTTGTTTGGAGACAGGGCTGTGGCCGCTGGCATTGGTATTAAGAGGAGCTAAATCCTCTTGACACATATCACTCATTTGTTCTGCCACTTCAGTGAGCATAACAACTTCAGTGGTGGTTTTAGGCTCTTGAAAGAGCAGTAAATGCATGAATGTAGATTTTTTTTTTTTTTTTTTTTTTCCCTGCTGTGACCTGAACGCTTGCTTTTCAAGCTCCTCTTGAATGATGGCATTGTGGTTGTATATGCTACTGTGAAGAACTGGGATCATGGATAAAGGCAAAAACTTGCCTGGGAAGCCAGTTCAGCTTTCTTTTCCAAGGTTTATGTTCTGTTGAACGTATGGCTTTTGGTGGTGTAGCACACTGAACCACTTTCATGTTGTGTAGAAAAAGCAATTCTAGTTAAGGCATAGTACTAATAGGATTTCCAGACTACTAGGCAGCATACTACAGTGAATAAATCCCCTAAATGTTATTCTGTTGCCCTAAGGTTTTATTGCTGGTTCTGCTAGTAATCTGTTGTGCATGTCAGGGAGAAAGAAGTAAGCTCGCTTCCTCTTTTTTTTTTTTTTTTTTTTTTTACAAATTAGCACGGTGGAGTTCTCTTGGCTTGAGAACATGAATGCTACTTGGACGCTGTTATACTGGGAATTCTCCATCTGGTGGTTACAGGTGGCTGATAATTCTGAAGAGCATACCCACTGTATGCACTGCAGTGCTCTATGGTAATCTGCGGGTGCAGGTGGTGTTCTTTCCTTGCCCCAGTAGTAATTAGTTGCATTTTCTGTAGTGCTTTAGTTGTCGAAATCACAATGTGTGATAGAGCTGGGTTTGTGGGAAACTAGTGCAGCAAGCCAGCACAAATACTGCAGAGCAATCTTTCTCTAGACGTTGATTAGACTTGAGATGAAAAACAGCTTTAGTTTTTAATTTGTTCTGTATTACTACACTTTTTTTCTACCCTTAATACCGGTTTCTGGGTTTGTTGAAATACTTTGTCCCTCTTCTTGACCCTGTTGAATCTTAATTACAGTTGTCTTATGTCTTTGTACTGTTTGTTCTTGCTCACTGTTGGTCATTCAGCTTTGTTATCAAACATTTTGGAGAAAAAAGAAATCATTACCTGCAAGTCTTATTTCTACTCAAAATCAGCTCTTGCCTAACTAGTTTCAGATGCTGTTTAGACTTCTTTGATGGCTTCTGCTGTTCTGATCTGTAGGAGGACATTTTGGCTAATCCGCAGGTCCCATTTTACACCTGTTTTTTCATACTTTTTCCTTCCCCAAATTACCTGTGTCTGTCCTCCACTGCCTACATCACCAAATTTTGTTGATGGGCTCTTAGTTCTCTAAATCCTTGACAGCCTGTTGTTCCCTTCTTGCCTCAGGCGAACTTCATGCTGAAGATGTGTTCCTCTGTAGGAATATGTTGCTTTTGGATCCTAGCTGTGGTTGTCTCTCTCCCTCTTCCTTCTTGTTTCCTCGTTTGGCTTCAGCCTTTAACTTTGTCTTTAACTTGGCTTTAACTTAAACACCATCCTCAAACTCTATTTTTAATCTCTGATCTTCTAGGAGCTGTCCTTCTTGGCACAAATATAAGCTCATCAGACATTGTCACTTCATTTTCCAACTAATGTAAATTCTGAATCCTAGTTTGGCATGATGATGGAAGCTCGTATATTTGTGCTCAATCATTCCCTTACTCTATAGTCACTGATAACCGTTACCAGTTGTGAACAGTTAGTGTAGCACAAACAAAAAATACTTCTCTTGGTCAGTCAAATTTCATCTGTCCCTATTATTTGGGTGTTTTTTCCTTGACTTTTGTACAAATGCTTAGTTGTTGTCTTGTGTTCAAGAGGCTGAGGAATTGCAATGTCATTGTGTATTTTGACTTCCACAGTTTCCAGGTTTCCTGTTTAGGTTCCTGGTTAATGCTACTTTCTTCTTTTGAGATTTACACACCAGATCTGTGGTGGCTTTCTTGGCTTACATAGCCTGATGTTTTCTGGAGTGTCAGCTGTCTGTGGTATGAATTGTGTTGGAATGATCGTGCTAGTCTAGCTACTCACAAGACACAGTAAGGCAAGCTCTGAAGTGGATTGGGAAAAAGAAGCAGAAGGGGAGAAATACTTCTTTCTCTCACAAGTCTTAGATAATAACATGTTTAGTGGAAAAGCTGATAAGTATTGATTCACACTAAATTCTGAGATTTAAATTCCTGTGAGACCCACTTGTGTTGAAAGGAAATGGTAAAATGTTGCCAGACATTGCTTTCATAAAACATTCTTGTTTTTCAAAGATATTGCTTAGCTGCAAACGTTTAAAGTTAACAGTTAATAAGTTGATTTGAATTTAGAGTTTGAATCCCTCAGTTACTTTGCGTAGTAGTGATGATTGCGTAGTAGATGATTTCTTCTAATAGGTTTAAGTGAGATGGAGTACTTCGTGTGTTACTACCTTAAGCCAAGTCTACAATGCTGATTTTTACTGAATGTAGTAGAGTGTTAGGGTGACCAAAGTTCGTGTGCTTCCCACAGGCATCCAAATGGCCAGCAGCAGGCAGCTAATTAAATATCCATATTGTCCTGGAGTTTTCAATGCTTTTTTTGCTTCCCATCTAAGCTTGCTCTGTCTGTCTGTGTATCTATCTACTTATTTATTTGGCAGAGAAGGCTGAAGGTTTGTGTAGAATACAGTTCTCTCTGATTATTTTGAGGATTATTAATCAGTAAATCCAGAGGAGCTTGATCACTCTTCTGTTTATAGATACAGCATGTCTCAGACATGCTTGCTAGTTCTGTTTATGAATGGGTACATAGAGGGTTTGTTTCCTCATTGTTCAGGAAGGCTTGTGAGATGTTGAATCACCAAACAATGAAAAACTAAATGAATACATAATTCAGAAAATACTTGTCCTCTGTTGTCCTCTATTTGAGTATTCAGAAGACTCCTTTTGGAGGTCTGCACGCATGCGAACAATGTTCTCAGAAGCAGCTCGCAGCGTCATGCATTGTGGTGCCAGTGTCTTACTAAAGCTTTTGCAATATACGAAAAAAGTGAACAGAAGAATGGAGAGGCTATGTATTCTAATGTAGAATAAGTGGCCTATGAATAAGGTAAGCTGTTTAGTTTTTCTTGGAAGAACCATGCTTTTGGTGGTTAAAAAGATAACTCAATGGTAAAACGTTTCATATCCTATTCTGTGTTTTTACTGCCTTTAATCGAAGACTATACCAATGCACAATGCAGATGCTTCAGTGCAACTGTGAGCTCTGTGCATTTCCTGTTAACTGTTGACTACCTTGTGAAGCTTAGGACAGGTTGTGGGCCTATAAGCACCTGTTTTTGTGGTCTGAGTATGAGAGCTTGGAAGATAAACTAATAGCGGCCAATGTGTGCTCCAGTCTGGCTAGTCTTAGCTAGGTTATAGCGGTGAACAGGCATGCCTCGGAGCCTCTGCACTTCTCATAGCTTATACAAGCAAGTCTTGTGAAAGGTACAGGAGCTCTGTGGATTGCCTCCATGTGGAACGTTGCTTCCTCTTTAATTGCAGTGAGCAGTAGGTTTCTTGGCCTGAAACAGCCACCCACCTCTAGCCTCTGGGCTCCCATTGGCCTTTTTCATTGATAATGCCAATTGCATTTTCCTATGTGAGAAACACTTTGGTTTCTGGTGAAAACTATTTTTACAGTGAGGAAAGCGACTGTTTATTTTTGTGTTTCTGGCTCTGTTTCAACATGGCTTTGAAATGCAAGTAGGCAGGAAAAATATTTTTGTCCGCTCGATAATGTGCCAGAGCAACTGACACTAAGGAAGAGAGTAAGAAGTAAAACTTAGACAAAGGTCATTCTATCTTCTAAATTCTTACAATTTTTACTTTTTTTCAGTAATTTGGTGGTTCCAAAGTAATTCAGTGATGCAGTTACCTTGCATCCCTGTAGGCTCTAATGTTGTGTATGTTCCTGGAGTTCTTTAGACTAAGTGACCGCTGTCAAGTGTGTCAGAAGCACAATTGCAAAAGTAGCACACTGGGTGGTTCAGAGTAAGAGGAGAGGGTGAAGCAGTTTGAGTCCTAATCTACTGTTGTAGATTGCATTCCCTTTCTGAGAGGTATGAATAACGTATTAATAAAAAAAGTTTATTTTAAAACAATTGTTATCCAGTACACATCCTGGCTTATCAGTGACCCTCTTGCAGGATATGCAATTAGCCACAAAGGGGAAAAAAAATTAGCAGACAGAGAAGTATTAAGATTATTCAGGTGCTCAGGAGGCTACTCTTCTTTTTCAGCAATGATACAAGTGTTGATAACTGAATTTGCATTTCATGTTTCTTTAAATAATTAATGTCTAACATCATGCTAATGTCTAACATCATTTACTGAGACCGTTTTAGTGAAAGGACTACCTCAGGTGAGCAGAGACTCCTTTTTGTGTGCTGTCTTGCATGAGAAGTGAATTACCTCAACAACTATACAATTCCTTTCAAGATCACATCACATTCTATAACTTAGCACAATACCGTAGAGGTAACTAATTTCTCTCTGTTAAATGTGATTCAGTAAATGATTAAGTCATCAAATCAATACTTAATGATAAAGAGTAAGTTAGTAGAATTGAGTGACAATCAAAAAAAAAATCAAATAATTAACTTCTGCTGTTATGTTAAAGGAGAATCTCAGGAAAGGAGAATAGGGTCATGTGAAGGCTCTGACCTCTGAGGCTTCCTGGTATAGTCCATTTATCAAGGAAAACTTAACAGAGAAGTTCTGCTGCCTAGTTCCTTCTGGAATGTTTCATGCTCTGTACTTGGAGTTCACCCCATAGGATGTTTTGGTCCAGCAGATAGTAAAACATTTGCTTTTAAAAACAGAAGTCATGTGGGAGCATTTACTGTGCAATCTAGTCCTTAGTCCATTACGTGCAATCTCATTCTTTCCAACTCTTGAGGTTTTTTGTCGTGCAAGAAAATTCATGGCTCTCTTCCTCCTTCATTCATGTAAGTTGACATGATTTCCATTATAAATATATTTTTACATCATGCACTGTGGGAAGCAGTACCTGGATGAATAATGCAGCAGGAAAACAAGAATGTGATCTCAGTAGTGATTATCTGCAGGGGAGTGAGGTGGTGGTAGTAGCTTATATTGAACCACTTAAGTGGGACAATTTTTTTTAATTGATCTGTTTTCCTCTTGTTTTAGGTGTTTGGAAATGCTCCTCCAAGTACAATGACAGAAAAATTTTCTGATCTCCTGCAGTTTACTACTCAAGTGTCACGACTGATGGTGACTGAGATTCGACGGAGAGCATCAAATAAATCCACAGGTATTGCATGGGGCACAAGTTTGAGGTTTGTGTAATGTCCAGTGTGAATTGCACATTGGTCAGAATATCACAGAATCACAGAATTTCTAGGTTGAAAGAGACCTCAAGATCATCGAGTCCAACCTCTGACCTAACACTAACAGTCCCCACTAAACCATATCACTAAGCTCTACATCTGAACGTCTTTTAAAGACTTCCGCGGATGGTGACTCCACCACTTCCCTGGGCAGCCTGTTCCAATGCCTAACAACCCTTTCGGTAAAGAAGTTCTTCCTAACATCCAACCTAAAACTCCCCTAGCGCAACTTAAGCCCATTCCCCCTCGTCCTGTCACCAGGCATGTGGGAGAACAGACCAACCCCCACCTCGCTACAGCCTCCTTTAAGGTACCTGTAGAGAGCAATAAGGTCACCCCTGAGCCTCCTTTTTTTCCAGGCTGAACAAGCCCAGCTCCCTCAGCCGCTCCTCGTAGGACTTGTTCTCCAGGCCCCTCACCAGCTTCGTTGCCCTTCTCTGGATTCTCTCAAGCACCTCCATGTCCTTCTTGTAGCAAGGGGCCCAAAACTGAACACAGTACTCGAGGTGCGGCCTCACCAGAGCCGAGTACAGGGGGACGATCACTTCCCTAGCCCTGCTGGTCACACTGTTTCTTAAGCAAGCCAGGATGCTGTTGGCCTTCCTGGCCACCTGAGCACACTGCTGGCTCATATTCAGCCGACTATCAGCCATCACTCCCAGGTCCTTCTCTGCCAGGCAGCTCTCCAACCACTCATCTCCCAGCCTGTAGCTCTGCTTGGGGTTATTGCATCCCAGGTGGAGGACCCGGCACTTGGCCTTGTTGAACTTCATACAGCTGACCTCAGCCCATCGGTGCAGCCTACCCAGATCCTCCTGCAGAGCCTTCCTACCCTCGAGCAGATCGACACACGCACCTAACTTGGTGTCATCTGCAATCTTACTGAGGGTGCACTCGATCCCCTCACCCAGATCATCGATGAAGATATTAAAGAGGACCGGCCCCAGCACTGAGCCCTGGGGAACGCCACTAGTGACTGGCCTCCAACTGGACTTGACTCCATTTACCACGACTCTTTGGGCCTGGCTATCCAGCCAGTTTCTAACCCAACGAAGTGTGCGCCAGTCCAAGCCAAGAGCAGCCAGTTTCTTGAGGAGAATGCTGTGGGAGACGGTGTCAAAAGCCTTGCTGAAGTCAAGGTAGACCACATCCACAGCCTTTCCCTCATCCACCAAGTGCGTCACTTTGTCACAGAAGGAGATCAAGTTCGTCAAGCAGGACCTGCCTTTCATAAACCCATGCTGACTGGGCCTGATCACCTGCTTGCCCTGCAAGTGCTGCGTGATGACACTCAAGAGGATCTGCTCCATGAGCTTCCCTGGTACTGAGGTCAAACTGACAGGCCTGTAGTTTCCCAGGTCAGTCCTCTGGCCCTTCTTGTAGATGGGCGTCAGGTTTGCTAGGCGCCAGTCAACTGGGACCTCCCCCGATAGCCAGGACTGCTGATAAATGATGGACAGTGGCTTGGCCAGCTCCTCTGCCAGTTCTCTCAGTAGCCTCAGGTGGATCCCATCTGGCCCCATCGACTTGCACACATTCAAGTGCCGTACCAGGTCACCAACCAGTTCTTCATGGATAGTGAGGGCCACATCCTGCTCCCCATCCCCTTCCACCAGCTCAGGGTACTGGGTATCCAGAGAACAACTGGTATTGCCGCTAAAGACTGAGGCGAAGAAGGCATTAAGCACCTCTGCCTTTTCCTCATCTCTTGTAACTAAGTTTCCCCCTGCATCCAGTAAAGGATGGAGATTCTCCCTACTCCTCCTTTTTGTGTTGATGTATTTATAAAAACATTTTTTGTTTTCTTTAATGGCAGTAGCCAGATTGAGCTCCAGATGAGCTTTGGCCCTTTTAATTTTGTCCCCGCACAGCCTCACAACATCCTTATAATCCTTTTGAGTGGCCCGTCCTCTTTTCCAAAGATCATAAACCCTCTTTTTTTCTCCTAAGCTCAAGCCACAATTCTCTGTTGAGCCAGGCTGGTCTTCTTCCCCGCCAGCTCGTCTTTGGTCACGTGGGGACAGACCACTCCTGAGCCTTTAAGATTTCCCTCTTGAAGAGCGCCCAGCCTTCCTGGACCCCTCTGCCCTTCAGAACCGCCTCCCAAGGGACTCCACCAACTACTGTCCTGAGCAGCTCAAAGTCAGCCCTCCGAAAGTCCAATACAGCGGTTTTACTGGTCCCCTTCCTGGCCTCACCAAGAATAGTGAACTCCACCATTTCGTGGTCACTCTGCCCAAGACAGCTCCCGACAATCACATCCTCCACCAGTCCTTCTCTGTTTGTGAAGAGAAGGTCTAGCGGGGTGCCACCCCTGGTAGGCTCACTAACCAGCTGCGTCAGGAAGCTATCTTCCATGCTCTCCGGAAACCTCCTAGACTGCTTTCTCCGGGAAATATGATGTGCTGCTATCCAGAAAAACTGTGAATACACTGAAATAGAGTTCTTCACAGGGACCATGCATTCTTTTGCTTTGGGCTGAGAGAGAGAAGTAGACAGCTAGAGTTTCCCTGCCCAGAGTTTGGAACGTGAAGTTCCACAATAGGACAACACGCCAAAAACAAAGAGTGAGCAAGGTTGAGTCCTGTAATAGTAGGAAACAGAAGAGCATGTGGACAGCTGCTGTATCTTGCATGAGGTGTCTCTTGATGCTGTGTTTCAGATATGTTAAGGTTCTAAAACAGTACATTTAACTGAGCTGTAGGCCTAGAAGAGAATAAAAAAATGTGGAAGTACGGTGAGCCACACATGAGCACCATCACCCCCAACACTAGGAAAATGTTTCTAAGCCTCTGTTTCACTCGGTTTATTAAAAGGCAGGGGTGGATTTGGTTCTGTGTTGAACCCTGACCACTTGCTGGGAGCTGTGTAAAAGAGGGCAATGAGGTGAGGAGGCATGTTGCCTTAGGCTTTCCTCTTTGTCTCTCTTTTTATTATTATTATTATCTCATTATTATTATGTGGAAAGAGGAGAGGTCTTTGGAGCAGTATAAAGTTTTTGCCTGCTAGGTGATTTTAAATTCTCTACTGGCTTCACAGTGTGGATTTAGATAAGGAAACAGTGAGCTAGAAAAGGCTGTGCTAACTATTATGCTTGAAGTCAAGAGTCACAAATGGTTTTATTTCTATTTTTTTCCATTTTAAGTGGAGAGACTAACAGGGAAACATTCCAGATGGCTAACAGATTAAAGTAGATGAAACCTGTCCTTTATGGGGGAACAAGAGCACGCAGTTTTGGGGTATTTAGGGGAAATGAATGTCCAGCAGGCAGAATGGTGGTGTTGGTTTGAACTTCTGTTTTTCCTGGGGAACATCTGTTCTGCCTGCCAGTTGTATTCTGTTAAGAATGACCATTTTTGGATAGTACTTAAATCATATCTCTACCTAGTTTCTCCAAGGTAGCCCAATTTCAATCCTTGCAGTCTCAGATGTTGGAGGTAAATTTTCTTGTTGTTGTGTTTGAGGATTTTTTCTTTCTTCTTTTTTTAATTGTTCTTTTTTTTTTTTTTTTACTTCCCCCACAAGGAAACTTAGCCACAGTGACTTAAAAAGATAGTTTGATACTTCTATAAGATTTCATACAATGAGTACCAATGGCTTTATTAGAAGGAAAGCAGTAATTTTTCTTAGGTTATCAGGATTGCTATTACTTCAGTCAATAAAACTATTTTAGCTTTAGTGTTGCTCCATGTACTGAAGTTGTGCTGTGATTCTTAGCCAGACCAGGGAGTTGCATTTTGCTCTCTGTAAACATTGAGTTAACAGGCTGTTAACATTCATTGTTGGTGCACTTCCATGATAAACCGTTCAGATCTAGACAAATGTTCCCTACAGTATTCAGAAGCAGAAAACCTAGGGGTTTTAGAGTACTTTTTATGGTAGAGATGAAATAATTGTGCTTACCTATTGAGAATGCCCTTTTCCTACCAAACAAAATTATAGTGCATCTCAATAGCTAGGGTAGGTAATTACATCTCCTAGAAAGTTTTCATAAGTGAAAAAATTCACTAACAGCTCTATGCAGGAAATGTCTCTGTTGGTATCCAAGTGTAAATTCCTGATGGTGTCAAGTGCTGCGTTTTAAGTAAATGAAATTACCAAACCTGTTTTTAAGAGACAAGATTTCCCTGCAATCATTATTAAAAGTGACCTTCCGTTTTAGATAACAAAAAACAAGAAATTTAAACGAGTTTGCTTTTTATCTCTGAAGAGGTAAATGCTATTGTCAGCACTTTATGGAGGGGAATGTGATATTATATATGTTACCTGTTTTTTTCTGACTGTTTGATAATAGTGCACAGCACAACTTTTTATCGGGACTTTTAATATTTATGCTAGCAGCTATGTGAATGTCTGCCATCATGGACACGTCTTAGTTGTTCCTGACAAACAGTAGTGGTTTTCTTAGAACAGCATGAGATGATTCAGCAGAAACTGTACCAGCACCCTATCTTAAACAGTCTCTTAATATTGCCATTGTAGTGTTCAACTACCGTTTCAACTGTACTGTTTCTCTAGTGCAAATGTAACCTTGCAGTAAGAAAAATGAAGAAATTAAAATTGATAGAGTATCTTCCACATTGAGGTGTTTGCTGTACAACAGTGATGGCTTGCAGGTGACTTGAGTAGCGTCCCTGTGAGGATACATGGATGGTTTCCTTTGCTTTGTCATACCGAGCCTGTTTTGTAAGATGGTAAGGTTATAATTAAGATAGTTGTCTCTATTTTGTTGAGAGTTTTAGCTGCCAGATTTTCAACAAGTACATGCTATTTCATGTTTAAATTAATCAAAAGACCATGATGGCACTGTGCTAGAATGGACAGTCAAACTCTGTTTGACTGAATGGACAGTCAAAATCTGTTTCTAATTTAGTCTCTTCTGCAATAAGCCTTGGTTTTGGGATTGAGTACATCTGGCTCTCAGCTGAAAAAGACAGAGTGCTTAAACAAAGTGCAGAGACTGTTGCAATCTTGGTAGAATAAATGTGTCTGCTAATGGCAACTTTGGCTACTGATGCTGGCAAGGAAGCAACACTTTATTTTTTTTTTTCTTCATATTTTACAAAACACATACCTTGGATGGAAGTGGTTCCTCTTCGCCCCTACTGCAAGTTAAAATAAGTACAGAACTTGTGTATTGTATATATTTCAGCTGTGTGCCCTAGTGTATTTGACCTATCATAATTTATGACCAGGGCAAAAGTGAGCATATGGCAATGCAAATCAGCTGGGCCATCTCTCTGTTAGAGATGTCAGGACTTGGTGCAAGCTGGAGGTGTGCAGCAGCATTGGTGCTGGGTTCCCTCTATCCCCTGCATGGAGGTGGCTGTGCATGGGCTGGGCAGAGCTGCTCCCTGCAGCATGGGCTGAGTGGCCCGGCACTTCTCGGGTTCTTGTCTCAGTGGATGCCTGAACCTGCTACCCGAGAGATTCTAGATACTGATGCGTTTATCATGGCATAGAGCTGTCATCCCCAGCTCAAACTGTGAATCTGGGAAACATGGTGTGGTGTTCCTGACTGCCATCAGTTGTGGATGCTCAGACACACAGCATGAAATGGGGCAAGTATAAGAGTGTACCATACTCTTTGACTGATAACAGCTGCTCATGTTTCAGCACTGGAAGGTGTGCAGACATGGGATTTGATACCTTGGAATGTTTTTTGCATGTTTTCTAAAACTGGTTTCTGAGTCAGTCCTACGTTGTCTGCATCTGAAATACACCAAAATACATACTGAGAACTCCTGTTATTTAACGTGTTCAGGGAATATAAATGTTTGGTTGTCACAGGATGGTTCCTGGACTGAAGAGAAATCTGGAGTCTGAGAAGTGCTTCCCCTGTCAGAATGTAAGTGGTTGTGGGGAAAACCTGTGAAACGTGCACAGAAGGGTGTAAAATAGAAGAATGAGAAAAGGGTTCATTGTAGGGCTGGAACACTTCAACCCTCTGTTAAGGACAATTTCAAAAGTTTTTTTTTTTTTTTTTTTTTTTTTTTAATGATTCGATATGCATGCTGCTCTGTGTACAACACTGTTTTAGGCAGCTTTTAAATTCAATTTTGTTTTGTCTTACTTTCTTCATATTAGTCAAGTTTCATTCTATATTTGGAATGCTCTATGTGAATCTGTCATGATATTTACTATGTCACGCTAAATCTGCTTATCTCACCATGCCTCTAGACTGTTCAAATAATCCTCCTTCCCTTCAGAAGTAACTTTTTCATGTATTATTTATACTGTGTGATTGTTATTTCCCCCCCCGCCATTTTAATTATACTGCGTAGCCAGTGAAAAATATTTTAACCTCTTTAGCCATTTCTCTAACAAATATGCTTAAAGACTACCATTACCTCAGTTAAAAAAACACATTGGGATGCCAATCTGATAATATTCATCATAATATTTAACCATTGCAGAAAAACACGTCAGTGGTTTATATTCAGCCTCTGACAATATCTGCCTTTATTTTTCATTTTTAAATTCCATTAATTTATCAACTATGCCTTTATTTTGTATTTTTATTGCAGTTAACCTCTATTCCTATCAGCAGAACTATTTTCATATTTATTTTAATTTGGCAAACGTTAGATTTATTTCTTTGTGTGTTGTGTCATTCGAGTGCATCTTGCATTTGGTAGAAGATAAACGTGGTAGTTTAAGAAAGCTCATCTTATACCAGTGGCCTTTCATGCTCCTCCCACATGGGAGTCTGAAGTTTTGTTCATAGCATTGTTTGCAATGTTTGCCTCTCTTTGAAGAGTTGGGGATGTTTATCACTGAAGAACAGTGGAGCTGGGGGCTGCTTCCTGAATTTGTGGTATGTTAGGTAACTGTTTGTGTATGGAGAGGAGAGGAGGTTAGAAGTGATCTAGCCTGTTGTGGCCATGTTTATTTTCTTCACTGTTATTTCTTTTCCCTTGCGCTGTAGGTGACTTATCTTCACACAGCTTTCTATTTTGAATTTAGTGAAGTGGCTCCAAAGGGGAAGCAGAGTCTGATCAGTTAGCATTGAGGAGTGATTCTTGACCAATGGCTGCTGAATCTTGTTACTTTCTATTAACCTGGAATTAATCTTAGATGCTATTTATCAGACCTTATGTGAGGCAAGTGTAGTGCCATACAGTGCCTTTCCAAGACATCCTAGAAAGCTTGTTCTTTTATCAGCTGGTTTAGTGAGGCTAAATGCTGGCACAGTTGAGTTGTTTATCTTTTGCTCAGCATTCCTCCTGTTCTGTATCATGGCAAAGGCATCAGCCCCTTCGTATCTGCTGTTTGTGATGACAGCACTGCTCCTGATTAAACAAAGGCATCTTTCCATTTTGGTTTTGGTAGGTGTTCCTTTTACTAGCATAACAATTGAAACTATTATTTTCCTCTAACTCCAGGTATCTGTCTGTGTTTCCAGGTATTCTCCATGCACAGTAGTTGAGACTTCTTGGAGGCTTGTGTAGAGAAGGCTTGTGCCCCCTGCCCACACGCACACATGCTTTTTGGTGTATACACAGATATCTTTCCCATCAGTCTTACCTGGACTTTTGCCCATAATATCCTACTTAAGATAACAATACACTACATAGAAGTACAATGACACAATTCTGTCTACTGTAGTAGAATATCTAACTAAATGCTGAATTTGTCCTTACTGCTATGTTTATAGGCAGTAACGTTGCCTGTAATGCAGTGCTGCTTTATGCTAATGATCTGAATAGGTTATATTCTGTAGCTTTCCATTTGCTGCTTTTCTGAAATCCAGGACACAAAGCATCTCTCTCTCTTCTGTGTGAACAGCCTTCTGCTGTTGTGTTTCTACAAAGCCTCTCTTCCTTATTTACATAATCAATGTTGAAAGATCTCAGTATGGCACTAGCCATGTTACACGTGCATGCTTGCAGACTTATTAAGATAGATGTATATAGATATTACCTTATAGTTCTTTGTCTCTTTGCTCATTTGCTGTTTCTAATAGTTATCACATCCATAATGCTGGATTTCATCATTGCTTCTGCAGGAGGTGAAGGACTAAGGACATCTGGGCCAGTCACAGATATCCTTATATCGAAAGGATTTCTTGAGCACTTGAAAACAAGGAAAAATTCCAAAGAAACTAAATAAGGCTAGTGCTTACAAGAAAAATGAATGGTAGTGCTATCAAATTTGCTCAGAGCAGATGACAAGAGAATTCCTTCCTGTGCTCATAATGCCATCTGTGTTTTAGGCAGTGCTTAATTAAGTCCGACAGTTTTGAAGCACCTATTTATAGTGTTTGACTGCTATGCCATTGAGGATGTCAGTAGCATGACAACTCTTAAAGAAGCATATACTTAACCTCTCAGTCTCACTTTAAAAGATACCAAAGGAGCCCACAAGCCTTGGTGGTTTGTGAAAACCATGCCCTAAGGAGACTGTTTGTACCCTGTTTGCTTTATATCAGTCCCTAAGCAGAGACTGGTGGCCTAACTCTATAACTCTGTCTGTATTCAGGTCAAAAGAGAACAGGTAGAAAAGGAATGGGTCTCTCACATCGTTCCTGGTCAGATGTGGTGGGGCACTGCCACTGCAGAAGCAGCATGTGCTTTGGGCACGGTTGACCCTGAGAATTTTGGAAAGTGGCTTTTGTCATTAATTCTGGCGTCTAAGGTAGACCTTAGATGTGGGAAATATAGCTGTGGCACCTCCAATGCGCTTTCTAAGTTTGTCTATTTGTAGCCAACTATCCAGCCAGTTTTGCGGACTGACTTTTAGAAAACAAACTGCTTCCCCAGGCAGTACTGCAGGTTGGCACGTTGGGCAGCTCGTGCGCCTGCATTTCTGCGATACAGTTCTGAAGGCTGAAATAGCAAGATGGAGCAAATTCTAGGCTGTTTTTATTTATGTCAGTCTCATGCAGGGGATTTACTAGGTGCCTCCTCTTATTTTATACCAGACTTAGAAAACCCAGTGGTTTGTATAAAAAACAAAAGTAAGCCAGTAAGGTTGCAAAACAAACTTGGAAAATAGCCATTATAAACATGAAACAAGTGTTCATTTTTGCCTTCAATCATTCTTTCACTGTGTGTTCTTCTAGGAACATGATTATATGTTGTTTTTTGTTTTTTTTTTCCAGATTTTAGGGAAAAATGCATGTTATTTGCACCAGAAGGAAATGAAACCGATGCCAGTACAGTTGATGTTAAATCCTTCTGAATGAGACATCATTTAGACTTTCTGCTGTAAAAGAGGAAATTGCAGAGGACCAAGGGTTGGAAAGAACCTTAGGGGTCTCTGGCCCCCTGCTGCTTGCAGCCAGGCCAGCTGTTAGAAGGGGCTGTGCTTGTGCAGGCCTCCATCTGGTCAGGCCTTGAAAACCTTCAAGGGCAGAGACAGCGCAGCCTTGCAGGGCCCTGTCCCAGTGCCAGGCTGTATGCAGCAGGGAAGAGGCTCCGTAGGGCAGCCTGAGCCTCTCCCAGTTTGGCTGAAGCCACGTGTCTCCTGCTGCGAAGGGCCTAGTTGCAGGTTTTCCATAGCTTCCCTGCTGGGTGATGCTGGGGCTGCCTCTTTTCCTGCTGAACTAGCCCCAGTTTCTCAGCCTCTTCTCACTGGGCCTGTGCTCCAGCTTCCACATCTTGGTGGCCCTCTGCTGAGCAAGCTCCTGCTTGTCCTTGTCTTTCCCATGTTGGGTCCTGGTGAATGATCCAAGTGCTTCTGTTAATACAAGTGTTTCTTCACACACTGGTTTTCATTCCATCAATTCACTGATGGATGTAGGAGCTGATGGCTTTGATCCTGAAAGGTATTAGCCTCTTTTGTGTAACACTTCAGTTACAAATGTAAATCCAACAATAGTAGAAGCCTTTTAGGACCAGCTAGTTCATAGGCTTGCAAATGTGATTCTCCAGAAAATTATCTCTGTAGTGTTCCATGTTCAAAGTTTGATAAGTACTTTGCC
The DNA here is from genome assembly GCF_964211825.1 of Aythya ferina. Lineage (NCBI taxonomy): Eukaryota > Metazoa > Chordata > Aves > Anseriformes > Anatidae > Aythya > Aythya ferina. The sequence goes on from NC_140300.1 coordinate 77,103,657, forward strand.
ATATAAAATGTATTTACATTAGAAGAAACTCGTGCACCAGTCTATTGTGGGAAATCTGCAGTGGACGAAGCAGACAAAATAAGAAGAAAAATGGGTGGTTCTTCAATTGCAGATTTATTTCTTGTTTTGTAATTCCATTATCACCACTCTTAAACAATATTATGTACCTTCTTTTTCTGGTGTGATTGACACAGGAAGCATTGAAGATGATTGATGTGGAGTTATTAATGAAAAATGATTTTAAATTTTCTTTAAGCATGATGGGCAGTCCTTATGGCAGGCATTACAGATATCTTAACGTGTATTTAGACAGCAATGTGTTAGGATTTCATTTTTTCTTCATTTTTATTCGTGTTTGTAGTTGTACATTTTTATTGGTGTTGATAATTTGTTTCATAGGCAGAACACTTATTTTTGTCTTTCATTGATATGGAAAGGCTGCTGATTCTGAAAGTGGTCCCATCTGCATAAAATCAGCCATAAGTTTTTAGCATTTTCATCTTAATTTAAAAAAAAACCAAAAAAGTAAGATGGGGATACGGTAATTGTTGGTCTTAGTCTTCTTTTTCGTTTTTGTTCCGTTTTTTATTCCTTCTGTTATTCTTCATCTTCCCTTCAATCCTTTTCTATTATCCTCCATACTGTTCTTTCAGTGTTGTTTTTTTTTCCATAAATTGAATATAAGATTTTCTCACCAACCCCCCCAAAGTGGTGCTGACTTAAGACGCTTGGAACAGAGTACATTGTGTTGGTAAAGCCAAAATACTTAAAGACAAGTTGCTGCGTGCTGTTGCACAACCTGTCTAGTGGTTTATGAGATGAAACCAAAAAATGTACTTTTAGCAGCCTTGTAACTTCAAAGACAAGTGCGTGTGGAAGAATGAAATGTGTGTCAGGAGGCTATAGGCCTGAACGTAGTCCTTTTATTTTTTATTTATTTATTTTTCCGTTCTCCAAGCAGTGCTGCAGAGCTGATTTCTTGCTTAGTATATGGACTGTTGACAAGATGTTTTGCATATTGCAGACGTTGAAATTGAATTTCTGTTTCTTTTTGCCCACTGCAGAGGCTGCAAGTCGTGCCATTGTCCAGTTTCTGGAGGTCAACCAAAGTGAAGAAGCAAGTAGAGGTTGGATGCTGCTCACCACAATTAATTTATTAGCTTCATCGGGACAGGTTAGTCTTAACAAGGCTTAAAAAAAGTTGTGGGGTCAAAGACAGAAGAACCACAGTCATAAACTCTGAGAACACACACTAAAATATGTTCTAACTACCTTTTGCTTTCTGTGCTAAGGCCCTGTTCTGTTACACTGCCACAGAACTTCTGCTTTAGCTCCTCGTGGTTTCAGTTGCCTAAAAATCATTCTTTTGGAACATGAATTTAGAATGTTCTTTTGAATTACACAGACAATTATTACTGTTCCCCAAATGCTTCTTGTGCATGCTGCTGCTTGGCCTCTGAGGTATGTCACACACAGCTCCTAAATCCCTCGGTCTCAATACTTGGGCTCCCCATTTGTGTAGGAGGCATTGCAGGAAAATGAAGACAATAGCAGTGACAAGCGGATGATATTATGAACATTTACTACCTCTGTTTTTGGTTCCCCCCTGCCTGCATCAGAGAGCCGTTCTGTGGCAATGTACTGAACAGCTGTGTGGTTTATTCTTTCTGCTCTAATTTGCCATTATAATTCAGCACGTCATCTTATATGCATTTAGTATGTCACCAGCCTCCACTCCAATTTGCCTTTTCTTCCCACTGATGCTTTCATATTTTCTTCTGCTATGCTCCTTATACCTACTTGTACCTTCTTGCCATGCAAGTGCATGAATTGACGGACTGTCCTCCCACTCCCATTTGTACTGTTGCAAAGAATAGATGGTTAATGAGGGCTTGGCTGAAGGTTTTGTAATTAATTCGTAAGTTTCTATTGACAAGGACTGTCAGTTTTTGTTTCTGTCATGTGCAGTGACTGTTCTTAACTGTGGCTGCTAGATGCTATTGTCACATAAATATATGATGATGCTATCTTAAGATCACTATTTAGATATGCGTTCAGGAATAGATGGTGAATCTGTATTGACATGTGGACAGCTTGGAAAGGTATTAAAAAGAAAATGCCAGCATTTGAGTCAACTTGATTACAGGAGTGTGACTTTTTTAAATATAGTAATATGCTGAACTATGTTTTTTGCTATGTTTTCTTTCTCCCCAGAAAACTGTGGACTGCATGACTACAATGTCTGTGCCTTCCACACTCGTTAAATGTCTATATCTGTTTTTTGACCTTCCACATGTGCCTGAGGTAGTTGGAGGAGCACAGAATGAGCTACCTCTTGCAGAGCGCCGAGCACTACTACAGAAAGTCTTTGTACAGGTAAGCAAGGTAAAATTGAAAATACAACTTGCAGAAAGAGTGGAGGTGCTTCAAGTTGAGGCACCAACTTCTCCAGAAATCACTCTTCCTTGATTCTTCACAAACTGCTATCTTAGAGTAAGATGGATTTTCTTAAAAGCACAGTTGAAGTTGAATTCCCATTTCTCCTGTGTTTTTTTAGTTCTCAGCAAGAATCCACAAAAATGAATAGAACTCTTCCATGCAGCTGCTTAAAATGAGCAACACGTTGGCTATTACTCTGCTTTAATCAAACTGGTGTTAGTGTTTGGTATCTTTGGCCATTATTGATAGAAATAGACATAGTAAAAATGATTAGTACTGTTAATAATCTGTGAATTATTGTAATGTGTAATTATTTCTGTTTAATTACGGAGTAAACCATACATTTTGAAATGAGTAATTTAAATGTGGGAATGAACCATCTTAGCTTGCATTTCCTCTTAGAGTTATCCCTCAGACTTTTTTCCAGATGTTTTCCCTCACTTTGCCAGGGAGACCAAGGACTCCTGCTTTCTGAAGCTTCCAGTAGAGTTCTTGTGAAGGAATTTCCATATGTTCTTGTGACTAAACTGTTAGAAGGAGCTGAGAGTTACTTTTAGAAAGGGGTCGACAGTCATGCTGCCAGTTTCCAAGTGCAAACTGGAAGTGTCTGTGTAGCAAACATCTGATGAAAGTTACCAGTTACAGTTCCCCACAATATGCTGCTTCTCTGCTCTTTTTTGTCCCTCATTGAGGGCCATCAGGTGGTGTTCTCAAATGAGTTAGCTGGAACAGGTGAGATTTCACATATCTCCTGGGCTCTGCTTTTACTTTGATTTAACGTATAAATGTCCTCTAGATGCAGGCAATTTTACGAAATATTCTTATGGTTTTCTGGGAGAGAGCCTCAGCTTCCCGCAGGAGATAGAAAATGGACTTTTGTGCTGGTTGGCCAAGGTGATATTTAAGGTGTCTTCCAACCGTAATGATTCTGTGACATCAAGTGTCTTCAGAACACACACAGAAGGGAGCACAGCGTAGCAGCTTTGGCTGCATAACTGCATTTTTTCCTAATTAAGGTAACTTGTCAGTTCAAATTCAGGTGACAGACATTCAGGTAGTGCTATAGCATTGCTGTAGCATTTTCTGCTATGTTTTTTTAGCTGTTTTCATTTGGCCAAGAAGGTATGGCTGTTTATCTGCCAATAACTCATCAATTAGCTTACCTGCAGGAGGAAGGAGTTTAACGGTTTTTTTCTCATAACCATTGCCCTGCTGCAGGATTTGAACATCTGAATCAGCGAAAAATAAGGTTCTGGAAGAAAGGAATATCCTGGTACCCAAACAAGCATGATGTGTCAGCCTGAGAGATTTATTTGAACTCTTCTGCTAATGCTTTTCTAGTCATTTTTAACAGAATCAAGACCTGAAATATCCATTTGTTAAATAAGCTTGTATGGAATTTAAAATTGAGAAACAATGTAGAGGGATATACATTGCTGCTCTTAACATGCATGCTAAATGGAAGAAAGTTTTGGGTTTTGCTAAGTTTAGTCAGAAACACTAATACCAATAGTAGAATTTTAATATTGGATGTTTAATGACTTCCTGTTTCAGATCTTGGTAAAACTGTGCAGTTATGTGTCCCCCGCGGAAGAACTGGCTCAAAAGGATGATCTGCAGCTTTTATTCAGTGCAATAACTTCATGGTGCCCTCCCTATAATCTGCCTTGGAGGAAGAGTGCAGGGGAAGTACTGATGACCATATCACGTCATGGCCTTAGTGTCAATGTAGTGAAATACATTCATGGTACGTTTCTTTATCCAGTATTAATTTATAATTTTTTTCTTTGATTATTCTTGTAGTTACAAAATAGGCATGAAAATAACAGATCAAAGAAAACTTACAGGCTCTTTGTTTGGCTATGTAAGTGTTTACATGCATGTAAGATTTCAAAACACTTGTATTTGCAGTTGAGTCTGCTTCATCCACATGTCAAATGAACACTGAACAACAGTGCTTCCCCTAATGTTTTGCTGTAGAGCTTACGATGACAAAAAAAGGATGTGCTTTCTGTCTAATTCTTGCTATTATTTGGGCATCTTCAGTAAATATTTGTATTGAAAAGCAGTCATTGGGCAGATGGATAGGTCTGTCATTTTTTGCTTCCCCCTTAAGGGGAAGATGTTTTTTCCTGTCTTGTTTGGATTAGCAGCAGCAGTCCCTTGCAGTGGCAAGGTAAGCTAGCAGTGCCTCATGTATGACTGCTTGTTTAGGTAATGCTCTGGCTGGCAATTCAAGTGTCGGGACATCTGAGGAAGCCACAGGAAGAGGAGCCAGCTCCATGCATTCTTCTGATGCATTTTGAGCTATCCAGAAGCCCACGTAGTAGGCTTCTGCAGTAGCCTTGTAGTAAATACTGGTGTGTTATGCTTACCAGGGAGAGCTAATCTGGAAGATTGCAGAGATAATGTTCTTTCTCACAGACATTTGCTTCTCCAGGAAGAGACCAGGTCAGATGGATACACAGTTAAAATATTCAACAAGAGCAAAACCTGGGTAATGCAGGTAGTAGCAAATGCTCAAGGGAGCTTGGTGTGTGGGCACAGCAGCACCTGAGCATGAGCCCCCACGTGCTTACTGATGGTGTATTGGAACAGCCTGCCTGTGCCCTGCCCCATGGTCCAGCCCAGCTTCCCTGTGGGGTTCCCAACCAAAGGCTGTTGTCCCTAGAGCCTTCTGCCTTGGATCAGCAGTGCCCCAGTCCTTTGCCCAGCAGAAGTTGTCTCTAAGTACTGGTGCCACCAGTGTGACGGCCACCAATAGACTAAATCAGCCAGACTCATTCAGGTTCACTATTGAGACAAATATTATCCTGTCTGGAACATGGAAACTGAAGGTGATGAGAGGTTTTGGAAGATAACTTAAGGAATGCTTTACTTACAATAGATCTTCACAAGGTTCTGTTTGTCATTTGTATAGGAAGGGCTACTGCCATGTGGGTTAGTAGTAAAGGATTTGTGAAAACAAAGCAAGATGACAACTGTTGTCAGAGAGGATAGTATCCATGGAAAGAGCTTTGTGAAGAAATATGTTATTGAAAATACTGTTGTTGCAGCTGTTTAAAGCTGTGTTGTGTGTTTAGGCATTTGGAATTTGACATGTGAAATTTGGTATAATATATTTCTGATGTATTTAGGACTTCCAGATTGTAGCACCATCTAAATGCATAAGTCCTTTTTAAAATGGAATGTTTATTTAAATGAGCTAACAGCCTTATTACAAATTTTAGGGGTACAGCATTATTGGTGACAAAAAAAAAAAAAGAAAGAACCAAACCACTATTTCCCCACACCCTGGAAAGCAAGTTTTTACAAAGTTCCACAAAAACTTTTTGTCAGTTTATGAAATACGGCACCATGCCTCCACATATTAGGCAGAAAATTTTAGTTTGTGGATTTTCTTGCCCTAGCAGCATCTTTCTAATTCCAGTAAGAAAGAAGTGAATGTACAGTATCTCTTAAAAGCACAAAATAGGCATCAGTTAAATACTTTCAAATTGGATTTTAAAGGTGATGGTTATTTTACATATATCTGTAGCAGCCTTCTGATGACTTTATAATGAAGGTGTACATATATATTTGAAAGGTTATAAAGTACAACAAATAAAATAACCCAATCCTGACTCTGTCATTTAATGTATGGCAACTGCTACCATTGTTGCTTCCTATTGCTTTGGTCCACAAAGACATGGGGTGGCATATCAAAAGATACTCTAAATTCTTTATAATGTAAATAAGTGAAAATCTTAAAAACCACTCAGCATGACCCCTCACTTCTTGATAAAAATGAACCTGACTTAAGAGATGATAACATGTACAGGGAGGTTTGTTATGTACTCAAGAAAAAAATTAAGGCTTTTTATCCCATCAAAGGAACATCCTTTCATTATCTCATGTTTTGACATGATCTTCTGGGACCTTTTGTAATTGGCCTAGCTGGAGATACTTGCACTTCTCTGGCAAATGTTGGAAATTTATAAGAAGCCATTTAAGGGAGTGTCTTTGAAACAGGGTTGCATCCTGAAATATGAGTTCAGATTTGGGAAAGCTTTTCAGAATGTATTGGTGGACCATGGGAGAGATGCAGAATGAGACAAGTTATCTCGTTTTCCTCAGCAAGCAAGTATGCCAGCCAAAGAATCGCTGACAAGAGCAGCCAAAGGAAATCATCATATCAAGTCTTCTGTGTTGAGTTTTACCTAACACCAGTACCATAGTACCATTCAGTGCTTTCTATAACTTTGTTTTTCAGTATGGAATAGGATGCTTTAGAGTTACTATAGCAGTTCATATTTTTCTTTTTATTCTGCTGATTCTCCTGATTTAACTTTACTTCTATTATTATTTTTTTTTAATCTGGTTTTGCTTTCTCAGTCTCCTTCTTACCTGAGGTAAAGATTATCTAATGGAGAAAAAGAATCATTAATGTCAGTAAAATCCTAAATTTCTCAATCACATTTCTTTTCAGAAAAAGAATGTTTGTCCACATGTGTTCAGAATATGCAACAGTCTGATGACCTTTCTCCCCTTGAAATAGTTGAGATGTTTGCTGGGCTTTCCTGTTTTCTCAAAGATTCCAGTGATGTGTCTCAAACGCTATTGGATGATTTTAGGATATGGCAAGGATACAACTTCCTCTGTGATCTCCTCCTCAGGTATGCAAAAGTACTTGAAGGGATGTAGACAGATGATTGAGCTTTTTCCAAAAAGAGTTCCTATTAAAGAATGGGTCAATAGATTTGACTGAATAAATTATTAGAGATTGCTATGCAAGGAAGACATTAGGACCAAAACATAAAATGATGTGCTTCCCTCCTCTTATGAAATTACATTGTTTAGCTTCTTATTCATTGGTACTGTTTACTACTCAATCTTTTTGTATGTTGTAGGAAAGCAGGTGTTTAAAGCAACTGGTGCTACTTTTTTTAAGAATTCACAAAAATATTTTTTCACTGCAGCTGATGGGTTTGGTTTTGTTTCCTTTTTGTTTAAACAAATTGAAAGTACTGAAAAATCATAAACGTTCGTCCATGCTACTTGGTGTTGAAGACATCATTTTGTACATAAGCAGAAGAGACCATTTTGTCCATCACGGAGTGCTGGAGAGAACTCCCATGTTACTAGGGTATCAGTGTGGATACACATTTTTTTAATTTGAGTTCTTTTTATGGAAGGGACTGCTAACCTGCTAATACATGACAGAATATAGTGATGCCTGCCAAAAGTAAATGTTGAAGTACAACTCATGATTTTATTTTTTTTCATGAAGGACATGTCGCTTATTCTTTCACAGTGAGAAAATGAGTATGTTTGCTGTGTTACTTGTGCAAAATCTAAGATATGTCCTGATTTTTTTCTGAAGTTCTGAAGATGCATGCATTGCTGTTGATATACGCATGTGTGTTTTTCAAATGCAGGACACAGATGCCAGCTTTGAAGTGAAAGATGAGTGTGCACCTTATCATGTACTGGGGTCAAAGATGATGAGATGTAGTGCTGTAATAGCCATAACTGAGATGAGCTTCCATTGCTGACCGGTTTTCTGGCCATTCATTTTGGATGCTAGGTTGCTAGCTTTTGGTACCCAAGTATTAGAACTTAATGTTCTTTGAGATGTTATGTTTTTTTTTTTGTTTGTTTTGTTTTGTTTTGTTTTTTACGGTTACCAGACATATACATGGCATGTGAAATTCTTAATAACAGTTAAAATGATTCATAAATTACCTTCTGTGCCAAAATTGCTACAATACATGCTATATTATTTTTCTTCTAGTATAAATGGTTATTTTGAGTATGAATTATATTACTTGAAACACACCAGTACACATCATAAAATTGGTTGTCTTCCAGAAACTGACAGCAAGAGGTTAGGTAGAATTTGGGGAACATTAGCGATTTCATTGTCAAGTACAGCAGTGATCCTCTGTACATCACGTGTTTTAAGCAGACTTTCTTGTGAGCTTGCTTACCCTTTCAGCCAAAGAATGGGAATTCCCTGACAGTGGTATGAGAAGAGTAGGGGTGTGCGTCTCTGAAAAAGGAGAGCACAATCACACAGCACATCAGTTCGTCATTTGACATCATTACAGTGTTAAATCACAGAAATACCTTATCCTCACTTGTTTGAGAGCTGATTGCTAAGAACCTCACGGGAACACTTGGGAGAAGATGAACAAGGCACAGCAATTCGTGTTGTATTTGCTAGCAATCTGTATATTGTAGAGGAGATGGAAGACGGTTCAAAACACACATGCTGTTTAAGTTGTGATTCGAACATGAAATTCACTATAGTTTTGTTTCAAAAAAAGCAATCATCTCAGAGAAGCCTGGGCATTGTTCAGTGATCGTCAATAGTGCTGCATTCTCCCTGGATGTGTTGTGGCTCAGAACTAATGACAGAGACTTCTTCAGGTATGCAGTACGTTTGCAAGATGCTGCGAGTCCAGCCACAATGAAGAAAGGCTTGGGAGCTGGTAACACGGACTAACTTGTGAAGATGGTGACTTAATAAGAATCTGCTGGAGACCTGTGAGGAACAAAGAAGAGAGCATATGTTTTGAACTCAATGATGTGAAAGTGCAGGGTGTACAGAGGATTCATGGAATGGAAATAGATGAGCCACATGCTTCTGTAAGGTTCAACCATACGTCTCACTGTGGGGAAAAGGCACAGGATGCAGAATGCTTCGAAAGGCTCTCACTGTCATTGATCAAGGAAGAAAAACACATCTTGCATTGCGTGAGCAAATAGGAGATTGTGGTCTCTGGCTGTCTCCTGAGATCTGTAGAGACTAAGAGCTAGTATGCAATTAGATGTGTTTTAATGTGTTGTATAAAATTGGGCATTCTGTTCAGCTGGTTCCCAGCTGTGCTGTGCAGGCTGATGTGTTGGTGGAGAACAGCCTGCACCATTCCTGTCACTGGCCCCAGCTGCCACTTGCTGCCCTCCCCAGCCCAGGGACATGTGAACAGTTGATGTGGATGGAAGAGAATAATCTGGGTTTCTCTGGGTTGGGGTGGAGCACATGTTGGCTTGCCAAGAAAAGGAGGATAGTTTGTTTTACTAGCCTCTTTTAGGGTCTGTTGTGACTGACTTGCTAGCAGTGAATGCTGACAAGGATCAGACGTTACAGTTCCTGTCCTCTTGCATTCAGAGAGGGGGGTCTGTATTTCTGAAGAAGATATTTTGTTGTGCTCTTCTAGGCTTTATGTTTCTATTCAGATACCACTTTGTTAACACAAAATATGAACTGTGAAAGTGGCACATGTAGTCTAGGAGGTTAAGTGCAGATTTATTTAATGGCAGACTATCTACGTATTTTCCTATAAGCTTTGTGTTTGTAAGAGGAATGTAAAGGTAATTTTTAATATCTGTGCTTCTTTTTAGCAGATTTTGGGGTTCACAGCAAGATTTATGAAGTTAATGTCTACAGGAAATAAGTACTAAGTCCTACTAAGGATTGACTTAATAGTAGGAAATGTTAATGGAGAACATGTAAAATATTGCCAGTACAGGGCAATAAAAGCATGTTCTCGAAGTTAATAAAGAAAAATGGAAGAGATGTGTGATTAAAGTCATTCAAGTGACTTTTGCTAACATAAGCTACTTGTTTTCTTTAGGTTAGAACAGGCAAAAGAGGCTGAATCTAAGGATGCTTTGAAGGACTTAGTTAATTTGATTACTTCCTTAACAACATATGGTGTTAATGAGTTGAAGCCAGCTGGTGTTACCACTGGAGTACCTTTCCTACTACCTGGATTTGCAGTGCCACAGCCTGTGGGCAAAGGTGAGTGTTCATTCTCTCCCTCCATGTATTTTTTAATTATAAGAGAAACTGTATACCACACAAACCATTCATAGTTGAGTATAGGTTCTTTTACTAAGGTTGCATATCAAATATGCTTGTCCTATATGTCCTTCTTCTTTGGAGTTGGTACTCACAGAAGCATGCGAACAAATTTTAACTTTGAGGACTGTAGGGCAAGTCAAACATCTCTACTGAGATGTTTGCAGAGCTCATAGCTTCTGTGTGGACATTTTAAAAAGAGTATCAGTGTGGAAAGATGCAGTGAATTGATTTATGGTGTTTTAGGCTGATCTTAAACAGATGTGGAAGGCTGATGCACTGCTTTGGTGGTGCTTCTTTTGTTTTTGTTTTCATTTTCCTTCACACAGATGGGCCTTCTGTGAGCTCTTATCAGCTCATGCAAGTGTATCTTATGAGTTGTAATATGTTTTTTGAGCAGCAGTGAATATACAGTGGTATAATCTGTGGTGTACTTGCAACCACAGTGAATTCTGATGAGGAGATAAGGTTGACTAAGTCTGAAGAGGAAAAGGTTTTTATAAAAACCAACTTAAGATTCTAGACACTTAAAATTCCATTTGATTTTGTAGGTAAATAAGTACTTTGGAATTGAGCAGGTGACTGTGTGGAGTGAGCTTGCTGCTTGGGCTTCTTTGGGGTTTTAATAACACTGGAGGCACTTGTGAAGTTTTTATGACAGAGTTAGCTTTATAGATTTATATTTAATGGATTTGTTTTCACTGTTTTTTTCACATATCACAGTTACTTGGACAATCACTTCCTTTCTCTGGTATTGAGAAAGTTCATTGTTTACGGGAACTGTTTTCCCCTTGTGCTAAACAGAGGAAGAAGATAATAGTTATAGAGTTGAATTTGTCCATGTTCTAACTTAATGATTTTTTCCTAAGCTAATCAGATTTCTGATACTGTAGCATGAGATAACCACCATCTCTTGATTTTCAAAATAAAATCTTTTTATTTCATTTGCTGGCATTTGTCCTGACATCGATCAGTTCCTTTTACTTGCTTTTTCATTCTATTGACAAGTTGTTTTTCTTTGGAGAACATATTAACACGTTTTCTTAATTGATTTTATTTAAATTTTTTTAGGTTTTGAACGCTGTAGAGGTGGTGAAGATTTGGTTTCTTCAGGGGTCCTTGTAACATTCAAAGATAATTCATTAACCTGCTTGATTGCCTGAAAGAACTGTTTATACTTAATTAGAACATACCTAGTTGTATCGGTCACTGCCTCTGTTCCTGTCATATTTGTTGAGCACTATATCTACTTTCCGACACGTTTCATTACTAAGAAAGCATGTAAAAAGCCTGCTTTTAGAAACAAATGAATGCGATCTGCAATTTAACATTAGTATTTTCCCAGTAAGTGAAATTTTTGCATGTAGTTCTTCAAGGAAGTTTCTTGTTGCTTTCTGGAGGAATACACCAGGGAAAGCAGTGAAGCTAGACACTGGAATAATTGAGTTTTCTTTTAAATTGAACAAGTTAGTTTATAAAAAAGGAATAAGGCAGTATTCCACAGAACATGTGCAACAAATTGGGATTCTTCTTTTACGAAAGGTTTTTGATTTATGCTAATTGTTTGATTTTAGCTTGATTGAAAATGAGGTTTAATTGTTAGAAGTTTTTTTTATAACTTTTTAAAGGGTGTTTGTCATGAGGTGTTTCTTGTATAATGGGATTGGTTTACTATGAGTTGTATTGTTCTTGCAAAAGTTGGAAAAGTTACCTTTGCAGCATCTTTCTAGTGGAATATATGCTCTGCTCACTGAAAAAATAGGGGAATCCAGGGAACATTCATAAGTGATGCCTTCTTGGGCTACGTGAATGAGATTTTATTGGTCTTAAGGATACTTAGGAGAAGTTTGATCCACTTTTAAAGATGTGAGGTCTTTATATTCTAATAATATGGCTGCTTTGTGCTTTACAACTTCTCCCATTTGTTTTAATTTCTGAATTGTTAACAGTACTTGACCTTGCCAAAGTTTGTTTTTTTTATTCCCAGGCCTGATTGCCACAGCCACCCTTACACCGTCACCTGATTCCAGTATGATTATTCACATAAAAATTTCTAATCCAGAACTGAGCAAGAGCATGCTCTCTCTTGAAGGAAGGCCTCTGCTGGCCTTGCAAAACCCTGTGAAGTTTCTTTGTAAGGAGCTCCCCTCCTTTTTCTCATACAAGACGTCCAATGAGCGGAAGAAACAGGATTGCTCAGAGGCTGTGCATGCTGTTTAGCTTTGAACCCAGCTGATAAGACTGTGTTGTTGCTTATTGCTCTGCTTAATGAGGGTCATCAGATGCGTGTTCTTCCAAACGTAGCCTACCTAATACTTGTGAAGGGCATAGTGGCCTTCCGTATTATGAAATACAGAATGCTTGACTATTGCTGTAATGTGTTTTTCTTACGGACCATGTAGATGATGTGCAGGCTTTAATTTTTCTCTATGACTGTATCCTGTTGCACATACTAAAAATAGGTCAACTTTCTCATCCATTTGAAAGAATTGATCATTCATTTAGCTGCATGTGTAAACAGTTTCAGAGATGAAGATGTCATATCAGAAAGAATAGTAGATCATAGGATTTGCAATATAATTGCTTATGCAAATGCTTTTTTAAAGAGTCTGTTTTAATTTTTAAAAAATAACATTCTTAATCACGCTTATTAGAGCGCATGGATCATTATTAGTGACTGTGCTCATTGTTTATAACAATTCAGAACTTTCATTTTCCTTTCTTCTTCCCATCTCACTTTGTTTCCTAATTCAGGTCACAGTGTGAGGAATATCCAAGCATTTTCCGTCCTTCAGAATGCGTTTTTGAAAGCAAAAACTAGCTATCTAGCACAAATTATTCTCGATGCCATCATGAATATTTATATGGCTGACAATGCCAATTACTTCATTTTGGAATCACAGCACACATTGTCTCAGTTTGCAGAGAAAATTTCTAAGCTTCCAGAAGTACAGACCAAATACTTCGAGATGCTGGAATTTGTTGTCTTCAGCTTGAACTACATACCCTGTAAAGAACTGATCAGTGTGAGCATCCTTTTAAAATCCAGCACTTCTCATCACTGTAGCATCGTAGCCATGAAGACACTCCTGAAATTCACCCGTCATGACTACATCTTTAAAGATGTCTTCAGGGAGGTGGGACTTTTGGAGGTGATGGTAAATCTTCTTCATAAATATGCAGCGCTTCTGAAAGATCCCACTCAGGCTCTGAACGATCAAGGTAGAGTGTGCTCTTCCAATTTACTACTGCATGTCTCTTGGGGATGGTGGAAGCTAGTGATTAAGAGAAAAAAGCAATAAAGTTTGAATGTGTATCATAAGAGCAGAGTTCTACTTTGGACTGCTGTGCCATCCTGAAAACACACCTCTTTCTTTATGTCCTGCAAGAAGCTTGAGGTTGTGCAAATGCAAAATCATTTGAAGTTTATAATTCCCTTCTTAAATGATTTTTTAATGTATTTTTCCTAATATTTAAGTTATTTTTACATCAAAAGAAAAAATGAAGGAGCAATACATAGACTACCTGCTTCACTCCTGTGCACCAAGTTGTCTTTCTCAAAAAAATGTGATTAGGCATTTCAGAAATGCACCTAAAAGTGCTATCAAGCATGTATCTGTGCTCTTATTAGGAGCTTGTTTCCAAGTTAAAAAAAAATATATAAAAAATATATATATAAAAAAAACAACTTCTTTTTATACTTTGGGTCTACATTTTTGTAAGAGCATTACAAAAAAAAGGCACCAAAACCAACCACCACCAACAAAAAAACTGGCGTTCTCATGTCCAGGATTTGACATCTGAGATAAGCCACGTTGTTGTTTAGTCTGCAAAGCAAGCACTGCCAAGTGCAAGCCATATGTGTGTAGGTATGCTTTTTTTATATTCTTTACTCAAAAAGGAATAGAGTTAACGTGTGTCAGTGACATTTTTCTTAATTGTAGTTGTTGGCTGTTTCACCTGGGTTTATTGTTTGAAGCTTCGCTGTTGATTTGTAGCTGTTAATTAGAGGTAGAAAACTGTGCTGCCAGCAACTATGTTGGAAAACACACAGTTGCTCAAGTGCTTCTCAATAAATGGACCAAGATGTCATCTGGTTAAGGTGCTACCTGGGGTGGACATTGCCCTTGTGTTGTTGCTTGGTAGTTATTAGTATTTTATTTATTTATTTATTTATTTTCTGGACTGTTACAATGTGTTTAAAATACTGTGTGCCAACTTGGTTCATCTGTTATACCTGTCAAATCGTAAGCACATTTGAAGTAATTATGCAGACGTAGTTCTGTGTTGGTGTGTAGAATTTCTCTTTGGAGGTACTCAGTACAGAACAAGACAGATACTTTTAGTCTTCACTGATTGTAGCTTGAAGCAACAACAGTTGGGGATATGAAACTACACATATAGCTGCAGTGTCAGCAACTCAGCTCACACTGCTCAAAAGCTTTTGTTAAAATTATATTTTTTTTATAAAGGGCATTTTCAAACAATCTGTAATTAAGCTTTCCCTTGGATGCATGTGTAGACTAAACATTACTTGTTTTGAAATTTGGTTAGTCTGTGTTTTCTTTGGGGAAACAAAGAAAATGAAAGCATTTGTGGAAAAAAATGAAGCAACATCTTAGAAAAGAGTGATTTTTACTGTCTTTGGCTTATGAAATTATTTTTAGGGGATTCAAGAAACTGTTCATTTGAGGACCAAAAGCAGCTGGCTTTGTTGGTTATGGAGACCCTGATGATACTATTACAAGGATCAAACACTAATGCAGGTAAGTGGAGATGCTACTGGCAAGTCATGTATAAAAATGTTACTGAGAACTTTGCGTACAGGCAAGAGAGTCTTCATTTTCTATCTTCAGGCAGTTAATCACACTGAAATATTCTTTTTTTCTTGCAAAGTTCTTTCTATAAGAGAATCAGTAGAATAAGCTGGAATGCATAAAATAAAGGAGTTTCAGATGGTTGGTTGGTTGTTTTAAATTAAGATTCTTGGGAGTTCTTTACTTGAACCACACCTCCCCCCATTTTTCCCCAAACAATACTATAATAATTTGTGGTAGCTTGTATTTTTAACACAGTATTTTGAAAAATTTAAGCTCTTAATTAGGCATGTAATTTGCTGTTGACAATGTCATGTGGACTGAAATCAGATTAAAAATGTGTGCCATTGTTAATGGAAGATGGCTTTTCCTTTTTTAGAAGTATACATTTCATATAAAAAAAACAGTGTGTATATATATATATATATATATATATATATAAATAGGGCTCACTTGCAAGCGTCCTTCTCTAAACGAGGTAGATTTATGCCTTATTTCATTATCCAACACATGGTAACATTGACACAGACAATGTGTCTATCTCATATTAGTACAAGCTATCTCTTAGAACTTAAAAAAAAAAAAGTTTTATATATATATACATATATATATATATATAAGTAATAGGTGTTCTTAAAACCTTTTACTCTATTGTATTAGAGGAAGAAGAAAAGGAGAAGGGGTAGGGAAGGGACACCACCCTGAGGAACCAGTTTCTGGCTTTGGAGGCCATGAGACATCCTTCTTTCATCAGTTTATTTCTTCTTTTTCTCAGTTCTGGCTGCTGCTTCCTACCCCTTGGTTTAGTCTGCTTCCTACCCCTTGGTTTTGTTTGCTTTCATTCAAGTAGGAGAGATGAGAATCCATGACAAGTGTTTAAGAACAAAATTGTGAAAGCTGTCCATCTCAGCTGACAACTTGCTGTTTAACGATACCTCCTGGTCTAACAGCAGAAAGCTTTTAATTTTTTTCTTACTGCTTTTGCTTGGGAAAAATATTTTCTCTAAATATAGGCTCAGTGTTCAATAGCTGCTAGACAAGTAGGACTAGTTTGCTGAACAAACTTCTGTAACAAATGAGGTTTTGCTCTTATTTGTAAGCTTTTCTCCCACAATGTTCTTCCTCATACAGGTGAGTTAATTTATACTTGAGTGATTTTTCTGAATAACCACAGCTGGGAAAGCAGTCCAGTTGGTCATAATAGAGAACTGATGGGTGAACTAATATTTCTCAAGGTAAAGTAATATTTACAATAAGGTATTGCTTTAAAATGGAATACAAATTAAAAAGTAATAGGCAATCAGTAGGGAGTCGGTCCAACCATTGGGTCCATCTTTAAGCCTTAGTTGGTGTCTTTCACATTTTAAGAGATTCTGTGCTACCATGAGCCTTCTGACAGATTTTGGCTTCCTGCCTTTGGCAAGTTATGTGCATTGTGTCTGCTATGCTTTGTTTATTAAATCCAACAAGATGGTCATTGAAAGCATAGTGGCTTGCTAAAAAATAAATAAATAAATAAATCCCATTGAGTTGATGGTTTGCTCTTTCTTAATTCAAGGGAGTGTTTGAGCAGGGAGATGTTCTCAAGTGCCTCAGAGCTTATGTGAAGGTATCGATCTGTACCTGTAATCCACAGACCAGATTTGATTTAAGGGACTTTAAAGAACCATCAAGAAAATGAGTCTCTTGCTATTAAGTCTAAGGTTGCTGAAGGATTCTGCAGCTCTAATAGACCAGTTGAGGGCTTTGCTCCAGATTAAGAAGGAAGTGCTAGGGAAGAGTCTTGTGTTTTAAGAAAAAGCAAGGGAGAATTGGCTTCATCTCTTCCTCTCCTTTTTTAGGGAAGTATGAAAAGGTATTTGTGTTAATCTGAATCCTATGGTCTTTCTTCAGCAATGAAACAAGAAATCAAGTTAAAAGTTAAAATGTGCTTCTATACAAAATAACATGCTAAAACGTACAATGACTTTACTGAGGAAACCATCCATGATTTGTTTATATCTCTGGCAAGCTAATCTAGAGTTCGTATCAGAATATAGCAGCTGTTATTTGTGACCTACAGGAGAAAAAAAAAGGTTTTCAGTTTTTCTCCTCCCATCTTTATTTATAATTTTCCTGTTTTATGGGAGAGTACATGTGCAATGAAAAGCTCTTTCTTCTAGCTTTTGACTAATGCAATTCCAGCAGATAATAGTTCTTTGTTTTATGGGTAAAAATGCTTGCATACCTTAATTCTGTCTCATTATTCAAATCCTTCAGAGGAGTTGAAATCTTGCTAGGGTAGGATGAGAGTGACTGTTATCAGTGCAAGCAAGTGAAAAACATTTCCTCTGTCTGCTGCAGTCCAGGAACTGAGTGACAACATGTCCGATATGGTTAGTGGTTGAGATTCAGAGTAGAACAATAACTGCATGTTAGTGTACTCTGGAGGAGTGAAAATCCTGTCTGGGTATATTTTGAATGAGTTATCCAAGTGTAACAAAATTAGCAATATTGCTTTTGGAAAGGCATGAATTCATATAGTCTAGCTCTGTGCAGAGGCTGACCATCTGCGTGTAGGTCATTCTGAGCAGATCTTCGGAGTAGCTATTGAAAAACCTACCCAGAAGGTTTTTATACAGTGTTCCTACCTCAATGGTCCTAGTGATTTATCACTTGTCGATGTTCTTCCTCACAGACAATGCATTCTCTGTTTTGAGTTAAGCTGAAATCTTTGTCATCTATCCTATTGTTGATGCTCTTGGAGGGCAGCAGCAGATCATTAATATATTTAAAATGGTCACATGTAGGTTGGATGATTTATATTCTCTTGCTATGTCTCAGGTGCAATATGCACCCTTCTTAATATCCTGTGGTATTAATTTGCATTTTTCTTCCTGTGCAATATTTAGACTTAATTGTCTTGTAATATGTTTGCAATCCTCTGAAACCATGTCTAAGCCATTTCACTGCTGCACTTGTTTTCAAGTTCTGCCAAGCTTGTTGTTTGAGGTCACTTTTAGAGATGGCTTTGGCATTCTGTCCACCAAACATTTACGTCTGCAAGCTTGGCTTTGTCCACACACTTGATAAGTATGCTCTTTAATATGTCAGCAAAGGCATTTTTCACAACACTCAAGATAACCCCCAGTGGTTTGTCCTTTGTCAAATCAGAAAGGCATAGCAGAGAAGCAGGCATAACTCTGAGCTGATGTTTCAATTAGTTATTAGTCTGTCATGGTTGCATTTAGGCTATTTTGTTGGGTTGTTTGTAAGAATGCTGTGGATAACACTACTAGAAGCATTCCTAAAGCTGAGATACATTGCATAGGCTGCTTTCCTTTTACCCACTGAACTAGTTATCCTGTCAAGGGGGAGGAAAAAAAAACACAATACTGTTGTTTTAGTTTATAACTCTTTTCAATGGTGATTGAAGAAATGGGCTAATTAGGCTGAAATAATAAGGTTCCAGAGAGAAATTAGCATAGATGACAGGTGAATCATGTGAATCCATTATACACTTCTGCATTTATTGCTCAGCCTTGATTTTCCCATGACAGAAAAGGCAGAATCGGAAAACAATCAGAAAGGAGTGATGCAAAGGGAAGGTTACGTATGGGAGCTTCTACATAAGGAGAGTTTAAAACAAAAAAAAACAAAACAGGATAGTTTAATTTCTAAAGATGAATGAGAGGAAGTGGTGTAAATATGTGATAACATCTTTGAAGGACCGAAACTGCCTTGTAATTCATAAGTGGCAGGTCTCTCTTTGCTGTTAAGCAGCCATCCTGACCTCACCAGGGAAGTTGGAAGCAAACATCAGTTCCTCTTTGCTACTTCTCAGTACTGAGTTCAACTCCAAGAGAAGTGAAAGAAAGTGCATGAAACACATCAGAGGTGTGGTATGGCACTACAGATGTTGTTTCTAAGTACCACAGAGTTCAAAAGCCACATTTTGATCAGGGGCTCCAAGTTCAGGAGTATGATAGAGCTGTACAGGAGAAAGAGGTAAGAAACCATTACTCAGAAAAGTTGTGTTTGTTGTTAGTGCAGTATGATGGGGACATGAGCACAGTGGTAACGTATCCAGAGGTTGGCAGAGGTTTTAGGTCAGCACACACAGTCACACAAACAGGCTTTATTGAGCCTTGTGCTGTTTCATCCCATACTCAAAGCCTCAAAGCTTAGTTTCTGGCTTTAAACTCTTGTGTCTCTTAAGGTTTCTTGAATATTCAGTAACTAATGAGAGAAATTCAAATGAGGAATTTAGGTGTCCCCAGACCCAGACAGATTCACAGGGTGGTCAGAAATCTATACTGAGAGCGGGGGAATTACAAAATGTTACCTTGCTATTTGTGAATCATAGATAGTCCTGGGTTGGAAGGGACCTCTAGGGGTCATCAAGTCCAACTCCTGGGGTCTCTTCAGAAGATAACTCCAGCAGGAGATGCTGCAGTTGCCCTATGGAGAGGTGCCACCAACTTCACTGCCTTGGGGTTTGAGGTCTCTACTTCTGCCATGTCCAAGTCTGTATCTCATCCAAAGAACATAAGAGAAAGCAAGACGCAAAAACTTGAAAACGAATCATGCAAATTGGTATATATAAATTAGAGTGAATGTCTTGACTAGTTCATTAATAATTTTTGTAATTTAAACTGCCTTTGTAATTTACGGTTATGAAGAAAATGATCTCTTTTGATGCCATAATGTAGCATCGTTCCATTGGCTTACTCTGTTCTTACCTTAAGTAATTGCACAGGCCACTACTCTTGCTATTAATGCTGTGCTAAATACCTGTTATATGTTCTGTAAAAATTTCCATTTCTTGTTTATTATGTTTTCAGAATGGATTTTCAATTAATATTGCACGTGTTCTTCTGCATATCCAGTAAACTTGAGAATAATGATTTGTTTAAGCTCTATCACTCTTGAGATGGATCGTGGCAGAAGAAAACTTCTGCACTGTCCTGCAATCCTCACGGATAAAGTGAATTGGTGCTCAGTCAGTGCTTGAAGCTTGGCTGCTCTTTTTCAGAAGCCCAGTTATATTTGGGCAATGAACACAATGTAATACAAACACGATCCTTAAGCAAAATAGCCAACAGTCTTCCTTAAAGATACAGATTTTGTTGCATTTTTATGTTCTTTCTGTCTGTGAGTCTTCAAACTCTAGCACAAAAAGAATAATGTTTGTTGAAGTGATAGGATCGGTGAGGAGGTTATTAGAACAGGGATGGGTGGGCACCATGGTGGGCTTGGGGTTTGGTTGGGTGCTGAACCCCCTCCATGTTTTGGGCTGAGGCCAACTGTATGAAGTTCAACAAGACCAAGTGCCAGGTCCTGCATCTGGGGTGCAACAACCCCAAGCAGAGCTACAGGCTGGGAAATGAGTGGTTGGAAAGCTGCCTGGCGGAGAAGGACCTGGGAGTGATGGTTGATAGTCGGCTGAGTATGAGCCCACAGTGTGCTCAGGTGGCTGGGAAGGCCAACAGCATCCTGGCTTGCATAAGCAGTGTGGCCAGCAGGGGTGGGGAAGTGCCTTTCCCACTTTACTCGGCTCTGGTGAGGATGCACCTCGAGTACTGTGTTCAGTTTTGGGCCCCTCGCTACAAGAAGGACATGGAGGTGCTCGAAAGAATCCAGAGAAGAGCAACGAAGCTTGTGAGGGGCCTGGAGAACAAGTCCTACGAGGAGCGGCTGAGGGAGCTGGGGTTGTTCGGCCTGGGGAAAAAAAAGGAGGCTCAGGGGTGACCTTATTGCTCTCTACAGGTACCTTAAAGGAGGCTGTAGCGAGGTGGGGGTTGGTCTGTTCTCCAATGTGCCTGGTGACAGGACGAGGGGGAATGGGCTAAAGTTGCACTGGGGAGTTTTAGGTTGGATGTTAGGAAGAACTTCTTTAGTGAAAGGGTTGTTAGGCATTGGAATGGGCTGCCCAGGGAAGTGGTGGAGTCACCATCCCTGGAGGTCTTTAAAAGATGTTTAGATGTACATCTTAGTGATATGGTTTAGTGGAGGCCTTGTTAGTGTTAGGTCATTGGTTGGACTAGATGATCTTGGAGGTCTCTTCCAACCTAGAAATTCTGTGATTCTGTAACTGTACCCTTGTTTTCAGCAGCCTTAGTGAAAAACACTGCAAGAAGAGTATCATTGCAGTTCTGTTTTGTTTAGCCTGAGAGAGGCAAACAGCAGTAAAAGTTGTTAAAAATCTGTATGACTAAAACCCTGTCAATCAATTTAAGAAGTAAAACTAAATGCTTTTCATGTTCTTTGTTGTTATTTGTTACTGACTGTATTTTTTGTTGTTGTTGTTGCTTGTGCTCCTATCCTTACACCACTCCCATCCCCACCCCCAATCTGCATAGGTATTTTCAGGGAGTTTGGTGGTGCGAGATGTGTGCACAACATTGTGAAGTATCCCCAGTGTCGACAGCACGCACTGATGATCATTCAGCAGTTGGTGTTATCACCTAGTGGAGATGATGATATGGGCACTTTGTTGGGACTGATGCACTCTGCTCCACCTATGGAACTGCAGCTGAAAACGGACATCTTGAGGGTAAATGAAGTATTGCTTAGGACGTTTACTCCAAAGCCACTCATTCCCTTTTTTTATACTTGTTTTTAAAAAGAATACACTGAGAAGGGGATTTGGATGGATGATGTTGAACTACTGAAGTTATGGTGTTAAAATGAGTACATTTGATGCATTTTTTGGTTTCTATCCGTCCATTGCAGTTTTCAGAATCACAGATATTAAAGCTAGTGAATGAATTTGTGATTTTAGTGCTAATCACTTGTAATCAGCCTTAGGAAATGAGGTTCTCCGACTATGATGATCTTCTCTGGCAGGGTATTATTCAGTTAAATACATTGAGAATACATGGGGAAAAAAGTAAGCATGTAATACACAAGTGTTTTTTCAGCACTAGCTTGTGTTTTCTTGAGGCAGACTTGCTTTGTTATTAAACATTTAGAACTAATGTAATGTGGTATGAATCAATATAAATGTTAATCATGGTAACTGATAATTCATGGGGGTGGGGGGGAGAACAAAAACAAAACTAGCAAAACACTTTTAAGCAAAACAGTGGAAACGTTGGAAAGGAAGACTGGGAGTGGAGGAAGAGAAGACTGTTCTTTCTTACACGTTTTTTTTTGGTTGCTAATGTAGACCCACAATTTCTTCTCAAAATAGCTAATGCTATTTTTAAAATTAACATGATGATATTGTGTGAGGGTAGAAAAACTATGGCAAGTAGTAATAGGTAAATGAATTTTACTGGAAAGAACTCACACATTTAGGTTCGTCTCTGTTATAAGGAGCTGCAGTGTTGTTCTAGCTGAGGAGCAGCCTTATATTATTCTGCAAGAGAAAAAGGAAAGGTAATAAAATGAGTCATTTTACATTTTTTGTATATCAGTGTCTTCACTAATTTTTAAGTGTGTCTCATTCATGATACTTAAAGGCAGAGAAAAATTACTGCAGTTCCCATTGGATTTAAGGTAGTATGTCAAGGTTCCTGACTCTTTGTCTGACCTGTTGTTGTTTTTGCCTGCCGTCTGTCCTGTGTTCAGAAGCTTTGGTGATGGAACTGACAGCCCAAAAATGTGCAGTGATATGTCCCTAACTATTATCCAGGTTTGGCAGGGAAAATTAGATAATGCCCTCAAAGGAGTGAAAAACAGTCTGTTTCATTACTCCTCAAAACAGCATGACTCTGAAGAAATAAACACTGGGTCGTGGAAGACTTATTTTTTTCTAGCCTAGTTTGTTGTACCAGAGATGGCTTTCTACTGTCTGTGATCCTTTATAGAAAGGATTTTTTTGGTATTCATTATTCACATGTGGGTCAAACTTCCCATGACAACTGGCTTGTTTTGGTTGGGTGAGATTTGTACCTGCCCCCATTCACCCTGGTTTCACAGAGGTATTTATATTATCCTGTGATACCTTTATTATTATTATTCTACAATCACGCATACTGTGGCCTTGTGTTCATTCAGCCAGTAACATTTTCTACATATTTGTTTCCATTTCAGGCTATTTTTGATTGACTGCTCTTTTAAAGCTATGTTTCATTCAGTTCAAAGATTTATGGGTTTCATTGTAGAGAGAGGCTAAATCTAAGAATTTTTGTGCTTTTTTTTTTTTTTTTTTTGCTAAATCTTTGCTGTTGTGTTGTGTTTGAGTGCCTGTAGTACCTAGCCAAGTGCTTTTACTTCATATATTTTTACAGCCTATGTTAGCGTTCTCCAAGGTTTTAAGTGGTTTGATTTCTTGTAGCTACAGGCAGTAGTTTGCCCGCTCTTGTTTCAAATTGTTTGTGAAGTATGGTGGCAGAGCAGATGCCTCTCTAACAGCTGTAGTCTCTTAGTGGTAAGGCAGAGAATTATTTGGTGATTTTGGGTCCATTATAGATGTAGTCAAGCCTTTTTTGTTGGCTGGATCATTTACGTCCTTACTATCTAATTTCTAAATTAGGGATAATGCTTTGCTTCTTCCTCCAATCTTTGTCTTTTTGTTTTGTAACCTCTTGATTACATGGACTTTTACAAAGATCTCTGGAGACTTGATACATTACCAAATTCTGACAAATACTAATAATCTTGCTTGTATCTCAACAGAAAATATTCCTGTGTTTTTTTCAAGCTATTAGTAATGCTGCAGGGTTTTTTTTCTTCTTTGTTTTGATGTTGTTTTTTTTTTTTGTCTGTAGGCCCTACTCTCTGTGCTAAGAGAGAGCCACCGCACAAGAACTGTTTTTAGAAAAGTTGGTGGATTTGTGTATGTCACGTCTCTGCTAGTTGCTATGGAAAAATCTTTGTGCTCACCACCAAAGAATGGCTGGGAGAAAGTAAACCAGAATCAAGTGTTTGAACTGCTCCACACTGTGTTCTGCACATTGACTGCAGCAATGCGCTACGAGCCAGCCAACTCTCATTTCTTCAAAACAGAGATCCAGTATGAAAAACTGGCAGATGCTGTTCGCTTGCTTGGCTGCTTCTCAGACTCAAGAAAAATAAGCCCATTGAATGTCTTTCCTTCAAATACACAACTATTTCAAAGACTATTGGAGGATGACCTAATACCCCTGGATTCTGTCTCACCTATGTTAAGACACTGCAGCAAACTTTTTATTTACCTCTACAAGGTAGCAACAGATTCTTTTGACAGGTATGACCTTTGCTGTTTTTTCCTTGGTATTCCCCTAAGTAGTTTCCTTCAAATGTCTTCATTGCAAGCTTTTATATACCCATGTTAATCTATTTCTTTGTTCCTTTACTCCAGTGAGAGGAATAAGGTGTCTGCATCTGACCAAATATTGACTTAGCTTGCTGGTGTTCTCAAGGGTATGCAATATTCCCTCTGATGTTGAATGTTTTTGTTATGGTAGCAATTAAAATACAGATGTCAGTTTGTGATTATATTTGCTGACTTCAAGCAGCCCGTTGGTTGATACGCAGACTACTTGGTTGCTTTGTCATATAAAACGACTGGAACTTTATGCATTTATTAAGCCAAATGAAAAATTGGTTGTCGAACGTGACACCTTAACTTATTGTTTGCTTTAATATATGAGACTGGAAACTAAGTCACTGGATAATATGATGAATTTACTTTGTTTTAGATGGATAGGCATGTTCTACAAAGCTCTACCTAGCCTGAAATTGTTTTAAAAATGAGACAAGTCGTAGATTGTTTTAAAAATGAGACAGTCCTAGATTTAAGCAGGTAGAATTTAATGACACCTGACATGAGGAATGAAAAGTAATGCATGTCTTTTAGGTTGATTCAAAAATGACAACAAAGCATATTGAAGTATGTGTTTAAGATTTACTTGTCTGAAGGTAATTCTTACTTAAAATACAAGGTACTAAGAAGTAAAATATAGACATAGGCTTTATATGTAGGTTCTGCACCCCAGCTAATTAATGAACATAACTCTATTTTCTCAAAGATGTGCCATTGAATTTAGAATCAAACCAAGGATCTGATTTTCCAAGCGTGGCAGGTGTGAATGTGTATGGTGAAATCCTAATAAATCTGCAGGTTGGTCAGGCTTTCTTCAAGTAGGTGACTAGTAACATACCAAAATAATGGTTTTGTTTATGCAAAATTTGCTTCCAAAGTATCAAATTATCATCTGTAGTTTAAAAAAGACAAAACAACAGTGACAAAAACAAAACAAAGAAATCACCAACCAAGTAAAGAAATGAATTTCTTATTCTCATTTCGAAAGATCATTAAAACATTCAGATTGAGGGAGAAAAATGTGTATTAAGAATGCATTGCACATGCTTTAGTAAATTGTAATACTGGCTAACAGTAGAGTATGAGGATTCAATGGGGTAAGTAAATCCCATAGTGCTCGGGCATAAGCTACATCATTAATTTCCTTTTTTACTTTTGCTGTCATCTTCATTGACTGCTTTTTCCCTTCTTCAATTTTCTGATGCTCAGTTCTTGTAAAGTTCATGTTGCTTTTACCTCTTAACCACATTGATCATACTCGCTCACGCTTTACTTTCCTTCATTTCTGCTGTCTGATGTAAAAGTGTTCTGTTCTGTAAGCGTGATCATGTTGATAAACTCTGCGAATACTGACCAAGTGCTGCAGGGTCATGCCACACAGCAAGGATATGCTTTTGCATGTCCGCGTGTTCACCTGGTGCATGTTGCTCAGTAGCGTCCTCTGTCGTCTGTGTTGTTTCTGAAGAACAGATCCTAGAAAAGACTTCATTGGTGATGGCTGTGGAAAACTAACAAGCTTTTGGCCTCTGGTTTCTTCTCTAACCTTTCTGTCCTACCCCTGTGTGTTTTGTCTGTAGTCGTGCAGAACAGATCCCTCCTTGCCTGACAAATGAGACTTCTCTCCCCTCTCCCTGGGGTACGCCAGCTTTGTCCAGGAAAAGGTACTGAACCTTTTAAGATCAGTTGATCTCAGTTCTGTTTTCTCACTGTTGTTTCTTCATTCTCATTTTTCTCTAAGTGGCTATTATTTATGAGGTGTATGTTTTTGCTTTTATATTTCCTGGGTAAAATAAACATAAAGGTATGTTTCATAGCAAATTGTAGGTAGTGATGCCAATACGTGACATCCAAATATCCAAATATCTCCATACACCTGAATCACTTGGAGCTAAGTTCCTGTTTGAAAACGAACAAGGTCTGCATAAGAAGTGGTCTAAGGGAGATATAAATTACATTATCAGGAGCAGCTTGAAAAAGTTCAGACAAGGCTAGTCTATCAAGTAATAGAGCAGGATTTCTTTTCCCCTAACTAATTTTTTTCAGGAAGAGGTACTTTCAGTCAGAAGGTTGATGGCTTGTTAGGGTGTTCATTCATAACAGTCAGATGGGCTTTTTACCTTGTCTACTGCTTCCTTTCCCTCCTTAGCGGGGTGATACGAGTAATGTATAAGCATGGGTAAATGAATTTTTTGCAGTTGGTGCTGACGTATTGGTAGATAACATTTGATCAACAGTTTGGCAGAATTTTGAGTTCTTTTCTCTGCCTAGGGAAATGCTTTTGAACTGTTTTCCCTGTTTTTATGAAAGTACTTCTTACATGGAAAACTACATAGGGAAGTTAGTGAATTTTAAAATGCTGTGCAAAACATACAATTAATGTTTGCTTTTAGGTTATACCTTTTGGCTATATTGCTCACAGAAAAACAAATTGTCTGGTTGTGATGGGTATCCCCTTTCCAGGTCATTGTATGCAGTGTTGAAGGGCAGGCAGTTTGACCATCTGCTTGTTTGTGAATCATAGGGAGTATCGACTTGGAGTTTAATTTGGATCTCCCTGTACTGCTGTATTATAATTTCCAAGTGTATATAATGAGGTTGATGTGATAGTGATGGTTAGGACGTGTACAAGTAAAATTTATGCTTAGAAGTAGATGGAAGTTTGTTCTTACAGAGCATCTTGGAGTGGGGTTTCATTAGACTGAAGAACTTTGCTAAACACAAGCAGGTTTTTGAATTGTATCCTGTAAATTTTGTGTTGAGGCTCTCAAGGTGATGTTGTAAAGCAGCAACAGCTTTCTTGTTCAGATGTGGGTCGGAAGATTTTTGCTCAAGTACCGCTGCTAGGATGCATGAAAAAAAATGGCCCTTATTTCCATCTCAGCATTAAGAAGGTGAAAAGGGTTAAGGTGCTTACTGTGAGTAATAGAAGAGCAGAACAACTTGTCACTACTTAATCATGTTATAAATGAAGTCTCAACTCAATCTGAATTTTGTAATATTTATAAAACAAATATTTCTAAAAGGTATAAAAGGCAAGTAAACAGCACTTGCTGCACAGGGAGTCTACGTTCCACCAACATGCACACATGAACATCAAACATTCTAAATATACAGAACATGGCTTTACATACTAACCCTGAGTATGCCTATACAATCAGAAAAGGCAACAAACAATCCTTTAAGTTTCATGACTTAACAGTCTCCATTTTCCATTCCTTTTGAGCGATATGACTTGCTTTAAGTTGTCAAGCAACTCGGCCTTCAGGCCTTATGTATCCCATTCTTCCCGGATCGAAGAAGAGCGTATTCATCTCCTTTTCAAGGCCAATAGGCCTGGGTCAAAAGGCACGTCCAGGTCACCAGGGGGTATAACAGCAAAAGCCTTTGATGCTTTCCAGCCCCCATGGCCACACTCCCAAATCTCCCCCTTCTTTATTAATATCAACCATTTTCTTGACACGAATTACCACTCCATATACAACAATCACATTTAAGTTTCAAAGAGAAAACCACGACTACTTCTACCTACCTGGTATTTCAAGCACAAAGTTCATTTGAAACATTAGTGGAAGAGAGTTTGTAGAAATACTTGGGAAAATTGATTTGTACAGATAATTTTTTTTTCTTAAACCTGTTGCTATAAATTGTGAGAAACAGTCCGTAGCCAATAACTTAGGCTCAGGCAAGGATCTCAGTGGAGTAGTAATTTATTTGCGATTGCAGTGGCGGGCGCCCCACAAGCAGGAGAGAGCGCATCTACTAGTTCCAAAACACAGTTTATATACCTTTTGATGGCAGGACCCTCCTCTGTTTCCCCACTGAGTGGGTAATCCAGGTTCACAATCTATCTGATGCTTCACAAACAATGCATGGCCTTCAGTTGCCAGCTTGTTAAATTTCAAATTTCTTTTGACATTTTTACTGCTTGAAGTGGTAATGTTTCTTCACTTATCTGACTTGACTTGACACCATGATTTTCACCTAATTGTCCTAAGGAGTCTGGTTGTCTGCATTTTACAAGGTCGCCTGCTAAGCTTTCTTATCACTGTAAGCATATCTTAGTACCACATTCCTTCCTTCTAAACAATGTAACTCTGCAAAAACAACATTTCTATTCCCACATTTCCTCCCTTTTCTTTTTTTTTTATAAACTGTTGATTTTTGCAAAACCTTTTTCTAAGGTGTAATTTGGTAGATTTCTTCTTTTTTGCTTTCTTTGCTTTCCATCTCCTCATTATCACCTTATCTGAGTAAGGTGGTAGCTCCATGGTCATTTGTTTCAATAGTGCAGTTTCAGTTAACCACTGTACTAGTCCTCTTACACAGGGGATAATACAGCAACCAATGGCTGTCAAAACTCCTACAACAACTACAATCAAGTATGTAAATATGCCTACTTTTTCTGCCAATTCACTGGCAAGGGTGGTAAGCCCTTGCAATGCTCTAGTTACTGAGCCATCTGGGACAGTATTGTTGGGTGTAAAGGTGCAACAATGGTTGCTCAGTATCACACACACACCTCCTTCCTCCGCGAGCATCATATCTAATGATATCCTGTTTTCCCAAGCCATTTTGCTGGTGGCATCTAGTTGTTCAGCAATTCGTCTCATTGCATCCCTGGTATATTTGATGAATCTCTGCTGATTATAATAGATGTAATTAATCCAATCCACATTTTTATTGATTGTTACCCACCAAAACAGTGACTCAAACACTGCAGAAATTTGATTTCTGGTTTTATGTTCATCTGGAACTCCTCTAGGTACCCCAATAGAATCTATGTATACTCTATCATCAAATGATATTCCTAAGCCTCTTTTACTTCTTCTGGGTATTTGTGATGTTTCTCTTTCAAATGCCAGGGTGAAGGGTATAGCTAATTGAACAAGTGCACAAGTGCCTTCCCAATCAGATGGTAGGGTGGACCGTAAGATCTTCCCTCCACCGTACCACCAGAGATCTCCCCTGGGGATCTCAAGTCTTGAGCAGTTTCCCATCAAGTCCTTGGTAGCAGAAGGCAAATTCTCCCAGATGCCAGGTAGCACTCACCCTGCCGTGAGAGGCAAGCTGTACGGTTACCTATAGCTGTGGAGGATACAGGGGGAACCATGATATTGTTATCATGCAAGAAACAGTAAAGAGAGACTTACAGGCCTCATTTCCCCAGGCAGTCTTTTCTTAGTACAATGCAGTCATACATCGCATCCCTTGGGAGTCTTTGGTCCACCCCCATGGGAAGGGCACTATCTGGGCAATCAGTCATCCCGAGGCACAAGCATAGCAGTAGCTATGGTTGAGACTCTGGACGGTATATTTGACCCATTCTATCCAGGCATTCACATCCCCATACCCTGTTTGAATCTCAAATGTTTGAACTGCCACATTTCAGAGGGCCTCCTGTTTTCTCTCCTGTTTTCTCCTTGAGTTTCTCCCTTTCTCTGATGGCAATAGAGGATTGTTTCCGTACATCTATTCTCAATCTGGCTGTTGGGTTTCTCCCAGTTATTTGTTCTCTCTGCTCAATTGTCGTTGGGCATTTAAATCTCCACAAGCTAACACCTCACAAGCATCAAACGTGACGGCTTGTGGTATATAACCCTCTGTCACAGTCACCCATATTTTGATGGGGCATCCCGTTTTTGCTATTATCTGGTCATGCCTTTTCCAAGTTGCCAATTGACCGAGGCCTTCTCTGAGGCCTAGAATCACTAAAAACAAAATTAGTAATCGATTTTTCCCTGTAAAGATTTTCAAACCTTAGGTTTCCAAATAATTATCTATACAAAGATATTTCCAAATATACATATACAAATAAATATACAAACATATTTCCAAATAATTATCCGTACAAAGAATAAGATGTACACTACTACTGTAACAACCCCCCCTTGGGAGCACTGCAATTCGCTATAGGTCTGTCCTTTCTCTCAATCACAAGTCACAGTCGTTAGTTACCTGTGAAAATAAAAGGTTAGTTTACAATTGTAAGCTCTTATCCTGCTCAGAGTCCACTATGAGATTTTTCTCTTCAATTTCAACTTCCAACAAGTCTTTTGTAGGAACAGCTTCCCAAGTACTAGCGTCGATGGATGCCTTCACTCGAGTATAGTGAGTCCAACCTTTTTCCACAGTTCTTACGGCTGTTTCAGTGGTTAGTAATTGTCCTTCCCATTCAGGCCAGAGTTGACTAGTTCCAGGTCCGAATCAGGACCCGGTTTCCTGGGTGATGGTGGTGAATGGGGAATCCCAAAGGTGGGGTTTGAGCCAACAACCCACAGGTTCTGAGAGATGACAAAGAAGAGGACAACCCCAGAATACAGTTCTTAAGAAAACTCTCTTGTTTTGAATTGTGGTATCTCATCCCTTCTGCCCAAATAGGGCAATCTGAACAGCATCTCATGTGGTGAAATTCCTATATCCTTTCTTGATGCTGTTTGAGCCTGTAGGAGTAAGCATTTTACCCAAGGAAGTTGGGTTTCTAACACTAATTTAGTTATTTGCTTCTTTAATGTCTGGTTCATTCGCTCCACCTTCCCAGAAGAAGAGGGGTGCCAGGGGCTGTGAAAATCCCACTCAATCTCTAAGGCCTGCTTTAACCCTTGCAGTAAAGCTTACACCCATCCAGTCACATGGTCAATTAGGACAAACAAGTAAGTCAGTAAAGTTTACCTGTATACTTTGGAAAGGTCAAAGCCCTGGCTCCCGTCCCCTTCTGGATGGGTTACAGAAGACTTTTTTTATTTACCTTTTGACATATGGTACATCCTCTGCATATGTGCTTCACTACAGTGTATATGCCTACACAGACATGCTTTCTTAGCACAACATCACACATTGCTTGCATCTCCCAATGACTCTTCTGATGTAAAACAGTTAATATTTGCCTCATTATCACTTTATTCAGCATTTCTCTCCCATCAGGGAGTATCCATTTTCCTTCAGACTTCATGACTCCTGATTCCTTAAAAAATCTTTCTTTTAAAACTTTTTAGTTCTTTCTTAATTTTCAACAATTCCCTGAATCCTCTCTGGATTTATTCTTCGTTTTCCCTCAGACATTAGATGCCTTAAATACCTGACTTCTCTTTCTCCATATTGTAATTTATTTTTCAATACTCCCAAGCCCTGCTTTCCCAGAAAGTTGAATAGCTTGTTAGTAGCTTCCTTTACAACTGTTTTCTCCTGTCCTGACAATAGAAAATGATCCACATATTTGTAACATTAATATCTCCTTGGGAGGTTGTAATTGCTCCAAAATCTTTTTTAGAACTTACCCAAATAGATAGGTGGCCCTGTAAACCCCTGAGGTAAAATTGTCCACCTATGTTGTTGCTTCCGCCCCCATTTCAGGGTCTTTCCAGTCAGAGGTGAATATACGGACTCATCCCCTAGTACTTTCTCATTCTGACCCCAAGTCTCTTATATAATTTCTGTGTTGCACACTATTATTATTCCAGCCAGGATTGGCAAGTGGGTATTTCTGCCGTGCCGGTATTACCCCTGGTCCTGGAGGATGAGCTCTTTCCCATTCTTGTATAGCAGCTCTCCTCCTGATCATTCCCATTTCTTTCCCTGTAAACAACATACTTACAGACATAATTCCCTCCCCCAAGAGTATAATATGTCAGGTCGTAGGAACTGGTCTAATTGTTCAGCTAGGCTGTTGGGGTCCTCAAATAAAGACTTCCTCTCCTTCTTAAAAGTCCTAACCTCTCTGCTGGTAAGGAGGGGGGGGTAGTTCACCTAAGAGGATACATAGTTAGTGTTAGTACTGTTAATATCAGGGAAGGCAAAATTCTCAATATATCTTCTACCTTGTTCTAATTCTTGCCAGAGCCTAGAGTACGATCCTTCTTTAGGGACAGTGTTAATTACAGTCCATGTCTCCTTTCCTGGAGTGACTGCTGCTGTCACAGGTACAATATTAGGATTATAGGGAGCATAACTTGGCTCCTTCTCTGAAAAAGGAATCTTATTGTTTACACATAAATTTAAAGCCTGAATTTTCATCAGACCTGTATTTTGGTCAAAATACTGCTGTTTCCTTAATTGGTTCTTTTGTCCATACTGATACACAATATTTAACCTTTTTTTAATTGTTTTTCTTTTACAATCCCTCTAATTTTGGGATTATGTTTCCAATTTCTTTTCATTCTTCAGGAAGAACTATTAGTAGGCACTCCCCCAGGGATATCTCCCTGTCCCCTGGAACTCATATTTCCCATTTTTCCTAGCCATCGCCAGTATGTTGCTACAGAAATTTCCCTTCTGCAGTGTACCACACACTAACATTCTGAAAAATGGGGGTGTACCGCCAAGCACTTCCCCGTGCAAGCGTTACCGCGCACCTATGAGTTTACCAGATTCCCTGGTGTATTCCAAGCACTTCCCCGTGCAAGGATTACCGTACACCAGATTCCCCTGATGTAGTGCCAACACTTCCCCGTGCAAGGGCTTACCATACACCAGATCACCCGACCCCCAAGGCAATACTTAATATTTCCTACCTTGGTCTGTGCACAGAGTTACCGGATCAATTCTCAGTTAAACTGTTGCATAAGATGTATGTTTTCCTTCTTAGGAATAAGCATATACGATAAATACTTGGACTATGTATGCAATATAGAAGATTGATAGAAAACGAGATTGTTGTAACAGTTGTTGGAACGCTCTTAGCCTTCACATGGGCTGCTGGCGGGAGTGTGTACCCAGACAAACTTGGTTCCGGTAGGTTAGTTTGAGGCTGCCTACAATTGTTTGTTAGTGTCTTTTATAAGTATTTGTTAAAGAAAACGGGGATTACTATGTTGCAAGCTGAATCCCTTCCAGAGAACAGGAAGGGTGGTAGCTTCTGCATGCTGCCACTGCAAGTAGAGTGGAAACAAGGAAGAGATTAGGCAACTTTTATGTTCTTTAGGCTGTATAGCACCTAGGGAACAGATGACTCTCAAAGACACTTGATTGCAGTAAATTAAGAGTCCTCTGGGTTGTCTTTGGGGAAACACATCCAATGGGTTTGAGAAGAAGAAAGTGCTTGGGATGTTGCCCTGAGGGAAGGAGAAGGAGAGGCATGTCTGCGTACCAGTCTAACTTCACAGCAGCTGTTGAAGAATAAAATAAAATGCAAAGCTCGTAATACATGGGGTTGTAATGGTGATTTGTTTTTCTGTCCTGCAGGCACACATATCATTCTGTTTCGACGCCTCCTGTTTGCCCTCAGAAAAACATACCTGATGTGAAACTCCAGACAGGTTCCACATCTGTGCAAAGCTCTGACGCAGTTGTTATCCACCCTGGTGCTATGCTTGCAATGCTGGATCTCCTGGCCTCTGTTGGATCAACTACACACCCAGAGGTAGAGAAAAAATCTGCTGTCTTCAGCTTTGAGAGAAACTAGTTTAAAGGATGGCTACAGAAAGTAGAAAAGAGGTGGTGTAAACTTAATTCATGCCAAGAAGCTAATATGTTTCACTGAATTATCAAGTTATGTAGTTGATTATATAGGAAGAGGTCTGATAGAAATTTTCTTACGTTAGCTTGGATTCGCTTATTTCTTTCAAACGCCTGGCAAAGATATATAAGTTCAAAAATACTGTCTGAAATGGCTGTCAGATATGCTTCCAAGCATTGTGATGAGTGCCTGTTTGCCCTAATGTGTAGTATGCAGAGGACATGGGGTTGGACATTGCAGCTTGGTACATACGATCTGTTTGAAATAGCTGGAATAAGTTCTGTCTCTGAATGGTACTACCTGCTTTGTACAACTCCCAATCCCAAACCCCTACTGGTGGTTTGTATGTGAAGGATTTGTTGCAAGTTTTTAGCAAAAAACTTGCTTTAATGTTTTATATTTGAGATGACTTCCCTGAAGAACACTTTCTATTAAAAAAAAGTTCGAAAAGTTTACAAGAATTTACAAGGCCTTTTATGTTGTCCTCTACTGGTGATGAGCATGGAGATGTTGTGTATTCAGGGTTTTAATTTGGCTGTTATGTTGTGTATACCTTGTTTTCTACGGATAATAATGCTGATAGGTTAGTAAAAATAGCTTCTCTGTCAGAAAAATAATTTAGTGCACTTTAAGCAGAGCTTCTAAACTGACTCTCTTCTCTTGGGGAAAGTAGAGGTTAGAGTAACCATCAGTAACCATTTTTTTTTCTTCACAAGGGCCGTGGTAGTCCTTCATATCGCTGATTTTTTTTTTTTCCTCTTCCAAAAAATGATGGAAGTGTTCATCGCTCCTGCAAGATGCACATGCATCTGAGGACTGGATATTTTGTGTATCAATTGCTTAAGGGTAGTTTTCCTTTAGTTATGATGCATAAAGGCTTCCTTCTATTTGTCTTCTGTGTTTGTGTCCTCTCAAACACACTTTTTCCTTTTTTTCAGCATGCGCTGGACCTCCAGCTAGCAGTGGCCAATATCCTACAATCTCTTGTACACACGGAGCGAAACCAGCAAGTCATGTGCGAAGCCGGGCTTCATGCACGACTTCTACAAAGATGCAGTGCTGCTCTGGCTGATGAGGACCATTCTCTGCATCCCCCACTTCAGAGGATGTTTGAAAGACTGGCTTCCCAGGCCCTGCAGCCAATGGTGCTGAGGTCAGAAAGATGCCGTTGAACTCCTGCAGAGCTGAGTCCTTGTGCCTTCATTGTGGCTGTCTGGCTGTAAATTGCTTGGATTGTTAGAAAGCATAAATGACCTTGTGTGGTAGTGATGGCACAGAATCCTGTTTTACATCTTCTTAAATAGACCATCTCACTTCTGTTAAGTGCTGTGTACCACTTAAGATGTTGGGCACCAGGGGAAGGAGGAGTGTGGTGGGGGGAAATATGTTTATTTTTTTCCACAGAGGTTGCACTGAACTTCTGTAATTCTTTCCTTCCTGCAAATAATGAGTAGCTATCCAAAATGCTTTTCCTGGCCAGGTTGTTAGGAAGAGGAAACGTGATGAATGTAAAACGATACTGCCATAGAAGGGAATTGATTCCTAGATTCTGTGCAATGTTAAATATCTCAAATAACAAAAGTTTCAGGCTAGCTGTTTGATTTGGCCCTTTACTTTGTGTGAAGGGAACAAAGGATTGCTATAGAAGAAATGTCTGGAAAAATCAAGCCTTTGTAGCAAGAGTTGGGCTTGCTGCTCTCCTCTTCAACTTTGGTAGTGCTGTCTGGCCTTACTTGGGACAAACTCTGTTGTGAAGTAACATTTTCTGAGAACAGACAAAGGAATAAGTAAAAGAAGTGGCTTTAGGTTAAAAATTTGCATAAATTGTAATGATGCATAGTGATGCATAGCTTTGAAAAGTTCATCTTTTAAAAAATGTATAAACATTTTAAAAACATCCTGGATGTTTTTACATCCGTGCTGCTTCTAGAGAAGCACATTTGAAAAGTTTGTCGTGAGCGTATTTGGAAGCATTTGATAAGTACACACGCAGCATTATGATACTTTGAATTGCTTGCTGGATCTCAACTAGCATAAGGAAGGATTTAATTTTATAATCTCCTGGGGGCTGCTAAGTGGCTGACCTGTAGCCAGAACAACTTGTCTGTTCCCTTTAGTGGCATTTTGTGGTACTGCAGTGAGCATGCATGTTGTTAATCTCATCACAGGGACTTCATCTTCCCCAAACCATAGATATGGATCATACAGATAACTGTAGATACAGACATTAGAGACATACATAAACACAGATGTTGGTAGCTGCGAAAC
This sequence comes from Aythya ferina, assembly GCF_964211825.1. NCBI lineage: Eukaryota > Metazoa > Chordata > Aves > Anseriformes > Anatidae > Aythya > Aythya ferina. Next base: position 77,139,710 of record NC_140300.1, read on the forward strand.
TATCCTCTACCTAAAATGGGACAGATGGGTTAACCAATGCACAGGTTGCTTTCTCACATCAGCCTGTGGCCTGTACTTATAGGTGAGTTCAGCTTGCTGGGTATGCAACAGGGAACATCCTGATCCTCACCCCTAAGAATGCAGTAGCCTTATTGCCAAGAAATCGGGTGCTTTGTTCAACTATTGAAATAATGGTAATGAAATAATGATTGAAATAAGGGCAACTTTTGATAGTATGTCTTCAAAATTTGAGTTGTTCCAGATGGATCAAGTGTGTTTCTTGGAATTATTCATTACTTTATTCAGCTTCTTGGTTAAAAATCTATTTAATACAAGAGATTGTCATCTTCTTGTTTGAGTGGTGTTTTATTTGGTTTGTTGCCGTTCTGGGTTAAAATCTTTACGATACAATTTGTAATTTTTTAATCCTCTTTCCTAGGGAATTTTTATGCTTGGGAAATCCTTTAAATTGCGGAGCTTGGGACAAAAAGCTGTTGAAGCAGTACCGAGTGCACAAACCAAGCTCACTGAGTTTTGAACCGGAAATGAGAAGTAAGTGCTAAAGTACTGGAAATTTGTGTAATGATCAATGATATCCCTCTGTTGCATACTTACATATATTAAAAAAAAAAAAAAAAAAAAAAAAGCATAGATAAACATGGAGAAGGACCTCACTTTGCCCCAGCCTTGTGTGAATGTGAAATCATCAGGACAGTTAGATTAGAATTAAACATGGAGGGACCATGGTAATTTATTTCATACACATACAGTGAGGTAATGATAATTTCTGATTTTATGAATGTTAACTATTAAATATGAAGTACTTGTTTACTGGGAAGGTGATGGAGCACTGGTACAAGTTAGGTTGCCCAGAGAGGTTGTGGAGTTCCACTCCTTCCAGATACTCAAAGGCTGCCTGGATGTGCTCCTGGGCTAAGTACTAGGTTGCCCTGCTTTAGCAGATTCTGTGATTCCATGGTAGTAGATTGCTTTTTAGGTCTTTAATAAATGCTGAAATCGTAGTTATTTAACAGTAAGAAGAAAAAATATTCTCAGATACTTTTATGTGCCCGTCATTTCATGACATCTGTGTAGCCTCTCTCACAGGTACAGCAAAGTGGCAAATAAAGTAACTGAAACTGCTACATGCAAGCACAACTGTGTTGATTTTAGCTACGCTCTAGAACTTGGGTCATCATTAGCATCACTAGTAATGAGTTTTAAACTCTCCGTATTTCTTTGTAACCCAACAAGAAAAACATGGCAGAATCTCAATTTCATAATGATTTCTCAAAAAGAGGTAGAAGTTGGATTGGGGGCATCCACTCTGAATTACTTAAAATTCAGCAATTCCCTTTTTTAACCATTCACTATTTTTTCGTAACAGATATTTATGTTTTCCCTCATTGCTTGTTTTCAATATGCTTACTTCCCTAATGTATTAAAACTTAGATATTTAATATTATGTCGTAACCATGTTACACTTTAAGGGAGTGGTAAAGATTTTAATGGAAAGCACAGTCACACCATCCTTGGGGAAAAAAAAAATCAGCTTTGGTTTTACTCATGTAATTAACTTTGAGAGAAGGTATTAACAATGTATTTTGACAGGATACTCAATAGGCATTGTTAGATCATAGATGCATATGCACTGTGAAAATGTTCATTATACCTTTGTGGGGTTTCCTGTCACTATCTGTCGTATAGAATTCCTCATACAGCAATGGCTCGTCAGCTACAATTATCGCACTAGAATAATTACATCTGTTTTCCAGATACTAAATGAATCAGCCTTGTAAGCTGTCCTGAATGTCTGTAATGGGCTGTTTGAGTTGAATATCAGTGGATTCTTCTGGCCTATCTGATCTCTTTCACACCCGCTCTTCCCTCTTATTATCTATCTGTTGTAAAGGTTGGGAGCAGCCACTCATGTAGTAGAGGAAAGACACAGTGGGTGGTAGTACTAGGAGAATATTGCTAAGTTTCCAAAGCATGTGATATTTATTTTGATAAATAAGACATTGTCTTGGTCATCATACAGCCAGTCGTAAAGCATTGTTAAAACTACTTTAATTGAAACGTTTGGATTATTTATAAGGAACTAGCATGTGTCCTGGATGGTGCTAAGCTAGAAGCATTCAGTACTTTCCCTCCACTGTGTATGCAACCCTGATACTTTCTTTTCTATCTCTGAGGTAGAAAAATGTGACTGAATTCCCTCCAGTGTGTGTGATGTCATCAGGTTAGGTATATTGTAAAAGAGACGAGAGATTCAGATTGTCTCTATGTCAGCCCTGCATTTCTGTATTTATGTTTAGCAGGGTATTATGACAGTGCAGGGGAGGAGTAAATGGTGAAAACTGACAGTGTGATCTGGAAAAGTTACTAACCCGGGGAGGGAAGGCAAAGCTAGCTCTCTGGATATACCAGCAGTTACCGTGTTAAATTACTAGGCACAGCTTTTTGAGTCTGCCTGCTTATTGTGAGCTCCGATACTTTGAGTTTAGAGCTGTTACATCTGATAAACACAAGGCAGAGATTTTCCTGTTGGTTAGGCCATGTAACAGGAATGCTTCCAAGGCTTGTGGAAGGAATGCTTTCTGGTGCGAGGTAATGAGGTGGGTTGTTGGCTCGGTTTCTGGCATTACCGCTGACTTGCTGTGCTGTCCATCATATGAGATGTTCCTCTCTTGGTGTCAGCTGAATTGTTTGATAACAAGATCAGTGCTTCCCAACTCCCAATCTCCTAACCAAGAGGCTCAACCTGACATTGATTGTTCAGCCACTGCACTGGAAGCAGTTCCTGAACAGTCCCAATCAGTGGCCTGTGAATGCCTCCTTTTTGCAACATTTTGTTTCTTGGCTTCTTACTGTAGATAGCATGGTTACCTCGATGGAAGGTCTGGGTTCAGACAGCGTCTTTGGTTTGCATGAAGACAGCCACTATCGGATAAGCAAGAGTCTGCTCAAGCCAGCAGAAGGTAGCACTGTGCCCCTGACAAGAGTCAAGTGCCTGGTGTCCATGACAACACCACACGACATCAGGCTTCATGGATCATCCCTTACTCCTGCCTTCATCGAATTTGACACCTCTCTTGAGGGGTTCGGGTAAGGTAACACGTGCCTCTCGAGGAGCAGAGGGCACAGTGCCATGTTTCATTATCTTCTTCCTTCACGGTAATTTTTAAGGGACTATTCTCAACTATTCTCAAACTGGAAACAAAACAATTCTTTAAAGAAAAGACAGGAATACTTGATGCTGCATAAACTTCCATTCTGTCATTAATGACTTCAAGCCAGTACTTGCTTGCCATGTGTGCAAGTGTAAGCCCATACATATGTAAATGTTGATAGTACCCTCTTGGATCTAGATTTTGTGCGCCTTTTATAATGAAGGGATGATAATATACCCTTGCACACAGTAGCTGCTAGAATCTCCATCCAATGTCTTAATGGCCCAGGTGCTCTGAAACCTGCTTAAAATTGCTGAAGAACTTGGAAATGGGGAAGCAGGAAAAGCAGATAGATATGTCAAGCAGAAACTATGTTGAGTCCCAATAAGTGGAAAAATTGTTAATTAACTGGAGGTGTAATGTAAATGTAACACTTATTAACTCCTTTTATATTGTAGCACCTGGTGTCACTAATGTCTTGCTTTTTCTACCATGATTTAACTCAACTGTTCAGAAGATTAAAACATCACACCTTTGTCAGCATATATTTAAGCCAAATATTTTCCAAAATGGCATAGAAGAAAAAAATTAAAATCCTCATTTTGTCCCATGCTATGCACTAAATATCTCCAGACCTGCTGTCGAAATTCAGGCTGAGATTATGATAAGACAGGTATTCCTTAACTGCATGTGACCTGATCCATAGATGGGCAGAAAAGATTTGGAAAAACAGTATCTCAAAGAGTTCAGTGTTGTCAGGTGCACTCAAGTCAGATGATTGAGGATGAAATCCTGAATGATAAGTAATTGTTCTGAATTGTTCAGAAGCTTGATTAAAAGAGAAAACATCTTGACTAGAATATTTTAGTGAAAGGTGTTTTTAGTTGTACAAACAAACAATAATGGAAGATGGTGTGAAACCCAAAAGCATAACAAATTCTAATATGAGAAGAGCAGCTCCTCTTTTTCACTTTAGTCTGTTTTTATGATAATTCTGGGAAAGGCAGAAATCATCTGTTTTCCAGAGCTGTTCTACAGTTTCATAGAGCCAGCAGCAGCACCATCTGACAGAATTATTTCTCTTGTCATTTTCTTCCCAGATTTAGTATTTAGGTTACTCTTTTTCTTGTGTCTTTTTCTGTTCTGATATGGCCTTTGACAGAACCAGTTGCTTCCGAGTACTGAAGTTCCAGTTTATTAGGGACGACTGGTGTGAGAGCATAGGCTAGCCTGGGTAGTTTGGGACTCCAAAATCTCCAAGACAAATGTTGGTCAAAATTCTGCTCTATTTGCTCAAAAAGAGAGGAACTTTTTCTCCTAAGGACAAATTGAATTAGGCTTGCAAGATTAATTGCCACTGTGATTGCTCTGGGAGATTTGCATCTGCTGCTTACACACCCAGAAGTAACCCACATAAGGCACCTGTTACCCCTTGTAATTTCACTGGGTCACCTATGAAGGCTGCCCTAATCAATCAAAAGATGTAAACATATTTTGGTCTGTTTTCAAGTGCCCAGGGTGGTTCATGAACCCAACAGAGTCAATAGTTTTTTGATGGACCCCTGCAATGCTTGTAATGCCAATGATGGTAGGGGACTTGCCCTGCAAATGACATTTTCAGGGATGAAGGAACAAGTGTATGATGAGAACTGTAATCAAGATGAGGATAGCTATGACCAGAACAATGGACTGAGGGTATATGTCAACAAAGTGATGATTCCCATGGGAGTTCACTTCACCACGGGTAGGCTGATCAGTGAAACCCTCTGGGCTCATAAAATCCTCTGGTATCTAGGGGAGGTACTCCTTATATCTGTTCCCATTGTGTCTGCAGCAGCGGTGGCTCTTGTAACGACCATACTTAGCTATAGTTCTGCAAAACAGGGCCTCACTGTGAGAGTAAACATACTTACAATAAGGACACCATTCTAGACATCTCCCAAATCCTTTGAATCTTTAACTAACTGAGTTTTTCAGAGAGAGCAGAACATCTTGAAGGCTGCAAAGAGAGTTATGGTTGTTATGGTTCCGCAGGACGGAACATTTTATGCTGTGGAGCAGCATAAGCATAAGTCTTTGTGCCTTTGCACCAAAGACACATGCTGCCAAAAGTCTCTGTATTGAAGACAGTCTTACCTCACAAGGAGAAATCTTGAGGATTCATTTCCATATAAATTCAAGGAGAGTGATAATATGGTTATGGTATGTTTTTCTAGGCTGTATTTTGTTTGTATTAAACTCTGGTTATGCTGACTTTGATAAACTAGTTTGTTGCTCATCTTGTATTTAACAGCTGCCTGTTCTTGCCAAGTTTGGCTCCACATAATGCACCTACCAATAACGCTGTCACAACAGGACTTATTGATGGTGCAGTCGTCAGTGGTATTGGAACTGGTAAGTATTCAAGTCTTGTTACTGTTAGCAGTATTTTCTATCTGATAATGTTTAATTCTCTTTTATTTCTTCATAAGACAAGAAGTGATGTTATGGTGTTGGATGTTGCACATTAATAGTTGAGACCTTTGTGTATCTTGATGTTTCTGTTGCTGTCAATTTTTGCCCTTGAGTGAATGAAAAGCAATATAAAATACAAATGTATGATGGCTTGAAAATACAAGGCTTTGAGCAGAAGGTCATATTGTTCGAAAGAGGAGTATGTGGCCAGTTCTCCTTTGCTTTTTGTTCTTGTGTTTTCATGCGCTTGTGTGTAAAGAATCTGGATGTGTTAAAAACAAGTTGAGGTACCAGTGGTCAGAGCAAAAGAAACATGGGATGGGTTCTAATGCTGTCCTTGTGGCTTAGTTCTGCTGAACTCTATTGAATTTATTACAGATGTAGTTACATACATTATGGTATGCTGTGGTGCTAACTGAATGTGATCTGTTAATTGAAATAAGTGTTAAGTATTAAAAACAAAGCTAAAGTTTCACTGCAGTAAAGTGGAATTAGTGTTACACAGTGTGAGAAACACTCCGTAGCCAATAACTTAGGCTCAGGCAAGGATCTCAGTGAAGCAGCAATTTTATTTGCGATTGCAATGGCGGGTGCCCACAAGCAGGAGAGCGCGCCTACTAGTTCCAAAACACAGTTGATATACTTTTTGATGACAGGACCTTCCCCTGTCTCCCCACTGAGTGGGTAATCCAGGTTCACAATCTATCTGATGCTTCACAGACAATGCATGGCCTTCAGTAGCCGGCCTGTTAAATTTCAGTTCCCTTTTGCCATTTTTACTGTTTGAAGTGGTAATGTTTCTTCACTTACCTGACTTGACTTAACACTGTGATTTTCACCTAATTGTCCTAAGGAGTCTGGTTGTCTGCATTTTACAAGGTCGCCTGCTTAAGCTTTCTTATCACTGTAAGCATATCTCAGTACCACATTCCTTCCTTCTAAACAATGTAACTGTAAAAACAACATTTATATTCCCACAACAGTAATTGATCTCTGTGAGTTCTTTGTTGTTCTGTGGGAGCTCCCCTAGAAACAAAAAGGGGTCAGGTGCATGTGGGAGAGAGATGTTCATCAAGGAATGGTGGGTGGGTCTAACTGAGACACACCTATCTCATCATGATACTAACCCTCTCTTAGGGTCTGACCTATTTCCCCCCTTTTTTTTGGTCTAGGAAACTGAAACTTGGGTGTTCTGAGCTTTAGACTTGATTTTTGTCTTTAGAGTAGGTGTGAATAGTATACAATTCTTGATGTACTTCATTTTGAAAGAAACTTCTGCCGCTTGCGGAGGCGATTGGCTCCGGGGCAGATGCGTTCTGCAGCGGAGCGGGGGATCAGACAGGCAGGGCTAATTTTTCCGGCATCGAGCCCACTTGAGGGAGCCGCCAGGACCCGGCAGCCCTTGCGAGGGAGGTGAACGAGGCGTAGGCACAGCCAGCAGTGCCCCCTCCCTGGCCGTTCAAAAGCTGCCCCCAGGGCGCGTGTGGAGATCAGGGCAGGCAGACAGGGTGGGGCGTGGCAGTTCACACAGGCAGGACGAGCAGGAAGGGCAGAGCGTTTCCCCCCCCCCAGCCCATAAGAACAAGTGGTCTACCGCTAGCTAAGCTGCAATGGTCTCCACCAGGCACAGTGCTCTCTCTAGGAAGTCTGTACACACCCAGACTGACTGCCCGCTCAAAAAATGCAGCAGTTCAGGTCTCTGGATGCAGGGAGTGCCTGAGCCTGTTGCTGCCATCTGTGGGAGGCAGAGAGACTGTGTGCGTGAGGTGCAAGCAGGTGGACGACCTGGTCTGCCTGGTGGCAGAACTCAAGGACGAGGTTGAGAGGTTGAGGGATATCAGGGAGTGTGAGTGGGAGATAGACTGGTGGAGCAACTCCCTGCAGGGCCTGAAGGTACCGGGGTGAGACACCCCAAATGGGGGTGGACCCCCTGCCCTGTCACCGTCGGGCAGAGGGAGGGGACCTGGGAGTTGAGGAGAAATGGAGACAGGTCCGTGATCGTCATCACAGGTGATACCCCCCACACCAGCCCCACCTTCCCAGGTGCCCTTACACAACAGGTTTGAGGCCCTGGAGCTTGAGAGACTGGTAGCTGAGGATGAGATAGAAAGTGTACCCTGGAGGATGCCTAGGGCAAGGAAGTTGACTCCATGCTTCAGGACTGCCTCCACCAGGACAGAAAGAAGGGTGATTGTTGTGGGTGACTCCCTTCTCAGGGGAACAGAGGGCCTTATTTGTCGGCCTGACCCTACCCGTAGGGAGGTCTGCTGCCTCCCTGGGGCCAGGGTCAGGGACATTGCCAGAAAGCTTCCCAACCTGGTTCACCCCTCTATTATCCCCTTTTGATAGTCCAGGCTGGCAGCAATGACATTGAAGAAAGAAGCCTGAAGGCTATCAAACGGGACTTTAGGGGACTGGGGTGGTTAGTGGATGGAGCGGGAGTACAGGTGGTGTTTTTGTCCATCCCCGTGGTGGCAGGGAGGGGTACAGAGAGGACATGGAAAGCCCACCTGATAAACACTTGGCTCAGAGGCTGGTGCCAACACAGAATTTTTGTTTGTTTGTTTGTTTTTTGACAATGGGGCGCTTTACTTGGCACCTGGCCTGATGGCTACAGACAGGTCCCTATCTCTAAGGGGAAAACGGATCCTAGGCCAGGAGCTGGTGGGGCTCATTGAGAGGCCTTTAAACTAGGTAAGAAGGGGGATGGGGCTGAAACAAGGCTTGTTGGAGCTGTGCCAGGTGGAACAATGGCAAGGCCAAGGGAGAAGGCAGTGCCCCAACTGAAGCGCATCTACACTAATCTGTGATTCTGTAATGCACGCAGCGTGGGTAACAAACAGGAGGAGCTGGAAGCCATCATGCCGCAGGCAGGCTACGATTTGGTTGCCATCATGGAGATGTGGTGGGACCATTGTCATGACTGGAGTGCTGCAATATCTGGCTATAGGCTCTTCAGAAGGGACAGGCAGTGTGGAAGGGGTGGTGGTGTGGCTCTCTATATATCAGAGAGAGTTTTGATGTTGTGGAACTTGAGGCTGGGAATGATAAGGTCAAGTCCCTTTGGGTTAGGATCGGCGGGAAGGCTAACAAGGCAAGCATACTGGCGGGGGTCTGTTATAGACTGCCGAACCAGGATGAGGAGACAGATGAGGAGTTCTACAGGCAGCTGACAGAAGTTGTGAAATCATCAGCGCTTGTTCTCATGGGGGACTTCCCAGACATATCCTGGAAGCACAACACAGCCCAGAGAAAGCAGTCTAGGAGGTTTCTGGAGAATGTGGAAGATAGCTTTCTGACGCAGCTGGTTAGTGAGCCTACCAAGGGAGGTGCCCCACTAGACCTTCTCTTCACAAACAGAGAAGGACTGGTGGAGAATGTGGTGGTTGGAAACTGTCTTGGGCAGAGTGACCATGAAATGATAGAGTATTCTTGGCGAAACCAGGAAGGGGACCAGTAAAACCGCTGTATTGGACTTCCGGAGGGCTGACTTTGAGCTGTTCAGGACACTGGTTGGCAGAGTCCCTTGGGAGGCAGTTCTGAAGGGCAGAGGAGTCCAGGAAGCACTCTTCAAGAGGGAAATCTTAAAGGCTTAGGAGCGGTCTGTCCCCACGTGCCCAAAGACAAGCTGGCATGGAAGAAGACCAGCCTGGCTGAACAGAGAATTGTGGCTTGAGCTTAGGAGAAAAAAGAGGGTTTACAATCTTTGGAAAAGAGGGTGGGCCACTCAGGAGGACGATAGAATGTTGTGAGGCAGTGCAAGGACAAAATTAGAAAAGCCAAAGCTCATCTGGAGCTCAATCTGGCTACTGCCATTAAAGACAACAAAAAATGTTTTTTACAAATACATCAACGCAAAGCAGAGGACTAAGGAGAATCTCCATCCTTTACTGGATGCGGGGGGAAACATATCGACAAGAGATGAGGAAAAGTCAGAGGTGCTTAATGCCTTTGCCTCAGTCTTCAGCGCAAAACCAGTTGTTCGCTGGATACCCAGTACCCTGAGCTGGTGGAAGGGGATGGGGAGCAGGATGCAGCCCTCACTATCCATGAGGAAATGGTTGGTGACCTGCTACAGCACTTGAATGTATGCACGTCGATGGGGCCGGATAGGATCCACCTGAGGGTACTGCAAGAACTGGGGGAAGAGTTGGCCAAGCCACTCTCCATCATTTATCAACAGTCCTGGCTATTGGGGGAGGTCGCAGTCGACTGGCGGCTAGCAAATGTGATGCCAATCTACAAGAAGGGCCAGAGGGTATACACAGGAAACTATAGGCCTGTCAGTTTGATATCAGTGCCAGGGAAGCTCATGGAGCAGATTATCTTGAGTGTCATCACGCAGCACTTGCAGGGCAACCAGGCAATCAGGCCCAGTCAGCATGGGTTTATGAAAGGCAGGTCCTGTTTGATGAACCTGATCTCCTTCTATGACAAAGTGACGCGCTGGGTGGATGAGGGAAAGGCTGTGGATGTGGTCTACCTTGACTTCAGTAAGGCTTTTGACACCATTTTGCACAACATTCTCCTAAAGAAATTAGCTGCTTGTTGCTTGGACTGCCGTACGCTTCGTTGGGTTAGAAACTGGCTGGGTAGCCGGGCCCAAAGAGTTGTGGTGAATGGAGTCAAATCCAGTTGGAGACCGGTCACTAGTGGCATTCCCCAGGGCTCAGTACTGGGGCCAGTTCTTTTTAATATCTTTATTGATGATCTGGGTGAGGGGATCGAGTGCACCCTCAGTAAGATTGCAGATGACACCAAGTTAGGTGCGTGTGTCGATCTGCTCGAGGGTAGGAAGGCTCTGCAGGAGGATCTGGGTAGGCTGCACCGATGGGCTGAGGTCAGCTGTATGAAGTTCAACAAGGCCAAGTGCCGGGTCCTGCACCTGGGGCACAACAACCCCAAGCAGAGCTACAGGCTGGGAGATGAGTGGTTGGAGAGCTGCCTGGCAGAGAAGGACCTGGGAATATTGGTTGATAGTCGGCTGAATATGAGCCAGCAGTGTGCTCAGGTGGCCAGGAAGGCCAACAGCATCCTGGCTTGTATCAGAAGCAGTGTGGCCAGCAGGTCTAGGAAAGCAATTGTCCACCTGTACTCAGCTCTGGTGAGGCCGCACCTCGAGTACTGTGTTCAGTTTTGGGGCCCCTCGCTACAGGAAGGACATGGAGGTGCTTGAGCGAGTCCAGAGAAGGGCAACGAAGCTGGTGAGGGGTCTGGAGAACAAGTCTTACGAGGAGGGGCTGAGGGAGCTGGGGTTGTTCAACCTGGAGAAGAGGAGGCTCAGGGGTGACCTTATTGCTCTCTACAGGTACCTTAAAGGAGGCTGTAGCGAGGTGGGGGTTGGTCTATTCTTCACGTGACTGGAGATAGGACGAGGGGGAATGGGCTGAAGTTGCACTGGGAAGGTTTAGGTTGGATATTAGGAAGAACTTCTTTACTGAGAGGGTCGGGATGGGCTGCCCAGGGAAGCGGTTCAGTCACCATTCCTGGATGTCTTTAAAAGACCTTTAGATGTAGAACTTAGTGATATGGTTTAGTGGAGGACTTGTTAGTGTTAAGTCATAGGTTGGACTCGATGATCTTGAGGTCTCTTCCAACATAGACAATTCCGTGATTCTGTGAAACCCCTCTGAGTGAGGTTGATGTGATTTTTTTGTCCAGGCTTCAGTCAGAAAAAGAAAGAAGTAACACTGAATTCCACAAAGCAAAAAACTTGAGAAGTTGTAACTGGTATCAACTGAGGGACTGAACTGTTGTGGACAAAAGGATTAGGAACATGTAGGTGTCCTTAGTAGTGCTTCTCCAACTAAATAATGAGTTTTTCTTTTTGTTCTCAGGTGAACGATTTTTCCCACCACCATCTGGTTTAAGCTACTCAACTTGGTTTTGCATTGAACATTTTAGTACGCCTCCTAATAACCATCCTGTCAGACTTCTTACTGTAGTGCGGCGTGCAAATTCCTCAGAGCAGCATTATGTGTGCCTTGCCATTGTCCTCTCAGCAAAAGACCGATCACTAATTGTTTCAACTAAAGAAGAATTACTTCAGAATTATGGTAAGAGTTGTATTGTGTCATCTGTTAATCCTGACAATATTAGGATTGTTTGATTTCTAGACTAAATGGAAGTCTAGTGTGTAGAAATTGTGTGTGATAGTACTTGCAGATTGACTAGCTTCGCTGGCCCGCTATTTGAAGGCAATCGGTCATTTGCTTTAAGTTTTAATGCTGTGATCAGTTTGCAGAAAGATTTGGTAGGTTCAATTGTCATCTGAGATGGACTGAAATTAAGTGAAGTGCTATGAAGAGCAAAGCAAAGCTGTTGAGGCCACTGAATTTGCTAGTGAGAGCTATGAAGTGTGATCAGGGGCTTCAGGTTCAGCCATCTCCTTTGTCCTGCCTTGTACTTCTTCAGAGCTCCCAAACCAAATGGTCAGTTTTGACGGGTCATGACTGTGGAGGAGCTGAGGGGAGAGGAGAAGCCGCCTGTGAGTTTTAGGCTTAACTCTTTACCAGACCAATACACTTCATCTGTTCTTTCCTTTTGAGTAATAGTTAATAATAAAGATTTTTCTTGACAACTGTAATTTGTCCAAAAACCTATGCAGGCTGTTATAGAATATTCCTGTCATGATCAATGGACATGGACATTATTTCTCCTTCTCTTCTAAGCAGAAGCTCCAAGTCATTGCTCAAAACCTTAAACTTGAGCTGAAGACCCATTTTACAAGGGAATAACTAAAACTATACATTAGCAAGATAGCTTTTCTTTCTCAGAAAAAAAATGAATTCTTAAAAGAAAGAATTAAATAGTTTTACATTAATATTAATTGCTTTAGCCTGCATTGGAGCAGTAAACTGTATGCTTTTAGTTTGTAAGCCCATACGCCTAACACTTGAAAGGAGATTGGGTTTGAAGGGCCTTTGTCATAGAAGATCTGAAGGCCTCTGACTACAGAGACTCCTTTTTAATTGAAAGGGGTACTATGTTGTGGTGGGCTGCTGCCCTGTCACGGTTACTAGTAGTTGGTGATATACTGTCAAGTCCTGAGATTGTCAGTACCTGAAGAACTGAGATAACAGGCCCGCCAGCATGTGGGATCAAAAGTGCTGACAGTCTGTTGTGAGAATAAAGAGAGCATTTTTAAGGATTCTTTTTGCAAACAACAATCGCACTTGAAGGTGTTTGGCTGAAGAAAAACAAATTGAGGAAAGATTATCTTTGTATCTGAAAGTTCTAAGTACTCTGCTCTTATCATTTTCCTTGTGCTATTTATAAAGAAACAAGTGTCCTCCTGGTATGTTCCATTACTGAAGTAAGAGGATTAGTGGATTCTTTTCCTTCAACATGAAAGAGTAAAGAGAGATCTGAAGATCCTGCTTTCTGTTTTTTGTTTTGTTTTGTTTTGTTTCTGTTGAAGTGTTCCCTAGTGTAGAAATTTCAAGCTTTGTCTTTTTTTTTGCTTTCGAGTAGAGTGTGGGTGATTCTGGTTTGTAATGGAGAAAATAACACACCTGAGTGCTGCAAATTAATCATGTCTTCTGGTGTGAAATCTAAGGATGTGTTTTAGAGAAATTTTAAAATTGTGTATGGAAAACTGAAGTGTGTTGAAATATTCAGAAGACGATAGTTCCGCAGCAATTAGTGAAGAAAGACATGGGAAATAGTGAAGAGTATAGGTAGGTGAATAATTAGTGATGGGTGGTCAGTAATGTGGGATGTGCAGTCCCTGCTGGGACACTGGGAATGGGTTCCTCTGGCTGAAAGGCAGGCATATCTCTCTGACCTGTCCTGCTGTTGGTGCACAGGTAGGTGATTGAGCTGACGGAGCGGTGGATGCACATCACCTTGCCCCACAGCAGGAGCTGCTCGCCTCAGGTCAGCTGTGCTATGGCCCAGGCACCACTGATGGGACTGTTAAGCAAAGTCCAGGGGGTGGCCTCTGTGGGAAGAGGCCAAGGCTGCCCCATGCCAGCCATGTATGGTCACAGCTGCCTCCATGGTGTCCCCACTGCAGGACAGCTGATCAAATTAGCCAGGCTGATGGCACCTCCCAGAAAGCACTTGTAAAAAAAAAAGGCAAAAGACTGCATGGAGTGAGGGGTAAGGAAAAGTAATGGTGAGAAACTGCAGACATTAAAGTTGGAGCAGGAGGATGCTCCAGGGTCCAGAGCACAGGTTCCTCTGCAGTCCTTTTAGAGGAACACATGGAGGAAGCCATGGTGGAGCAGGGAAATATGTGAAGAGGTAGTACAAGAAGTATGGGTATCTTTCTCTCTACAGTGTGAGTTAGGTGAAAAATAGCTTTGAAGGTTTAGAGTGGCATGTTATTTCCCGCAAACTACTTCTGTAAATTTTTTCTCTAAAACATCTTTTTGTGACTTAAATGTGGTAGCATTAGAAAGTTAGTAAAAGCATAAGTAAAGGAATTACATGTAGAATTTCAATTGGAAGGTAGAAGGGGAGAAGTAAAATATAATTGTCAAAAGTATAAAAGTATCCTGAGAATTTTATTGGATAAAATATAGGAGGAAAAAAAAAACAAACAAAACCAACGGAACCAGTAAAAACCATGCTGTTGATACCAGCAAAACTATACGTGTCAGCTTATATGCAAGTATTTGCAGAAGTTCAGCCTGTTGAACTGTGATAAGGTGCTCTGAATGGTTTTTCAAAAATTAGTTCTTGTATTTGAAATTTTAAAGGCAATATTTAAGAGATTATTCCTATCTTGTCAATTGTATCAATTCATATGATTTTAATTGTTTTTTTGTGACTTTGTTATGTATGTACTTTCTGAAATTTTGGCTTTAACATGTCACTGTAGATTTTTTTGAATTAAGTCTGATGACATAAAAACCTTAAAACAGGCTAATGACATTTCTGCTGTTGCTCACTAAGTAGTACTTTCCCTTTAGTTGATGACTTCAGTGAAGAATCATCATTTTACGAAATTCTTCCTTGTTGTGCCCGTTTTCGCTGCGGTGAGCTCATTGCAGAAGGCCAGTGGCATCACCTACTTCTGGTCATGAGTAAAGGCATGCTAAAGAACAGCACAGCTGCGCTCTACCTTGATGGACAGCTTGTTAACACTGTTAAGGTAAAATAAATCCTGACATGATCATTTTTACTTGTTGGAGTGATCTCGTCTCTGAGCATATATATTTGTGTGCAAAACAAGAGGAGCCTTGCAAAAAGAAATCTTTGCTCACTACACAGCTTTGACCCAGCCATAGTCGTGTTAACAGGGGAACATAATGAACACGATACTGAATGAGCAGTGCAGTGCTCAGGGGAAGCAGGCATGGTGCATTGCATGTGAAGCAAGTATGGCATGGCTATGCTGACGACTAGGTTAGAACAACAACAAAAAGCTAAAAAGGACACATTCCAGGACCACCTGGTAGATACATAGCTTTCAAATGAGGGGGAGATTACAAAGTAAGAGACATTTTAAAATTTCTCCTTGTTGTTCCTTTCCCAACCGTCTTGCAACCCCAGAGATAGCATGCCCTTGTCAATTGATTGCCACTGAGATGTTTAATGTTGTTACTAGTTGACTGTGGATGAAATACAGTTGTACAGGTCAGTATTTCATTATTAGCTGGAACAAACTAGGAGGCCACATCCACAAATCATGGAATAGCACTGGTCCTCTCCACCAGTTGCTCTGTATTCATGACCTGTAACTGATAACTACAAGAGTTTTTGGCACCTGGCCACTATGTAGGGAGTAAGCTAATCCTGTGATGGGGTGCAAATTAGGTAGTTTAGCGTGCTGCTATACATAGAATGATACTTTGCCGTGCAAATTTTGCTTTTTTGTATACCTCAATATAGCATTATATTAATTGCTTAATAGAGCATTATATTAAATGTTAGGCTACTTGCTATAATATACTAATTATATCTGGCTCTATGTGACTACATTCAATAGCTGGTAATAGAATTCTAACATGGTAGATAGAAAATGCCCATAAAATTCTTGCTACCATTATATATATATATATATGCCAGCATCTTATCCATATGTACATTTTATCCATACATTTGTCTAAGTGTTGTCTGACAATCTTACTGATTTGAATTCATTGGGTATCCACTTGAGAACAAAACAGCATTAATTAATAGTCTGAGGCATATTTTCACAAGCTGAAGAAGGAGGGGGAAAGGACACCAGGTTTTGAGGTAGCAGTATTGATTTAAAAAAACAAACAACAAAAAAAAAAAACACAACAGTGACAGTCAGAAAGGACCATGGTTTTAGAAGAATGAGGCAGCCTTATTGTTCAGTGTTTTTAAGCATAGAACTCGCACATTCTCGTCTGGTATTTCTATATACACCTTCATGTTTGAAAGCCACTTCTGATCTTTGCATTTACCTTCTGGATAATGCTCTTCACTAACTTTTACCATATGGTGTCAGGCTACTATGCATTACATACCAATCATTTGTATGTCCCTGGTTTGCAAATTGCTTGCCTCAATTTCTAATCTATCTGCTTGCTTTTGATGGTACCCCGGCACTCTCAGTGACTTCACTAAGATTTTCTGAATTTTTATCCCTTACAGCTTCACTATATTCATAGTAGTCCTAGTGGCTCTGGTTCTGCTAATCCTCCTGTAGTCAGCACTGTCTATGCCTATATTGGCACACCACCCGCACAGCGCCAGCTCTCTTCGTTGGTGTGGCGTTTGGGCCCTACACATTTCCTGGAGGATGTTTTGCCTGCCCCAGGTGTTAGCACCATTTATGAGCTGGGACCAAATTATGTTGGAAGCTTTCAAGCAGTATACGTACCGTGTAAGTACAATGGTAACATGTAACTTGATCCAACTTAGTTAAGTCTTTTGCATGCATATTGACAGAAGAAGTGAGAAAAAAGAATACGCAATAGCAGAGAGGCAAAGCTGTTCATGTGAAGAAGATTAGCTGTTATTGAAGGGGATGATATAAATCCAAATTACCATTGTAACATACTTTTCTGGTGGTTCTGATACTGAGGTATGATAGAAGTGCTGGTATTCCTCACCTGGGTTTTAAACTAGTTAGAAAACTTAAACACTGTTATTATTCATGCTGTATATTGTATTTATCTGTAAAAAAGTGAAATTGGAAAGGCATTTGAACTTGTCAGTTTTTATTATAGCACTCATGCTTATTTACACATCTGCCAATTGTTCTGTGCTTTAAACACAGCTGTCTTGAAATAAATTGTTTGTAGGGCCTAGATCAGTCAACTGAGGGGTGAGGGGAAAAAGAAACAGGAGGGATTATAGTGCAGCAGATAATCTTAAATCATGTATTTGGAAAAATTCTGGTTGATTTCATTACAATTTGTAAGTATTCTTATTTGAAACTTAAGGTATTGTAATGCAAAAAGGTATGGAAATGTGCAACTGGGGCAATAGATTCTTGAATGACTCTGGTAAGATGAGCTGTCACAATCAAGATTTTCCTGTTCTGTAAGATTTTCCCTGTCTTTCTGTGCAGTTGACATTTTTCTCCTCACCAATATCAGTATACATTCATTGCTTTATGTAGATATCACTAGACCTTTAATGGAGACACAGAAAAGGGGAACATATCAAGTTGTCTTGTTTTTGGGTTGTGTTTTCCTTTGAGCACCTTCATGCTTTCTAGCTCTTCCAGTGAGAAACCATCCCCAACTCAAGGAAGGAAGTGCAGAGTGCTCAGAAACAAAGTATGTCAAGAGAACACACAGTTGTAGCATTAATGGTCAATGTTTTCCTCAGAGTGGTGATGGAAAAAAATTGCAAGTATAGATAGTGTTGAGGCAGCGAAAGACCAAAGTATTCAGGACAAGTAGATGGTTCTCCTTGCATATCCTGAATCAGAAAGTGTGGGAATGGCATTAAGTTGTGTGCAGATTTGTGTTTGCGCTGGCTTTTTTGACAGATAGTCAAACCTACCAAGTAAGTCTGGGTTTACTTACCTGCTAGTCGTTTACTATTTCTCCCAGAATGCACATTGGATCTGTGCAAGTTGTAATTAGCAAACCACATCACTAAGCTCTACATCTAAACGTCTTTTAAAGACCTCCAGGAATGGTGACTGAACCGCTTCCCTGGGCAGCCCATCCCAATGCCTAACAACCCTCTCGGTAAAGAAGTTCTTCCTAATATCCAACCTAAATCTTCTGTAGCACAACTTTAGCCCATTCCCTCTTGTTCCTATCACTGGGCACGTGGGAGAACACACCAAAGGAGCCTCCTTTAAGGTACCTGTAGAGAGCAATAAGGTCACCCCTGAGCCTCCTCTTCACCAGGCTGAACAACCCCAGCTCCCTCAGCCGCTCCTCGTAAGACTTGTTCTCCAGACCCCTCACCAGCTTCATTGCCCTTCTCTGGACTCGCTCAAACACCTCCATGTCCTTCTTGTAGCGAGGGGCCCAAAACTGAACACAGTACTCGAGGTGCGGCCTCACCAGAGCTGAGTACAGGTGGACAATTGCTTTCCTAGACCTGCTGGCCACACTGCTTCTGATACAAGCCAGGATGCTGTTGGCCTTCCTGGCCACCTGAGCACACTGCTGGCTCATATTCAGCCGACTATCAACCAATATTCCCAGGTCCTTCTCTGCCAGGCAGCTCTCCAACCACTCATCTCCCAGCCTGTAGCTCTGCTTGGGGTTGTTGTGCCCCAGGTGCAGGACCCGGCACTTGGCCTTGTTGAACTTCATACAGCTGACCTCAGCCCATCGGTGCAGCCTACCCAGATCCTCCTGCAGAGCCTTCCTACCCTCGAGCAGATCGACACACACACCTAACTTGGTGTCATCTGCAATCTTACTGAGGGTGCACTCGATCCCCTCACCCAGATCATCAATAAAGATATTAAAAAGAACTGGCCCCAGTACTGAGCCCTGGGGAATGCCACTAGTGACCGGTCTCCAACTGGATTTGACTCCATTCACCACAACTCTTTGGGCCCGGCTACCCAGCCAGTTTCTAACCCAACGAAGCGTACGGCAGTCCAAGCAACAAGCAGCTAATTTCTTTAGGAGAATGTTGTGCAAAACGGTGTCAAAAGCCTTACTGAAGTCAAGGTAGACCACATCCACAGCCTTTCCCTCATCCACCCAGCGCGTCACTTTGTCATAGAAGGAGATCAGGTTCATCAAACAGGACCTGCCTTTCATAAACCCATGCTGACTGGGCCTGATTGCCTGGTTGCCCTGCAAGTGCTGCGTGATGACACTCAAGATAATCTGCTCCATGAGCTTCCCTGGCACTGATATCAAACTGACAGGCCTATAGTTTCCTGTGTATACCCTCTGGCCCTTCTTGTAGATTGGCGTCACATTTGCTAGCCGCCAGTCGACTGCGACCTCCCCCAATAGCCAGGACTGTTGATAAATGATGGAGAGTGGCTTGGCCAACTCTTCCCCCAGTTCTCGCAGTACCCTCAGGTGGATCCTATCCGGCCCCATCGACATGCATACATTCAAGTGCTGTAGCAGGTCACCAACCATTTCATCGTGGATTGAGAGCCACATTCTGCTCCCTGTCCACTTTCCAAGGAAATTATATCTGACTTCCTAGTTGCCTGTGCTGTACTTGTTTCAAAAGTTCTCTCCCCTATTTCAGTAAGCAAGATTGCCATCTTCTGAGAATTTCTTGTGTCTTTAAACTAAGAAGTTAAAAAGCCAATACTCTTCAGGCCTTGTAAAGAGCCTTCAAAGAGCAGTTAGTTCAGGAGAATAGATTACTTCATTTGTTTGCTGAAATGCGGCAGTGTTCTCAGGGCATCCCTGTGAACAGAAGATTTTATTAGGATTTCATTTTTTAGGAAACTGAGACATTTGGAATTCACTCAAGTGAGACTTAACAGAGATGTGATAAGTATTGAAAAATTGTGTAGACCCCCATTTTTGTCACTTATTTCAGTGTTAGATGAGGAAACTTCACGCTTTTTCAATTTTATTAATATATTTCACTGGTGTTGGAGACACCTTTTGACTTGGAATGATGATGTAGAAGCAAGCAAATCTCTTTGTGAAGCTTTCTGGTGCTATGTCATATGCACTAAGTATTGTACACCACCGTCGCTTGTAGTATTTGCAGTGCCTCACAAGAAGCCTTCGGTCTGGGAGCAGTAGATTTAAAAAGAAAAAAAAAGATAGGGTTATACCTCTCTGCAATGCCTGATCCTTTTGATCTTTATTCACTCTTGTATCTCTTGTACCATTTTCTATATGCAGTTTGCTTAGCAAATCATTGTATAAAGCCTGTTGTCACACGCAAATGGACCAAATAATATCATGTTTATTGAGTAGTCCCTTTCACTTCCACCTGAAGAATGGCAAAGTAAACAGCCCTTAGGCTGGACACTAATCTAGAATAGGAGTAATGTTGCCAAAAATTCAGATGAGGAAGAGTTGTGTCTTTTACTTCTTGGCCAAGCCACAAGCTGCCAGTTGCCATTATGTGTTAGTATAGAAGAACTTATTGAAAGGAGAAGGTTTTTTTATGTTGTCTTTTAACTTTAATAGTAGACATGTATGCCATCAGCAGACTTGAACGCCATCATGTTAGTTTTGCCTGTGGTGAACAAATACACAAAAGCAGTATCAAATCTCAGATGTCTATAAAAGCTCTCTTCTGTGCATGTTCTGAAATGTAACTTCCAAATTTTACTGTTAAAACTGAAAATAAGTTCCTTTTTTAAAATGAGTTTTTATTCTGTCTTTAAGGCAAAGATTCCAAATGTGAGGGAAACAACCCATCTCCAGTATCTTTAGTACCTGAAGAGAAGGTCTCTTTTGGTCTCTATGCTCTCTCGGTTTCTTCATTTACAGTTGCAAAAATAAGGAAAGTTTACAACAAGTTGGATAGTAAAGCCATTGCTAAACAGGTACGTTGGAAAATGAGTTGGTTGGTGTATGACTTTTCAAGTCAGTTTACTCATAGAAACTAGGAAAAGTGATGTACTTGTCAGAGTTGCCTACAATGACTTAAATCTTTAAAAAGAAGTGGGGGGCGGAGTGGTGAGATTGTTGATGTATTCTTGTTCTTCAAATTACTAGTAGTGATGTAGCTTGCCTTCTTTTGGAGGTGTTACGTCTTTTTAATGTAGATAGCAGGTACTAAGATGATATAGTTGAACAATACTTACTGAACTGCAGTTGCAGATGAACAAAACTGATAGCTTAGTCTTCCGACTGTGATTCAGTTTTGGAAATCTCTGTGTTGGTTTATGTTTTTCGTTTAAGTAAGGAACCATCTGGATTTTTTATTTTAATTAGATTAATCATCCTTAAACTTTGGAGAGTCCAGATTTCACTGTAGAGAATGTACTAATGACTACAGCATAGTTTAATTCTATTTTGTGTTACTCACTCTATCACAGGAAGAAAATAGGTTGAGTTCAGGCTCATACAGGAAAAAAATCTTTCCTTCATCCTCCTTTTTTTTTTTTTTTTTTCTTATTCCTTAAAGCTGGCAATTTCTTCTCATGAAAATGCCACACCTGTGAAGCTGGTACATAACTCAGCAGGGCACTTGAATGGACCTGCACGCTCCATTGGTGCAGCTTTGATAGGATATTTGGGTGAGTTGAGTATCTGAGAATTATTAGGTTTAAACATCATTAAGTACTTGTCAATAAGAACTTAGTACCAGAAGATGAATCATGTAAATGATCAATGTGATTCTTCTGGTACATTGTTAAATTGATTTTACATTTTTATACTTTATTGACATACCGTTCATCTTTTTTCTTTTTACTGATATGGGATGCTTGTTTCTGTTTATGTAAGTACTGTTGTGGAAATGCACTTAATTGATTTTAGTTCATAAATTATTTTCCAATGTAAAATTTCCATCACCTCTCCTTCTGAGGTGTCATGATACAGTGATATTGTTTTAATAAATTAAGCGGGGTAGACTGCAAAGTATTTGCTTGAACTCCCAATTAATTTATACCAGAATAAGACTTGATTTTAATTAATATATTTCCACTGCCTGTGCTCAGGAGTAAGAACATTTGTCCCCAAGCCTGTTGCCACTATACTGCAGTACATTGGTGGAGCTGCTGCTATTTTAGGACTTGTAGCCATGGCTTCAGATGTAGAAGGATTGTATGCAGCTGTGAAGGCATTAGTCTGCGTGGTAAAAAGCAATCCACTAGCCAGCAAAGAAATGGAAAGAATCAGAGGTTATCAGGTATGTAAGAAATGTCTTTAAACAGACCAGGCTAATTGAATTTCATTGTCTGTGCTCTCAAGTCCCATTGGAATGTGTCATGGTAACCTGAGTTTCTGCTCTTAAGTTTGCTGAGGTCTTGGCTCAGAACATAGATGAGTTATTTAGGATAGCGTTCAAGGAACAGGGTGGAAAGTTTTTCTATGTATCTGTGTCTATTGAGCTGCTCTGCTGAATCTGACTCTTCATTAATAGCAAGGAAGAGCACAACTTAATGGTACTACCCTGTTAATGTGAGCCCGCAGCTCCAAGCCTTTGGAGCTTCTGTCTCAGTGGTCTACCAGCAAGAGAGAAGGATTTGGACACATCAAGGAAACCAAACAAGCAGACTCCTAGAATTGTTATTCTGAGGAGATTGCACAGACTTCATAATTAGTGGTGGTGTTCACTTGCCAACTTAACACCTGTTAAATCTCCATTGGGGTGAAGAAAGTACATTCAGTTATGCAAAAGAGTTATTCAACTGACTTGAAAAAGGTGTTCTCATGACCAGTGAACTTTGTTTCTCATGAAGATAACTTTATTGAAAGTGAAAATTTGTCGTGTGGTTTAGGCAGCATATTTACAAACTTTGTAATGCTAATGGCTACATATAGTTATGTTGAAACCTAATATTCTGTTTAGCCTGTTGTGGACCTTGACTTTGAACAAAAAAATCTAGACAATGTTTCTTGCATAGTAAATGATCTGTGGATCATCACAAAACTTATATTCTGCTTCTATTGACCTCAGCAAATAGCACAGTCTGGGGAAGAGTCATGGAAAATTGTATGTTTTTTACTTGTTGTTTTGAAGTGGATGGTGAAGTTGAGCAGAGCAAGCCAGCATTTAGCTCATGCCCTTGGCTTTTTTGACAAGTAGCAAGGATCTGAGTTTTGTTCTGTTTTGTTTTTCTAGTGTGTCGCTTAATGGGACAGAAAGTTGGGGTTATTCAGATCTATCTAGTGATGGATACTTTTCTTCAGTGACAGAGTACCTCTCATTTGTATTTATGGTGCTCCAAAGGTGCAGAATGGTCTATTGAAGACTGCCGTATCCGCATGTGTCTTGCTTTCCAGGAACACACATGTGAGCCTGTATCACATGCTGCCTTAAGCTGTGGGTAACTACCAGAGAGCTGATAGGTGCATGTGCCTAACTATCAGGGCCTAGATACCATCTGCAGTTTAGAACAGAAACTTTATCATGACCTGGAGGGGATCCTGGGTACACTCTTGTTCTAATCAACTGTAATGCCATTTTCAAGCTTTTTCACCAAAAATTTCAAGCATCAGAGGTAATTTATGGGCCTTCTCAAAAGAGATGCAGCCATTCCACCCATGCTTCATTATGCGTAGATTATGTGCTTGCATTTTAATAGGGTAATAGTTCCTTATCTGTTTATTTGTTCAAGTTGCTGGCGATGCTGTTAAAGAAGAAACGATCCCTTCTGAACAGTCACATACTTCATCTCACCTTTTCCTTGGTGGGAACTGTTGACAGTGGGCATGAGACCTCCATTATTCCAAATTCTATTGCCTTCCAGGATCTGCTCTGTGATTTTGAGGTATGTGAAGCTATGCAGAGAAGTCCTCATGATACTGGCTAATGAGTACTTGAGTAAACTGACAACATGCCTTAAATACTGAGCAACAGCAGATGAGGTTGTTATCCTGCAAACTTACTATTCTGTATATTGTACAGAACAGAAGCTCAGCAGCAAGATTATTGGTAATTTTTCTTGCTGAAATGGCTTGAGTCATTCTACAAGCCATTAATGTGTACCAAGCATGTTCATGTTTTTTGTTGTTCTAGATGTTTTTTAGTTTTCTATTCCACAGTAATTTCCTTTAACTGTGTGTTCTACTGCAGTAAATACATTAAGGTGTGAAAGATGCACTGAAAGTAACAGTAGGAGGTAGATTTTTCAAAATAGCACATGGGAATCACTTCATCATGTGTCTCCTGCAATGTTAATAATAAGGTAGTTAAAAATCTGCTTGCACAGCCTATTGAAATATTGAAGTGTTCTTGTTTTAAACTGGGGAAAGTAGACAAGTTCAAAATGAAATGCTAGTGTAAAAGAGGCTGATTGACAATGTTAATGCAGAGAACTCACCATTTGATGTTTGTCCCTTTTTTATTATCTGTATCTGACACAGACTGAGTGAAACTGTTGTGATTCTCATACACTTCAAATAAACAAAAGATACAACTACAAGATATTAATGACATGTGTCCATTTTTCACAAATGGCTCTAAAACGTGGGATTATTTATTTTACTGTTTTTATATATGCATTTAAGTATGTAAAAGCACTCCTGGAGTCTTTAAAGTGTCCTCCCTCTGAAAAAATGCCTGCCATCTAATATAGCCTTCATATTAACAAAATCAAATGGCCTTGTTAACTTTGAGAGTTTAGAAGACTTGAACACAACTGAAAAAACTATTGCCAAGATTGGTAATACACTACAATTACAGCATAAAAATCAGGAAATGAAAACTGCTCAAGTTTCTTCTTTTTTTTGATAAAGAACATTGAAACTAGAAATAAGTTAATGCTGTTTAAACAATAATTCTTCAGTATTAAAAAAAAAAACAAACAACTATTCTTAAACAAATCTTTTAAATAACAATGGTTTCTTTGTGCTTGCTATTAATGAGCAGAAGTAAATGTACATCTAATAGAAGTTCTTACATGTACCTGATGTAGTATTTGTGGTAGAGGTGTTAAGTTGGATGAACAGTTTAGGAGAGAGAACACACACACACACACGTTAAGGCAAGTCATATGTCTGTGATTCATTAGGAAGATTTTTTTGAGAAGCATCAGGAAGTCACACTTTCTGACTTGCGTTTTTATAATTCCCATTTTTCAATTTTATGTATTTAGAAAGCAGTGAACCAACATTTCATTAAAATTGGATAAATTAGGTGTTCTTAATCTTATGCTAAGCATGGTAAAGGAAAGATTGTTTTGATCATTTTAGATAATATTTAAAGAACAGCAAAAGCAAGGAAACTTTCATTTCAGACTATCTTACACACCTGAACACAAATATTAATTATACTTTCTTCAATAGCAAGCCAATTTTAAGATTTTAAATTATAACTTTGAGTTTTCTGACTTGATGTATTTTATTACTACTTTTGAATAATAGTTTGGGGTGCTGTTTTTTTCTTTGTGTGTGTGTGTTGTTTTTTTTGTTTTTTTTTTTTTTGCTAGTAGATCTAAATTGTTGAAAATGCTGTGCAGAAATTTCTGGGTAAAGATTAAAATGGATGAAACAAAACACCACACAAAACAAAAATCAGGGAACGCCTTGAGTTCAGTGCTGGCAGAAGACAGTCAATTTCACAAAGAGAATCTTTGCTTCAGCCAAATCATCATATTGGTCCCATTCAGCATTTCACATCAGTGCTGTAAATCTCTAATAATTCCTTTGGAGCTAGTGGCATTGTACCACCTCTGTAAAGAAGAATTCCAGAAAGTGATAAACATTTTTGTCTATAACTCTAACATTCTACTGTAATAAATTTATGGAGACTATCAATGGGTACCAATGTGTGTTTCTTTAGTCTTTGCTAGTATGTTTAACAGACAAGTGAATTTGAAGAAGGAACAATTGAGAGGCTTGCAATCAGGCCAGGTAAATAGTAACATAGGCAACAAGTTTTACTCTATTCAAGCTTTTCATAACTTTCACTGTATGAAGCTCAAATGTCACCTCTGAATCTTGAACTGGATTTGTGTGCCAAACTTAATGTTGTTTATTCTTTATTTCAGGTCTGGCTTCATGCACCCTATGAGCTTCATCTGTCATTATTTGAGCACTTCATCGAACTTCTCACAGAGTCCAGGTATAAGTTGATGCCGGTGTACTGGTGAGACTTCCAGGATTAGGTAATATTTAGAGGGAGCTCTAGTTTTCAAATGACACCTCCTTCCTTCCTTCCTTCCTTCAGTGAAGCAGCGAAGAATGCTAAGTTAATGAGGGAATTCCAACTTATCCCAAGACTGCTCTTGACTCTTCGAGATACGTCTCTGTCCCAGCCTACTATTGCTGCAATTAGTAATGTGCTGAGCTTTTTGCTTCAAGGCTTCCCCAGCAGCTACGACTTGCTCAGGTAGCCCACACCTATGTTAATTCTGGCTTATGTGTTCTTATTATGTTGCTGACCTTGGTTAAAATTACTTAGCGACAATACTATTGTGGAGTAACTAATGTCAAATGTTTATGTACTGAATATTTTATTTTAAGTGACTGAGTGCATAGGTATAATAGTT
The DNA here is from genome assembly GCF_964211825.1 of Aythya ferina. Classification (NCBI taxonomy): domain Eukaryota; kingdom Metazoa; phylum Chordata; class Aves; order Anseriformes; family Anatidae; genus Aythya; species Aythya ferina. Next base: position 77,165,831 of record NC_140300.1, read on the forward strand.
TTGGTAATGCCTTGATTTCTCTATTAAATTCAGTTTATATCTCAACTAATACAACTGAATGATTAAACTGGCGTAGTGTTTTTCAGGCAGGTAGCATTAATGCTATCCATTGTTGGTGTGACATACTGAACACTTTTAAATACTGATTTTTATTTCAGGTGGAATATGAGAATACTTCAGTTAAAATGCAGTTTTGATTACTCTCTCTCACTAAAGGCTAATTTAAAGATGTTTTTTCTAAATTATGACTACAGAAAAATATTTAAGATTGTCAGTTATAGTACTATTAATTATGACTGAAAATTACATTAATAGTTGCAACTCATACACACAGGAGTATTTGAAGTCCTTTTAAACAAGTTAAACTCATTGATAACTTAATTTTTTCATCTCCTGTTTGATTATAATGGAAATGAATAAAATATTGCCAGGCTTAGATACTCCTTGTGTATGAATGGGTCATAATTTCAGGTTCTTATGTTAAGTACAATTAAAGGTTTTTGAAAGCATCAGAGAGTAATTCAAGAATAAACAGTGTAGATGTTGTGCTTAAACTACGATGGAATAGATTCTACAATACAAATCTGAGTGTTCTGACATAACTTCTTTTGCTTCCTGGAAATAAAAATGAAACATATTTTACAACTTGAGATAAGTTACCGTAACTAAGGACGTGTTGAGGACTTTTCCAGAACAAAGAGGAATGTATTCAGTCTCCTTTCTTTTCATAGTATATCATCATCTTGTTCTTGAAAACCATGACCTTGTTATATCACCTGTAGCTGTAGACGTGAATGTTATACCAGATGAATGATTTTTTGGGATGTAATACTTGTTCGGCTGTAAAAGTTGAAGAACAATGTTTTGTTCTGTTCTTTAACTTGTGGTGTTCATTTTACTAGGACTTGGAGGTATCTCCACATTTGCTTTCTTGAATTTCAGAGTTGTCAAGTCCTGTAACTACAGACTTGTTTGCCAAGACTCTATTAATTACTGTACATTACTTCAGTTTTGGGCGAGTAACTTTAGACTGAGGCTATTTTTATCAGCTTTTAGGTGTTGGAAAGTTGATGTTTTTGGATAATGCCCTTTCACTAGTGTTGTGATTTTACATTAGATGGAAATTATTCATAGATATGAGTTCATCTGTCATATCAATGCATGATGTTATTTCTGTGTGTGTCAAGGTTTGGACAGTTCATCTCTTCCACTTTACCTACGTTTGCAGTCTGTGAGAAGTTTGTAGTCATGGAAATAAACAATGAAGAAAAGCTTGACAGCGGTAAGTCATTGCATGCCTTAGAAGCAGTAGAAGAGAAATAGTTTATGATCTCTTCTGTACTTAAATACTTAAAATGTACAACAGTATCATTAACAGCAATGCATTTTAGTTATAATATGGCTGCCAGGTTAACTGTGGAACTTGAGATTTGTGTATTGCATGCAAAGCGGTGCAAAACCCATGCGCTCTTATTTGTTTTCCTTCACTTAGTACTGAATGTTGTCCTTCTGCTTCACCCACTTGTTCTTTCCTATCAGTTTTGCATCTCAGTTTTGTTATGGGGAGGGAAAAAAAGAAAAGAGAATGGTTTGGTAGGTGCATCTGGTAGGTGTGCCCTCCACATGTGGAGAAATGGGAAAAACAATTCACGCAGTGTAAGGTGTTTTTTTCCTCCTTAAATATATATATTTATATAATATGTATGTATATATATCCGTACTTCAAGAGTATTTCTGTTTATTTTTTGAGAACATTTCTAACCTTTTTCTTTAAGGGAAAGAAGCTTTTACAGTTGTGGATTTGATTAGTCTCCCCTAGTCCAAATGATTTAACCCAGCAGTGGATTTGAACCAAATAACTCAAGTGGGTGCTCTAAGATGCTAAGTTTCTGCATCTCTTGCAATGCAGGTAGGCAGGGACCAGAGAGAAGAACAGGGTTTCTGTTGCACAGTTAGCTTGATTCATGTTGTTTCCTGAAGAACAAGGTTAGGTGATCTGCACATTGATCATTCACATGTCTCTCCTTTTTCTGAACACTTTCTGTCATTGCATTCTCAGAGATGATGAAATTCCAACAACTTCTTCGGTAAAAAACAATGTCTTGGGTATAGGAGAGAGATCCAAATTCATGTTCCCTCTACAGGCTGGCCATATTATTTTTTTTTTCTAAGCTAAGCAGAGCTTGTGCTGCTTTTTGTCTACCAGGGACACTAGAGAACCATGGGGAGAAAGGCACACTGTGTCAGGAGTGCTAAGGGAAGCTTGAGGCAAAGGACAGTAGATTTATAGGTTATTGGTCTTGATCAGTTATGCTGTATTGCTGCCTTTGAAGATGCTTTGTTTTCTTGTCTGTGACTTAGGCACAGATCTCTGGCCCAGTATGTGTCCATTTATCTGTCTTCCTTTTTTGCGTGTCTCCGCTTGAGTAGTAATTTTTTTTTAACATTGTGGAAAACCTGCTCCTCCTTACATAAAGTAAGGTACTAATAGAGGGATTTAAAGAATAGCAGTGAAGTTAACCTTGAGCTGTGTGTATTAGCACATTTTGGAAGAAGTGTGTTTGACTGATAAGGGGTTTCGGGTTCTGACTTGATTGAAAAGGAAATTAATTGTTCTTCCATTTCTTACATTTTGTATAAGCCAGAAAATGTTAGCTTTATTTTATTTTATTTTATTTTATTTTATTTTATTTTATTTTATTTTATTTTATTTTATTTATTTTATTTATTTTTTATTTTTATTTATTTTTTATTTTATTTTATTTTATTTATTTATTATTTTATTTTATTTTATTTTATTTTATTTTATTTTATTTTATTTTATTTTATTTTATTTTATCCCAGATTGCATAATGTTTAGCCAACTGTTTGGAGTTTTTATGAATCCCCTTTTTTCCACACCCTTTCCTTTGTCAGTTTTTATGCATCTGCCTGCCAGGAACCAACTGGCTTAGCTAATGTGGACCGCCTCAGTTTAGATAACTGTCTGTGCTATCCTTCTGCCCATCTTTCAAATCGACCAAATGCTGTGTGACAACGATAATGGGGCACCAAACATTCCTTGGCAGTGTGCGCCAGGTCAAGCATAGCAAGCTGTCCACAATAGAGCATGGCTTTTTCTTGACCTGAGTAGGAACATATCGAGTTTACTTGTGTATGGAATTTATGAATAGCATTTAAATGGTTGGAGTTCTAAAAAAAAAATTTTTTGCTTAATTCTTTTTTTTTAATTCACATTAATTTTGCTTAACTTTTTTTGTACTTGATGTCTAGGAACAGAAGATGATTTTGGAGGACTTGTTTCAGCTAACCTTATTCTCCTGCGGAACAGGCTTTTAGATATACTCCTGAAACTTCTATATACATCTAAAGAGAAGACAGCTGTTAATTTGCAGTAAGTACAAAAAACTTTAGATCTAGAAACGATATTATGTTTTTAATTTCAAAGGAGAGAATTATACGGTCCACACTCTATTCACTAGTTAAATTGTGTAATTTCATAGGAACTGTTGAAGCATTTACACAGATTTTTTTTTTTCCCCTTTATTAGGGCTTGTGAAGAACTGGTCAAGACCCTGGGTTTTGATTGGATTATGATGTTCATGGAAGAACATCTGCATTCCACCACGGTCACAGCTGCCATGCGAATTCTTGTGGTCTTGTTGAGTAATCAGTCCATCCTTATTAAATTTAAGGAAGGTCTCAGTGGTGGAGGCTGGCTTGATCAGACGGATTCAGTCTTGACCAATAAGATTGGTACTGTGCTAGGTACAGTATGAAAACTCTCAGATGGATACATCCTTTCTGTTACTGTTGTTTCTGCTCTGATCAGATGATGTTGCCCTTCATTTTCCTTAGAATTAAGAGTTAGATTTGCTAAGCAAAAGAGAGCAACTGCCCTTCAGCTGACATTGCACAGATATTGTTACAGTTCAGTCTTAGCTTTTTGTCTGCACAAAGCCTGCATAGCTGAACTGCAATTGGTGTCATGTCACCATCAATGTATAGTTAAGTAAGCCCCATGGGCAGGCACATAACGACCTAAATGCTAAGGCAGCATAGCATCACACGTGTTGTTGCAAGGTGCTACACGCAAACTAATTAAGAAAAATGTAATTGTTACATTAGTCATAGTATCACAGAATCACAGAATCACAGAATTTCTAGGTTGGAAGAGACCTCAAGATCATCGAGTCCAACCTCTACCTAACGCTAACAATCCCCACTAAACCATATCCCTAAGCTCTACATCTAAACGTCTTTTAAAGACCTCCAGGGATGGTGACTCCACCACTTCCCTGGGCAGCCCATTCCAATGTCTAACAACCCTTTCAGTAAAGAAGTTCTTCCTAACATCCAACCTAAAACTCCCCTGGCACAACTTAAGCCCATTCCCCCTCGTCCTGTCACCAGGCACGTGGGAGAACAGGCCAACCCCCACCTCGCTACAGCCTCCTTTAATCATGCAGTTTTAAATCTGTGCTGCTTTGTCTAGTGAATTCTGTGCCAGTAGATACACCAGTTGGGATTTGTTCTTCCTTGGGAATTTGTGTGTGCAAAGCATCATCTCAGTCCTTCATTTCCTCTGCCTAGCTTGCTCTCGTGATTTCCTGGGCTCATGTTGGCCCCCTTGGCCCTTATTAAGGATTTTCTTTGTGGATTCTTAGAGCATTATTATTAGGTTATTAGACCTTTGTAGGAAGTCAGTCTCTTTGCACTGGTTTTCCATAATATATCTCTCAGGGTATTAAGCAATATATCATGATTCTCTGCATCAATAATGAACTACAAAAGTTTCAGCAGAGTTTTTTATGAAACCATATTATGTGTGCAAAGATGTATTGTTAACATACTGTAGCAACTGTTGTTTAGCTACCGATTCAGGTCTTAAATCTTACAAATGCTTCTCAGTTTGCATGCACATGTCTTAAAATTTTAATCCCACTGATACTTTAGGACACTGACTTTTTTATTTTTTTATTTGAGATTTGTTTCAAATGTCCCATAACATAATTTTCTTCAGTCCACAGAATCTTTCTAAATTAGATGTGCAATCACAGTTGAAGAATGTGTGTAGTCGTCCTTTTTGGTTTTGTATTATAACATCAATTTAACTGATGCCAGGCTAGACTGTGATGAACAAGATAATTCTAAAACTGTATCTCATCAAATGCCAATGACTTATCTGATTACCTAATCTTTATGCTCTTTTTTTTTTTTTTATTGCCTTGCAAAACATTGGCTCTGAGACTTCTCCTGAAACCATCTGAGAGCCATTTTTGTTTAAGCTTACTGATAGAGTTAAGTGTGGCTTTGTGGCAAGAATTTAATTCATATATATTCTTTTAAGTAGTCAGTTTCTGCTGAGAACCATCTCTGTATTAGAGCCTCACAAAAACAGCCTGACCAACCTTACCTCTGGCAACATCAGAAAAAAATATCTGGCGGTCTGCATTGACCCAGAGACTGTTATCTTCCTGCCTCTGTACTTACTGCAAAATGAGCACTTCTGCACTTTCTATGTGATGTTCAAAGGGGAAACGAAATGACTGAGTACAAAAGGGTCACAAAAGGTGTTTTGTGTTTCTGGCAACACTTAAGATAAAAATAAGAGCATTTGGTGCTTCATACTGGTTGATCAGTAACAAAGCAGCTAAAGCAAGATCCCTGTGAAGCGTGCATGGAAATCATTCAGCAGCCCATTTACTTAAATAAGCTGTGGGATTGCTGGTTGTTAACCTAAATGAACTACTCAATTCCAGAGATTAAGGTGTGATTTTCCTCTCAGCTAGTGAAATAACTTTTTTTCAGAAGCTGAGGTATCTTAAAAATCTTGAGTTTCTGGTAGCGGTCAACAAATGAATCTGAGTGTGTCTGGAACAGAATTAAGCAGTCTTCATAGTGCAGGGTTATCTACGTGGTGTGGTACTGGAAGGCAATTTTTTCCTGTCGTAGTAATTAAATAATTAGATACCTGAAGTGAATTGCATAGTATATGTATGATAACCAGTATGCAAGTTTTCCATTGTTACAGTGTTAGATTTATGTGGAGGTACTCTCTTGAGCTCAATACTTGATTTAAGAATGAGCTTCGCAAGCATTTTTCTATTAACATTGTTGGCTCTTTGTCTTTTTATTTCAGGGTTCAATGTTGGCAGGAGCGCTGGTGGCAGATCAACAGTCCGGGAGATTAACCGGGATGCATGTCATTTCCCGGGCTTTCCTGTCCTGCAGTCCCTTCTCCCTAAGCATACTAATGTACCTGCACTCTACTTCCTCCTCATGGCCCTTTTCCTGCAGCAGCCAGTCACTGAACTGCCTGAAAACCTGCAGGTCAGTGCACCTGTCATCAGCAGCCAGTGTAATCAGGGGTCCCAGGTAGGGATTATCTAGTAAGATGTAAGTGTAATTCTGTCTGTCATCTAAGAAATTATGGATTAACAACCCCAGTCCCCAGCAGCTGACACAGAAGTCAGTACAACTTGTTTTGTGCTGCTCTGTGCAGGAGTGGGAGGACAAGATATGGTGGGAGTACGTGGAAGCCAGCCTGGTATGGCATAGATGAAGCTAGTTTCTTTCTGGTCTGATCTGGAGCCAGGGTGACATGGAAGGGAGCATTTATTTATTTATAAAGAGCAGGGAGTTACTGTATTAAGGAGTGTTCACAAGGTTACAGAAAAAAACAGGGTACTTATTACAGAAAGGTTTAAGGGAGACATCTTAGTTCTCAGTGGAAAAATAAAAGTGTATTAGCATTTTGTGTAGGTTGATTTTGAACTTGTTTTAATTGTATGTAAATAAATAGTCTTCAACAGAAACCTAGGAAGCCTTAGTGTAGTCTTTTATGGAGAAAAGCCACACTCCAGGTTTACAGTGTACCTGTTTAGAACAGATACTAACAGTGCTAACATCTGTTTTTTGGTGGTAAAGGGAAGGTGAAAACTATAGACCAGAAAGTATTCTGCCTGCTTATTTTCTCAAGAGGAACTAGACAGCACAGGCAACACTGTGCTGTGGGAAAGCAGAGTCATGAAGGTCATCTTCTGCTTATAGTGTTTGAAGTACAGCAATGCTAAATTGAAATCAAATGCAACTACCTAAAATATATAGCAGTTAATATATAGCTGTTAATGCTAGAGATTGGCAGTTTTTCCTTTTCTTACATCTAATGGCTTTTTGTTGTTGTTGTTTAATTACTGAAAAATACAGTGTAGTGTATTTGTTTCATTCATGTTTTTTCCTGTGGGACACCATGTGGGTTTTGTTAGTAGATGTGCCAAAGGCAAGTATTGATGGTGCAGCATTTGTGCTGACAGGTCGCTTCTTGTTTCAGAAGGCTTAAATACCTTGAGAAGGTGAGAGCTGCAGTTAAGTTTGTCCATGGTTGAAAGGAAGTTCTTCAGTGCCTCATGACACATGATCTCTCCATAAAGTTGTAGGGGCTGAATTTTTTCACATCCTCTAACCTTTACTGTTTAGACACTGTCAAATGAATGTGTTATAGATGTAATAAAAAGCAGTATCAAATTGCACTACAGAAAGTGTTTGTCTTTTCTGTTTCATCCTTTACAGTTTGACTTAGACTCTATTTGGACATTTATATTTGGAGTTCCTGCCTCGTGTGGCACCATTACCTCTTCAGTACATAGTGTTTGCACAGAAGCTGCCTTCTTGTTATTGGGAATGCTGAGGAGCATGCTGAATTCTGTAAGAATAGAATTTTTGTACATATTTGTATATATGGAATTGCTTGGGTCTGCCATGTGGTCAGAAGCCAAATTAGAAATGTGAATTTTTTGTTACTATCATAACCAACCCATCTGGGAGTTACTCATAATACGTGTGTAAAAAGAAAACATTGTAATGAGGTTATTCTTATCTTATTTTGTTTTTCATTATCTGTGGAAATATTACTGACCATAAAATTAGCAGTGCTTTTCACAAAAAGGCTAAGCTTTACGTTTTGCTGCAAGTAAAGCAAGACAAGGGATCAGAAGGATAAAAATGCTTGGCAGAGATAACTGAATTACTTCCCTGATTAACATCACAGGGGAATGTTTTAGACTCACTGTCCCATCTGCTCAGAGCAATGCGAGATGCTGATTTTTTTGTGCTTGAGAAGTCCCCTGACTATTAATAGCCACATGCTGGAGGAAATGAACTAACTGCCAGAAAAATGTGTGTTCTTTTTGTTTTTTAAATCTAGTGTCAATGTAGTCAAAGTTAGTTTCTCAGTAGGAAAATTTTGTATTATGTGGGAACTAGAGCATTGATTTGCTGAAAAAGATCTCATGAAACATTTCCCAAGTAGTACCTGTTTAGATGTTACCTGCTTGGTCATCACATTTGTGAAACCCTCTGGGAAGCATTGACTACTTGCTGCTCATGTATTGTCATATCCAGGTGTGACCAGTACACACATGTAGAAAGCATATCTAATGATGTGCTGGGGGTACACATTGCTATTGACACTTGTTCTGTGTCCTGCTGGCAACCTGTTCTGTCCTTTTTGGTCCTCCACTTTGCAGATGCTCTTGACCTGCTCAGAGACATGCTGTCTCTTGCCCTGCTGTGTTGCTCTGTACCAGTTGATATATGTTTAGATGTGCTGTTGGGTTTTTGTTTGATACGATTCAGATCATGCTTAGCAACGTATTTTGAGTCATCACCCTAGAACACGTGTTCTTAGCCACATAGATGTGTTCAGTCTCCTCCTTGTGACATGCTTGAATACATGCTGAGGTAGAGGTTACTGTCAAGTGTTGGGCTGCCATGTGTTCCTGCCGTGTGTTTATCACATTTAGTCATGTTTGATTACATTTCTTCATGTGGTAGCAACCTGTTCTGGCCTGTTTCATTACATTTTTCTTGTCACATTTGTCATTCACTTCTGCTTCTTATGATTTCATGACACGGTGACATGTCTGACAGGCTTGGACATATGTTCTTGAAAAGCGGTTTGCATGGCTTCTGCAAGCTCATGTGTTAAAAACTGTATACGTATGCTTGGTCACATGTTGTCAGGTGTTTATCATACAGTGATGTGCCCAGACAAGTGTTTTGTCACAGTTAGCAACTCATTTGTCACATGTTGGTTAGATGCACAGGCATATAGTCTGTTCATGTTTGATCAGACATCACTTAAGGTGTCTGAACAGCATGTCTTCAGTCATGTCTTCTAGGCAGCTGTTTGGCCATGTGTTGTGACACATTCTCTGGTATGTTTGACATGTTCTGGTTTTGGACACTGACATGTGACTGAGCAGGCAACCAGGCACATTTCTGCTCTCTTTGAACAAGCACTTGACCATGTTTGATCACATTTCATCCCATCTCTGATGATGTGTTTAACTGCATGTTTGACAATGTGTTTGGCATACTTGATCCTACCAGTCGTCCTCCCATGTCTCTCTTCTGAAATGAGTATTCTTCGATTAACGCCATCTATGTTAACGTGCTGTTTGTTTTTCAACCCAGCCTTGGCAGTCTGAGGAAGAAGGCTCTTGGCTTCGAGAATATCCTGTCACCTTGATGCAGTTCTTTCGCTATTTGTATCACAATGTGCCGGACCTCGTTTCCTTATGGATGAGCCCAGAGTTCCTGTGTGCATTGGCAGCAACTGTGTTTCCTTTCAACATAAGACCTTACTCTGAGATGGTAGGAAATGCAGTGAGTTGTTTTTTTTTTTTTTTTTTTTTCCCTTTCTTTTCCCTTGGATGCTATTTTTGAAGATAGACCAATTAATAGTCATGTGAAGATAAAGCTCTAGTTGCCATGCAGAAAAGGGTGGTCTTAAAGGCTGGGCTGGAAATTTTATACTTGGGTTTTGAAACTGAGAGGGTGCATGCTCAACTGTTGTTGCACAATGATACCTGAAACTTCATTTTAGGGGGAATGTATACCATTTCTTTTTTTCTAGTAGGCCATTTTTTTCATATACAGGAATCAAATTAGCTCAGATTTACAGAAGGAAAATGACAGAGTCAGCTTGTCTTTCTCCTCTCTATTTTGGAAGATGCGATAAAATTGAAAAATGCTTTCTCCTCCTACTTCTGTTGGGGGCTTATCCAATAAAAATATTCCTATCTGACCTGTAACTGATGAGTTCAAGCTAAAAGGGTGTGAGTTCATCTTTGATTGCATTGCCGCTTTAAGCAGAACTATTACAGGTTATTAATTTACATATACTTTAAGTGTTATTGAAAAGCGCTGCTATTTCTAGACCATGAAGGGGAAAGAAATAAACTGTTATTGTTAGCTGGCATCTAAAAGTAATCCATGCACTAAGAGCATCCATGCACTAAGACAGATAGCTGACTGGTTAGCAAATGCTATAACTAGGGAAGATAATGATAAAATACTGTAGAAAATATTTATTGCTGAAATACTGTCTTTTCTATTATGAATAGAAACAGATGATCAGTTTTTACAGATATATGTCGAAGAGTCTTATAAGATTATTGATTTTTGCACTTGAAGTAGATGATAGGAGTTCTTGGAGGAAAAAAAAAAAAAAAAAGAAAGGAAAGTGCCATTTTCAAGCTTGTAATGCTGACTTGGCATTGACCTGTGTAAAGAATTTAGAACAGTCTTGCATATCTCCAAGTAGTTTTTTAGTCCTTTCAGTACTAAGTGCACAGGTGAAACTTCGTCTGTCTGTCTGACAATTTGAACTCTACCATTTGAAGGCTTTCCTGACTCCAAATCTTTTTGCTTCTCCAGCATTTGTCTATCCAAATGAGGTAGACTATTCAATTCCATATGAAATAAATGCTAAGTATAGCAACAAAACACGTTAACCTAAGTTCAGCATTGAGAGAAAATTCTTGATTGATCTTCCAGCCTTTCTCAGATGTGTCATTAAATCCAGAAAGTCTACATCTTTGGGTTTTTCTTCATTTCTTGGGAATTTTCACATTCTGAAGCAGACAGAAATTCAGAACATTTGGTTACTTTGTATGGAAGCTGGTGATGCAATAAGTCTTTTTCAGGGAAGTCATTGTCTCCTCTTGTATCTGGAGGAAGGCATTACATAAAAATACTTTCTCCTTTTAATTTCTTTTGGACATGATCATCTTCAGTACTGGGAAAGTAGCTTTTACTCATTATTGCACTCTGACGAAGGTACTGCATTAAAAAAAGGGTGAGTTTGCTTTTGCTACTCTATCACACAAACTTGATAGCCTTTTTCAGTCAGCTTCTATCATGGTTTTTTGTTCACTGCTTTAGCTGCTAACTGTTTCAGAACTTCTGTCTTTTTGCTATGAGAATCTGTATTCTTGCGTAGAAATTAGAAATTGCTCCAGAAGTTCTTGTTGGTAAGCATCTCCCATGTGATATGTGATTTCTGGTTCAGGTAACTTGTGTGAGCCTTTACTGATTTCTTTTTTCCTCGTCAATTAGAAACTAGAATTTGAATGTTTTGCATGTTGTATATTGGGCACCTGATACTGAACATAATCTTGCTGAAAAAGGTTTATTAGGAAACCAAATATGAAGTGAATGGCCATAGAAAGACATGTAAAGGATAGAAGAGCAAAAGCACTGCTGCTAATCTGTTGAGCTCTGGAGTTTTGACATATTGTTTTTCACAGGTGTCTGATCTTGATGATGAAGTTGGGTCCCCAGCTGAAGAGTTCAAAGCCTTTGCAACTGATTCTGGCATGAACAGGAGCCAGTCAGAATACTGCAATGTTGGCACCAAGACGTACCTAACTAACCATCCTGCCAAGAAGTTTGTGTTTGACTTCATGCGGGTACTGATCATTGATAACTTATGTCTCACACCAGCCAGCAAACAGACTCCACTGGTAGATCTTTTGCTAGAGGTAAATCTGATTTTTATGATTTGAACTTAGTGTAACCCTTTTTTCTCCTCAATATTTCTATTTATCTTCACCTTACCATTCAATGGAATCTTAAAAACAGTCATGAAGTAAGAGTTAGAAAATTGGAACGCTCTTGGCTCATAAATAAGTTTGCTTGCTGTTGTCAATACTTTGGAAAACCTAAGAAAGCAAACACCAGAGGTTTTTGTTTGTTTTTCTCAGCCTTGCTTTCAGAATGCTTTCTGGACTTTTTTTCTTCCTCCTGGCATTTGCATGTATTGGTGACAACCTGAAATGATTGAGCAGACAATTTTTTATTTTTTTTTTGAGCAGACATTTGTTGGTTTTTTTTTTTTTTCTTTCTACGCTGTGTTCTTCCCTCCACATGAGTCCTACTATCAGTTATGTTTGTGGACTCCGTAGCTTTCATTTGGGTAGTCAAATGGCTCTGTTAGTTGCCACGCATGTAACTGAGTACGCTGTGTCAAGGTTTGGTTTATATTTTGTGCTCTTTTTGGAGCTATTGTTTTGTCATCTTAGTCACTAACTCCATTTGTCTGGAAATGCAGGAAGTGGGTTGCAACAGTCGATGTTCAACAGTGCAGCATGAAAAGTTGCAGCTTTCCTCAAGTTTTATTCTTGCAGAGTATGATTCATTTGTTATACTTCCATTAGCCTGGGACAGCTGTATTAGTTTTGCTCAAAATATAAAATCCCTACCAATCCCTAAAGAAATATTAATGTCTCAGTTTTATTTGTGTTAGAGAAAAACAAGTGCCAGGACATCTGGTGTCATACGCTATAAAAATTCACGGAGTTACTACATAATCTTTCTGTTAAACTCTCTGTTAAATTTGGTGACGCGTGTGGAAAGCAGCATTCTCGTAATGCTTAGGCTGGCAATGAGGAGTTCAATTGCTGCTTAACTGCACTACTGTATCCACACCTTCTTCAGACTGTCTTTTGAAATGTTCAGTTCAGGAGTCCATGTTCTCCTATGACTTAGCTCTTTGTTATGCTTTGTTATGTGTCTCCCTGGCTTCTTTAATAGCTGCAGGAATTTTAGAGCATGCTTATACATAATCTTAAAAGTTCCTGAGTTAGCTAGGTGTCTCTTTGCTGTCATAAAGCTAAATAAATAAATAAATAAATAAACTTTCAAGAGATGCATTTATACATGGACATTGGGAAGCATATTTGAGACCATGGTCATTCTGTTTCAGTTGCTTTGCTGCTATTTTAATCTGTCACAGTTTTTCAATGTTAGTTACTGGTCTAGATGGGTAGAAAATAAATATACTGGGTAGAAATTGGAGTAACGCTCACTGTAAGACTGCATACAGCTGATGTATACCTGATGTCCATCCCTAAGTTTTTAGATAGAGCCAAGACTTACTGGAGATAAATTACTGTGGAAAAAATAAATGATAGTTCATGAGACTTAAGAAGAACAAAAATTCACCTATAACACCTCCTCTTCCTTTTTGCTCCCTCAGAGATGCTCATTATTTTTTCACTGTGTCTCTTGAATCAGGCTTCCCCTGAAAGATCAACACGAACACAGCAGAAGGAGTTTCAGACGTATGTTTTGGATAGCGTGATGGACCACTTACTTGCAGCTGATGTTTTATTGGGTAATATGGCGATGCTTAATTATCAGTCTGTCTGACTTGAGGGAAAGTTTTTTGATATATATATTAATTTTATTTTTTCTTTATTAATTACCTAATTTGTTAGAAATTTAATGCCTTCATATTTTTTGTTCTGCCCTTTTTCTTTCCTTTGATGTGTAAATGGCACTGCTACAATTACATGTTCGCTCTGAGTCTCAATTGTGCCAAAGCTATAAAACAAGAGTTTCTAAAAAGAAATTGCATTAGGTGAATCTTTTGGATATGGAAACCTGACAAATTTGAGTCGTGTCAGAAAGAAATGCAACTGAGTCTTGTTATCTCAGAATTATCTCTCTTGTCCTTCTTGCCTTGGCAGATGATCTGGAGCTTTTGTCAATTTCTTATGGGTGGGACGTAGGTTTTTAAAAGTCACCTCAGTTTTCTTTTCTTCCTTTTGTAGAAGCAGCCCAGAAAAGTCGTCTGGGATTAGTACTTCATTGAACCACCTACCAAAGAAATGCTCAGGAAGAGTTTGAAAAGCTTTTAAGCTAGATGTCAGTAGGATGGGCTGACCCAGCAGAGCATGGGTATAGATGATTGTGAGGTGGCCTGTTGGAGTATCTCTGCTCAGGTGCCTGCTTTGATTTCATGGTGGCCTGCTGGACTTGCCAGGAGCTATCAGTCTGCTCTGTATTCATCATAGAAGTCCTTGTTAGTACTTTATGTACACTAGGAGCACAATTTTGGTTTCCCTTGGTGTTTCTTCTTCCAAGTTTTGTCTAGCTTCTTCCATGTATGATGCAATCAGCCACTTTGTGTGCAAGTAGTGCCAGAAATTAATAAATCTAAGTGAACCTCAGGCAAAATCAGTACCTGCTGCTTTTCTGTGAGAAATAATGTGGAGCAGACTTCTCTGGCATCCTTCTGTGAAAGCAGTAATCCAAGCGGTGAGTCTCAAGTTGTGAATTGAGTGTACTCGCACACAAAGTACAGTCTACCTTGAACAGTCTCAGGTGATGTTTAGTCCTCTGTCAGACATGAATCCAGAAAAGAAACATTTGAGAATGTTGATGGTTAATATACCTCTCCAAATGGTAAACAAGAGCCAGTAGCAATATCCACAGAGATTTTTATATTTCAGCCTGGTTTGCACAAGATATTACTAGTTTCAGTAAGCAGGTTGGGTTTTAATTCTATGTCAAATATTTTCCTTTTAGATAGGTGCAAAAAGTTAGGTAAGTGTAAAGCTGCGCAATGTATTTTCTAGGGTGTTTGGTGTGTTACCTGTCCCTCTCGTTTTGGTCTTTTCACTGTCAATTTCCAGTGATTACTTACCATCAAAGATCAGCATAGGTAAGTGACAACCACGAATACAGGCTGTGCGGAGAATGGATTGAAAGCAGCCTTGAGGAGAAGGAGCTGGAAATGTTGGTTGACAAGAAGCTCAACATAACCCAGCAATGTGAGCTTGCAGCCCAGAGTCACCCATGCCCTGGGCTGCGCCAAAAGAAGCTTGGTCAGCAGGATGAGGGAGGTGATCCTTTCCCTCTGCCCTTCTCTTGTGAGACCCCCATCTGGAGTGGTACTATGGTCAGCTTTGGGGACCCAGCACAATAAGGATATGGATGTATTAAAACAAGTTCAGAGGAGGCCACAGAGATTATCAAGGGCCTAGAGTACCTTTCCTAGTAAAGACAGGCTGAGGGAACTGGGGTTGTTCACCCTGGAGAGGAGAAGGCTCGCGGGAGACCTTATAGCATCCTCCCAGTGTCTAAAGGGGACTACAGAAAACCTTTTGTAGTCTCCTTTCATCAGGGACTGTAGTGATAGGACAAGGTGTAACAGCTTTAAACTAAAAGAAGGTAGATTTAGATTGGATATAAGGAAGAAAATCTTTACTCTGAAGGTGGTGAGGCACTAAAAAAGGCTGTCCAGAGAAGTTGTGGGTGCCCCATCCCTCTAAGTGTTGAAGGCTGGGGTGGATGGGGTTTTGAGCACCCTGGTCTGGTGTAAGGTGTCCCTTCCTATTGCAGTGGGATTTGGAAGTAGATCGTTTGAAAGGTCCCTTCCAGCCCAAACCATTCCATGATTCTATGACAAGGCTTTAGCTTTTTGACTAGGCTTTAGCTTGACTGTCTGACTCTTCTCTTTTACAGAAGTAGAAAGCATAGACTAATGCCAATATACTTATTTCTTTTTACTGAAGAAGCTTTATTTTGCTGTTACGTAGGTGAAGATGCATCTCTGCCTATAACAAGTGGAGGAAGCTACCACGTTCTGGTGAACAATGTGTTTTATTTTACACAGCGTGTGGTTGATAAGCTTTGGCAGGGCATGTTCAACAAAGAATCCAAACTTCTTGTGGAATTCATAATCCAACTCATTGCACAGGTAACAGTGTTCTCCTATTAGCCTACTTGAAAAAACATTTTCACTATTTATGATAAAATCCATGGAGTGATGTCACTTAGCAGCCTGTGTACTACTTGGATTCCGCCTTTTGCTAATTGTGCAGTCTGGGTAGCTAACACTCCAAGATTGTAATTGTTCACGTGCTGGTGGCCTGTCTTTGGTTAGCTCATAAGTATGCCTTTTTTTTTTTTTTCTTCTCTTTCACTTTTTAATGAGCTTTCCTAGCATATCTTGTCAGTGTGGAATGCTTTATTATGGGACAGTTGAGTTAAAACTGCTTTTAGATGAAATTATTTTTCTAAAATCCTGGAAAGCTTCCTAAATTCACCTCAGGAGATTTTTGGAAAGCTTCTTTGTGGTCTTTTATTGGAGACTGTTGAAGACTTCTGCTGCTCGAAATGAGAGGGAATGAAAATAGGCTGATTATTATAGATGTTCAAATTTTAAGTGCATCAGCATCTATTAGTGTCAATTTGGCCCTTGAAATCCCTGGAATTGACACTACCTATTTTGAAAAAACAGCATGGATCAATTTGTGCAAAGATTATCTGCCTGTAAATTTTTTCAGCTGACATCTGATGATGCGTGGGCTTTTTGTTTGTTTTTTTTTCTATTAGTCAAAAAGAAGATCTCAGGGACTATCACTGGATGCTATTTATCACTGCCTGAACAGGACCATCTTGTATCAGTTCTCAAGAGCCCACAAAACTGTTCCTCAGCAAGTGGCTCTCCTTGATTCTCTGAGGGTCCTTACTGTGAACAGAAACTTAATTTTGGGACCTGGAAATCATGATCAAGAGTTCATCAGCTGTCTAGCTCACTGCTTGATTAACTTGCATGTGGGAAGGTAAGTCTCTCAGACAGAAGTTTGTTCCAGAATCAGGATAGTGACATAAAAATCACCTGTTCCCTCTCAGCTCTGACACCTTGTGAATAAGTCAGCAAATTCCTGACAACTGTTTATAACTTTCAAGTCAGTGAAATGGAAGCAAGCTGTAGTGATACATTTTGAAATAAAATGAGGTTTGAAGAGCCTCAGTTTAGAGAACAGTCTTACCTCCTGTTAAACAGGTATTTTACAGTACTAACACAAGTGCTGATCAACCATTATATTACTATGCTTTGACAGTGTGAAATATTTTTAAGTACAAGGAAGCTCTGGTGTGAAATAATTAATAGTTAAAGGGATCAGTCACTAGACTTAGGGTCTATTGAATATGTATTCGGTATCTTAGTAATTGGATGTATTCGAATAAGTCAAGAATTAAATTGGATGGACATGACAAATGCTGGTAACACCTGCTTGTCTGCATTGCTACAAAAGCCTGACTGGCATTTTCATTTTTCTTTCCAAAGAGTTTTAGGACTTGGGTTTTATCCCAAGACAGTTGGGAAACATGATCCACAAAAACTCTAGTGTTTGCCATTCATGGCTTTGGCCACACTGGTGTTTCCTGAAATATTTCTGCTTCCTCCAGCAACGTTAATGTCCATGTCATGTCCTTTTTTAAAAACCTTCAGTTTGACTTGTGACTGCAGATCATCAGAAATCAAGTGGACAGAAATGAATAGTTGCTGTAGCAGTACACGTTACTCTTTGTAGCGCTTTTATTTGTTTCTGGTGGTTGTTCGTTCACTGTGTATTTGTAGCAATGTTGATGGGTTTGGATTGGAAGCAGAAGCCAGGATGACTACTTGGCACATCATGATCCCCTCTGATATAGAGCCAGATGGAGTCTACAATCAAGATGTCAGTGAAGGTAATCTGAGTGATGAATCCACAGATGTCTGCTAATGATGCTGCTTTATTGTCATCAGTAGTCTTTTACCCTAGTTACACTTCGGGCAGGAGTGTATGTGTGTGTATAAACACTAAAAACAAACAAAACACTTGAAACACCAAAACAGATACATTCAAAATAAGCTAGTGTTTTGTTAATACAGCAAGTGGACTTCATTTTTCTTACTGGACATGAACTAGAATTAGATTCCTTTATGTGTACTGAGTTGAATGCAATGTAAATGGATGCTTTTAAGTGTGTGCCATGCTTCTCTATCTGACAAATCTTACAGGAGCATAGTTAAGACGTAACTGTTATAAGATGTTGAATTATTACTTACTGGAACCATTAGGATCTTCCTCTTAAGAGAAACTTATGAACTAGCTGGTAGAAGAAAGGATCGTGGTTTTGCTCTTCTTATATGTATACATTTAATATTTACGTACGTGTCTATCAGTGTATACAGATATAAAAAATACATTTGTTATTTGTGTTTGGAATTGTATGTTTTTATATAGACTGTGTATATCTGTAAGATTTGTATTTATCTAGTGTAGTTAATGTACGCATGGGTATGGGAGAAGAATTGCAACTAATTAGAGCCAGTGTTTCAGATTCGCAGAGGAAAGAATTTCAAAATTCTAGATGTGTACGAATAGTGTACAAATGATAAAAAAGACAGGTTGTTAAAATGCATTTCACAAGTCCTACAAGAAGGGAAGAATGTGGAGTGTAATTGCTTAATCTATTCATTTTGCTACTATAAAAATACAAATTCAATAAGCAGCTTAGAAAACGTACTGTTTATGGTCTTGTACTTAACACAGGTCGCCAGCTTCTTTTAAAAGCTATAAACAGAGTATGGACAGAGTTGATTCACAGTAAGAAACAGGTGCTAGAAGAAGTTTTCAAAGTGATGCTACCTGTCAATGATCGTGGCCAAGTGGATATAACTGTTGCAAGACCTTTAATTGAGGAAGCAAGTTTAAAGTGTTGGCAAAATCATTTGGGTAAGTGCAACTGAGGATTTACCTGTCCCAGATGTTAGATTTTCCCAAAGGGAACCATGTGCATTGGATATTACAGTATGGACTTACCTCTTGAGTATGTGTAAATACTTTAACCTGTTATAGCTGAACATCTGTGAAATAGTACCGGGTATGGGATATATTTACTCTGCCATACAGAGGGCCTTTAGTCAACAGTTTTGCTGATCTCAGCAGCTTCCTGTGTTTGTGTGTCAGTGTGTACCAAATAGCATCCTGTGAATTACAGTGGCAGAGGACTGTTTTATTTAGCACCTTTTCATGAGCACTTGCCTTGTGGTGACCTCATTATCCATGAAGAACTGGTTGCTGACCTGCTACGGCACTTAGATGTGCACAAGTCGATGGGGCCGGATGGGATCCACCCAAGGGTACTGAGGGAACTGGTAGAGGAGCTGGCCAAGCCACTATCCATCATTTATCAGCAGTCCTGGCTATCGGGGGAGGTCCCAATCGACTGGCGGCTAGCAAACGTGACGCCCATCTACAAGAAGGGCCGGAGGGCAGACCCGGGAAACTACAGGCCTGTCAGTTTGACCTCAGTGCCAGGAAAGCTCATGGAGCAGATCCTCCTGAGAGTCATCATGCAGCACTTGCAGGGGAAGCAGGCGATCAGGCCCAGTCAGCATGGGTTTATGAAAGGCAGGTCATGCCTGACGAACCTGATCTCCTTCTATGACAAAGTGACGCGCTGGGTGGACAAGGGAAAGGCTGTGGATGTGGTCTACCTTGACTTCAGCAAGGCTTTTGACACCGTCTCCCACAGCATTCTCCTCAAGAAACTGGCTGCTCTTGGCTTGGACTGGCGCACGCTTCGTTGGGTTAGAAACTGGCTGGATAGCCGGGCCCAAAGAGTCGTGGTGAATGGAGCCAAGTCCAGTTGGAGGCCAGTCACTAGTGGCGTCCCCCAGGGCTCAGTGCTGGGGCCGGTCCTCTTTAATATCTTTATCGATGATCTGGACGAGGGCATCGAGTGCACCCTCAGTAAGTTTGCAGATGACACCAAGTTAGGTGCGTGTGTCGATCTGCTTGAGGGTAGGAAAGCTCTGCAGGAGGATCTGGATAGGCTGGGCCGATGGGCTGAGGTCAACTGCATGAAGTTTAACAAGGCCAAGTGCCGGGTCCTCCACCTGGGATGCAATAACCCCAAGCAGAGCTACAGGCTGGGAGAGGAATGGTTGGAGAGCTGCCAGGCAGAGAAGGACCTGGGAGTGATGGTGGATAGTCGGCTGAATATGAGCCAGCAGTGCGCTCAGGTGGCCAAGAAGGCCAACGGCATCCTGGCTTGTATCAGGAACAGTGTGACCAGCAGGGTTAGGGAGGTGATCGTCCCCCTGTACTCAGCTCTGGTGAGGCCGCACCTCGAGTACTGTGTTCAGTTTTGGGCCCCTCGCTACAAGAAGGACATGGAGGTGCTTGAGCGGGTACAGAGAAGGGCGACGAAGCTGGTGAGGGGCCTGGAGAACAAGTCCTGTGAGGAGCGGCTGAGGGAGCTGGGCTTGTTCAGCCTGGAGAAGAGGAGGCTCAGGGGCGACCTTATCGCTCTCTATGGGTACCTCAAGGGAGGCTGTAGCGAGGTGGGGGTTGGCCTGTTCTCCCACGTGCCTGGTGACAGGACGAGGGGGAGTGGGCTAAAGTTGAGCCAGGGGAGTTTTAGGTTGGATGTTAGGAAGAACTTCTTCACTGTAAGGGTTGTGAGGCACTGGAACAGGCTGCCCAGGGAGGTGGTGGAGTCACCATCCCTGGAAGTCTTCAAAAGACATTTAGATGTAGAGCTTAGGGAAATGGTTTAGTGGGGACTGTTAGCGTTAGGTCAGAGGTTGGACTCGATGATCTTGAGGTCTCTTCCAACCTAGAAAATTCTGTGATTCTGTGACCTATTAGACCTTACTGAGATTTGGATGTGCCAGGCAGGAAGGGAACCCATCTTGAACATGTCCGGGTGCAGCCTACAAACTCTCCCCATGGTTGACGAAATTGGAAATGTGTTACCAAACATCACTTCTATGGCAGCAGCAATGCTCGGACTTTTCCTTGGCAGTGAAGTCAGTTCAACATTGGAAGCAGCTTTACAGGAAAAGGACCTGGTGGACAAGTTAAGCTCATTAGCTGTGTGCCTATATTAAAAGGCCAACTGTTGTTGGAATGATTAGTATGATTTCAGACAGCAGATACTCAAAGTTCATCTAAAATTGAGTGGACGTGTTCCTTTTACAATGGAATGGTTCTGAAGTAATTTGCTGGAAATACAATACAGTTCAGAGAAAGCAGTCTAGGAGGTTCCTGGAGAGCATGGAAGATAGCTTCCTGATGCAGCTGGTTAGTGAGCCTACCAGGGGAGGTGCCCCTCTGGACCTTCGGTTCACAAATGGGAGGACTAGTGGGAGATGTGGTGGTTGGGAGCTGTCTTGGGCAGAGTGACAACAAAATGGTAGAGTTCCCTATTCTTGGCAAAGTCAGGAGGGGGACCAGTAAAACTGCTGTCTTGGACTTCTGTAGGGCTGACTTTGAGCTGTTCAGGACACTGGTTGGCAGAGTCCCTTAAGAGGCAGTCCTGAAGGGCAGAGGAGTCCAGGAAGGCTGAGAACACCTCAAGAAGGAAATCTTAAAGGCTTAGGAGTGGTCTGTCCCCATGTGCCCAAAGACGAGCTGGCATGGAAGACAAAGGCCCAGTCAGCATGGGTTTATGAAAGGCAGGTCCTGTTTGATGAACCTGATCTCCTTCTATGACAAAGTGACGTGCTAAGTGGACATGGGAAAGACTGTGGATGTGGTCTACCTTGACTTCAGTAAGGCTTTTGACACTGTTTTGCACAACATTCTCCTAAAGAAACTGGCTGCTCGTGGCTTGGACTGCTGTACACTTCGTTGGCTTATAAACTGGCTGAGTAGCCAGGCCCAAAGAGTTGTGGTAAATGGAGTCAAATCCAGTTGGAGACCGGTCACTAGTGGCATTCCCCAGGGCTCAGTACTGGGGCCAGTTCTTTTTCATATCTTTATCGATGATCTGGGTGAGGGCATCGAGTGCACCCTCAGTAAGTTTGCAGATGACACCAAGTTAGGTGCATGTGTCAATCTGCTCGAGGGTAGGAAGGCTCTGCAGGAGGATCTGGATAGGCTGGACTGATGGGCTGAGGTCAGCTGTATGAAGTTCAACAAGGCCAAGTGCCGGGTCCTGCACCTGGGGCGCAACAACCCCAAGCAGAGCTACAGGCTGGGAGATGAGTGGTTGGAGAGCTGCCTGGCAGAGAAGGGCCTGGGAATATTGGTTGATAGTCAGCAGAATATGAGCCAGCAGTGTGCTCAGGTGGCCAAGAAGGCCAACAGCATCCTGGCTTGTATGCAGTGTGGCCAGCAGCTCTAGGGAAGTGTTCGTCCCCCTGTACTTGGCTCTGGTGAGGCCACACCTTGGGTACTGTGTTCAGTTTTGGGCCCCTCACTACAAGAAGAACATGGAGGTGCTTGAGCGAGTCCAGAGAAGGGCAACGAAGCTGGTGAGGGGTCTGGAGAACAAGTCTTATGAGGAGCAGCTGAGGGAGCTGGGGTTGTTCAGCCTGGGGAAGAGGAGGCTCAGGGGTGACCTTATCGCTCTCTATAAGTACCTTAAAGGAGGCTGTAGCGAGGTGGGGGTTGGTCTGTTTTCCCACATGCCTGGTGATAGGAACAAGGGGGAATGGGCTAAAGTTGCACTGGGGAGTTTTAGGTTGGATATTAGGAAGAACTTCTTTACCGAACGGGTTGTTAGGCGTTGGAACAGGCTGCCCAGGGAAGTGATGGAGTCACCGTTCCTGGAGGTCTTTAAAAGATGTTTAGATTTAGAGCTTGGTGATATGGTTCAGAGGAGGACTTGTTAGTGTTAGGTCATTGGTTGGACTAGGTGGTCTTGGAGGTCTCTTCCAACCTAAATGATTCTGTAATTGAGGTTAATCTGGATATACAGAAAGCGTTGTTGGAAATATACAGCACTTGGTTTTGTGGTCCATGTATTTCTAGATATGCTTTGTCCCTGGCTGAATTTTGCTTGCATTTCCACTATCTAGCTAATAGTCAGCATTTAAAAAAAAATAAAATGTTTTGAGCAGAGTTGAGGATCTTTGGAGAATATATTGGTTTGAGAAAGTAGTAGTGGATTTAAAAGAAGAAAATAATGGAAGTATTTTTTTTTTTTCAATCAAATTTAACGGATATACAGTGAGGTCCATTAGATGAGTGTGGGGAGAACATGAAAATTCTGAGAGCCAAACTAATCTGTGATTTTTACTAAAGTTTTAAAGTAAACATGCTAGTGTTTCTGGACTTGACGATCAACTGGAATGGCTGTATGTTCACAAAAAGGTGCACTAGCCCACCTAACTTCCTCTCAAAATGGCATACTTATGCTGACAGACTAGATAGCAGTGTTATGATACAGCCCCTTTTTGGGTGTAGGGAGGGGCGCAATGATGACATGCTCAACTGGGTTACTTTTCATTTGTGTCTGCCATTAATAACAAATAGTATAGATTTCTTTATTTTGTAACTGTTTTGAAAGAAACTGTTTCATCTGACATCGTCTTCCTTCTTTTGACTGCTCTCTTGGTCTTTAAGGGATGTAATTCAGCAACATGGAAATTGGTTGGGGTGTGGAGGGAAAGGGAGGTGACAACTTTGTTCTATGTACCAATTTTTCACTTATTCAGATGAGGACAGCACTCACAGCTGTTAGACCCTGGTTTTGATAATCAGTGAAAGGAATCATAAATCTGCTCCTCATGTTTCCTTTCAAAATTAAAAACAAAACCAACCAAACAAACAAAAAAACTAAAACACGATTTTCTCTTGGGAATCTTTCCTTCAAAACCAAAACTGAAAAAAAAAACACCACACACCAGAACCACAAGAAAAACAAACAAACAAACAAACAAAAAAAAAACACACACAAAAAAAAAAAAAAAAACAAACAACCAACAATAGAAAAGATTACTCTGTTTAGTGAAATGGCAATGACAGTGAGAACAGAGAGAGAGAAAAAAAAAAAAAAAAAAAGCCATCCCACAACATAAGATCTTTGTTTTTCAGCCCATGAGAAGAAGTGCATCAGTAGAGGGGAGGCCTTGGTTCCGACCACACAGTCCAAACTTTCACGAGTTAGCAGTGGGTTTGGCCTCTCTAAACTAACTGGTTCCAGGAGAAACCGGAAGGAGAGCGGGCTCAATAAACACAATCTTTCTACACAGGTAATGTCACTTAGTAAAATGCAATCTAAAATCCAGCATTGTATGTTCAGAGATTATGGTAAATATTGCAATATAAATGATCTTTCAGGGTGTTAGGTAAGATCTTGTGCTCGTTTCTTTTCATTGTTGAATATTGAGACTGAGCATTCTCACTTCTGCGTGTCCTAATCCAGCAAGCACAGCTGTCTATCTTTAACTTTAAAAGGAGAGTTAAGCTTTTATATATCTGTAATGCTTTACTGCTTTGCTAGTCTGTGTACTAATTCAATTTGCCACACCACTTTGTAGTGGAAGCCAAGATAGATGCTTTTCCTTTTTCAATGGAAGCCAAGATGATGTGCTTTTTTTTTTTTTTTTTTGAAAGTCCTTATAAGTATATTTTATGTATCATGACTAAACAAATACTGCTTTTCCCTATTTTTATTGTACTACAGAAAAGAGCTCAGCAAAACATTATGTGATGGTGAAATTGTACATTTGCTTTTCAAACCTGCTTGCATTAAAAGAAAAAAGACTCTAGGGTTAAAGCTGTGTGATTTCTGTCAGAAAGTACTTAGTAGGGCATTGTGAGGAGTTAATATACAATACTTTAGGCATCGAAAACAAAGGAAAGACGGGTCTGAAAGTTTTTGTAGGATGGAGTTCTTACTGTAATTAGCACTTGGAACAGCAGGGAGACTTTAGGTCATGGACAGCAGGTGTATTCCTGACATAAAGACATGCTGTAACTGCTGTTGACTTCATCAAGAGTTATTGGTGTCCTGTGTAAGTTGAAAAATAGCTTGCCTTTTCACTTACTGGTCTGAAAGTCATGCAGTGGACTTCTTTACAATAAAGAATTCTTAGTGTTTTTGGTCTTTTTCCTGGCAAACACATGAAAATGAAAAGGAAGAAACCCAAAAACTGAGTTGACAGGAATGGTTGTTAGGCACATTGGCAAGGGAGCAGGGTGTGAAAACAGGTGTGTGTCAGTACAGAATGATGAGAGCTGTAAAGGTTTCCATCAAATTGGGCAGCATCCACAAAATATTACCTGGAAATGGAGAAAAGTAGTAATTTTTGTCATCTACTGTCTCTCTTTAGCTGTTTGGGAATTTTCTGATCCATTAGTCATGTGCTTTCAATATTTGCCAACTGTTTGCCAGTTTATCATAAATAACGTCCTTGTACGTGAGTTTGCTGCCTTAAAAACAACCAAACAAAATAAAACAAAAAGCATAAAACACCCTTAAAAATATTTTTGCATGGATTAGTTTGAAATTAATCCAGAACATATTTTAGGAAGCTAGTCTTTTTGAACAAGTCAGCAAGGTGATGCATGGGCTTTCAATTCAAACTAAATCTAAGCCTGATTTATAAAGTCTGGTTCTGTCTGTCTCCTTATCTCCTATTAGGAAATTTCCCAGTGGATGTTTACCCACATTGCAGTGGTTCGGGACCTGGTTGATATGCAGTATAAGGAATATCAGGAGGTATGGTTTAGAGGATTACCTGAAACTGATATTTTTGACATGTTAGGCTGTACAGATCCTGTTTCTCAGTATGTGGCGTATAAAATATTAGGAGGTTGGTGATTAAATGCTTAAATATATAGATACTATTGTTATTTAGGGGTGTTTCTTTAATGCAGTCAAATAAAGCTAATTTTGATTTAATTGCAGCAGTAGTACCTAAGTTAAATCTTAAGTTTTTTGCATGCTGTTTTAAACAGCCTGCATGCTCTAACATGTTTCAACCTTTTTCTTATTATTCTTATTATAAAAGAGTACTTAGGCTTCTTGAAAAAAAAAAAAAAAAGCAGAAGACATGGGAAAGCATTGTGTACAAATGCTACTTTTATAGTAGTACAAACAATTTTAAGGCACTTTTTTCACATCATTATGCAGCAATAGAAAAATGATGCTCTGTGTTTTATAGAACAAAATCATTGCACCCTGCATTTTCTTTCAAGCATCCCCACAGTCCTTTGGTTCAAAGTATTTGCTGAGGTGTGTTCTAAAAGTCTAAGAAATCAGCTTCCCAGAAGTTCAAGTTATTGAAAGTGACAGGTAAAAATCCACCAGATAAGCTTTGCTTTGTTCAGTTTCCCTCTTCTGTTTAAATGTAGGCAGAAAGAGCATCTGAAGTTATCTTTTTTCAATTCCTAAAATCCCCAGTATATTAATGTTACATTTTTTCATATTTACTGTTTACGAATGCATTCATTTATAGGTAAAAATCAAAAGCAGAGTTCATTTGTTGTTTTTTTCCTCTTATGCTTAGAGGAATACAATGTGAATCTTGCTTTTATAGTAGCTGAGACTGGAAAGTGCATTAGGGTGCATAATACAATGCTACTGTAATTTTCAATTGCAAGGTTTTCTGTAATGTAGTGAAAATGACTTTGCTTGTATCAGATGTAGGCTTAAAAACATCACTGTTAATGCATATGGAAATATCTTTGTATTCAGCGTCAGCAGAATGCATTAAAATATGTGACAGAAGAGTGGTCTCAAATTGAATATGAGTTACTACGAGAGCGAGGTTTGTGGGGTCCCCCCATTGGTTCCCATCTTGACAAGTGGATGTTGGAGATGACAGAGGGTCCCTGTAGAATGAGGAAGAAGATGGTTCGAAATGACATGTTTTATATTCAGTATCCCTACATGCCTGAAGCTGAGCAAGAAACAAACTTGCTGGTAAGTAATTCAGCATTTTGTTATGAGTAATTTCATGCCCAGTTGTAAAATCCACTTCTTTTTTTTTTATATAAAAAGTTTCTCTTAAGCCCATTTTACTCTGCTGGTTTACCAACATGCCTGTTAGCCCTAAATGCTTGGTAAGGTTCAGTTATTCTTTGTAGTATATTTAGGGGCGGGACTGACCTGCTCACCACTCAAAACAGTGAATTGGAAAGCTCTACCAGTTCCAGCATGAAACATGGTGTGTATGCATTAGCCAAGCAAGCATGCTGGTGAACACCAGAAGTGTCTTCATGAGCACCAAAAGGCTATGAAATGCCATACCTATGGATGGGAGGTTTCACTATGAGTTCTTGGCGTAGTGCTACATAACAACTGAAACAGATCTGAAAAAAAAAAAAAAAAAAAAACAAATAGGCCTATAGGCCTTTGTTTGGATGTACTTCTTTCATTGATAATCTGTGAATATGAACATCGGCTAATTGGGCAGAAATGTATGTGGCCTTGGAAAGCTTGGCAGTTCGTTTCTCTTTGCTTTGGAACAGCATCTTGAGGAAATGGAGCAGTCTTTATTGTGTCTTTTAGGCATGCATGTATGTATGCATGCAGGATTTTTTTCCTCAAATCAAGAATAAAAGCCATGGTACTTAAGAAGCACAAACAAAAAAAATACTGTACAGCTAACTTTACACCATTAGGTATATTTGTCTACTTGTTACCTGACGCACAATAGTTTTAGCAACAGTTAAGTTCACAGAAAGCGGAGAACATATCATCATGCCTTCTTCTAAAAGTGTTCTTTTTCTGATGCGTATACTTAATGCCCTGTTTTCAGTATGACCTCTCAAGTAGACTTCCTGAGACATCTGATGATGGCATTCCTCAAAAGGTAAAGAAACACACACACTGAGAGAATGTAAAATAATCACAACTTTTACAGTTTCTCCTGCATGTTTGGCAACCTTAATCAATGCTTCTACATTTGGCTTTCAACTTGCTCTTTCAGTATTTCCAGGCCTGAAGGTGGTGTTTTCCGAATTCACATTAGAAGATGTTACTGTGCTCTCCTCAGCCTTCACCTAATATAACTTTCTGTAGATCTTCACTTCTTTGCTGCACACTAACAGGCTGTGTTGGGCTGTGCTGTCACTGTTCTCACTGTGTTCAGAGTTGTGGTTTGGGGTCTGAACTAATGGTCTACGGAACATGTTTAGTAATGGGCAACATGATCATTGGGAAGCACTGCTAGGAAAATGGATGTTGTTTGCAAAGGGGACCTGGTGAACAGGTGTTTTTCCCCTTTCTAATCGTAATGGTCTGAAAGAGGCCTATTTTTGTTAGCACCACATTTGTTAACCCAATTTTGTCATTCCTGATGGTCTTCATTTTTATTGTTAATGATACGTACGCAGTTGTTTCAAAATATGAATCCTACCTTAAAAGTACCAGATCTGTTAGGAACTGACTGTCCTGCAAGCATTTATCTCTTACGAGGCTTCTCTATGAAATTGCAGTTAGTCTTGCCCATCACTAAGTATAGTGCACAGTGCATTCACTGATTTTGAACTACATTCGGCAATGAACTAATACACATAAATGAAAGTAATTGCTATACAGAAAATGAAATATAATTTGTTACTGATTTCTTTATGTTAGCAGTGCTAGTTTGGATTTTTCTTTGTAGACTTTACGTTACTACAGAGGTGTTAAAGAGTGAAGACTTATTAGAGCCCAACGTGGCAAATCAGATCACAGTGCTGTACATCTTGGATTTCTGGGGCAGGCAATTTGACCTGAAATAAGGAATCTCCATGTTGCTGCTCTTAATTGCTTAGTCATCCCAAACATCTACTTGTAATAAAGCTGTTTTGTTTTTATGGGTCACTTAGTTTCCTGCTACATCATCAAACAGGTGGACAGCAACAAAAAAAGGAACATCACATGTTATGTATTTGCAGTTACAACCGCAGAAGGGGAACAAGGAGAAATCTTAATTGAAACGGCAACTAATATTCTGCAGTTGCACATAATTTAAAGCATTTATCTGAATTTATGATATTCCGTTATTATCTCAATCTTATTTGAAGAATCATGGGGTATATTGCTACAAAGTAACAAATTATTTTTGTGATGGAGAGCTGAGCATGTTCACAAACTGAGCTTTCTAGAGTTAAGGTGTTGGCGTTAAATAGTACTCAGAGAAGAAGATTTTTGACTGAAGTATAAAAACAATGAGTTTTCTTCTGTCCAGGTGCATCAGTTTGTTTTAATTTTGGAAAAGTTCTTGGCTGTGTAATAGCTCTTATCCCCATCTGCCTCTCCAGTGATGTTGCTGACTTTGTCCTCATTTAGTGGTTACTTTGATTTCTAATATTAACTCCATAATCAAAAGAGGAATGTAAGAATTAACCTGCTAAAAGAAAGCCAACAACACACCATCACCATAGTGAAACATACCATAATCCATTGTGATAACCCAAGGATATAAATGATGCTTGATGAATTACTTCACTTAAAATAATCCTCTTGTGCCAGTTGCCTGCCTGCAGGCCTTTAAAATCTGTATTTTTTTATTAAAAAAAAAAAAAAAAAAAAGAATTAAGAATTTTTGAGCCTTCAAATCAGGTCTCTGGCTGCTTCTAGTTCATATCAACCTCCACTTATTTTCATCTTGTCTTGAGGAAAATTTTTACTCAAACTACACCTAGCAATGAATTTGGCTGTCCAATGAATGAACTGTAGGGAGTGATGAAAGGTGGTAAAATGGCAATTTGATCTATCAATCTTAGAGCAAAAGTATCCCAGCAGTCTTTTGTGACAGTTGATAACATACTGACCACACTTAATACGTCTCCGTGTTGTAGGCTTAGCAGCAGGCATTTCTGCAAACCCATCATTACTTCAGTGGTTCAAAAGCTCCCTTGCAAATTAGATGATTTACTGGATCTAGTGAAGAGTCTCTGTTTTTGTATGTTTTGCTGTATGTCTGCACACGCACTGTCCTGGTTTCACTTAGGACAGAGTTAATATTCCTCCTAGTATCTGGTAGGGTGCTATGTTTTGGATTAGGATGAGAAGAGTGCTGATAACACGCTGATGTTTTAATTGTTGCAGAGCAGTGATTACACCAAGCCAAGCACGTTTCAGCTTCTCATTCTGTCCTGCCAGTGGTGGCTGGGGGTGCAGCAAAAGCTGGGAGGGGACGGACCCAGGACAGCTGACCCAAACTGGCCAAAGGGATATTCCATGCCATCTGGGGTCATGCTAAACAATATATAGGGGTGGCTCGCCGGGATGGGGGGTGGAGCTGCTCAGGGATGGGCTGGGCTTTGGTCAAGGGAAGCTCATGGAGCTTCCAGGGAAGCTCAAGGAGCAGATTATCTTGAGTGTCATCATGCGGCACCCAGGTGATCATGCCCAGTCAACATGGGTTTATGAAAGGCAGGTCATGCCTGACGAACCTGATCTCCTTCTATGACAAAGTGACGCGCTGGGTGGACGAGGGAAAGGCTGTGGATGTGGTCTACCTTGACTTCAGTAAGGCTTTTGACACTGTCTCCCATAGCATTCTCCTCGAGAAACTGGCTGCTCTTGGCTTGGACTGGCGCACACTTCGTTGGGTTAGAAACTGGCTGGATAGCCGGGCCCAAAGAGTTGTGGTAAATGGAGCCAAGCCCAGCTGGAGGCCGGTCACTAGTGGCGTTCCCCAGGGCTCAGTACTGGGGCCGGTCCTCTTTAATATCTTTATTGATGATCTGGGTGAGGGGATCGAGTGCACCCTCAGTAAGATTGCAGATGACACCAAGTTAGGTGCGTGTGTCGATCTGCTCGAGGGTAGGAAGGCTCTGCAGGAGGATCTGGATAGGCTGGACCGATGGGCTGAGGTCAGCTGTATGAAGTTCAACAAGGCCAAGTGCCGGGTCCTGCACCTGGGGCACAACAACCCCAAGCAGAGCTACAGGCTGGGAGATGAGTGGTTGGAGAGCTGCCTGGCAGAGAAGGACCTGGGAATATTGGTTGATAGTCAGCAGAATATATGAGCCAGCAGTGTGCTCAGGTGGCCAAGAAGGCCAACAGCATCCTGGCTTGTATCAGAAGCAGTGTGGCCAGCAGCTCTAGGGAAGTGTTCGTCCCCCTGTACTTGGCTCTGGTGAGGCCGCACCTTGGGTACTGTGTTCAGTTTTGGGCCCCTCACTACAAGAAGAACATGGAGGTGCTTGAGCGAGTCCAGAGAAGGGCAACGAAGCTGGTGAGGGGTCTGGAGAACAAGTCTTATGAGGAGCAGCTGAGGGAGCTGGGGTTGTTCAGCCTGGGGAAGAGGAGGCTCAGGGGTGACCTTATCGCTCTCTATAAGTACCTTAAAGGAGGCTGTAGCGAGGTGGGGGTTGGTCTGTTTTCCCACATGCCCGGTGATAGGAACAAGGGGGAATGGGCTAAAGTTGCACTGGGGAGTTTTAGGTTGGATATTAGGAAGAACTTCTTTACCGAGAGGGTTGTTAGGCATTGGGATGGGCTGCCCAGGGAAGTGATGGAGTCACCATTCCTGGAGGTCTTTAAAAGATGTTTAGATTTAGAGCTTGGTGATATGGTTCAGACGAGGACTTGTTAGTGTTAGGTCATTGGTTGGACTAGGTGGTCTTGGAGGTTTCTTCCAACCTAGACAATTCTGTGATTCTGCGATTGGTCAGTGGGTGGTGAGCAATTGCATTGTGCATCACTTGTTTCGTACGCATTATTACTAGTAGTACTATTATCATCATTATTGTTGTTATTATTGTTGTTGTTATTATTTTCGTGTCTTAATAAACTGTCTTTATCTCAACTCACAGGCTTCACTTTCCCATTTCTCTCCCCATCCCAGAGAGGGAGGGGGGAGGGTGAGCGAACGGCCGTGTGGTGTTTATCTGCCGGCTGGTTAAACCACAACATGCACAAAGCATTTCATGGGCATGCCCTGTGCTGCACACAGTGTTCCTGAAGCTTGTTTACTGAAGCAAGCAAGGAGTTGACTGACTAAGCGATTGTGTTCAATTATTTCTAAGAAACCTGCTCGCTACCGGAGGGCTATAAGTTATGACAGTAAGGAGTACTACATGCGCCTAGCTTCTGGAAACCCTGCAGTCTTCCAGGACACCATAGAAGAAAATACAGTGGGTGAAGCCACTCAGCAGGAGCCAGAACACGGAGAAGACACGATTGCAAGAGTCAGAGGTTAGATCATTTCTTTTGTCCCAAACTATTCTCTTTAAATATATCTGCCTTTATATCTTCTCTTGCATTCATGTTGGAATAAACAGAAGGATCTTGTGGGACTCTATTTTCTGTCTTAGCATTGGATCAGCAGTTTTAGACTTCAAAAGGTTTTGCACAGCAATTTTTTTTTTTTATTCATTTTTGTTCTTCTTTTCCAGGCCTAGTGAAGCCTCCCCTGAAACGATCTCGCTCTGCTCCTGATGGAGGAGATGATGAGAACCAGGAGCAATCACAAGATCAAGTTGTTGAGGGGAGTTCAATTGATGAAGAGGAGAAGACTGACAATACAACTTTGCTTCGACTTCTTGAAGAAGGAGAGAAGGTACTGTGTACTGCAAACAGACTAAGCACTTACTGTATTGGAATTTCTGCCCTGCATGTAGCAAGCACAAATCAACATCCTAAATAGCTTCCCTGATCCAAAGCTGCACCTGCTTAATATTCTATCAGCTTCTTCTTGCAGCATCCTTGAAACCAAATGTGTACTTGAGTTCAAAGAGGTCCTGAGCCCAAAACCCCTGTACTGGAAACGTTCTTGCTTTGCTTCTGCCTACTGTGGAGAATTCAACCTGTTGTAGAACTAAAGTTGCAAGCTATCCTGTGATTATTACAAGGATTATTACACCGTCAACCTAATGAGACCCCATAAAGGAAATATATGTTGAACATGTAAATACTGCACACAATAGACTTTAAGTAATTCTTGTAATCATTAAAACCAAAAAATTTTGACAGTGAATGTTTTATCCCCATGAACTGTGTTCAAAGGCTATTCTGGTTACTTAGTATTTCATACTGTCTGTCTGAAGTATACCACTAAATAGATTTGGGATCGAGGTTGAAAGGGCTCCAGGTTGCAAAATACGCCCAAGAAGCAAAGTGAGAGTGGAAAAGTCAGTAAACATAAAAATCTATTCTATATGATGGAGGCTTTATTTAAACTACCTTTAAAATCAATGATCACAAAGGTGACATACAACCTCAATTAACAGGAAAAATAGCAGAATTTTTGTTGTATCCACAAGTAATAAAGCACTGTTTAGGTCTTGTTCTGACAAAGCAATGGTCTGAGTCTGAGCTTGCTGACCTGCTTCTGCTCACTGCGTGTTTTTCATTTTAGATTCAGCATATGTACCGCTGTGCTCGAGTTCAGGGCCTTGACACTAGCGAAGGGCTTCTTCTCTTTGGGAAAGAGCACTTCTATGTGATTGATGGATTTACCATGACTGCCACCAGAGAAATACGGGATATTGAGACACTGCCTCCAAAGTGAGTGGTTTAATAAAGAGTTTCATGAGTCTTTAGAAGGTGAACAACAGGTGTTTAATGAATTTATTTTGAGTCAACTACAAAAACAGATTGTGGAAGATCTCAGGAGCAGTTTCTTCTGTTGCTCACAAAATGCAAAATGTGGTGTGTGGTGTATCATGAAATAAGTTTCTTTCAATAACTTGACTCTCACAAAGATGAAAAAAATAACTTTTATAATTCATGTTCTTTTTAATCACTTTCCTGTATATACCCCATCTACAGGATGCACGAGCCTATCATACCTAGGGGAGCAAGGCAAGGTCCAAGTCAACTCAAAAGAACGTGCAGCATTTTTGCCTATGAAGATATCAAGGAAGTACATAAAAGGAGATACCTTTTGCAGGTAACTTGGACACAGTATTCAAATTGAGATGCCAACTGTGGAATTTTAACAAGGTAAAATAGGTATCAGATGAGTATTTGGCAAGTGAAAACTGTTTGTTGTGTTGAAATTTAAGAGATTAAGCTTAGCATCTGATCTGAACCATGTTTGGCTTGCTGTAGTTTATTGTGTGAATTAGTGAATTGTAGCATTCTGAAAAGAGAACGGTTGGCCGCACTAAGCAGCGTGTGTTGCAATAAGTTTGAATCATGTGTCACTTCATATGACTAAACTGGCCTACGTCTGACCTTCAGGAGATGACAAGCAAAGGTGTTAGTGGTGACATATGTTTGTCTTGTTTGTTTTCAGCCAATTGCAATTGAAGTTTTCTCAGGGGATGGACGGAACTATCTTCTGGCTTTCCAGAAGGGGGTTAGAAATAAAGTTTATCAAAGGTATTGTAAAATAACTAAAGTTACAATATTTAATCTGAATTATTTGCCATTATCTGTTTTGAGCAATATTTGAACCTCCAGTGATCTGACAATGAGAAGTAGGTTGCAAGTGGTGTGAGACACTGCATAATCCTGTAGCGAAATCCTGTACCTTGCAGAGAAAAGCCACTAGGAAGCACTAATGACTTCACGCCAAACTTGCTGTACGTAATTAGTATGAGATATACGACTCAGTGAATGTGAGTTTAGAGCGAAAAGGTCTATTCCAATGTTTCTGAAGATGTTATGTAGCTGCTCAAAATTAGATCACTAATTGTACCAAATGTGTTCTAAGTATGAGACAAACCTGGAACAGACACGCTAACCTTAAACTCCATTTAACTCTTGATGCAGGTTTTTGGCTGTGGTGCCATCTCTAACTGACAGTTCGGAGTCAGTGTCTGGACAGAGGCCAAATACCAGTGTAGAACAAGGGTAAGCAATACTATTCCTCACCAGCTTTTTAGCTTAATGGTTTCCAATAGATGATGTTTATGTTAGGGTCCAGTTACCCTGGGGAGTATTGCAACCTCTATTTAAAACTGGGCATTACCAAATAAATAAGAAAACAATGATTTTATGTTCAGCTACTTTAAATGTTTTAATATCGTTGGCAGCATTGGTATACCTTCCTACAAATAAATACATGTTACCAGGATTAATGTTGTTGGTGTACAGGTACATTCTGAAAGGAACTGGAGTACCAAAACCATTTGGCTTGTCCAAGTTTTTAAACATATTTTCCTCAACAGCAGCCCATCAGTTTTAGTTGTATATGCACTGAAATGCATGGATAATGTGCATTATTATGTCAGTCTGTGTTCAGAAACAAAATAAGTACTACTAATGCAAAAAGGAACTAAGTCTGATTTGTTTAAATGTAAAAATTTACAGGTTTTAATCTTTACACTTTGAATTGTCTTGTAAAGATTTAACACAGGTCTTATTGGTAAGTTAGAAAATGTACTTAATTCTTCTTCCTGTTAGGTCTGGATTGCTTAGCACTTTAGTGGGAGAAAAATCTGTTACTCAAAGATGGGAGGTAAGTATAAATTCTTTTCATATTAAATTGCACATTTTGTAGCGATACATAATTAATGCATGTAAGTTGCATGCTCTTGCTAGAACAAGTGGAATATACTGCTTTAGAAAATGTATCTCTGTATTTTAATGGGTTATATTTCATGATATCATCATCAAATAGTAAATGGTTCTACCGTAGAAATGTAAGCTTAGAGTAGGCATTGTAACATTGAATTAAGTTTCATATATTTGGAGAGAGCTGAACATCTTGAAAGTCTGGCAGCTTAGTTGATTATTGCCAAGTGAACTGTTCAACACTGTTATGTATTCCTTCAGAGAGGAGAAATCAGTAACTTTCAGTACCTGATGCACTTAAACACTCTGGCGGGCAGATCATATAATGATCTTATGCAGTACCCTGTCTTCCCCTGGATCCTCGCAGACTATGATTCAGAGGTAAATAAAATATCTTGTCAACTTAGTAGTAAACTTTTATGCATTTGATGCTTGTAAATACTACAGCTGGCTTGCACTGCCTTGGTAAAATAGTCTTATCCTTATTTGCAGTCTTTAGATTTTATCTGTTTTACAATGTCCAGCCCACGCTATCAGTGAGTAGGATATTAGAGGTGCTTAGCTGTCCCATGAAGGCGGGTCTTTGCCCATCCTCATTTTACAGTTGCTATTGGGCTGTGCACAAGTGCATGGCATGTTCTAAGGCAATTGCTCCTCCTTCATGTAACAATGTACAAGACTGCAGCGATTTGTGTAAGTCTGCAGTAGTTTTCTGCACTACATCCTGAAGGATGTTATGCCTATGGAGAAAGCATTCATTTTTAAATAGAATTGATGTTCATTTTATTTTAAAAGGAATTGGACCTTACAAATCCCAGGACATTCAGAAACCTGGCCAAGCCCATGGGAGCTCAAACAGAAGACCGGTTAGCCCAGTACAAGAAACGATACAAAGACTGGGAAGATCCCAATGGTAAGTAACAACATATCCTGCAGGAAAAAGTGAGGGGCACATGCCTGCCATGTGATGGGGAGGGAGTCATGGATTTTCATTATAAAGTCAAGAGTTCTGGATTTGGATATACAGAGCTCTACCATGTGGGTGGGTTGGTTTTTTTTTTTTTTTTTTTGTGACTTGGAAACAAGTATTAAATTGACGCAAAGGGGTGGTGATGATGATATGTATGTTGTTGTTCCATTGTTGTTTTTTAAAAATCTGAACGGCATGTTTTTATACACAAAATTGAAGAGAAAACAGTTGTATATTGAGAACTGTTAAACCTTGACTAATTGTTAGATATGGGCACGTACATACTAAGCATGCGGTCAGTTGTCTCCTTGACTAATGTTTGAATGCTGCTGTAAGACAATAAATTGTACAGAGGAATATGAATACTTTTGCGTTATCAGGGCAGTAGTTTTTTCATTTCTTGGTTTACTGCATATTTTTGTGTTAAGGAAGCATCTTTTTCTTTGCTACCCACCCCCCAAAAGAAATACATGTACTGTTATGTTCTTAAGTTTGTAATGCTTCCAAATGATAAGCAATTGAGTTGTGTATTCTCCATTTAGAGTTTCCTTATCTATTGAATCTATTGAAAATAAAACTTGTGAGTTGTCAAAACAGCTATAATACACGATAGTTATTTTTCTGTGCTTTTATATGCAGCACAAGCTTGTTTAACTACTGTAATGCTGTTCTGGGTCAAACAGCAGGTGGCTAAGACGGTCATTTTCAGAAATGAATCGTGTTCTATGTGTATTTATGAAGATTTTTTTTCCCAGGAAATTATGACAGTGAAAGCTCTACAAATTCTGTAGCCAACAATTCTGAGATGTATTTCTGACTGAGCCTTTAATTCCAGAGCAACCAAAAAAAAAAAAAAATCACTGTTGGAACATTTGAAATATTTAAAATAAAAAATGAGTAACCATGCAGTCTTGCTGGACAGCTCATTGAATTAAAGCTACTGCACTGCAGCTAGAACTTAAGTGGTGGCCATGACAAAACACAATGTTTTCAATTTCCCAAGAATGAAAATTACAAATGCCAATTTTAAATGTGTCTGAAGTGACAGAGTAAATACAATGCATCACTAGTTAGTACTGTCACCAGTAACTGTTGTCACCTACTGTTACTTAACTTCTTTATTTCTTCTATGTTGATGATTTTTAATTTTTGGCAGGTGAAACTCCAGCTTACCATTATGGGACCCACTATTCATCTGCCATGATAGTGGCTTCTTACCTTGTCCGGATGGAGCCTTTTACACAGATTTTTTTACGGCTACAGGTAAGAAGTACAAGACCTTATTTCCTGTTGCTTTCCTGCTGTACTTTTGAGACCTACGTGAAAAATGTGATCAGTCTGCTGATCTCATGAAATACGTTAGAAAAAATATCTTGAGTGATCGCAGGTGGGATAGGTCCAAAAACCTTTAGGATGTTTGATGTTTATTTGTAATAGATTTAATGGAATTCACATTTCGTCATGTTGTTCAAACATTTAGAAATATGTATGGAACAAAATAGCTCCAGACAAAAAACAAAGGTTTTATTATAAAGACAAATACACTTCTCATTGTGCTTTATTTGTTTGCCATTGCAAGAATCTTGTACCAGTTCTTCAGTTTACTATGGAGGTGTTGAAAGATGCTAAATTTAAAACCTATACTTCTATCCCAAGATGCAATTCAGTACTGAGTGTTAAAGTAAACCAAAATTTGCAGAGCCTGGCATCTTTTGGCAGTTTGACAGGTAACTGGGCTCAAAACATTGTTTCCAGTATTTTCCTGGACAGAAGCCACCAGGCAAAATATGTACATATATGTGTGTGTGTGTGTGTATATATAATTTTTTTCCTTTGGCACAGCGTTTCACCAGAAGAGACTAAACTTTGAAGTAGTAAACTTTGAAACTCCTTCAAATCTGGTAGATCTGTCTTCATACTTTGTGCACTATTATTGTGTTCCACAGCATAAAATAATGCAGCATTTAAAATTCTTTGTGTTACAGGAAGAAACATGCTATGTTTTATGATGTATTTATTAGGCAGAGTATGTTCCGGTTTGCCTTCTTGCAGCACAGCAAATTTGTCCAAGCTACTCCGATGATCTTGCTTTGTCCCACAGGGTGGTCACTTTGACCTGGCTGACCGAATGTTTCACAGTGTCCGGGAGGCCTGGTATTCAGCGTCAAAGCACAACATGGCAGACGTGAAGGAGCTCATCCCGGAATTTTTCTACCTCCCTGAGTTCCTGCTCAATTCCAACAATTTTGATCTAGGTAGGCCAAAACACTCCATGACAAAAGTCCCTCTCATTTTTCCTATGAGAAGATTATGTTAAAATCTTGATAATTTATTTTAAGATATACTTTACTTTCACATATGTAAAATAGACCAAACATGGTCTATTATTCACAGATTTCATCCATTAAAGAAAATAAGACTCAATAGCAGTTTGAAATAAGTACTTGGAGTGTGGGTGACAGATAATAACAAGAATCTAAGAAACTAATTCTAAACCTCTGCTTTAACTAAGTGAAGCTTACAAAGCTGCAAAACAGATCAACGGTGTACAATGGTGTGAGCAATCACCAGTAAAGAATACATCTCTGCTAAGTGAATCTCTCAAGTCTTGCAGTGCATTATGATGGTAATGGAAATAATATAACTCTAGGTTTAAAAGCCTTAAGAAAAGGTTCAAAAATTAAGAAGTGCTAAACACAACTATCATATCAAGAAGACATTTCTCAGTTTCACTAAAGATTTTTATTACCCCAAAAAATATTTATAACCTTTTTTTCAGGGTTTTGAAAGTTAGAGCATTGAGAAATGTACGCTGCCGTACTCTTAATTTTCTTTATGCCATTTTTAGTCTTTGGGAAATCTGTTTGATACTGTTCACTTCCTCTTAAAGATTTCCAAAGCTTTTATTGTAATGTGGCACTTGACTTCTGTGACAGTAATTATTTAACGAGTCAAGTTTCACAGACGTTGTCCATAGGAGATAAATGAGTTTATGTCACTCTTCTCAGCAGCTTTACGCTTCTCTCAGCTCTTTGCTGGGAATCTAATACCAACAAAAAAGATGAATTGGGTGGTGTGTTTCAATAGCCTCAAAATGTTGTTAGGGATTGGAAGTGCAAATGTACAAAACCAAAAGCAAAAAAAAAAAAAAAAAGTAGGGAAAGACAAAACACATCTCCTGAGTATTCTTCAGGCAGAAGGGTGTGGCCATTACCATTAAATATTGAGGTCTTGTTCATTTAGTTCTGTATCTCCTAATTTTAGGTGGATATGTCTGATTACTACAAGTTCTATCAACATTTAGAACAACAGTAGGACAGGCTTTGTTCTGACCTACTGTAAAGCTAAAAACCTGCATGAGACTTCAGTTTGTGTTACTTCATAATTATCCCAGTCCCCTTCCAATCCCTTTCTCCCAAACAAGGAGATAGGAAAACATTCAAAGCCTGATTAGATTACGCAAGGAATGTCTGTTGGGCAAATGTACTACTTGTGCACCTGTGTAAATTTGGAAGCTTGCCCTGAGCAAGTACAAAACGTGGGATTGTCTCTCAGTGACAAATGACAACACATGAATATGAGTGGGAAGTTGTAAGGACTAAGGTTTCAGTAAATGAAACATGCCACCACTTAATATTCTGGGTGGGAAGGGATCTCTCTAGGATCGTGATGAATGTATGTGTCCAGGACATGCCAAGAGGAATGACCACCGTCCTTGGGTGTAAAGTTTGTGGCAGCTTGACAGGGTCAGTGCATGAGTAATGTACTGTCATAGTGTAGCCATTCCCATGGGTAAAACAACAATGTCATTGTTTAATGCAGATTGTTTCTATTGCAAAGAAGATAAACTTGGAGCCAAAGAGCTGCTCCACCAAGTCTTCCCAGTACAGTTTGCTGTTAAGCTGTCTCATTACAGGATTTATTTGCCTTTAAAATAAACCCAGTTGACTTGTTTGCTGCTGTATACACACAGATGCCAAGTACAGAATATTTTTCCTCACTAAAATTCAGTCTGTAGCATTTATTCATGTCTACCTCATGAAACAATTTCTAACATGCAAGTCAAAAAAAATGACCAGCATTGAGTTGTGGTGCAGTGATTGCTGTAGCCTCCAGATGGACGTCTTCTTGAGCATCAACTTCCAGTAGGTGGACTGGCTGCTTTTGTGCAAGCTGAATTGGCAGTATGGGACTCAGATTGTGTAGTGGCCACAAAAGACCACAGGACTGGCTGTTTTCATGATCTTTTGCATGCTACAGTAGGTCTTTCCTATGGTAGGGAGAGGAAATAAGAAATGTACCTAACTAGAAATACTAAGACAAGAAGTTGTGTTCAAAGAGCACTTCATTGGGAAATGTAAAGGTTTTGAGTTCAGACTTCTATGTTGTGAAACTAAGAAAACTGAGTAATCTAATCAACTCCCCAAGCTAGAAAAATTGTTTGCTTTGAAGAGCATACTCTGAACTAGTATTGTTAACATCAAAAGCCATTGCAAGGAATATTTGAGTTCTTCATTTTCTACTCTTGCTGACTATCACACCTGAATAACCAAGTCAGAATTTTTCAGGTTTTACTGCCTGATGTTTAAAAATTAGACAGTATTTAAAATAAAAGTCTGAAAGGCCTTTCTTTATAAAGGAAAGGTGTTAAATTTTGTTGTTGTTAATTAACTGTTGCTATTGCTATGTGGTTTCACTGGTTGTCTCCAAATCTTTGTTTGTTTGTGTTTGTTTTTTTTTTTACAGGTTGCAAACAAAATGGCACTAAACTTGGAGATGTAATACTTCCCCCGTGGGCAAAAGGAGACCCTCGTGAATTTATCAGAGTTCATCGGGAGGTAATTTGAGTTTTAATAATGGAAGTAGAAAATGTCATTTGTGACATTACACTGTGAATGAAGCCTGGCTTGATTCATGCCGTCACAGCTACCAGCCAGTCCATGTGTTCTGGGTTGATGGCTGTTTGTTACAAATGGCTGCAGAGCTGGTGTTTACTCCACTTCATTTTTGGCTAGAGAGTAAGCTGAGACAACAGGTGCTTCAGCTTTAACAAAAAAAAAAAAAAAAAAAGAGAATATATCAATGTATTCTGCTTCTTTCTTTGTGGCAGGTGTAGTATACTTCACCAATGACTGACATGGCTACTTTTAATGTATGCACTTTGAATTTCAGGCTCTGGAATGCGACTTTGTGAGTGCACATCTGCATGAGTGGATTGACTTGATCTTTGGCTATAAACAGCAAGGTCCTGCGGCAGTTGAAGCTGTAAATGTCTTTCATCATCTCTTCTATGAGGGGCAAGTGGACATATACAACATCAATGATCCATTAAAAGAGACAGCTACTATAGGATTCATTAATAACTTCGGACAGATACCAAAGCAGGTACACCATTTGCAGAATTTCTATTTGCAAGATGATGCTTGAGTTGAAATACATTTAAGAGAAAAGGAGGAGCAAAACTTCCTGGAAGTGTATGTCCATAAATGTTCTTCCAGGGACGTTGAATCATTTGCATCTCCAAAACAGATACAATTAAGATAAATTTTGAGCTTTGCTCATGAGATGGAAATGTCTTTTTTCCATTTTGCACTCTCAAAATAAAGGTGAAATGAATTATGGTTCGATTTAAAAAAAAAAAAAAAAGGACATGGGAAAAATGAGTACGTTGCTGCTGTGAAGCATACCGCTTAATGTCGAGGGGAAAAATGAAAACAACATTTTAAGGTAAAGTCTGGTATTTAGGTATATCGACGTATCCTGTAATAAAATAATTTCTATATGTACATTTTTTAAAGCAGCTCTAGGAGATACTGGGTTTGACCACGTCTTTTATTGAGAGAATTTGTTGAAAAAGCACTCAGTATTTCCTTTACAAGGATTGACACTTAAAGGTCCTGTAATACTCATGCATAGATTTATCTTTTATGTGCAGTTTTAAAGTTTTTGAGTACTCTTTAAGTGAGATTACACTAAATTAATATACTTAATGAAGTGGTACTTTGAATTCTTCTTTTTTTGGGGAGGATTTTTTTTCCCTTGAATTAGATGTTGCTGTAGGATTTTTTGTTTATTTGTCTTTTATCGAATGATAAAAGTTAAATTTTTTTCATGTCATGAGTTAATTTTTCCAATCCTTGATCTGGTGGAAACTACAGATAAATTCAACAATTCACTGGGAACACAAATGCAGGTTTGGAGCTCTAGACTGTAGCAGAAGCACATGATTTCACAGGAGCCACAAGATATATCAGAACAGGCAATGTGGCAAAAATAAACAGTACAGTAGTGATAAGAGTGACAAGAGGGCAAATGTTAGGGTGTTAAATGAGAACCTGATTTTGACCAGTTCACTTGAAATTATTGGAGGAAACCTGCAACAGAATTCAACATCATCTTATGAATCACTTTTGGCATCCTTGCTTGCTTTACATCATCTGCTTTTGCAGCTAGAGGTAGCTTTAAAAATAATTTGCTCATTATATCCTAGTTGTTTTTTGTATTATTTGGTGAAGTCTCATCAAAATGTTTACTATAATTTATTAATGAACACTGAATAGTGGTGAGTCCATGAACACTGAGGGCAGTTAAGTAGAATTTACTGATCTGTAGAATTTTAATAAGGTGAATGGGACACTACTGATCTTTTTAAGACGGTGCTCTTGCAAACCTGTAATTTGTGATCATAAGTAATTTTTTTGATGAATTTCAGCTTTTTAAAAAACCACACCCTCCAAAGCGTGTTAGAAGCCGACTGAATGGAGAGGTTGTAGGAACCTCTGTACCCCCTGGTTCCACAAGTGACAAGATTTTTTTCCATCATTTAGACAACCTACGACCATCTCTTGCACCAGTGAAAGGTAAAACAAACCACAACACTTATTTCTGTTTCTTTCACAGAGCTTTCAGAGTTTCAATGAGAGAGTGTTTTTCAATATTTTGTTTAGTTTTAACTTTTATTCATAATGCTTGTAAATTTGAGAGAAAGAAATTTAAAATACCACAATGGTCTAAGGTTATTATTACTTAGCTTAAAGTATACTTGGAAAGTGCCAAATCTGTGCCATTTGGCAGTAACTTCTTAAAAGACACGGATAAAATGGGGCCTAAGCACCTTTTTCAAGTTTTAATGTGGAAAAAAGTGTTTGAAGCAAATTGCAAAGGTGTCTGAAGGATATTCAGAGTACTTTGTTTCTGGGCCAGCAGAGGCTTCACTGTTTATTTGCTATAGCAGAAGGATTGTTTTTCTCAGTGCCAACAAATACTGAGAATGTCGGCAGGAAAGGTTGGTTGCTGCA
Source organism: Aythya ferina (assembly GCF_964211825.1). Taxonomy (NCBI): domain Eukaryota; kingdom Metazoa; phylum Chordata; class Aves; order Anseriformes; family Anatidae; genus Aythya; species Aythya ferina. The sequence continues at coordinate 77,209,154 of NC_140300.1, forward strand.
GTGAGACCAAAAAAGTGGGTTTTGACCTCATACGTGATATTGCAGTGAACAAAAGTTAATTGTCCATGAGGTAGGTAAATCCTATGCAGTGTTTTATGTCATAGATGTTTAAATGAATGTGTGTATTGTGTAAAAAGAAAAGGATGTACCATTACACAGAACGTAGCAGGGCTATACTTGAGGACAGGAAACAGGAAGCCTGTATTTGCAAAATTAGATAAATAAATAGGTAAGTAATTAGGAATGTAGACTGTGGGAATATTTGTCCAAGATCATGGAATCATCTAGGCTGGAAAAGACCTCTAAGATCATCTAGTCCAACCTCTAACCTAGCATTGTCAAGTCGCCCACTAAACCATGTTACTAAGTTCTACATCTACATGTCTCTCAAAGACCTCCCAGAATGGTGACTCAACCACTTCCCTGGGCAGCCTTTTCTAGTGCCATACAACCATTTTAGTAAGGAAATATCTCCTAATATCCAATGTAAACCACCCCTGGTGCAACCTGAGGCTATTTCCCCCTATCTTATCCCTTGGAGGTTGGGAGGAGAGCCCAATCCCCATCTCACTATGGCATCCTTTAAGGTAATGGTAAAGTACCATAAGGTCTTTCTTGAGCCTTCCTTTATCCAAGCTAATCAACCCCAGCTCCCTCAGCCACTCCTCATAAGGCTTACTTTCTAGACCCTTCACCATCTTCGTTACCCTTCTTGGGACACACTGCAGTGCCTCAATGTCTTTTTGTAGCGAGGGTCCCAAAATGATGTTGGCATCAATACCAAAAAAAAAAAAAAAAAAAAAAAAGTAATATTTTAATTGTGCTGAAAATGGTGCAATCATTTCTAATGAGAAATGTCAAAGAGGTAATGTCTGTGCGATGTTAAGCTTGAAGGATACTTCATGCAGCATTGCAGGTGGGACCAGAGCAATTGTATAATCTCTGGCTTTTGTAGAGCATCAGGTATTTAATGGGATCAGATAGTTTCTGTCTTTGCATTCAATAAAAGATAACTCTTCTTTTCTAGAGCTCAAGGAGCCTGTGGGACAGATCGTGTGTACTGATAAAGGCATTCTGGCAGTAGAACAGAATAAGGTTCTCATCCCACCTACTTGGAATAAAACTTTTGCTTGGGGCTATGCAGACCTCAGCTGTAGACTGGGTACCTACGAGTCAGACAAGGTTTGTCATCTGAAATTGGTTTTAGTGCTGAAAGCAATCAACTATTCAATAGTGAAAGAAATCCAGGAATGGAAACTTAGTTTGCATGTCAATGAAATAATATTTGCTTGTACTGTGTATGTTTTATTGCCCCCATCTGGTTGTCTTCATGAGAACATGAGCAGAATGACATAAGCTAATTCATAATAATTTTTAACAAGCCTGAAAAACAAACAAACAAAAAATCAAATTAAAGAATGCCAGTAAAATTCACCAATTCACCTTTTGTGTTCTGTCAGGAGCCATTTTATGGCTGAAGCTGGAATTACTTCTGTTTGTGGGAAATGTAAAAGAGACAGCAACGATATCTTAGTTACTTAATGGTCCAGCATTCATTGGGTGGCACTCGGGCTTTTATTTTTTCCTACCAAGTTCCAATTCTGCGAGTAATTCTTTGTTTTCTTTACTTCCAGGCAGTAATTGTTTATGAATGTTTGTCAGAATGGGGTCAGATACTGTGTGCCATTTGTCCCAACCCCAAACTAGTTATCACTGGGGGAACAAGCACAGCTGTGTGTGTGTGGGAAATGGGCATCTCCAAAGAAAAAGCTAAAGCCCTCACACTAAAACAGGTAAAGTACAATGAAGTTGCGTATTAGGCAAACTATGTTCCAAGATCCAAGGAAGTATGAAAGGAGTATTGCGTGCTCAGTAAGCTTTGGAACAGTGAATCAAGTAGACGTTTGGAAATCTAAGTAGTCACGGTACTGATCTGCATTGAAAATTGGCAAACTGTGTCTTTAGAATTGCATTGGTTTGAGGATAGTTGACCACTATGAGCTTTTTGGAGATGCAGGGAATTGGGTAGCAATGTTAACAACAGTATAAAGATGTATTTTGTGTGAAATAATCTGTGTTATTGTAGTGCTGCCCCCATCTGAAAACTGTCAGGGATGGCAGTGAAGGAGACTGTCTCAACTGTTCATTTTCCTTTTTCTAAGTACTTCTGTCTTTTCTTTTGGAGTTGTTATGTTTAAATTACATTTTTGGTCAAAACTTTGCGCTTTCTGACAGTAATATGGTATTTGTTGAGCATAGTATACTTGTTCAGGATAACTTTATATTGTTGTTTCTTTGTTAATTCAAGACATTATCTTTTTATACAACAAACAAGTACCTGTGGTTTTGTCAGTTGCAGTTAGGTACAGAGGAAGTCTTGTGTGTCTATTAAAAAAAAAACAAACAAAAAAAAACATCACCAACCCACCACCACCAAAAAAATAAATAAATCTCAAAGTATTCTAGGTGTGTGTGTCCTTGTTCTATGTAGTCAGATTATAAGAGCTATTGTTCCTGGTAGCATCTTAAAAATAGGATTTTTTTTTTTTTCCTAGTGGAAAGCTTCAGCTCAAACTAATCAGAAGAAATTTAGAGAATTTTTAACGAACTTCCCAACAGTAGTCTACAACAATGACTGTCCAAAGCTGTGTTTCCAAAGCTTTTTGCTTCTGCAAGATAAAACATCATAACCTGAGTTTCAGGGTAGTGTAATTAAGTTGCTTTGCTTTCATCTTCTTGCAGCAGTGGGGTCAGAGTAAATGCAAGACTGGTCGCTGCAGCTTATCTGATGACTTGTAACTTGATAAATGCGAAAAATCCAACTGTATTCCAGACTCCTGTTTCAATGGTTAGTTGAGGCCTAAAATCTAAAAGATGAGTCTTCTCAAAGCAGCTGCTTGTAACTTTCTCCTCCTTGCAATTAACCTTGACTTTTTGATTATAATTTTGGCTTCTCTTCCTTCGTCTTCTTTCAAACATCAACAGATGTTTAAATAGGAGCCTTTTGATATTTACAGTGAAATCCTGTTTTCAGAAAATGACTCCTATTAATTTCAATTATGGAAGTAGTTGCAACTAAATACTTCCAGTCTCAGTCCAGTTGGATCTTCTGATAGGTTATTAATGTTTACTTTACCTGAATCTCTTCAGGTGTAATGTAGTCATTTTTGTGCTCTCTCCTGATTGCACTACATTCCTCCTTGGTTCTGTTTTGCAGGCATTACTGGGTCATACTGACACTGTCACATGCTTAACAGCATCGCTAGCTTATCACATAATTGTGAGTGGATCACGGGATCGCACCTGCATCATTTGGGATTTGAATAAACTCTCATTTCTAACGCAGCTTCGAGGTCACAGGGCTCCAGTTTCAGCACTCTGTATAAATGAATTAACGGTAAGAAACAAGCACCATTCACCCAAGTGTGGTGGGAGCAATAGGCAAGAGTCAGAAATTATTAACATGAAGAAAAGCAGACTAGGCTATTCCGTTAATATGGGGAAACTTGATAATTCACGTTAAAATGAATGACCTGGTTTAGGGAATAATCTGCATCTTTTGTCCAGAGGAGCACATGGGTTTGTTCCATGCAGAGCGACTTAAGCTTGGCAGAGCTTATTAACAGTGCTGGCAGCAGTGTAACTAATGCAGTGTTCAGAGTGGTTTGTCAAACCTGTCATGGGAGCGAGGAGACTATTATATGTGACCTTGAGTGATTTCTGCTCTCTTAGGCTTAATTTAAAGGAAGCAGAAGGTGAATTAGATGAAGCTGTGGTGACAATTATAGCAGAAACAGACATATCCTAAGAGCTCCTCTCTCTGAAACTCCTATAAGTTGCATTTTGCCATTTATCCAGTGCCCATGAGCATCAAAACATTTGCCTGAGATGAAACCTTTCTTAGTTGGTCCATCTGATCTGGATGGACCATGCTTCATCTGGAACAATCTAATGGATGAAATCTAGATAAAATGGTGCTGAAATGCCAAGAGGGGGGTAGCAAGAGGTACAGTTTATTAGCTGCTCATCATTGCTGTAGTGTTGCCAGTATAGTAAACCACAGCTACCATATTCCTTTTGCACTAGTTGAAGTTGGGCCTTCTTTTGCTCTTCTTCCAATAGAGAAACAAATTAAATTAAAGGCAGTATGTATCAGTGAAAAAGAGTGAAGGCACCATGAGCTAGGTCATTTAATTGGGAATGGCAAGTACTTAAAATATACTGTTGGCTGCTTCTGCTATGAAAAATGGAGGAATTGGTCTATTCATTATATGCTGTAAATACAATGGCATGGTTGTAACTAGGTCTGCTTTTGTACAAACAGTTTTTAAAAATGCATATTGTTCTCAAGGTTTTTTTAGGTGGTCAAACTCAGGAACTACTGAAAAGTTCCTGGTGAGATGCTTTAATAAATAAATTTAGCTTATATTTTTGCTTAATTAAAACCCAAGACTTGTATTGAAATATGAAGATGTTACTGGTCTTTTTAGGGGGATATCGTATCATGTGCTGGCACTTATATCCATGTATGGAGTATTAACGGCAGCCCTACCGCAAGTGTGAACACTTTCACTGGTCGAAGCCAGCAAATCATGTGTTGCTTTGTGTCAGAGATGAATGAGTGGGATACCCAGAATGTCATAGTGACGGGACATTCAGATGGAGTTGTCAGGGTAGGTACCAGGAATCACTGTTTGGAAAAATAAATTTATGCCTTTGTAATAGTAAATAGGTAAGTCATGTCTATCCAAGACAGGGTCTTGGCTAGTATCAAAAGTAGTCCTCCTATACTGGTATGCTCCACCTGTACAGTTCATGCACGTGCGTAGATGTCTTCCTATACCCCCTTGAAAACAGGACTTAAAATGGTGATGTGACCTGCCTGTTGTGCTACCAGTGTTTGATTCTCATAATTCCTCTTAACTCTAGAAGTAGCTAGGAAGAACTCTTAAGAGTTCAGTATGTGTCAGTTGCCTTATCCTGTCCCTCCAGTTCTGGCGGATGGAGTTTTTGCAAGTACCAGAAACACCAGCTCCAGAGCCTGCGGAGGTGCTGGAAATGCAAGAGGATTGTCAGGAAGCACAAATAGGTACGTCTCCTACCCACAGTTTCGTATTTCCTTCTTAACTGATCACTTCTATATGTAGGTAAAATCCTATGTAGTGCAGAACAGATGATAGATGTTTTTCTCTCAGTGGAGAATATAAGTCCTTTAGGCATAACAGACAATCGGAGTTTTCATTCACCACCTTTCTTATGGTAGTTTCATATTGTAATGAGTAAGGAAAATCATGGCCATCATGCCCTTTATTTTATTTTCGGGGGGGGGGGGGGGGGGTAAGGTCCTTTCTTGGATTATTTCTCTGTCAGCGAACCCAGTGGATGTATGTTGCCATCGTCTCAAAGCTATACATTTCTTTATCTTGAAATAAAACGATAGCACAACAGCAGAGTTAAGAACAACACAATGTTCTGTCAGTAGATCAGACAAATAATGCTGGCTTCTGTGAGCTTAAGAACTTGATCTGTGCTTTATGGACATTGGTTTAACTCATCTTTCTCTTTTCGTCTTCATGTTGAGGATATGATCTGGATGTGGATCCTATGATACTCATTAGTAATTGTTATATAAATAAAGCTCAGATGTTCAGTGTCACTGGGAATATCAGCATCTGGGACAGTTGCATTTTTACAAGCAAAGCTTGTTGTTAATATGTCTGCATGATGGTTTTCAGTCAACCCAAGTCTCTCTATTGATGTTTACTTGTGTAAAGTTTCCTTAGTAGCAGGAGGACCTTTTTTCCTAACTTAAGTAGTTTTGAAAGTTTTGCTCGTTGTTTCTTTCATAGCGTACCGCAGAAGAACTATTGTAGTAACTACCTACAGCTAAGGAATGCTGTATTCTGACAGACCAGTGCAAAAAAATGATGAACAGCATAGTGGTTCCTGCTGGTATTTACAGTGGTGGGAGACTGATCTCTTGCAAAGGCTATGAGATTTCAGCATGTGGTTTCCCTCTGGTCGTGCTGTAGTGGCACCTGTTGGGTTGTCTGTAGTGGAGCAGCAGAACAGGATAAAAGCTCACTTTATAAGCAGTCCTGCTAACAACATCGTCTCTACTGTTGCATGAATCCAGGGCAGGAAGCCCACGAAGAGGACAGCAGCGACTCCGACGCAGATGATCCGTGCATTGACCAGGATGTGAAAGCTCAAGAGAGCCAGAGTCAACCAGGCAGCACCAGCCACAGACCTAGGTCATCATCAAATAGAGTGGCAGCAGCATGGTCAGCAGACAGTGGCTCTGACGACTCCAGGCGTTGGTCAGACCAGCTCAGCTTGGATGAGAAAGATGGCTTTATCTTTGTGAATTATTCTGAGGGACAAGGAAAAATGCATCCCCATGCTCAGGTTAACCACCCGCACCCCAGCTATGCTGAAGCACGGCACTATAGCAAGCTTAAACCAGGTAAAACAAATTGGGCATGCTTCCTTGGTCAGAAAAATATGCTGTCAGCATTGACCTAAAAGGCAGTGTCTCTGCAGCTTTGAGCAGTGTTGGCTGATGAATTACAAAAGGATCAATGAAGAGAAAAGTTTATTTACTGAGGCTGCATTTTGTTTGATTTTTTTTTCCCCTGCAAAACTTCGGTGGATTTGCCCTAGCTGGCAGCTAAGCTGCTCACTCACCATCCCTGCAGCAGGATGTGGGGACAGAATAGTAAGAGCAAAAGCAAAGAAATTCATGGGTCAAGCTATGGATAGTATAATAAGTAAAGTAAAGAGGAAGAAAAAACAGAACAAGTGGTACAAAGGCACTTGCCACCTCCCACAAGAAGACTGATGCCTGACCAGTCCCAGAGCAAATGGCTGCTTTACTAAAAAGTGCCCTCTGCTCAGTTCTATGGCTGAGCATGGTGTTACCTGACATGCAGTATCCCTTTGGTCCATTGGGGTCAGCTGCTGAGTGTTTGTTCCCTCCCAGCTTCTTGCATACCCCCAGACTATTGGTGGGAGTACACTATATGGTGGGAGGAGGAAGAATGGGGAAAAAAGAGAAAACCTTAGCACTGTGCAAGTACTGCTCAGCAGTAACCAAAACACTGGTGTTTCTTCAATGCTATTTTAGTCACATAACCAAAGCACAGCACGATATGGGCTGTTATGAAAAAAAATGAACCACAGGCAGAAATATTAATCTGGGCTATTGCAGGTAAAACACTCTCAGTCCTGTCAGGCTTTGTGTCTGGGTTTCACTGTATATGTCACCTTCTTTGCAACTACCAGCTGGACCTGGGGAAATGTGAAGCTGTTGGCTTTATGTTGTGTTCTCTACTTTTGTGCATGCATCAAGGAGCAGCTGTTTTCCCTGAGTGAAACTTGAGTCTCAGAGAGTTGTCAGTCTCTGGAGAGAGAAAGATTATTCCTTTCTCCAGAGTCACATGTCTGGTTATGTTGGGGAGGAAGGGGGTAACAAAAACGAGAATAAGCAAATTTGCTTTTTTTCACCTTCTACTTCCTGCTCACTTCTAGGATACAGATGGGAGCGTCAGCTAGTGTTTAGAAGCAAACTAACTATGCACACAGCATTTGATCGCAAAGACAATGCACATCCAGCGGAAATCACCGCACTCGGCATCTCTAAGTGAGTATCTCTCAAAAGATTACCTGACGCTTTTTTTGGCATTGTTGGGAGATGTAGTATGAAGCAGACAGCATTCTTGGCATAATGCTGTTCTATGGTTCTTTAGGTTAGAGCAGTAGTTGATATCTTGGTCATAAAATGTCATTTAATATTCTGACATCTAAAATCAACTGTTTATGTCTGTGAGCTCTAGTTGTTAAGGGAATGCTTTTCTTTTTTCTTGCAGAGATCACAGCAGAATTCTTATTGGTGATGGTCGTGGCAGAGTGTTCAGCTGGTCTGTGAGCGATCAGCCAGGCCGATCTGCAGCTGATCACTGGGTGAAGGACGAGGGGGGAGACAGCTGTTCCGGCTGCGCTGTCCGGTTTTCACTCACTGAGAGGCGTCACCACTGCAGGAACTGTGGACAGCTCTTCTGCCAAAAGTAAGTCAGCCACAAGTCTCTTGCAGACTCTTTTCCATATAGAATTTTAGACTGGTTAAAGTTATTGCATACCACCAAATTCTGCTAACAGACTGACATTTTCCACTCCCTTACCAAAACAGAACTGATGAATAAAAACCATCAGTGCTTTGAAATTTCCAGGCAGGAGATGGTAAAGGCAGATAAGCCCCTTTATAAAAAAAAAAAAAAAAAAAAAAAAAAAAAAACAGTTAAGATTTCAGCTGACAATAAGTGTCAACTGAGAATGAAATCTGGTGCCAGTTTTGAAAGTTCCCTGTCACCCATCTAGGGAGACAAAGTCTTGAACTCTAGGCGTAGTATCTTAGCAAAGGAAAAAAAAAAAAAAACAAACAAAAAGCTTTTTCGGCAAATAGCTTATCTTGTCAGTCTAGAAGCAACACAGTCAAAATGCAAACAGTGCACAGGACTGTAAGGATGCTGATTTCAGTAACATGCAGCCTCAGACAGCAAAGCATGTAACACAGGATATACATGAGCTCCCCCTAGCCAGGAGCAAAGGTGGGAGTCTCTTTTCTTGTCCAGGGGGTTGGAGACAGTACTTTCATCTATGCAGCCGCACTTAGAGTCAAAAATAGTAAGGATGATTCTTTGGAAGCTACCTCACGTGCAGAGTCATATTATTGATGCTGTGGTGACCGTACAAGTTAAATCCTTATTCTGCCAGGCTGCATTCTATTTCTACATCAGAATTTGTTTGAATGGTGTTCTGGTATTTGAAGTCATGATAATTTTTTTTTCAACTGGGAAAAAAAATGGTCTGTCTGGGAGAGGACCAGAGATCACAGCAGTGTTTTCCTCTACAGGTGCAGTCGGTTTCAGTCTGAAATCAAGCGTCTGAAGATTTCATCTCCGGTCAGAGTCTGCCAGAACTGTTTCTACAACTTGCAGCACGAGCGGGGTTTGGAGGAGGGGCCCAGGAATTGATAGGGTATTGGCAAACGAAGAGCCCATCCAGCCCCAAAGTCACTACAAGAGTTCATGAGAGGACTGTGCTGTGATCAGAAGGGATTAGAATATTGTCTGTTTACACTTAAGATTATACTGCTTTTTAAGCACTGAAAGTATAAGGGATCACTGAATTGATTTGTGTTGATGGAAGGTGAATGATGAGGTTAACGGCATATTTAAGTGAGAGCAAGGCCCAGTAAGACATAGTTGATAACTTCAAATATAATAGAATTGTCAACCTCTAACTCTGTTGACATGGTATAAAGAAAATCCTCACTTATCCTAAACATCAGTTCTTGTCTTGTTTTTGTAGAGCTAGTTACCTTTACCGGGGCGAGAGGGGAGGGGAAGGCTTTTTAGAAGATAGTTGTAAATCTGCCTTCTTCGCAAGCAACTGTGTAGTTAGATACACAGTTATATTATATGTAAATAGATATAATGGCCTTTTTATCTAAATATGAACTTAACTGCCTGTTACACGGGATTTCAGATTAACCGCTATACTTTGTGTGGCATCTTTATCTCATCTATCAACTTAAATATGAATGTTTAAATAACAACAACAAAAAAAGAAAACTCAAAGGCATTATGTGTATTTCAGTTAAAAATCCAGTCTGTGCATGTTTGTTCTTTCTGTTGCCCACAATATCTTTATTTAAAAAAAAAAAAGGCTATTCATGGGATTACATGTTGTTTTTTTCAAAAGAAAAAAAAAATTTTGAAAATAGTACTTGGAATATTTTATTCTAGCTGTAAGATAACCAGGAACTAAAATTGTACACTTTGGTTGCATTTTATACCAAATTGTTTACCACTTCGTGTTGTTCATATTTAACAAGGCCTCTTTTATACATATGTCAGAGCTAAAGTTTTGTTAATGACTTAATGTTCATTAGCAGCTGATTCATGCAGTGCAAGAACCAGCTTTTACCTTATTTAAATGAATAGCAATTGGCTTGCATACAGGTACAGAATTAATTTCTTGTGCATATAATGTAACCTCCTGTCCCGTAGCTTATTTGCAAAAAAATGTTTGGAACAACATAGTTGTTGCTCTGAAACAGGTTAGTGCTGGTCCTGGCAGAAATGCTTCTCAGAGCTATCTTCACATGTCAGCAAATGGCATGAACTCGAGGACAGCAGTAGATTTCCATTACCATTTTTAAAGTTTTAATATGAATTAAATTGCAGGTTTTGTTTGTTTGTTTGTTTTTTACTACTCTCACTTGTTTTGCACTACATGTGGGATAAAGTAGAGACACGGACATCCACTGAGATTGGAACACATGCATCAGATAGGCCCATGGACTACTCTCCAAAGGAGGTCTTGACAGTGTTTTTTTTTGTTTGTTTGTTTGTTTGTTTTGTTTCTTTAATGTATATGTATGTATTTTGTAAATGAGTGATAAACTGATATAGATCTAGGTACGTTGGCAGTGGGTTCTTCTAAATAACAGTAAGGATATGACCCAAGCCAACAGAAGACAAGTGGCTCCGCTAGAATGTCATTGAGTGTCTTTGCTCCAGATGGTGAGATTGTTCTTCGCTGGAGTGAATTGGGTGGACTCTGGTCCCTGGACTGCAGGTGGTTAATGCTATTGTTGGAATTGCAGCATGGAAAATATGGGATCCTCTGTGGTAGCATGAGCAACTTCCAGAGGGTTGCCAATGCCAAGGGGGCACACTGTCTTCTCTTGACTGGGGCTTCTAGGGGAGAATAATTTGTTAGTCCTGACCACTTACTCTTTAACCTGGTATCACATGTTTATGCACTGAAGGTTAAATATGTATTTTGATACAAGTTTGTTTATTATGTATGTGCTGGTCTGTAAAATGAGATAAATTACTGTTTTGGTATGTATACTAGGTCCCTAAATGAACAGAAAGACTACTCAGCAGTGTGCAAGGGCTCTAGAGTAAAAACAGGTTTGATTAAATGAGCTGACCCAAATAGATCCTTCTGGATCCGGACTGTGATGATGATGAAGTAGCTACATTGCATGGCTCCCTTGGCAGATTTATTGTTAAAACCAGAGGGGGGAAGTCCTCAAATGTGTGTGGAGTGTTTGAATGTCTGTATCCAGATGTTCTCTCTAACATTGCCTTGACCCTTCACAAAATGATGCAAAACCAGCATAGTTCAGAAGATAGGCTGGTAGCCTACACTTTTTCTGTTGGAAGAAAAGGCTATTTTAACAACTACTAAATGCCTTTGAGTACTCAGAGATTCCCTCTCCCTGCCTCCAGTTTTCAAATCAAAACCAAATTTAAGGAAGAATTAATTTCCACAGACTAGAGCTTTTACAGCCACATTATTAAACCCTAATAAAAACAGGGCTACTGTGACAGTAACTCTGATATACTCTAAACATGGAAAGAAAAATCTGACAGATAGTATTAGTGCAGGCTCATGAAGATCATGGGCTGTGGGTGGTGATATGGTTGATGATGTTTGACCACATAGGCATGTTGTATGGTTGTTGATCTGGGTGTTTTACTTTTGTCAGCGTGCTAAAATCAAGGTTGTTATGCCTTGCAAAGTCTGTAACATAAAGTTTAGTTCAAATTTGCATTTTGCAAACTGATAACCACGGCTTTCTGACTTAATTCTTTGGTTGAGCTGTTCCAAATACACATTCTCACAAGTAAGAGGTGTGGAAGGGAAAAAAAAAAAAAAACACAAAACAAAACACCTGCTGGTATTCCCTCTGGCAACTGGTGCTGTGGGCAACCGCTTTGTTCACTTGGGAGTGGTTTTTCTTTTCAAGGTTCTAATGCAAATACTTTGTTTTCCATGTAAAAATTTGTTGCGCAAAAATATACTCATGTACACTAACATCAGTAGACTGTAATCTCTGCAAGTACCTCACACATCTTCACCTGCCTTGTTCTTTGTAGGATACTTACTCATGTACTCTTAACATTCATATGTAGTGTGCAACTGTAATGTCACGCTTATGAGAGGAGTTGGCTGCCTCCAGCCTACAGTCATCAATTCAATAGCAAAACACTTTAGATAAGTTATTTTGCACTTTCTTATGTATAAAATTGGTAGATACTTATATTTGCTCTGTATCATTTAAAGACTTCTTTTGTTTCAGTAAATGAACTGTGTATAAAATATTTATGCAGTTACAACTGTTTTTAGAAAGTATTTTTAATTTCAGCAAGTTTGGTTACTTGTTGCATGACTATTAACAGAGCTGACTTTTTGTGTCAGTACAATGTATATTTTTTTTGTCCTGTTATTAACTTGTAAGCCCTAGTTAAATGACCATTTATTTGTACAGCATCAGGAGTAAATTGAAGATAACTGGCTAAGACTGGAGTGTGGAATTTTGTACTATATTGTAGAATCTAATATCTGTTTTTTGGTGGTTATGTAAAAGGCCTGACGATTTACTATCTAGTGTGCAATCTGTGATATCTGAATGTTCATTGTATATTTGTCTCCAATGCAAAAAGGTAGAGTAACACAATTACAATACATAATTAAATGCAATAGTTCAGGTACTTAAGTATTTTTTTTCATTTCAAATAAATAACTGCTATTTACCACCAAAAAGCTGTTTTGCATTTGTTGGAAAGAAGCAACATTTGCAGCTGAATAAACATTTTTAAAATGGGAGTGGTAATTGATGAGTACCATGTTTCTTTATCCTCAGAAAGAGTAAATTGCTACCATTTGATACAGTTTTGTTTTCTGAACACCAGTACATTCATCCACAGTGATGCAGTGTTGATATTGTGAATCTCTGTATAATTGGTTTTGGTTTATGAGTGTCATTTTAGTTTGTGAAGCCAGCAGAATTTGACAGTGTTTATAAGAGTAGGCCGTATAGATCCAGGGAAGGCAGACAGTAAAGAATGATTAAAGTCAAACTCCATGATGACGTGGCAAGAGGAGGAAGTATTAAAAACTTAAATCATCTTCCTCACGGAGAGGACAACTGCTAAAGCAGAACTTGACCTTATCTGGTGAGATACAGATTAAGATCCCCAAATATATATGTTTACTAATTCTTCAACCATTTTTAAACTATTTTCTGACTTGGTAATGCTAAAGAAGGTGGGTTTTCACTGTGGTAGTTACTTACATAGCAATGCTGGCTGCTAACATTTTTTCTCTACTTAAAAACCAGGCTTTGATGAAGTTGGACCTACCGTGTTCCTTGGCTGATTAACACTAGAACTCATGCTGCATTCTTGGTATTTATCAGTAAGTGTATTATTTGGCTGTAAAAGTCATTTCTACTGATGATTCTAACTGTCTGTGCTTACTGCATTAAATGTGAACTCATTTCATGAAGGCTTGGTGGTGTGTGTGTGTGGGGGGGGGTGTTCAGAGTGTATTTAAGTGTGCTCTTGGGTACTGGTTCTTTTGGGGTCACTGCTCTCTCCGTGGAGGGTGAGATGCCCTCCTACCCTTAGTTCCAGGATGGTCTGTGTGGCAGAACCTCTCGCTGTATGATATTTAAACCTTTTTTTCTCACTGGCAAAAATGAGTTAGCTCTCTTCATAGATTGGTTAAAACTTGTGCTTAATTTCATTTTGACTGATGCAAAGAACTTGTGGTTAGTTGCGTAAAAAAAATTTAGAGCTTTTCTTCTGTCTTCAAGACGTATGTTCCTATGAACTCAATCTAGTCTCTTATGGGTTCTTTTGGGGATAGTCTCTGTTTTGTTTGTTGCTGGTGGAGATGAATTCTTTTGAAAGCTTTTACTGATGGCTGTGTGATAACTTGGTGAAACCCTGCTCATAAGATGAGGCTTTGGGTGCTGAAAGTCTTCATCTTGAACCTGGCTGGCTTGAGTGTCTGGTGGAGTAAGCGGTGGTAGGAGTGAGAGATAATACTGGAGCACAGCCACACAGCTGTCTAATTTGTAGTCTTCTCTGTGTGAATATTGTTATTTGAACTGGCTACATAATCTGATTTCAAAGTAAATTAAATAAGAAGAAAGGCTTGAGAAAGGTTCAGTGCATTATAATAGATACTTTTTTCTAGCTGTGGGAAAGAAGTGTTGTGTGAAATCTGTTGTAAACTTCTTTTTTGACCTTAAATTGAAACTGATAAGATGCACCGGACTGAAAAGTTGGTGAAAAAATCAAGCTCCTCTGATCAAAATTCAGTAGCTACTTCTGCAGTTTGCCTAAAAAAGGGCCCTCGTAACCGTAACTTCAGTGGTAGGGCTGAGCAACATGCAAGGATAAATGAAGGTGAGCTAATACCTGCTTTGGAAGGTCCTTATTAGTGTAAGGAAATGCAGCAGGCCTTCCTCTGTGACCAGGGGGATTAGCATTCCTTTGCACTTGCCTGCAGTCAGCTGGAAGGGGTTAGTCTGAGCCGTGCCCATTCGATTAATAACTGAATTTCTATTTCCCTTGGCACTTCAGCTCATTGTGGTGGACAGGCTGCTAGCGTATGCTGAACAGCCAGCTGGTGGGGGACTGAACCAGGCGGTGTCCTTCCATTGGGATGCGGATTTGCATTACTGCTGGGATTGAGGCATGATGAGTTGCAGTCCTGCTGATGCTGGGCAGCCCATAAAATCCTCATGAGGACAACCACTAGTCTGATCATCCATCAGCAGATGCCTTTAAGGCTACTTGCGTAGGACATAAACCCAAAGGGAGTTCAAATGCAGTCTCTTGGTCTTCCTAGAAGTTGTGTCAAGCCAGAAGTGGAGTTTGGCTGTTTATTTACAGTGAGCACTTTGTCTTTCACAGAACCTACAGAAAATACACATTACTATGTGCTTGTGGGATCTTTTTTTCCTTTTAGCCAAAAAATGACAGAGGCAATGCGGGTGGTCACTTGTGTTTGCTGGGGAGTGCACTGGGCATTATTTCTGGAGGGTTAGGGTCCCAGCCCTGTCTTTGCCTGTGCTGGGTGGCCTCAGAGGGCGTGTGGCTTGGGCAAGAGCAGCTCTGATGCTCACACCCACCAACCCACAGACCTTGGGAAGACTTCACTGTACGGCTTGCCACGCTCCCTAGCTTCTGGTGGGGACCTCCAGTGGCTTTCATGGAAAGCAAGCACGTAGCTATGTGTAACAGGCTTTTTTTTTTTTTTTTTCTTCAAGAAAAAAGAAAGTGAAAAACGTTTTTCAAAGGGAATCAAGATTTGCAATGGACAACAACCACTGTCCTAATAGTTGAAAACTTTGCATTTCTCTGATAAAGAGTCAAAGTCCTGTTGAGGCATAGTCTGAAGAGAGGGAAAGCATGTGCAGGTTGTGTTTAATTTCTTCCCTATCTCAGTTTAGACAGTGATGGTGCTCCCCACCTTGCTGAAGGGTCCCTCTTCTCAGTTTTCAGGTCAGCCTCCCGCTGCCAGGGCTGCACTATCTCCTGCTGGTCCCAGGCTGTGTGTAACGCCACCAAAGGTGGAGTGGGAAAGCAGGGCTTTGAACTACCGGGCTCCTGTTGCATGAAGCTCACAGGAAGTTCAGTCTGCAAATGCTGTGGGCTTTGAATGTATTGGTTTTTTTCTCCTGACTGCAGTGAAATTCATCTCAGGTTGCTCTGGTCAGCTTACGGTAAAGAGCAGAGAAAGGTCTGCAAGTGGTAAAAGCAAACTGAGTTTGAGCATCAGCCAGAACACTGGCCAGGTAGCTGTTAGTTCAGCCCGCTTTCTGTCTTCCAGGGCCACCCGGTCCTGTCAAAAAATGGCTGTAGTCATGTGTTGGTGACCAGGGAGAGGAAGTGAAGGATGCTGATATTGACTGCTACTGTGCACGGAGAAGGGTTTGGCAAAGCCAGCCCCCGTCTGGTTTCAAAGTGAGTGGGAATCATAGAATATCCCAAGTTGTGTTACATATGGAGTGGTAAGTCGTGTTGAGAAAATGGTTGATATTAATAAAAAAGGGGGAGATTTGGGAATGTGGCCATGGGGGTTGGAAAGCCCTGTGGTTAATGATAACATCAGACTCTTAACAATGAGGCCATCAGGAATGTGAAGAGTTTAGAGGGAACAAAGAAGGGTGATTCAGGAGACTCCATGCCGTCTGGGGTTGCTTGTTCTCCAGCCATTAAGGCATGGAAGTTTCTGGGTGTTTGCTGTTGCTGTTTTATGCAAAGTTGTTTGACCAATGAAAAGTTGTTTTGAAAAGAACTGCTGTGGAGAGAAGGGTATAAGAGAGGAGCCTGTCCTCAAGACAAAAAAAAAAAAAAAAAAGGCAACGCGATGTAATGAAGCTATGTCGTCAATGGGGAGGCAGAAAGAAGGAATGAAAAGGAACAGGCTAGCGGAACGGAGACCAGGACGGGAACAGGCACATTGATCACCTCATGAAGATCGGTTTGGCCAAACTCGGCAAACTGCTCAGAGAAGCTCGTACTGAAAGTTGCTGGAAATGGGCGCAGCGGAGCTGGGAAGAAGCTCACGCTGAGAGAAGTGGAGCCATGCACACAACTGCCCCTCGCTGGTAAGCAGCTGCGCATTATGGGGAATCATACGTCCTTAGAAACAAAGACTGTCCTGGTAACCTTACAGTTTATTCTCCTTATTAACAATCAGACAGCTTATGATCCTGAAATATGGGACCAAAATAATGTCAAGGTGTGGGACTCTGCAACTAAAACCGACAAGGTTGCAATGGAATTGCTCGGCACCTGGCGAGCAGTCTCTGAGGCCTTAAAGAGCCGTGTGAGGCCACAATCACAAACGTGTGGTTTGCCAGACAGTGAGGGAGCTGCGGGCTCCTTTACTGATCTGACTGCTACACCATCACCCCCCCCCCCCACCGCTACTGCCATCGCAGGCCTTTGCTGTTACACCCCCTGGTGACCTGGACGTGCCTTTTGACCCAGGCCTCGATGGCCTTGAAAAGGAGATGGATACGCTTTTCTTCGATCTGGGAAGAACGGGATACGTAAGGCCTGAAGGCTGAGTTGCTTGACAACTTAAAGCAAGACATACTGCTCAAAAGGAATGGAAAATGGAGACTGTTAAGTCATGGAACTTAAAGGATTGTTTGTTACCTTTCCTGGTTGTACGTATGTATAGGCATACTCAGGTTTAGTATGTAAAACAATGTTCTGTATATTTAGAATGTTTGATGTTTGTGTGTGCGTGTTGGTGGAGCGTAGACTCCCCGCACACTCAGCGCTGTTTACTTGCCTTCTATACCTTTTATAAGTATAAATATTACAAAATTCAGATTGAGTTGAGACTTCATTTATAACAGTTGGAAGGGACCCATAAGGATCGTCAAGTCTAACTCCTGGCACCGCACAGGTCTATCCAAAAAGCTTTAGTCTGGGATTCAGCAATGTAAGTTCACGATGGGATGGAGGAGATGGCTTAAGTTGGATTTTTCATTGTATCAGGCAGGTTTCAGTATAACCAAATACCACTCTTAGGCTGCAGAAAGAAATGGATGCTACTCTTTTCAGAAAATGTTGTGTTATTAATTATTGCCCTTACAGCTAGAGTAGTATTAAAAGTGATTGTGACTGTATAGTGCAGAGAGGTGACAAGTAGCTGTTTTGGCAAGAGGGGTACTGTCTGGGTGAGAAGGATAGCTGCTGGGACAGGAATAGATGTGGCAAGTTGTCTTGGAGCCGAATGATTCTCTTAGAGCCTCATCTTTCATTCCTGGGGGGGTTTGGGGGAGAGAGGGAAGGCACTGAAACCTATTTTGCTTAAATCAGTTCTCTTCTGGGATGCAAGGGCAGAAGGGTGGAAGGAGCCTTATCCATCCAAGCAGCACATCCATGTGGGGAGCAGTGATGTGGTTCCTGCTGTGTTTGGGGGCTTGAGGGGTACTGGGAGTTGGGGGTAGGGGGGCGGGCTGAGAGAGACTGGCTTGTGGCATGGGTCGAGCAGACCTACAAGGCAACATCCTGTGTGGCACAGGGGGCAGCTCTGGGGCTGTGGTGTACAAAAGCCCTGCTAAGGATGCAATAGCAAAGCCACAGCCTTCTGTGAACTCTCCACTGTAAACCTGGGTCCGTGAGAATAGTGTCTTGCAAGATGGAGGGCAGCTCAAATGCTGGTGTTGGAGCCATAAAATCCTCAACAGGCATCCAGCATCCAGTTCTCCAGCACAAGATCACAGTTGGTGAGAGACATGACAGCTCGCTGCAATCATGCCTGCCTTGGGCTCCATTGCAGCTCTGTGGGGCAGAGGGACCTCCCAGGGGCAGGGATTCAGTTCAAGGGAGAGCTGCAGAGAGGTTAAAGTGCTGCATGACAGGTAACATCTTCTGGGGGAGCATAGGTTACGAATGCAAATATTGATGTATGTCTGTGCTTGCACACAGAGCAAGGCTCTTGCCCAACAGCAGTGAGGAAACCCATGTGTCATCAGCCACGACCCCTTGTGCAGGTGGGCTATGGAGAGTACGTTGATGCAGGCTGCCCTCTGCTCCGGTGAAAAGCTTCCAGCCCTTCCCAGCGGCCCAGCTTCTCTGAATGTGCCATGCCAGAGCAAGCACTGCTTTTTTGCTCTCCCACTACTATCTTGGTGAGGTTGGGCAGGGAACTGCCATGGTGCTGCTGGAACACAGCCACCTCCTTCCTCTCCAGATGGTGTAAATTAACCAGCAGGTCACAGGGACACTCATTATGGGACAAATGCTCTGATTACAGACTAACCTGGCAGCCATTTCGCAACTACTTCAAAAGGGCAGGTATGAGGAAAGGGCAAAACTGTCCACCAGGTTTCTCAACACCCTGTCTCCAAAATTTACTTGAAGCAGTGATTACAAGACCCTTACTACTGTTATATATGGAGTGGTAATTCGTGTCGAGAAAATGGTTGATATTAATAAAAAAAGGGGGAGATTTTGGGAATGTGGCCATGGGGGTTGGAAAGCCCCGTGGTTGAGATAACATTAGACTCTTAACGATGAGGCCATCAGGAATGTGAAGAGTTTAGAGGGAACAAAGAAGGGTGATTCAGGAGACTCCATGCCGTCTGGGGTTGCTTGTTCTCCAGCCATTAAGGCATGGAAGTTTCTGGGTGTTTGCTGTTGCTGTTTTATGCAAAGTTGTTTGACCAATGAAAAGTTGTTTTGAAAAGGACTGGCCCTGACAAAATAAAGCCGGCAGAGGATGCTGACAGCACAGAGATGTTTTGCACAGCCTTTGCACGGGCTGTTGCTGGCTGAATGCCTTTGTAGGCATAGCTTTGCTTATCAAAAGCTTTTTATGGCAGAGGTTAAGGCTTGGGGTTATCATGACAGTCACAACAGAGCTTGAAAAACAAAACAAATAGTTGGCAGTGTATGGTGGGGAAAAGAATATTACATTTGTGGTGATACAACTCTGGAAGCAAATTCTTTATTTAAAGATCTTTTTCAAGCATTCCAGTACAGCCTTTCTGTCCCACTGTACATTTGAGTATATGAGTTACAAATTTGAAGACAGATGTTGTTTAAAAAAAAATCAAATAATGAGGGAGGTGGGGGAAGGGAAATTAATATTTCAATAAAATGAAGTAGATTAATCATGGACAATGATTACACCAAACATAAACATCAAACCTCAGGAATTACAGACAGTCCTAAGGCAAACTGTGAAACGAACATATGCAATTCTACTTGTCTGTAGAAAGTTATGACACACGCCACTGCCCAAGCATTTGATGTGCTGGGTAAAGGGGGAACTCCAGTGGGTATTTGTGCATTAAAAACAGCAGCTTCAGAACCAAGCTGGGGAGTTGCTACAATGTATGTTCATCTGGTTCGGTACGTGATCAATGGACCTATAAGTGCATAAGTGATCTTCCTTAACAGAAATGACTATTATACCAGTTTAACTACTGTTTTGTGCTACTGCCTTAGCTAGAAACCCTGATGCCTTTGACAACAGCACATATGCCTGCTGAGACAGAAAAGGTCATCTGATACCCCAATTCGTGTAGAATCCTGTGGTTATTCTCAGCTCCTCAGAATTTTCATTTCCCCAAATACATAAAAGGCAGTAATGTCTAATTTCTCTCTCATCCCCACTCTCAACCACAAACAGTGCTACATGGTTATTCACCAACCCTGAACTTTTCAAACAAAACAGGACTAGTTGTTAAAGAGGGCAGTGCATTAAATAAGCTGTTACAGCTCACCCTCATTTCTATTTCTTGCACTACCATCACCTTCCAGACAGACCTGCTTTCCTCTATCATGGCTGCAAATGAGGTTCTACTGTAGAGAGTTCCCTCTATGAAGCATGAAACCCCGCTTTCTGGGTGGTAGAGAGACCAGGCTGCAACTCCAGTTGCAGTCTGAACAGCTCTCCTAGTAAATTCTCCACCAACAGGCCTCCTGTGCCTTCCAAGTCTTCACAATAAAAACAAGTAACAAGCTGGACAACATTTTTTGCTTTTCCATACCTGCAGACCACCCTCCTGCAGTACCTGTATGTTAGAGAAGTAGCACTGTTCCAGGAGGAGTGTTCAGGCAAGAAAATAATGCTTACTAGATAGATCTCACAGAGTTCAGAATCCAGCTCAAAAAAGGCAGGAAAAAATAAAAAAAAAAAACTTGCTGTGGTTTGTTCAGTAGGTAACCTTTAATGTTCAGTTGAGCTTACAATTTAAGAAAAAAAAATCATTCTTTTAATTGATACAACAGTTGAAAGAGAGCTAGAGAGCAAATTGAGATTCTGTTGAATTTCATTCATAATTTAAGATACAAGTAGATCCTGCAATAATAAACCCTTTTGATAGGCAACTATTGTTGTAGACAGTAGATAATTAGCTTTTTTGTTGTAGACAATTAGCTTTTATTCCCTCAGGTTAAAAGAAACCCTCTACTAGGCAAGATAATTTTGCATGTTTTTGTGGCTTCAATCTGATAATTTGTAGAGCTGCTGTAAGTAGCAGGAGGCCTGCTGACTAGGGAGGAAAAAAAAATACAAGCACACCTTCATTAGAGCAGATCAGTACTTATTTCTGGTGGGGGACCAGGTGCTGAGAGGTTCCTTTGCTGGGTATTATCCAGGGTGCTGCTAATTTGATCCCCTGGTGCCACGACGACAAGACAGTTGTGTTTACCATGACATAACTTGATTCTTCCAACTTTCATAGTCCTTGCAAAAGATTTTCAGTGCCATACACTGAGTCCCACTGAAGGCGTTGGCGAAGCCCACTCTGTTTATGTGTTATTGGTGCCCAAATAGCCCCAAAACTAAAATGGAAATGCTGGGACTATTTGAACGACTCTTCAGTAAGAAGTGTCAAATGACTGAAGAACCCATCACTGAGGACACTGCAGGTTTTGCCTGATTTCCTTGAAAAAAACAAAGTTTGGCACAGTTGCCATTTAAATCCCAAGGGAGTTTACTGTCATGGTTGCAGGAAAAGGCAAGGATGTTGTTGAGGAGAAAGATCCTGGTAGTGGCGTGTCTGTACAAAATGATGATTCTGACTGGCACTTAAGAGTCTGGCAGTGCAAAAAATGAAGTCAGAAATCCCCACAAACCAGTGTGAAGGTGCCTCTGTGCTTAATGGAGAGAGGACTGGGCAGAATACTGTGCCACTTGGCAAGGAATTTTGTCTTAATTGGTAGTTTGTTTACTTTAGAATGAGATGCAGAAAACTAGAGCGAACAGGCAGGGAACAACCTGTGCATAAGAAATGCATCTTTGTAGTCTTTTGTCAGTTGCTCATTAACTTTTGCATAGAGCAAAACAACTAGTATCTGTTAGATACATGTGCTAATTGATTTGTGAAATTCACTGGTAGCTATACAAAGTTCCTGTTTTTCACCTACTGGTAATCTTTCAACTTCAATGTGTTTTAGTGGTTCAACAGGCAGGTTGCACTGCATGCAACCTTTATTCCCATCCACTTTCAGTCACTATGTTTCAGTGTCGGGAGATGCCCCTTTGCAGCAGGATATAACTCTGAAATTAGCTCTGCTTTGAGCAGGAGGCTGCACTAGATAACACTGAACTAGATAAACTTTGTAGCCAAAGTTTTCCTGTGATTGTATAAAGGCAGTAATATCTAATCACCTCGTATTTTGGAAAGCTTTGTCTTATCCCTTCCTTTCTATAATACAGAAGCAGTTATGGATGGATCTTTCCTCTGAGATGACAACCAGTCTGTTAGAGGAAATAAAAGTGCCCAACAACTTCGTTATCTATGAAATTTTCTAACAGATAGGGAAAAAACAAAAATTGCCCCAAAATCTCCAGTTAGTATAAAAATGATTTCATTTTACATATAGGTCAATGCTTGGAAGTTATTTTAACTGCCAGGCTATTCCTCAGAGCACCTGCTCTTTATTTGCAGTGTTACTCATTACCAGCCTGCATTTCATACTACGCATTCAGCTTGGCAAGTATCCAGTACTGCTCAAAAAACCAAACACGTACTTGTCACAAACACCCCCGGCGCCCTTGACATCTTCTGTCTGGATACTGGCATTTGCCACCGAATGTGTTGATGGGTCTTGTCCAAATCCCTATGCTGCTGCTCATGCCTGTCTGACACTTGACACCAAAACTGCCTCCACAGCAACTCCCTCTGCAGAACTGACTCTAACCCTTCCTCTGCCCAGAGTAAGATGGCTACATGCTGTGGCTAACCCTCAGCTGAGAGCTATCGCACTTGCTATTTCAGCAGGTTAGCTCCTCAGTGGGAGTCACCAGTTCAGGTTGCAGTGCAAATGGGTCAAAACCACATTGCCAGCACAGCTCTCCAAACCTCTGTTAGGTGTTTCCTCTCTGCAAGTGCTCAGGATCAGGAGAGGCTGTCTCTTGCTGGTTTTACTATAAACAGGCTGTGGCGATTTTCAAACCTACCACAGGCTGGGAACTAGAAGTTCTCAATCAAAAGTGACCTTTTGCCTCACGCAAACAAGGCTGAGCCCAGGATGAAACATGTTGATCTCAGGTGAAGACTGAACCCCAGTGCTGGGGCAATTCTGGGGAGAGAGAAGGGATTATAATTGTAAACCAATGACACACTCATTCAAGATGCCTGGGCAACAGCAACAAATACAACAGAGATTTACAAATACTGATTCATGAGTTTTTTATACTTATGAACCGAATATTGACACTATACATACCATATAATACACCAAGCAATGGGACAAAATGAGCATACTCTTTAAACACAGAGAATTAATGC
Organism: Aythya ferina; assembly: GCF_964211825.1. Taxonomy (NCBI): domain Eukaryota; kingdom Metazoa; phylum Chordata; class Aves; order Anseriformes; family Anatidae; genus Aythya; species Aythya ferina. The sequence continues at coordinate 77,232,294 of NC_140300.1, forward strand.
TGTCGGTACAATGCTGAGCTCTGCAGGGTGCTCCTAGGCCTGCAGCCAGAGGCGAGGAAGAACATGTGGAATGACTATCTGTGTTGTAACCCTGGACCTGCAAAGGGCTAAAAATAATGAAGATGCCTATGTCACACTCAAAAATGAGAATCAGACCAGGCATCTCAGAAATATTTTTCCTTGTTGTAAGGTGGTTTAGTATCAGGCAATTTTGCTCACTTCTGTTCATTTTGTTTGGCTGGTTTGTTTGGTATGTAAAATGGCATGGTTGGAAACAGCTAAAATCTACTGTTGCAAATGTGGGAAGAGCCTGATTTTTCCTCTGCCCTTATTTCCTTACAGCAGGGTGATTCAGATGCCACAGGAATTGCATGCCTGATTTTGAGCAGAGGAAGAATGAGGTCTGACAGAGCCATGCTGGGACAGCTCTTCGCCTGCTGCCAACACGCTGACACGTCACCTGCAGTCTTGTCACAGTGGCGAGCTGAGCTGGCTCAGAGCTCTGGCCTTGCTGGACACAGACTCCCAACAGAAAGGGAAGCAGATACATTTCCTTTAAGTACAAAACTACCTTTTGGTGTCCCAATATCTGACACCCACTAGAAACAAATCCCCCAAACTTACAAAGATTACTGTACGTTATTAAAATGCTCACTCATTTCTCTAGCTTTCTTGCTTTGAGCATTTTACACCTCTCTGTATACCACGAGGAGACCCAGGACATCCTGACTAACTGAAAAAAAACTTCAGCAGAGGGCAGGAAAATGCTCATATATTTATGAAGAAATAATAAACAAACTCATTTCTTAGACATCTAAGGAATCTTGAATAGAAAACTCTTTGAAATGTTTCTTTTTTTCTTAGGGGGAAAAAAGGAGAACAGAAAAAAAAAAAAAGGGACATTGAAATTGATGGGAGTCTCAGCAATTCAAAAAATGTGCTGCTTTTTCCCTCCTACACGCTTCTGTTAAGCCACTGGCACACCAAAGACAATGCAGTGCAAGGGGTTGCTGCATGGTCCACAGAGATGGTACAGGCTTTAGACCCAATTGAGAGACTTTCCTCTCTGTCCAACAGCACATGGCTGTAGCCTGCTCTGTCTCTTGGGAGCTGAAGGATGGCAGATAACATCAGTGAGAGCCTAAAGCCCTGCAAAGCAGCACTGTCTTAGGATGTTGTTCAGGAACACTGAATGCCACTGGCACCAGAATATAACCACAGACTAATTGCTTCTGAAACCTCCCCCTTGTGTTTCACCTCCTTCTGGAAACACGGGGAGTTCTGGGTGGCTGTACGGCAGAGGAAAACAACAAAACCTCTTTTTGTCTCGCTAGGAAAACTGTGTGCTTGTTCCCCTGTGGATTAATGTACAAAGAAGATGGTGCATGGCTCAGTCTCAGACTTTCACAGCTGCCAGGTAACTAAGAGTCCTAGGTAATACAGGTTGGTGTGCAACAAATGTGCAATAGCTCCAGCCTCAGGTGGAGGCCTAGAGACTTGTCTATGTGAACCAAGAGGTGTGAAGAGCTGCTGGGACTAGAAACCCAAAGAAATAGCTGCCTCAATGCCAATCTGAATAAACAAGCACAGTAAAATGCAATCAACTGCAAGCAGTAATGTGACATTACGCACCGAGGGAGCGGTGGCATCTTTCGTAACACTGAAGACAGGAGAGATGAACAAGACATTCAGCCAGTTTATGAACAGATGGATGTGCTCTCTTGTAGCGCACTGTGTCCAGATTATTGCAGGAAAGGATAGCTGTGGCAGGACTTCATGCCCACCTCCCACTGGAGGCAAAACTGCGGCTGAAGGAGAAGTTGATCTCGCCGTTTTTATACTTTCCCCATGCTCCAAAAGGCACTATGACAACCGTGCTGTTGTCCTCAGTGCCAAATTGCATTGCCTGAGAGAAGAAACAAGTTGTTAGCATCATCATCTTGCTTAGAAAGGGAAACTAGTATCTGACACATGGGACAGCATGCTCTCAGACCTGACACTTCCTTGCTTCTTCCCATCTCTAATGCTGCAGGTTCTTGTATACCTCAGAGCTTTCCATGGGATATGCCACCATTCAGAACCTTAGTGAGAAACTGACCATTTCTGTCTGTGCTGATGACATTCAGCACTGCAGTAAACTGCAGTTACTGTCCAGCACAGTTCTGTGGCTCATGAACTAAGTGCATCAATTGAAATGTCTGTATGTTTCTGGCAAGGATATGGCAAGACTCTGGGAAGGAAAGGCCAGACAACTAGACTACTGGCCATGTAAACCAGAATAGTTCAATTCACTACTGAATGCATGGTTGTGTTTTTTTTCTCTTTGAAATACAAAAAGAAAAAAAAAAACAAAAACAAAAACAAGTGCACCAAGAGTAAACAACCATTTCTTCATAGCTTAGTTTTCTGCTTTTGTCTTTGCCATGTGCTGAAAAGGACCCAACGGAGCACACTGAGCACCTGCAGTCTGTGTCATCAGTCAGCTGCATTACCTTTGCAGCAGAGCTTTGGTGCTTCGAGAAACCCTGGCATTACCTGCTCAGTAACAACATGGGCAGCTTCAGCAGGATCATGGCACTGGTTAATGAAGTCACAGATCTCCTGACTGTTCACCATGAAGTTAATACCATCTGTAGTAAGGACCAGGAAGCTGTCATCTGCATGATGTAACTGAAATAAAGGCACAAAGTATGCACAACAGTAGAGAGAGTGCTGCAAGGTAAAACCGTTGCCTTGATTTTTTTCGGTTGATTTTGGTTGGTTGTTTTTTTTGCGTTTGTTTTGTTTTTTACCTTCTGTTGCAAAGCAATTTTTCTGGGAGTTCTGCCTGTTTTGTGCATGAGAACTAACTGTTCTAAGAAGCAGCCCTCCCAATACACTGAGGCCAAAAGTCCAATGCTATATACATTGCTCAGTAAACAAAATGCTACCTTAAACTAAGGATTTCAGTAAAGACACATTAAGTGCTGCGGTCATCTCCTAAGCCCCTCAAGCCACTGCTTTGTGTTGGACTGAGAGCAAATGAACACAAAGTTCCTCATGCCCCAGGATGGGCATTGGGGAAAAATATGAAAAAGAATATGACCTAAGATGAGAGCCTTGTTTTTTTCTTCATGCAAACATGAATGCAGCTGTGCTGAATACCTAGTTGTTAACCTGTTTTCTGGACAATTGTAGAGCTATGTTAAGACGCACGTAACTGCCCTTCCCTCTTCCTTTCCTCCCAGGTGTATGACCCTTTACATATTGCACTGTTCTCAGTGATGACTTTGTATCAGTATTATCCTCAAAATTAGGTATCTGACCGCAAGCTCCAAACCATTTGACACCTTGGTATTTCAGTAATGGATATCACACATGGTCTTTCTTCACTTATCCTATATTATATTGTGATAATTGGGATTTAGAAGTTAACCTGGTTCCTGGTTGAATTTACTACTAGGTCCAAATTGTCTTCTGCCTTTAAGTGTTAATCTGAAATAACTTAATTAGAATGAGTCTTGCATTACTTCACCACTAAAAAAAAAATCAAAGATTGGTTCCACCTGTGTACACTGAGTGGTTACCACTACATGCTTTAAATATCTATGTTGCCCCTTAATCCAAATGTTGCTGTCCCTGTTAACCAGGCCTTCTTTTACCTGAACCCTTTTTGTTTCTGGCTGGGCTATCACACCACTGTTCTTAAGATCCAAATCTCCTATGCTCCGCGTCATTGCAAGTCTACCATTCACGTGTGGTTGTCCCAAACTGTTCCAGGCAACGAAACCACCAGACTTCCTGATCCTGTCCAGAGGCACAAAAGAGAAAGCAAATGTGAGTTACTGATTCAGACTGAGTTACTGATTCCCCCGTCTGTTAGCTGCAGTTTCTGCCACTCTCTGCTAATGCAGGATGGGGTACTGAGGACCTGAGCGGAAAGACTGAGATTTGTTTTCTTCTGTTTGAAGGGTTCCACAGAAGGAATGAGAAGGCTTTGTCCTGACCTGAGAACCACAGTATGTTCTTCAGGTCTTGGCTTTCACTTGGCACTCTTGCACAAGTCTTTGAACTGTGTGGTCATGGCTCGGTACCCAGTCCTAGCCATGCTGATCTTACTGCTGTGACAGTTTTTGTTCGCATAGGACTTTACAAATACCCAGTCCCCTAAATGGAAGCAAATGACGTAACAGAGGCTGTGCCACTTTCTCTTTAGCTTGGAGTGTTATGTTCATCTCCAGTCTTTTTCCCAGGTCCAACCTGGCAGCAGCACAGACTGACTGAAGCCCTTCCCCAAGAAGCCACAATATCATCCACCAGGTACCTTTCCTTCTCCTCCTTCCTTTCTGGCGTATGGTCAATAGTGAGTTTCATAGCCTTTCCTTTTCGACACAGCAGGGCACGGCTGTCTCCCACACTTGCCACAACCAATTGAATACCATCCTGGAGCAGGGCCACTGTCGCAGTGGTCCCAGAGTTCATCAGAGTTGCTACAAACATCAGAGAGAGAGAGGTTTTAACACTGCCTTAAAGCATGGGAGCATTTACAAGACAGTAACAGTGCCAATTGGTTAAACCAAAGACTTGTGCTCTACGTTACCAGTAAGTAACTGCTTTTAAGTTTAAACTAAAGCTATATATCTATTAAAAATACAGTGAGTAAACATGCATATAGGATTTAGGTAGGGGAGAGAGAGAGGAAGTGGAAAAGATAAGTATTTCTGTGCAACAACATGGCTCCATGTAAAGAGGGCTAGTGGAGTAAAAGCAGTATAAGGTGCAGTGGCTTCTTTTCAGCCTGTAGCAAATAGGTTTTACTTTCCACTGGTTCTTCTCCAGATACAGGATTATTGTCTTTATCCCTGGACACAGTGACTGCATGGATAGCCCACCATAAAGCTGACAGTTCTTTCCTTCTGTTAGGTGGTAAAGTGGGCAACTGAGTAATTGTGATTGTAGCTGCATGTTGTTCACCAGAAGAGAACCTCCAGATCATTCCCTACTGCAGTCTGTAGGGTTCTCCAGTTGCTGTCAGAATTATTAATAATCTACTTCTAGTTACCCCAGGTTTGACAGGAGACAAAGGGTTCAGCCAGCAGGCACTGGCTTTTTTGAGAAAGGGACTCAGCTCTCTTCAGACCACACAGATTTGTCGGAGGTCACAGTACTAAGCCAGAGCTGCATTCTGCTTTCTTTACATTGCAAACAAGTGTGGTCGCCTGGCAGTGGTGATTGCCTCTGGGCAATCTGCCCTCAGCACAGGTGGGATCACTTGGATTTTTGCTGCCTAGAGGGCAAGCCAGAGCTCTAGCTGCTGTCTTCCTCTTCTGACAGGGCAAGGAAGTGATCTTATCTGTGTTCAGCGACCAGGTTGGATTAACTGTTGAATGCAAACTTTCTTGTTGCAATTTCTTACAAGGGGTGAGGATGTGGGGGAAGAACATGCTTAAACTAGAAAATACCAGTCTGCCTAATTTCAGAATAGATGTGAGGTTTTATCTGCGGTGAATGAAATGCCAGAAGAACTGCCTAGCTCTCATTTTGGACTTCAATGTTTTTTGAAGGGAAGTGCACTTTTGCAGCTAGTATCACATGCAACGCTGGCTAGGGAGAGCTGGCTGGAGAACACGAAGTCCTGCTGACTTGAGCTCTGTAAGTAAAACACCTGGCTGGGAACAGCAATTGCCACAAATTCACAATGCAAATCCCTTTGGAAAGCCCTCTGTAAGCCTCTTGTAGTCTGGCGTTTTCTAGAAATTGGTTTTAAAAGCTAGCCCATTGCACAGAGAATTTTTGTGTTAATTTAGGAATGAAAATCCCTGGTTTATATTCCTACTTTCACATGAGTAATGGTTGAAGGTGTTCCCACCACTGCTTCTGTAGAACTCGGCTGCAACCATGTGCGCTCCTCCTGTCCCTGGCCCTGCAGCACTGGCCCCCAGGGTGGTGGCATGAACCTGAGACAGGACCATACAAGGCCCTGAGAGATGCATGGAGCCTTGTTGTAAGGTGAAAGCAGAGAGCTCATGAAACAAAACAACCTCTCAAAACCATATAAACTAAGCTTGTGTTATTACTTAAAACAGGTATTATTACTGCTGCGATGGCTTGGTTAACCAACTTAAGCAACAAGTTGATGGTAAACATCCACCATGGTGGCATAGAACACATCTTGGACTACGTTATAGTTGCGATGCAGACTACTGTATTCAAAACCATGCAAATGGCCGTAGCATCTGAGTATTCAGGTCAGCACTGACATCTTGCTTCTAATTGGAAGCAAGGACTAGTCTGGTACAGGCTCACTTTGAGGCATATTATGAAAATAAGGTAATAACAAGTAGCAGTGTAATCAGAAATTTTTGTAGATACAGTAAAATACCTGTTTTAGCCAACAGCAAAAAGAAGCGACATGAAGAACCTACATAAAACGACCTTGTTTATTTCAAAGAAAATAGATTTTATATAGACATCAAAATTAATGCTGCTAGTCTCCCATCTCATTACTTATTTTGGAAGTATGCTGACAAACACATATGGTTTCAGAAATGGTTACCATCCATAGTCGTTCATTCATGATTGACTGCAAATATTTGGTCATTCAGGTGAATCTGCATCTTTACAGTGCCAACTATCAAAGCCAAAAGAGCTGCTATGAGGAAGCAGAGGGATGGTACTTGAGAGCAATCGAAGATACCATACAGAATTGCAGTAATGGTCATAGCGACTCATTCCTTAGAAATGTGTACGAGCTAAATGGCTCTTTGAGAAAAATAAATGCCACTCCTGCTCACTTCTCTGGGACCAATTCACGATCTGAGTAAGGTTGAAGAACATGGATCTAATTAGACTAAAGGGATTATGTGATCTCTTGCACAGTTCCAAAACAAAGGAGTGAGGATGGGGTAACGTTTCTAATGCTTTACTATGACTGCTGCAAGGTTATTTAATAACACAAAAATATATTGCATCAGCACGTCTACCATTTTTTAAAATTAAAGGGTTTATCTTGTTTACCTAGCAGTATCACTATAAAACTAAGATCTTTCAATAGGTTTTTAACACTCACTGGACATTTTTTACTGCAAGTCATCTCAACTAATGTGACAAAGAGGATGTGTGAACCTTCCAGTAGTCCAGGCTAGGAACCGCCAGACTCCTTCACCTGGGACAAAATTCAGCAGATCTCTCTTTCCACTGAAGCCCAGCATATAGTGTCCAGGGCCTCCAGTTCTAGAGCTGCTGACCAGGTACAGTGTCTGCCACAAATAACACGTACACAGAGGCAAATAGGAAATTGACCCAGGGACTTTGTTCAAACAAAATAAACCTGCAACACTGGAGATGAAAGAATAAGGGCTGCAAAACAGGGGAGGGTAGTGACTTTGGGTTTACCCACGCGGTCTTTTGCAGGGTATACAGGAAGTCCTGATGAGCTGTGTGAAGTCCAGTTTGGCCATATTTGAGACTTACACATGCATTTTGCCCAGGGATGGGAATTGCTGCCACTCTTGCTTTGTCACTAAAACTGTGTGTCAAAACCAGTTGTTCTTCAGTCCAAAACAAAGCTTTTTTTTTTTTTTTTTTTTTTTTTTTTTTGGCGGGGGGGGGATGTTGGTAAGTAACCAATTGCTAAGTCAACCAAACAAATACATTGGTGTAAGATGTAGCTGTCTCATGTATGGTAACAGCAGCCACTGTACAGAAAATTTTCAGAACAAAATACAGCCCAATCTGTTTTCTCAAGGTAGTTTTCTAATAAAAATAAATATCAAACAAAAATGGAGAGTTCAGACCAGTACCAACTAAAATGGAGCCATTTTAATGAAGGGTGCTGAATGACTTATTCTGACCTTTGGCCAAAATGCAAAGAAACACCCCTGTAATATTGTAATTTGCATCTTCTACCTCGATTAGATAAGAGTTTTAACCCTTGGCTAAAAAAGCTGTCTTTGTGTTGTTGATGTTATGCAATACTTAAGCAAAATTTCTGCAGCTCTCCCTTTTCCTCAGTGTTGCAGGTTAACATATTAAAAGAAAGAATAATCACGTGCTTGAATTATAAAACAAAAAACTACTTTTTAAATTTAATTCTTTTTTAAGACTTTCGCTGTTTACTCAGCACGCTGTTTACTCAGTAAGTTGCAGGAGTGCCTTTCAAATATAGAATCATCAGAAAATACTTGACTAAGTTTTATTAAGATGGCTATTCCAGAAGTGACTAGCAATGTGATTAGAGTTGGGTGCACTGAATGTGGAGGGCGATGGAAAGCATGCTGGCCTGTTGTTTTCTTTGCATGGGGGATTGTGCCTGCAGTCAACAGAAGCAGTTGCAGTACCTTAAAGGACCGTATTAGGCTGGGACAGGGTTTGTTTCCTGTTTCTCCAGAATGATGTTCTAACTGCCTCGAGCACATGGTTCACTTGTTTATTTCTGTCCCTGCTCAGGAAAGCTATTCAGCTTTTACGTTTTTTTTTTTTTTTTTTTTTTTTTTTTTTTTTACTACCAGTCAAAAGTAACAGAAAACTCTGTCCATCTCTGTTAGTGGTTGTCACATGGATAATGATATGGTTGTTCATTGTGAACTCTCTTTACTGTATACTGTATGTTAAATAAGCTGGGATTTAACAGTGACTGGATATATTTGAATGTGTGGAAGTGAAATAAAGGGAGTTTCCAATAAGATATCAAACACTGTGCTTCAAGGCTCAGGCATATCTCTGAGCTCTTAATTATGAGAAATGATTTATGTGGGGGACAGCTTATCCCTGATATGCCAGAGGAAGTTCCTTATGCTTTTGTCTAAAACTGTCAGAGGGGATACTGGAACGGTCTGCAGGTCAGTATAGCAGTCCAGCTGCACGAGTTAACCTGCATGCCAAGCACAGCAGCAATATTGGAACGCATACGTACACCTATATTTTTTATTGAAAGCTCAAAGAAAGTATTACTGTACATATTTTCCAATTATAATTGCAAATAACTTCAAGCAGCAGTGTTCTTGAACACAGAGCTAAATTTTCTGACAACACATGTCTCTAGTCCTATTACATGTGTGCCAAATGTTCTCCCCCCCCCCCCCCCCCCAAATATTATTATAAACGTTGTGCTAGCCAAAATCCATGCAATTTTGGCTCTAGAGGTTTGTCCTGGGAATCATGGTCCTTGTAACAGCCAGGCACATGTTAGATGTTTTCAAAGCAGAGTAAAGATCATGACCAAGTGCTGTATCTTTCACAGATGCAGTGAAAAGGAGCGTACAAACTCTGGCAGGCATATCAGTGGAAACAAGACTAAGCTATTTTTTGCACTTGATGAGCTCTGGCAGAGATTCATAAAGAGGTTGGTCTTGATGAGCATCCAGCGTATCCCAGATACCTGGTGTTATGCAACCAACCACCATTTTCAAAAAACTTGGGCAACTCTCTTGAACATCACTTCTAGAATAGCCACGGTTATTCGGATTTTTTGCCAGGAAACTAAATCAGTTTGGAATTAGTCTTCTAACAAGGATATATGCAAAGCATTGAATCTTATGTAACTTTAAAAACAGAAGCAGCAACAAAAACATAAGCACCAAATAGTCATCAGAGTATTGAACTTTTTATGAAGATAAACAAAAAGCATGCCTTGTTCATAAATCTGCACTTGTCTGTGCACAGTGCTGCTCCACTCTTTCCCTTATAGCTTGATTTCCAGCTGGGCAACCGTCCGAGAGCACTGGGCACTTCCAGATCCTGCTGGCTCCTGTGAGAGCATGCAGGCATTCAGTCTACCTAAGAAACGCTGAGTACTTTGCAGAACACGGCCACAGCAGATGTTAAATGATCGCTTTTCCCCTTCATGTTTTTGAACCTCGAACTTTTTTTAATAAAGAGGGTTTGTTTGATGTCTTGATAGCTGTTATATAAATTTGCTGGCATTTGCGTTGTTTCAGTAAGGGGCCCTACTTAGCGAGTTAAATGGTATGATAAAATGCAACAAGTAGTTCCAAAATGCTCAGCTTGCTGCACAACTTGTATGTCAAATATTTTCTTTGTTCATTTCTTCAAGTCTCAACTACAAAATGCTATAATCAGAAACTGTGTTCAGAACAACAAAGTATAGTATACTCAGTATGGTTGCCAAACATCCTTGTCAAGGAGTTGCTCTGAAACTTGACAATGGTCACAGGAATGAGGAAAACCAAGAGCTGTCTTAATAACGAAGGGCTGGGGTGGAGTACAAATAAAACTAATTACCATGTTACTAAAAACAGAAAGGTCCCAATCCAGTGAAGCACATAAGCTTGTATTCAGATGTTTTCTTGAAAATGGGCTTCCAATATAATGTGGAAGGAAACTCTTGGATGCAAAAGCTTATTGGCTCTACTGATAAGCCTCGCATTAGCTCTGCAGAAACTGACTTGATAGGTCAAAAATCATTTGGGATTCTTTACCACATTTTTTTAATAATAGAGATTGTCTTGACTATAAAATATAATATAATGCAGAAAATAACTTGACAGATAAAATTCCACCCTTTTTAAGGGCTGCATTTCAGAACCTGGGACTTCTTTTCCTGGTACGTTAGTTTGCATCAGGTAAGAGGAAGGATGTACTTCCCTCATAGTGCTGCAACAGCCACGCTTCCTGCCCTGCCAGTAGATGTTTAAGTCTAAGTAGGTTTGTGTAGAACTTTAAGTGCAGGAAACCACTCCAATAATAGATTATTTTCACTTGCTTAAAGAAGTAGCCCAAAAACATGGTATAACTTTAGTTCCTAAAGGACTTGTTGGTTTTATGTCTTTCTTGGACAGAAAGCTTTTCCCATTTATGCTCTTATAGAACCACCTGCTGTATCACTAGCATCTGCAGCAGCTCTCTGCGACACTTTGTTGTTGGTGGTGGTTTTTGTTTTTTGGTTGGTTGTTTGGATTTTTGTTTGTTTTGTTGTGTTTTTTGTTTTTTGTTTTTTTTTTTTTTTACATAGTGGGTGAACTAACTCTTGAAGTAGTATCGTATTGCAGAGGAAACTCTTGTGACAGAAATGGGACAAGGACCTTCCCAAATTACTCCTGATAAGCCCCAGGAGCTTTAACTGGAACTTCAGACGTGTGTAGTCTCTAGACATATACAGGAGAACTTGATGAACAGCCAGGACTAAGAAATCTAAAAGTGCTAGTGCTGGCTTTACCACAGCCAACCTTGTTTTCCTCTTGACTGCTGTTTTCCCTTTCATACTCAGCTACTCTGTTGATTCTCTCTGTGCAGAAGCAGTACTGGTTGTATTAATTGTGGCTTACATTCCTCCTTGACTGCAACGGCCAAGTCAGAAAGGGGAACTTTTGACAGTGTTCCTTTCAGCTCAAGGGAATAACAGCTCTTCAACAGGGACAAAAAATATATGAAAAAATTATCACCCAGGAAAGTTATGCTGCTTGCTAATTTAAATCACTGCTTGCTAACTTGAGAAATGCTTTTCTGGACAGAATCATAGTAACAAAAAATCAGTTAAGATTATACCGAAACTCAGATTAATAACTTCCCCAGTAAATTTGACCTAGACTTCTTACAGCTTTTTCATTTTTAGGCAGGTAAAGCATAATTGTTTCGTTTGCAGTAAGTGAATAGAGAAAAAAGCTATGTTAAATAAAACTGTTTTCAAGAGGTTTTTAGGATGTCTTAGTTCAAAACTATTGAGCAGGTAAGAAAATAGTCTTACCCCACACCTCTAAGAGAACAGACTATTTTTTACCTACCGTCAGCAGACAGATGAGCATGCCTTTCATATGCATTGTTTATTTCTAGAAAAGCATTGTTCAAAACGTTTTCCAAGTTTTCCTCCTGAGCAAGAAATTCTCTGGAAACAAACAAAAGAATTACTGTTTTTTTATGAGAAATATTCACCTTAACCGATCTCTTCTGTAGACTTCTTTCCTCCCTGATTAATGCTGGATTACACTGAAAAGGTAATACTGTTTTATTAACAACTTGCACTGGAAGCACCATCTTGTAATTTTGTAAATAGATCAAGTGCTTCTTCCAACACCCACGCATGTGACATGGAGCTCCAGAGGAGCATCAACAAGCTGTGCAGGTCAGCAACTGCAGTGCCCCCCACCTGACAAGGGACAATTCACATGCTCTGTGTTTCCAGCCCTTTCCTGGAAGGTGGATACAATCACATTCTCTTTTCTCATTTTTGCAGGCTTGTTCCATGGGGCAGGGAGTACACAGAGAAGTACTCGATGCCATGTCTGTTGTTAAGGGAAGTGTTCACCATCTGGTGTTTCTGCTGCCCCTTTCGGACTAAGTGGCTGTATAACAGAGGATGACTAGCAGCAGCGTGTCATCCACAGTTCGTTTTTGGCCCTAAAGAAGGAAGCTCTACGGTAAGTCATTTGCCACATGTTCACTCAACCCACGCTTACTTGATATATTTTTCCATGTTCTTAGCACAGAATTCTGCTGCCGCCACCCCGCCATGTCCATCATAAACTGCAAAGTACAGGACATCCTCTGTCAGCTGAGCATAATCAAAGCGGTCTTCGTTTTCCTTCCGCTTGCCAATATGACTAGCACAGCCCACATTGCTCAGGCTGACTTTGGGAATTGGCGTCCCATACTTTATGCTTGGTGGGAGGAGAATAGGTTCGTCAATGCGATTGTCCCAGATGCCAAATGTGTCCCATGTGGCAGGTCGCCCACTCCCATCTGGATCGAAGCGGGATGCACGACGTTCAGAGGTGGAACTGTAGCACTCAACCGTTGGACGCTTCTCGTCTTGCAAGAGGCGGGACGTCAGAAGGGCTCTCCGTACTTGATACCCTCCGTTTCTTACCAAATGGATTAAAGCAGCTGTTGACATAACTTGTCTTCACAGAGAATCGTAGGAACGAACAAATGTTCAGCAATAAAAGACAGTGGCTGGAATGTCTAAGAACAAAGAGAGAATCCATCAAGAAAGAAGCAGCACAGGAAGGGGGATTTTCAGTTATATCATTCAGGAAACAATTTCACAGTCAGAGGTTGCTAATCATGCATGGCACAGCACTGCCTAGAAGAGACTACAGAACGATCTGCATGACTCATCGAGAAACAATCCTACACAGATCAGCCGACATCTACAGTTCTAATAAGGAATGCTGCAGATAAATCGAAGTAAGGAATCCTCCATCAGGATAGCCTGTATTTTCAGAGGTAGCTAAGGTTGTGATGGAGCTAGTGAGAGTGATAATGACTTTGTTCCAAGAGCTGACTTCCTGCATAAGAGATATGACATTACGTTCTGTTTCATTTCATTAGTACTTGCATTTTACTTGTCAAAACAGACTCGGGAAGTGAATTGTGATTTTTATTTTTTTTCAGGCCAGGAACCACTAAGAGTGTATCCATAGATATGTACAATTACTCACTTGAACTTCACAAAATGGAGCCCATGCAGCTCTGAGCTTTCTGTCTGGCCTGATGTTCTCTACTCAGACCCAACCCTGAAATGGAATCCCTTGGGAAACAAGGAGACCAAGTTCTTCCACTGACTTTTATTTGGATGTCTTTTCTGGTCCAGATGCATTAAACGCACCAGCTGGCTTAGCACAGCTAGAAACTGATTAATGCTTATTCATCTAGGATGCTGAAAAATACAGAGATCATCTTATTTAACCATTTGCAGAATAATGCTTAACATGATGAAAGTCAAACAAGCTGGGGTGCATTGGGTAATAAGTCCACATTGTTGCACCAGATAAGTTTGAACTGGACCACCAGATCCCTGAAACTAAGCTTGCTAGGTTTTCAGCCAGGAATTGCTCTTGTTATTGCTAGATGTTTGTGGGTGTGTTGGGTAGTTATCGAGAGCAGAATTACAAGTGAAAGATGTTCTATACTGTAATGAAGGGATTAAAAATAAACAGGCTTGTGATGAACGCTAATGCATCAAATGGCACAAATATCTGATGTAATCCAGCGGCAAAGAGCAAGCAATACATGTACTCCTGAAACACAGTTATTCAGGGCTGGAGCAGCCTGCTGTTGTATTCCAGACAGCAATTGCAGCTCTGGTTTTGAAATACTGGTTTAAACTATTTTTTTTTAAATCCTGCACAAAATCTGTGCTTGCAGAAATTTTCAGTCAAAGGTAGGTTTGTAAGCAGTTGCTTTATTAGAAGATGGCTGTGACATGAGCTTTCTGCAGGCCTACAGTAAACCTGTCATTCACAGCTCAAAGCATATAGTTCTAGATGCCTCTTGGCTTATCTTGAATACACTTCCTTATGTGAGGAAATATATGTATTTATTTATCATTTACAGCGTAACAGTTCACTCAATAAATATCAGACAAGCTGGGAATCAATATTGTAACAGATGAAATTGGCCTTGGCTACCAGCTGAGTGCAACTGACCAATGTCAATTTCAAGTGATCTTCCATTTTATTCCTGGATGTCTGCAATATCTCACCCTTATTTCACTATACTCACGGGTGCTTAATAACTCATTTACTTTCTTGACTGTTTATTTTCTGTTGCCCTTGACTCACAGCAACAGTATGTTGAAGCACAGCATGACAAAATTCAAAGCCTGCCAACTTAGGAAACCTGCACTCAGATTCACTTCCGTCAGCTTGAAAGAACATGAAAAACTAGCTATATTTAAACTTCCCAGTATCCACAGCATGATTTGGAAGATTAATCCAAAATAATTAATTAATGTGTTTATTCCCATCAAACAGATCTCTCAAAAGTCCTTTTTCTCCAGGCAAGTACAAACAGCAATGGCTGGCTTTTCTCTGCAAGCAAGGAATAGGAAATGGAGCTGTAACTGCCGTGATGTAAATAGTTAGGCTTTCAGCTGGCTGGAGCACAGGCTGTACTTTCCTAGCGGATACGTTGCCAAACCCTGAGCAAGTCTATCGGGGACAAACAAGATGAAGGCATTGTAAAAGGCAGTGCTGGTGCTACAGCCCAAGTGCATGCAGCAAGGCTGTAGATGCTCCATCTGATCCTGATAGTCTGCACCTATTTAACCTACAAAAAATAGTTTTTCTAGATAGCCTAGAACATGCAGTAATTGCGGTTAATGATTAAGCCATAGTTCAAGCTGTATGGTGCCCCTTTGGCAGGGTGGCAGCTTCACGGCAGATGGAAAGTCTCCATACCGAGATGAAAGAAAAAAGGAAAACAACACCGCAACCCAAGAAGAAAGAATGCATGCCTGGCGCCCCACTGAGCTGAATACTTGCAAACCGGGACGCGAACCCCTCAGCACGCCCTGAATAAGGTGAGCTTCCCCTGCCGCCCCCCGCCGCGCCTCACCGCTCACCTCCTCCTCCCGTGCCCGGCAGCCGGCGGCGACGAACGACGCCTCCCCCAGCCTGATCCGAACACAGGGCGCTGCTCCCGACCGCCTTCCCCGAGGCCGCCGAGCCCAGCAGCCCGGCCCCCCTCAGCCCGGCCCCTCGCCGGCCCAATGGCGGCGGCGGCGGCGGCCGAGCCCCCCCCGCCGCCCACACCCTGCCTGTGTCAGCGCCGGGCGCCCGGCCCAGGCGGGGCTGTGAGCAGCTGAAGGAGATCCGAACAGAAAAAGGACGGGAAGGGAGAAACCGTTTTGGTGTCCTTTGAGTGCCTGGTTCTCAGGCTGGTACGCTGTGTTCCTGCAGGGGGTGTGGCATCCCTAGCGTGCTGCTAATGCAGAACGAAGGCGTGCTGGGCCGGGGTGGCGGTGGTACGGCTTCAGCAGACGCCCAGGCTGCGGTCTGTTCCCAGTGCTGCCTCTGACACGGTTTTCCTTCCTAGGAGAAGACGCGTCAACTGTGCATCAGCCACCGTAGGACTCGCCTCCGTCCATCTTGGACAGCTTGGTTCTGTTACTGGTAAAGCTTAGAAATAAAATCCTGCGTCTAAACACCGTATAGATTCTGGGAAGGTCAGATAAAAAACACAATTTAGACAGCCGTTTATTAAAGCAAAGGTCATGTTTCTGTACATAGCAATCCCATCTTTTCTGAAAAGATCACTAGTAACCAAATGCTTGTTTTACATGCTTGAAACTTTAAATGGCTTTTGATTTTTCAGGCAGCTTATTGGGAAACAGAAGTAGATTATTTCTGTGCTTTTATGCCCTATTCTTACCTACAGGATAAAGAAAGTTAGGATAGGATGCTCCTAGCTGCTTGCATTCTGCCTTTGGCATTCTCCATTCATAGAGTGTGAGTGGTACAAGCTGAATTTGCCCTGCAACTTGTTACATTGTGAAGCCCCGGTTAGGGGCTGCAGTGCTTGAAAATAGTGCTGTATGTGGATCAGTTGCATGGCATGAGGCATGCACGTTGAAAAGCCACACTGCTTGGCTTGCACACAGTGCCTTGCTGTCCTGCAGCTGTGGGTGTGTGGGAAGCGTGCTGCTGCCTGCCATGCTCACCACTGCAGGGGGGTGCAGGGCTTTTTTCTTCCTCAGACTCCCATGTACCCCTGCTCAAAGGGAAAGAAAGTGATTGTGAATGGCAGTTGCTTTTATAGAGCTGTTAAGTGCAGCTCTTAACTGAGCACAGCTTGTATTCCTTTCTGGTCATTGACCTGTGGCATCTGGGGCGTTGGATATCCTATCCTTCAGTCTCCTACTGAATATTTAGGATCAGCAGGAATATAAAGTTCTGAGTGGGGTTACTGGTGGAGAATCATTTGCAGAGTCATTAATGTAAAGAAGCACCACTTCAGCCCTTCTCCGCTGCTTTACAGTTATTTATTTTTTTTTAGATTTTAGATTGCTTTTCCTGTTTGGAATGGACATCTGGGATTCAAGTCCACTTCAGCAGAACTGACTTGAGGATCTTAAAAGGAACATTATTCAGGTGAAAAACACTTCACAGCGAGGGCATTCCCCTAGCATTTGACACCATCTGGCTGTGAGCCTGACTGGATACCCAGGTCATGCTGGCATCCTGGGGTTAGACTGCTCCCTCTCTGCTCCTGGCTGCAAGGAACAAGCAGCAGCTTGTTCTTGCTGCTGCAGACACAGGAGTAACTTTCTCCTGACAATACCTCTCTGTTACCTGACCATTTAATTGCTGTAAAGCTTCTGTGTGAGGCTTCTTTCTTAAAGCATTGAGAGGCAGGCCCAGCAAAATTTGTGAAAGCTGCCTGCCATGGCCTCTGAAAGTATGGTGCTCATCATGGGGACTTCCTTCACTCTGCCCTGGCTTGCAGGAGGTCTGGCTTTCTGCATCGTTTCTGCATGTCCTACCAGTAGATGCCTAAAGAAAATAAAATCAGAGGGATAGGCAGCTTCTCTGGCTTCTGGCCTGAGCTAAAATTGGATCAAGTATTCAAGAGGGGAGAAGAGGAAATGCAAGCACCCATGTCTCTGAGAGTTGCTGTGACTGAAATAGCCCACGTGTTGACCTTCAGAGCTGGGCTGAAGCACCACTCAGCTATTTGCTCTGGCCACCTGCTGGGTTAAGCTGGAACAAGAACGCAGATGCGAAAGAGTAGAACGCGCACCTCCTCATTTGGCTTTCGAAAGAAAATGGACTAACAAGTTACTCTAGCGAACGGTTTGGGGTTGATTGGGCAAGTTCTCCTGATTCTGGGAACTTGTCAGGACTACCTGTCTTCTCTTTCTAATGTCATTTTTCATAATACTCACTGCAAACCGTTGCCAAATCTGAAAAAGTTACAGGGAGGTCGCCTGTGATGTCTTTGCATCACTCTGGAAAGGGGGATGCGTTGCACAGAGGTGCGACTCTTTTTCTGTAGTCTCTCATCAAAACTTTCCGGGTAAATGGATCCTTCAGCCCGTTGGATATGGATGACCTGCAGGGTTGTCTGCCATTCACATGATAGGGATAGCTGCAGAGCAGGTACTGAGTGGGAAGGAGATCCGAGCAACAGCTAATGTTGCTGTCAAGAGTACCGTGGTATGGGAGCAGCTGGTGACAGGATGCAGGAGGAGAACTCGATGAGAAGGAGCTGCTCTGCAAGGTGGAGGCAGGCAATGACCCAAGAGCAGCAAAATCAGCAGGGGAAGGTGGGATCGGGGCGGGGGGTGGTGGGTTGTTAGGAATGTTAAGAGAGGAGGAGCAGCTGACAGGACGACATTTCCTTTTCCTACAGAGGGAGATAATGATGGAAAACTGGCCCCAAGGAAACGCTTGCCATTTGCCATTCAGTCTGTAAAGCTGCACGCGTGTCTTCCTGAGAACGGCTGCACGTGTGTGGTGTCGCAGTCTGTGAGCTGCTTGGGCAGGGATCTCTCCATGCGGGGTGGCGAGTCCCCAGGAAAGCCATCATCTGGCAGAAGAAAGCCCAGGGGTAAGAAGCCTTCTTACCAAACTCAGAGGTAAGAAGCCTTCAAACATACAGGGACCCCAAACTTGTACATGTATTCCAAAGGTGCAAGACAAACATCCGTGGCACGAACAAGGACGGCTTCTCAGAGGTAAGCAGCATGCCCTTTGTTTCCCTGTCCTCTCAGGAGCCCTCCTTATGCTCTTTGGGCATGCTTGAGGCCCTTAACACTCATTTTCTCCTCTACTTAGCATTCACAGTCCCTGCTGTGGGCAATAATTGCCTTGGGTGACCTGAAAATTAAACTGATATTAATGTTTTAAAGAAAAGGTACCGAGAGAGGGAGTTAGGAGAATCTTATCAAGTAGAGATAGAGCACTGACAGCATTAAACTAGGATGCTACTCAGTGTCTTTGCTAACTATGGTGCATTGTGCAAATTAACTAAAGCAAGAAGCCCCTTACCAAGGTCAGTCTCCTAATAAGAGTATGAACCTGTCTTAAGAAACTGGTTCTGCGGATGGACAAGAGCCAAGGAGCAACTGAGTCTGCGCAAAGACAAGAGGTCAACTAGTGGTGATGAGGAAGAGTCATCAATCTTCATCCCCATGACTCCCCACGGCCACCACCAGAATACACTGCGCAAGCGCAGATGGGAGGAGTTTATGGAAACGACTCCTTGGAACTAATTTTAATATGAAGTGGGGTCAGGTTATGAATATGTATACATGTATTGTGAAAAGTCATGCATATGTAACTCTTACCAAGGCAAATTGCTGTGTCAGGTGTGCATGACTACCCCCTGTGCTGCCCAGTGCTGAATAAACATACCTACTTTACAATCTTATTGATTGTGTAGTCCATTTTCCACAAGTCAGTATAGCGCTGAAGAAGCTTCCAGGGTGAAGTGTAGTTGCACTACACAAAAGACCTCAAGGTCTCCAACCTTAGATGTTGATCACACCGGGGAACCTGGCATGCTGACTCCAAGAGGAACAGCAGTATGGAGTGCAGAGCAGAGTGGAGGTGCTGTGGCTAGGCTCTGTGACGAGATGGGAACTTGGTTGTTCTTGTACATAACTGAGACTGATTTCCAGTGGAATAACAGTGCTATGGGGTGCACTCAGACCCTGAGAGCAAAGATACACTCATTTTGGAAAGACTCTGAAATGGGGTGGAAGGAACAACAGAGATGGACAGTTTTACCTCAGGGCCACCGAATTTATTTGGGCAAGTTCCAGAACAAATTTTTGAGCAATTCCAGCCTCCGGAGGAGGTGTTCCTGTTCCTCTTGCAATATGCAATGAGGACCAAGCATACCCGGACCTTCTTAATAATTAAAACAAAAAACAAAAAACAAAAAACAAAAAAAAGTTTTTTTAAAAAAAAGGCAACACAGGGGCAACCTCTGCCCTAAGTTGTGTAAGCGCATAAAACTGTGAGTGGAGGTTTGTTTTTTGTTTTTTTTAGCTCGCACATCAGCGCTGCTCCGGAAAGCCGTGCCTGCCGCTCTGCTTCCACCCATGCACGGAGCCGGATGGCGCGACGGCGCCTGGTGCCACCTGGCGGCCGAACAGCGAGCGGTGTTGTAGGCGAAGAGGCACTGCACGGCTCGTCGCTCTCTGCTGCCACCTGCTGGCGAGAGGGAGTCACTGCAGGCGGAGAGGATGCGCATGCGCTGTAGCAATTGCCATGATTCGTGCCCCCGCAGCATGCCGGGAGTTGTGGTATTTGGGCTCCGGTTCTTCAAGTTCTTCGTCAGTTGCAGGGTTCTTTAGGCAGGCTGGAGTCTATGGATTTCTGGATTTTAAGTGCTGGGAATTCATTTAACAGAGGGATATTTAGTAGAGGTTGCTGACTCACTGTTTTTTGGGATAGCAGCAGTGGGCATGTAAGGGGTAGTTTGTTTCAGGTTTAGGGACAGTTTGTTATATTTCTGGAGCTTTTGCCTGTGGTTTTGCTGTCTGTCGAGTCTTTAGACCCTGCAGCCTTCTAGTCTTTATGTCCTTGAATTTACATATCAGAAGTATGATTATGAGGGGTTGCCAGGTACGTTGTTTTGGGGAAACAATGGGGTAAAGTTCCTTGACCGCGTAAGTGCAGTACTGCGAAGAGAGTGATCAGGGTCACCTTCTTCATCTCTAAAGAATAAGTAAGTCTGTTCACATTTTAGCACGGCGCCGCCCAGGCACATTTCTCAGGTAAAGCTAGTGAGCAGCTGAGGTAAAGGAGCTGGGAACAGAGAGGTATTGCACAAAGGTATGTTGCATCAGTAGTAGTCAGCGTTGTGGAGGAGGTGAGTGTCAGGGCTGGCATGCTAGTGAATGCTGGTTCTCTGTTTCTGCAGGTGATAATGAACCTGTTTGAGCTAATTCTATTTGAAAAAGTTCCAGTTACTTGCCAGGTCGTATTGTCCTTTCAGCATTAAAAGCTGCAGCAAAAGCATCGCGATTGTTGCTTCTAGAAACTCCCCAGGTGTCTTGTCTGCTCTGTGCATGTTGTTCCAGTAAAGCAGATTTAAAAAGAAAAAAAAGAAAAAAAGAAATAAACCAAACCAAACCAAAACAAAAAACAGCTGGTCCTGCTCTCTTCCTACTTTCATGTGCTTTGCCCCTCCCCTTTCCCAGGTGATTGGGTTTGGGTGCTGGGCGGGGCCAAGTGGTATATGAGCCCCAGGCATGCCATCAGAGAGCTCTTTCTGCCTGGGCTGCTCTTTGGAGTAAGTGTTTTGTTTTTCCTTCAGTCAGTTGCAGGGTTCTTTAGGCAGGCTGGAGTCTATGGATTTCTGGATTTTTTTTTTTTTTTTTTTTTTTTTTGCCTCCTCCTCAACCACCTCTAACTCTTTTTTCTTTTTTTATGTTTTTAGGTCTCCTCCTCCACCACCTCTTCCAGGCATTTTTTTTTGTTGTTTTTTTTGGCCGCCTCCCGCAGCACCCCTTCCTTTATTTTTTTTTTCTAAGGCCTCCCCTCTACCAACTCCTCCTCTTTTTTTCTTCATTTTTTTAGCCCTCCTCCTCTACAACCTCCTTAAAGCTTAGGACGGTCCAAACCCGATCCTGAAAGCTAAGGACAGTCCAAACGCAATCCTGAAAGCTTAGGACTGTCCAAGCCCTATCCCGAAAACCTAGAACGCACCAAACCCTATCCCGAAAACGTAGGACTGCTTGAAACCTTATCCCAAAAATGTAGGACTGCTCGAAACCCTATCCCGAAAACCTAGGACGCGCCAAACCCTATCCCGAAAACCTAGGACGCGCCAAACCCTATCCCGAAAACCTAGGACGGTCCAAACCCGATCCCGAAAGCTTAGGATGGTCCAAACCCTAGCCCAAAAACGTAGAACGTGCCATACCCTATCCTGAAAACGTAGGACGAGCGAACCCTATCCCGAAAACGTAGGACTGCTCGAAACCTTATCCTGAAAACGTAGGACGCACCAAACCCTATCCCGAAAACCTAGGACGAGTGAAACCCTCTCCCGAAAGCGTAGGCCAGTCCAAGCCCTCTCCCGAGATACTAGGCCGCGCCAAGCCCAAACCCCCAAAATTAGGATACTCTAGCCCTGGAGAACCCTAGCCCTGGAGAACCTAACCTGAAAAGAAAAATTAAGATCTTAAAACCCTAACTGTAAATATCTGACCAAAAATAAAGCCCTAAGACCCTAACCCTAAAAAACGTATCAACACTGCAACCCCAAAAATTCTAAAACCCTAACACGATAACCCTGAAACCCTTAAAACTCTAACCCCCAAATCCTCAAAATGCTATCCGTTAAAACTCCAACCCTAAAAACCTTAAAATCCTAAACATAAACCCTGAAAAACCTTACCCTGAAACCCAACCCTAGTGCCCTATCCCTGAAACCTTAAAACCGTGAATCAATCTTTGGAAAATAACATAGGCTGAGTCGAGGATCTCAGTACAGTAGCATTTTTATTCGATATTACAATGGCAGGCATCCCGCAAGCAGGAGGGTGCCTACTAATTCCATACACAGTTTATATACACTTTTTTTTCTGCTAAGGACCGGGATCCTCCCCTGTTTCCCCATCAAGTGTGCTATTCAAGGTTCATAATTGATCTGGTGCTTCACAGAAAATACACAGCTGCTGGCCTGTTACAAGTCACATTTGAGGTTTTTACTCTTTGAGGGGGTAATGTTTCTTATGCCATGATTTCCACCTAATTGCTGTAAGGATTCTGGTTGTCTGCGTTTTACAAGGTTGTCTGTTATTATAAAAAATAAAACTCCCAAAGAGGATTACAATCAAAGTTTATAATTCATTAAACGAATAGAGGTAAGCAAACAGTGCTGGGTGCACCAGGAGTCTCTGCTCCACCAAGACACACACCAGTTACATCAGGCAACTGGTTTTTATGCTCCTAGGCTAACACATATTCATTACTACTTCTAGAAAAGGCAGGGTTATTGCAATTAGTTTTATAACTAATTTTAAAATTTAGAACTAATTTAAAAATTTTAGAATTTTTAGAATAGAGAGGGGTTTTTTTTAGAATTTAGATTCCCGGAATCCAAACCCTCCCACTGGTGTATGCTTCGTCGTCGTCTTTTTCTTCGTCGTCTTCGTGTACTGGGTTTGGCTGGAAATTTAACTTTCCCGGCAGCAGCCGTACAGTGCCGTACTCTGTACTTGTAGCTGGAACAGCAGTGTTATCACACCAGTGTTGTGTCTACCGCTGAGCAGCAGTGGCACAGCATTGGGCCTTTCTCTAACCCTCCTAGGGGGTGGGCAAAAAAGTGAGGAGAGAAACATCACTAGGGCAGCTGACCTAAACCAATCAAAGGGATATTCCATACCATGTGGTGTCACACTCAGCAATAAAAGGTGGAAACAGGAAGAAGAGGGGAGGGGTGGGCTCTCGTTGGGAAAAATTCGGTCCTCCTCTCGAACACCGGCTGCGTGCATTGAGGCCTTGCTTCAAGGACGTGGTCAATCATCGCTCATTTGTGGGAAGTAGAGAGTAATTTCTTTCCTCTGCACTTCCATATAGCCTTCATTTATTTTGTTTGTTTGTTTTCCTCCCTTCTTTTTATTTTTCCTTTTCCCCTCCCTTTTCCCCTTTCCCTTTTTATTTCCCCTTAGTTAAATTGTTTAGTTCATGGTAGTCTTTATTTAATTATTATAATTATTTCCCTTTAATTAAATTATCCTTATCTCAACCCGTGAGTTGTTCTTTGCTTTACTTCTCCCCCTCCTCATCTAAAGGAGGGGGAGTGAGAGAGCGGTTGTGGGGTTTAGCTGCCCAGCACGGTAAAACCACCACAGGTTGCCATGGCAACAAAGCGCCATGGTTACCATTGCAACCCAAGCCCATGGTTACCAAGGCAACACAACCGCATGGTTGCCATTCCAAAAGAACCGCCTGGTTACCATTGCAACCCAACCACATTGTTACCATGGCAAACCATCCCCGTGGTTACAATGGCAACAGAACACCGTGGTTCCCATGGCAACTAAAACCTATAGATGCCATGGCAACAAAAGGCATGGTTCCCATGGCAACACAACACCATGGTTACCATGGGAACAGAACCACATGGTTGCCATGGCATCACAACCCCATGGTTACCATGGCAACCGAACACCATTGTTGCCATGGCAACACAACCCCATGGTTACCATGGGAACAGAACCCCATTGTTACCATGGCAACACAACCCCATGGTTACCATGGCAACACAACCCCATGGTTGCCATGGCAACACTACCCCATGGTTACCATGGCAACACAACCCCATGTTGTCATGGCAACAAAACGCCATGGTTACCATGGCAACCCAACCCCATGGTTACCATGGCAACACTACCCCATGGTTGCCATTCCAACAGAACCGCCTGGTTACCATAGCAACCCAACCCCATTGTTACCATGGCAACACAACCCCATGGTTACCATGGCAAAACAACCCCATGGTTGCCATGGCAACACAACCCAATGGTTATCATGACAACAAAACCCCATGGTTGCCATGGCAACTCAACACCATATTTACCTGGCAAGAAAATGCCATGGTTCCCATGGCAACACAACCCCATGTTTGCCATGGCAACAAAACCACGTGGTTGCCATAGCAACCCATCTCCATGGTTACCTTTCCAACACATCGCCATGCTTCCATGGCAAAAAAACCCCATGGTTACCATAGCAACAAAAACCCATGGTTACCATGGCAACACAACCCAATGGTTGCCATGGCAACAAAACCCCATGCTTCCCATGGCAACTCAAACCCATGGTTACCATGGCAACAATCTTACACTTCCTATAGTAACATGGCCTTTTGTTGCCTATGGCACTACGGTGTCACCACCCCATGGCAAGACCCCATGGTTGCCATGGCACAACAAACACATGGTTACCATGGCAACAGAACCTCACGGTTGCCATGGCAACACAACCCCATGGTTACCATGGCAAAAAAATAAGATGGTTGCCATGGCAACAGAATCCCATTGTTACCATGGCATCACAACGGCATGGTTACCATGGCAACCCATCCCCATGGTTACCATGGCAACAGAACACCATGGTTCCCATGGCAACTAAACCCTGTAGATGCCATGGCAACACAACGCATGGTTGCCATGGAAACACAACCCCATGGTTACCATGTGAACAGAACCACATTGTTACCATGGCAACACAACTCCATGTTTGCCATGGCAACCCAACCCCATGGTTACAATAGCAACACAACCCCATTGTTACCATGGCAACACAACGCCATATTTGCCATGGCAACTCAACCACATGGTTACCATGGCAACACAACCCCATTATTGCCATGGCAACACAACCCCATGGTTACCATGGCAATACTATCTCACGGTTGACACGGAAATACAAACCCTATGGTTGCCATGGCAACAAAGCGCCATGGCTACCATAGCAACCCAAGCCCATGGTTACCATGGCAACAAAACCCCATGGTTTCCATTCCAACAGAACCGCCTGGTTACCATTGCAACCCAACCCCATTGTTACCCTGGCAACCCATCCCCATTGTTCCCATGGCAACAGAACACCATGGTTCCCATGGCAACTAAACCCTATAGATGCCATGGCAACAACACGCCTAGTTGCCATGGCAACGCAACCCCATGGTTACCATGTGAACATAACCACATTGTTACCATGGCAAAACAACCCCATGGTTACCATGGCAACACAACCCCATGGTTACCATGGCAACACAACCGCATTGTTACCACGACAACCCAATACCATGGTTACCGTGGCAACACAACCCCATGGTTGCCATTGCAACCCCACGCCATGGTTACCATGGCAACCGAACCCCATTCTTGCCATGGCAAAACAACCCCATGGTTCCCATGGCCACACAACCCCATGGTTGCCATGGCAACACTACTCCATGGTTACCTTGGCAAAAGAACCCCATGGTTACCATGGCATCACAACCCCATGGTTGCCATGGCAACACAACCGCATGGTTACAATTGCAAAAAAAAAAAAGATGGTTGCCATGGCAACAGAACCCCATTGTTACCATGGCATCACAACGGCATGGTTACCATGGCAACCCATCCCCATGGTTACCATGGAAACAGAACACCATCGTTCCCATGGCAACTAAACCCTATAGATGCCATGGACACACAACACATGGTTGCCATGGAAACACAACCCCATGGTTTCCATGGGAACAGAACCACATTGTTACCATGGCAACACAACCCCATGGTTACCATGGCAACACAACCGCATTGTTACCACGACAACCCAATACCATGGTTACCATGGCAACACAACCCCATGGTTGCCATTGCAACCCAACGCCATGGTTCCCATGGCAACTAAACCCTATAGATGCCATGGCAACACAACGCATGGTTGCCATGGAAACACAACCCCATGGTTTCCATGGGAACAGAACCACATTGTTACCATGGCAACACAACCCCATGGTTGCCATGGGAAAACAAACCCATGGTTAACATGGAACACAACCCCATGGTTGCCATGGCAACAAAACCCCATGTTTGCCATGGCAACCCAACCCCATGGTTACAAAAGCAACACAACCATATCGTTACCATGTCAACACAACGCCATATTTGCCATGGCAACCCACCTAATGGTTACCATAGCAACACAAACCCATTGTTGCCATGGCAACACAACCCCACGGTTACCATGGCAATACTATCTCACGGTTCCCACGGCAATACAAACCCATGGTTGCCATTGTAACAAAACCCCATGGTTACCATGGCAACACAATCTCATGGTTACCATTGGAACAGAACCCCATTGTTACCATGGCAACACAACCTCATGTTTGCCATGGCAAAAAAAAACCATGGTTGCCATGGCAACCCAACCCTATGGTTACCATGGCAACAGAAACCCATTGTTGCCATGACAACCCATCCCCATGGTTACCATGGCAACAGAACACCATGGTTCCCATGGCAACTAAACCCTATAGATGCCATGGCAACAACACACCTGGTTGCCATGGCAACGCAACCCCATGGTTACCATGGGAACAGAACCACTTTGTTACCATGGCAATACAACCCCATGGTTACCGTGGCAACACAACCGCATTGTTACCACGACAACCCAATACCATGATTACCATGGAAACACAACACCATGGTTGCCATGGAAACTAAACCCCATAGTTTCCATGGCAACCCAACCCCAGAGTTACCATGGCAACACAACCCCATGGTTACCATGGTAACCCAACCCCATGGTTACCATGGCAACACAAGTCCATGGTTACCATGGCAACACAACCCCATGGTTGCCATGGCAACACATCTTCATGGTTACCATGGCAACAAAACCGCATGGTTACCATGGTAACCCAACCCCATGGTTACCATGGCAACAGAACCCCATGGTTGCCATGGCAACAGAACCCCATAGTTGCCATGGCAACTAAACGCCATGGTTACCATGGCAACCCAACCCCATGGTTGCCATTCCAACAGAACTGCCTGGTTACCATTGCAACCCAACCCCATTGTTCCCATGGCAACACAACTCCATGGTTACCATGACAACAAAACCCCGTGGTTGCCATGATAACTCAACACCATATTTACCTGACAAGAAAATGCCTTGGTTGCCATGGCAAACCAACCCCATGGTTACCATGGCAACACATCCCCATGGTTGCCATGGAAACCCAACCCCATGGTTACCATGGCAACACAACCGCATGGTTTCCACGGCAACACAACCGCATGGTTACCACGGCAACCCAACTGCATATTTAACACGGCAACTCAACACCATGGTTACCATGGCAAAAAAACCACGTGGTTCCCATGAAAACATAACCTTATAATTCCCATGACAAAACAACCCCATGGTTACCTTGGCAACACAACCCCATGGTTGCGATGGCAACACAACCCCATGGTGTCCATGGCAACCCATCCCCATGGTTACCTTTCCAACACATCGCCATGCTTCCATGGCAAAAGAACCCCATGGTTACCATAGCAACAAAAACCCATGGTTACCATGGCAACACAACCCAATGGTTGCCATGGCAACAAAACCCCATGCTTCCCATGGCAACTCAAACCCATGGTTACCATGGCAACAATCTTACACTTCCTATAGTAACATGGCCTTTTGTTGCCTATGGCACTACGGTGTCACCACCCCATGGCAAGACCCCATGGTTGCCATGGCACAACAACCACATGGTTACCATGGCAACAGAACCTCACGGTTGCCATGGCAACACAACCCCATGGTTCCCATGGCAACACAACCCCATGGTTGCCATGGCAACACAACCGCATGGTTACAATGGCAATACTATCTCACGGTTGCCACGGCAATACAAACCCATGGTTGCCATTGTAACAAAACCCCATGGTTACCATGGCAACACAATCCCATGGTCACCATGGCAACACAACCCCACAGTTGCCATGGCAACACAACCCCACGGTTACCATGGTAACCACAACACCATGGTTATCATAGCAACACTACACCATGGTTGCCATGGCAACACAACCCCATGGTTGCCATGGCATCCCAACCCACATTGTTACCATGGCAACATATGCCCATGCTTCCCATAAAAACACAACCCTATGGTTGCCATGGCAACACAAAACAATGGTTCCCATGGCAACACAACCCCATGGTTATCATGGCAACACAACCCCATGGTTATCATGGCAACACAACCCCATGGTTGCCATGAAAACACAACCCCATGGTTACCACGGCAACACAAACCCATGGTTACCATGGCAACACAACCCCATGGTTTCCATGGCAACAAAACCCCATGGTTGCCATGTCAACCACAACACCATGGTTGCCATGGCAACCCAACCCCATGGTTACCATGGCAACTCAACCCCATGGTTACCATGGCAACAGAACCCCACTGCTGCCATGGAAACACAACCCCATGGTTGCAATGGCAACAAAAACCCATGGTGTCCATGGCAACCCATCCCCATGGTTACCTTTCCAACACATCGCCATGCTTCCATGGCAAAAGAACCCCATGGTTACCATAGCAACAAAAACCCATGGTTACCATGGCAACACAACCCAATGTTTGCCATGGCAACAAAACCCCGTGCTTCCCATGGCAACTCAAACCCATGGTTACCATGGCAACAATCTTACACTTCCTATAGTAACATGGCCTTTTGTTGCCTATGGCACTACGGTGTCACCACCCCATGGCAAGACCCCATGGTTGCCATGGCACAACAACCATATGGTTACCATGGCAACAGAAACTCACGGTGTCATGGGGCCATCGGGCTATAAATAATTCACCTTTATGCTGCCAATCCAGGTCCACCTGAGCTACTTCAATCTTAGCAGCCTGATCCACCTGCTGGTTGTTTTGATGTTCTTCAGTAGCCCGATTCTTGGGCACATGAGCATCTACGTGATGTACTTTCACAGTCAGGTTCTCTACCCGAGCAGCAATGTCTTGCCACAAAGCAGCAGCCCAGATGGGTTTGCCCGTACGCTGCCAGTCGTTTTGCTTCCATTGCTGTAACTATCTCCACCGGGCATTTGCTACCATCCATGAATTGGTGTAGAGATAGAGAACTGGCCATTTTTCTCGTTCAGCAATGTCTAAAGCCAGCTGAATGGCTTTCACTTCTGCAAACTGACTCGATTCACCTTCTCCCTCAGCAGCTTCTGCAACTCGTCATGTAGGACTCCATACAGCAGCCTTCCATCTCCGATGCTTCCCCACAATACGACAGGACCCATCAGTGAACAGGGCATATTTCTTTTCATTCTCTGGTAACTGGTTGTACAGTGGGGCTTCTTCAGCACGACCCACATCCTCCTCTGATGATATCCCAAAGTATTTGCCTTCTGGCCAGTCCATAGTCACTTC
Organism: Aythya ferina; assembly: GCF_964211825.1. Taxonomy (NCBI): domain Eukaryota; kingdom Metazoa; phylum Chordata; class Aves; order Anseriformes; family Anatidae; genus Aythya; species Aythya ferina. Next base: position 77,261,937 of record NC_140300.1, read on the forward strand.
CAATATTCCTGGGCGACTGGGGTTTCCTATTCGAGCCCGCTGAGTGATCAGTGCAACCCACTTGCTCCACGTAGCATCAGTTGCATGATGCGTAGAAGAGACCCTTCCCTTGAACATCCAGCCTGGTACCGGCAATCGGGGTGCTAGGAGGAGCTGCGCTTCAGTACCGACCACCTCCGAAGCAGATCGAACTCCTTCATATGCTGCCAATATCTCCTTTTCAGTTGGAGTATAGCGGGCCTCAGATCCTCTGTATCCCCGACTCCAAAATCCCAGGGGCCGACCTCGAGTTTCCCCAGGTTCTTTCTGCCAGAGGCTCCAGGTGGGGTCGTTCTCCCCGGCTGCAGTGTAGAGCACATTCTTTACATCTGGTCCTGATCGAACTGGCCCAAGGGCTACTGCATGGACTATTTCCTGCTTGATTTGTTCAAACGCTTGTCGTTGTTCAGGGCCCCATTCAAACTCATTCTTCTTACGGGTTACTTGGTAGAGTGGGTTTACAATCAGACTGTAATTTGGGATGTGCATTCTCCAAAACCCCACAACACCTAGGAAAGTCTGTGTTTCTTTTTTGTTAGTTGGTGGAGACATAGCTGTTATTTTGTTGATCACATCCATTGGGATTTGACGACGTCCATCTTGCCATTTTATTCCTAAAAACTGGATCTCTCATGCAGGTCCTTTGACTTTATTTTGTTTTATGGCAAAACTGGCTTTCAGAAGGATTTGGACTATTTTCTTCCCTTTCTCAAAAACTTCCTCTGCTGTGTCACCCCACACAATAATGTCATCGATGTACTGCAGGTGTTCAGGAGCTTCCCCCTGCTCTAGCACAGACTGGATCAGCCCATGGCAAATGGTAGGGCTGTGTTTCCACCCCTGGGGCAGCCGATTCCAAGTATATTGGACTCCCCTCCAAGTGAAGGCAAATTGTGGCCTGCACTCTGCTGCTAGAGGGATGGAGAAAAATGCATTAGCGATATCAATTGTGGCGTACCACTTGGCTGCCTTAGATTCAAGTTCATACTGAAGTTCCAGCATGTCCGGCACTGCAGCACTCAGTGGTGGCGTCACTTCGTTCAGGCCACGATAGTCCACTGTTAGTCTCCACTCACCACTAGACTTTCGCACTGGCCATATGGGACTATTGAAAGGTGAATGAGTCTTGCTGATCACTCCTTGGCTCTCCAGTTGACGAATTAGCTTAAGGATGGGAATCAGGGAGTCTCGGTTAGTGCGATATTGCCGCTGGTGCACAGTTGTGGTAGCGATTGGCACTTGCTGTTCTTCGACCCTCAGCAACCCCACAACAGAGGGGTCCTCTGAGAGACCAGGCAAGGTAGATAATTGTTTAATGCCTTCTGTCTCTAAGGCAGCTATACCAAAAGCCCACCGGAACCCTTTTGGGTCCTTGCAATATCCTCTTCTAAGATAGTCTATGCCAAGGATACATGGAGCATCCGGGCCAGTCACAATGCGGTGCTTTTCCCACTCATTCCCAGTCAGACTCACTTCAGCCTCCAATACAGTCAACTGCTGAGATCCCCCTGTCACTCCACAAATATAGATGGGCTCTGGTCCTTTATATCTCGATGGCATTATAGTACATTGTGCACTGATGTCTACTAAAGCCTTATACTTCTGTGCGTCTGACGTGCCAGGCCATCGAATCCACACAGTCCAATAAACTCGATTGTCCCTTTCCTCCCCCTGGCTGGAGGCAGGGCCCCCCTAATCCTGGTCAGAATCTTCTTCATTTCTGTGTTTGAAGGACTGTCTGCTGGAAGTTGGAGCAGCAAACTTTTCAGAGAATCCCTTTTTCTTGATTGTTTTCTTTTGCAACTCACGTACCCGTGCCTCTAGGGTCGCAGTAGATTTTCCATCCCATTTTCTCATGTCCTCTCCATGGTCTCGTAAGTAAAACCACAGGGTGGCACGGGGTGAGTACCTACCATATCGTCTTCCTTGTGTGGATGAACGCCTACCCCTGATAGCTGAAACACTGCTTTGTACAGGTGCGGAGGAGAATAATCTCTCTTCAAGTTGGTGAACCTTTTCAGAAAGTTTCTCCACAGTGTTCTCTTTTGGTCGGTGGACACTGGTTGGTTCAGGTGGGGAGGATGATAGATTCTCTTCAAGTTGGTGAACCTTTTCAGAAAGTTTCTCCACAGCTGAGATGCAGGCCTGTAAGGAAGAAGAGAGACTTTCTTCGTACTGCCGGAGTTGTTTAGCCGCTTCATCCACTGTGGGTTCCTCATCCTCTTTCCAGGCCATTATTGCCAATGAGCTGGCATATGATGATGGTGCACTCCGTACAAACTTCCGCCACATGGGTCGTGTACACCTGATTTCATCTGGATCTTTGGATGTTTGTCTGAGGTCTGGATCCTCATAAATCACTTCCCGTACGGCTAATTCCCTCAGGTACTGGATTCCCTTCTCCATAGTGGTCCACTTGCCTGGTAGACATAAAAGTTCTTCCTTGAAGGGATACCTTTCCCTCACAGCTGAGAGGAGACGCCTCCAGAGGCTGTGAGATTGTGCTCCATCTGCAATTGCTTTGTCAATGCCTGCGTCTCTAGCAAGGGATCCCAGTCACTTGGCTTCCCTGCCGTCTAATTCCACACAATTGGCTCCAGAGTCCCAGCATCGGAGCAGCCAGGTGACAAGCTGCTCACCTATACAGCGACCAAAATCTTTTCGCACATCTCGTAACTCACGCTTGTTTAGGCTTCGGGTAGTTACTGTTGATTTTTCGGCATCCTCATCTTCCTCCTCCTGAACCCTTGATGGCCCAGCGTCGTCGTCGTCTCCGTCGTCTCTATACCTAGATTTGGCAGAAGACTCTCTGTGTTCTAAACGACCTGAATCTCTATACCATTTTTTCACCTTCTCTACAGGGGCAGCTTGCACTGCTACTGCTCGTTTCTCTGACCTTGTTACAGGGTCTGCCACAGAGGTTGGAATACTCTCTGCAGGGTCAACTTGCACTGCTACTGTTCGTTTCTCTGACCTTGTTACAGGGTCTGCCACAGAGGTTGGAATACCCTCTGCATGGTCGACTTGCACTGCTACAGCTCGTTTCTCTGACCTTGTTACAGGGTCTGCCACAGAGGTTGGAATACCCTCTGCAGGGTCAACTTGCACTGCTACAGCTCGTTTCTCTGACCCCGTTACAGGGTCTGCCACAGGGGTTGGAATACCCTCTGCAGGGTCAACTTGCACTGCTACAGCTCTTTTCTCTGACCCAGCCACAGGAGCTGGAGTGGCTGCAGGAGCTGGAGCAGCTGCAGGAACCGGAGCTGGAGTGGCTGCAGGAACTGAAGTTGGAGCAGTTGCAGGAGCTGGGACTGGAGTAGCAGCAGGAGCTGGAACTGGAGCGATTGCAGGAGCTGGAACTGGAGCGGCTGCAGGAGCTGGAACTGGAGCGGCTGCAGGAGCTGGGACTGAAGCGGCTGCAGGAGCTGGGACTGGGGTGGCTGCAGGAGCTGGGAAAGGAGTGGCTGCAGAGTCCACCATAGGGGTCACAGTGGCCGTTGGATCTGTCACAGGGCTTGGAGTGGCTGCAGGGTCTGTCACTAAGTTGATAGCAGTATCAATGGCAGCTCGATAGGCATGAGCCAGGCCCCAGCATGTTATAATGATTTGTGTTACTTTGGAACTGCCAGAATCATGACACGTTTTTCTCAAGCATTCTGCCAGTTTTTGAGGATTTTGCAGTTGTTTCGGGGTTGAATTTCCAAAACACTGGGGGTGCCAACTGCTCTAGATGCCTGCCCATATCCTCCCATACTCCCTGCCACCCACAACTATACTGCCTCCGGGCAGATCTCCGGATGAGCTTCCTAAGTAGTTGTTTAACTTTAAGCAGAACCTGAAGTGCATTGAGGAGGCAGAACAACAAGACTATGCTGGTCTGAGTATCCCAAGGATATTCAATATCTTGGAGAGCTATTGTAGCAGGCTCGGAGGGTAAGAGGGTGGTGAAGGAGGAAGGCATAGTGATCCAGGATGATACAGGGGTGGTGAACCCCATGGTTACCATGGCAACACAACCCCATGGTTGCCATTCCAACAGAACCGCCTGGTTACCATTGCAACCCAACCCCATTGTTACCCTGGCAACCCATCCCCATGGTTACCATGGCAACAGAACACCATCGTTCCCATGGCAACTAAACCCTATAGATGCCATGGCACCAACACGCCTGGTTGCCATGGCAACGCAACCCCATGGTTACCATGGGAACACAACCACATTGTTACCATGGCAAAACAACCCCATGGTTACCATGGCAACAGAACCCCATTGTTACCATGGCAACACAACCCCATGTTTACCGTGGCAACAGAACCCCATTGTTGCCATGGCAACACAACCCCATGGTTACCATGGCAATACTATCTCACGGTTGCCACGGCAATACAAACCCATGGTTGCCATTGTAACAAAACCCCATGGTTGCCATTGTAACAAAACCCCATGGTTGCCATGGCAACACAAACCCATGGTTACCATGCCAAAAAAAAACCATGGTCACCATGGCAACACAACCTCATGTTTCCATGGCAACAAAACACCATGGTTGCCATGGCAGCCCAACCCCATGGTTACCATGGCAACAAAACCCCAAGGTTGCCATGGCAACTCAAAACCATATTTACCTGGCAAGAAAACGCCATGGTTGCCATGGCAAACCAACCCCATGGTTACCATGGCAACACATCCCCATGGTTGCCCTGGAAACCCAACCCCATGGTTACCACGGCAACACAACCGCATGTTTACCACGGGAACTCAACACCATGGTTACCATGGCAAATAAACCCCATAGTTTCCATGGCAACCCAACCCCATAGTTACCATGGCAACACAACCCCATGGTTACCATGTGTAGTGGGTTTACGTGGCAAGGTTTTGGTAGCAGGGAGCCATAGGGGTGGTTTCTGTGAGAAAGATCTAGAAGCTGCCCCATGTTTGGGAAGGGCCCCATTGTTTTCCAGATCTGAGCCAATAAGTGATGTTGTTTTGTGCCTCTGTGACAGCCTATTTAAGACAGGGAAAAAACGCTGCCTCAGACAGCAGCTGGGAGAGTCAAGGGAGTGAGAAAACAGCCTTGCAGGTGCCAAGGTCAGTGTAGAGGGAGGGGGAGAGGTGCTCCAGGCGCCGGAGCAGAAGTCCCCTGCGGCCTGTGGTGAGGACCATGGTGAAGCAGGATGTCCCCATGCAGCCCATGGAGTACCACGGTGGAGCAGGGTTCCACGCTGCAGCCCGTGGAGGAGACCACGGTGGAGCAGGTGGCCCTGCACCGACAGAGGCTGCCGCCTGTGGAAGACCCCTGCCGGAGCAGATTCCGGGCCAGACCTGTAGCCCGTGGAAAGGAGACCACGCAGGAGCAGGTGACCCGGCAGGAGCTGCTGCCCGTAGGGGAGCCAGGTTGGAGCAGTTTTCTCCTGAGGGATGGACCCCGTCGTACAGACCCATATCTGGAGCAGTTCTGAAAGAGCTGCTGCCTGTGGGAAGCCCACGCCGGATCAGTTCATCAAGGACTGCATCCCATGGGTGGGACCCCACAGCACAGGGGACAAGAGTGACCGAGAAGGAGCGGCAGAGAAGAAGTGCTGTAGACTGACCATAACCCCCATTCCCCCGTTCCCCTGCGCCGCTCGGGGGGAGGAGGTGGAAGAGGGTGGATGGGGGGAAGGTGCTTTTGGTTTTTTTTTTCCCTTTGTTTTCTCACTTCTCTCGCTTGTTAGTTGTAGGCAATAAATCTTACTATCTCCTTATGCCGAGTCTGTTTTGCCCGTTACAATAATTATTGCGTGATTTTCTCGTCCTTATCTCAACCCTTGAGCCCTTTTCACATATTTTCTCCCCATTCCTCTTTGAGGAGGGGGAGTGAGAGAGCGGCTGTGGTGGAGCTCGGCTGCCCACTCGAGCGGAACCACGACACCATGGCAACACAACCCCACGGTTGCCATGGCAACACAACCCCATGGTTGCCATGGAAACACAACACCATGCTTACCATTTTAAACACAACACCATGGTTACCATGGCAACACTGCCCCGTGGTTTCCATGGCAACAAAACAACATGGTTGCCATGGCAACCCATCTCCATGGTTACCATGGTAACACAAAACCATGGTTGCCATGGCAACACAACCCCAGGGTTGCCATTCCAACAGAACCGCCTGGTAACCATTGCAACCCAACCCAATTGTTACCATGGTAACACAACCCCATGGTTACCATGGCAACACAACCCCATGGTTGCCATTCCAACAGAACCGCCTGGTTACCATTGCAACCCAACCCAATTGTTACCATGACAACGCAACCACATGGTTACCATGGCAACACAACCCCATGGTTACCATGGGAACACAACCCCATGGTTGCCATGGCAACACAACCGCATGGTTACCATTGCAACCCAACCCAATTCTTACCATGGCAACACAACCCCATGGTTCCCATGGCAACACAACCCCATGGTTGCCATGGCAACACAACCGCATGGTTACAATGGCAATAGTATCTCACGGTTGCCACGGCAATACAAACCCATGGTTGCCATTGTAACAAAACCCCATGTTACCATGGCAACACAATCCCATGGTCACCATGGCAACACAACCCCACAGTTGCCATGGCAACACAACCCCACGGTTACCATGGTAACCACAACACCATGGTTATCATAGCAACACTACACCATGGTTGCCATGGCAACACAACCCCATGGTTGCCATGGCATCCCAACCCACATTGTTACCATGGCAACATATGCCCATGCTTCCCATAAAAACACAACCCTATGGTTGCCATGGCAACACAAAACAATGGTTCCCATGGCAACACAACCCCATGGTTATCATGGCAACACAACCCCATGGTTGCCATGAAAACACAACTTTATAATTCCCATGACAACACAACCCCATGGTTACCATGGCAACACAAACCCATGGTTACCATGGCAACACAACCCCATGGTTTCCATGGCAAAAAAAAAACATGGTTGCCATGTCAACCACAACACCATGGTTGCCATGGCAACCCAACCCCATGGTTACCATGGCAACACAACCCCATGGTTACAATAACAAAAAAAAAAAAACATGGCTACCATGGCAACAGAATCCCATTGTTACCATGCCATCACAACCGCATGGTTACCATGGCAACCCATCCCCATGGTTACCATGGCAACAGAACACCAGGGTTGCCATCAAACTAAACCCCATAGTTGGCATGGCAAAAAAACCGCATGGTTGCCATGGCAACACAACCTCATGGTTACCATGGGAACAGAACCCCATTGTTACCATGGCAACACAAGTCCATGGTTACCATGGCAACACAACCCCATGGTTGCCATGGCAACACAACTTCATGGTTACCATGGCAACAAAACCGCATGGTTACCACGGCAACCCAACCGCATGCTTACCACAACAACTCAACAACATGGTTGCCATGGCAACTAAACCCCATAGTTTCCATGGCAACCCAACCCCATAGTTACCATGGCAACACAACCCCATGGTTGCCATGGCAACACAATCCCATGGTTACCATGGCAACACAACGCAATTGTTGCTATGGCAACAAAACGCCATGGTTACCATGGCAACCCAAGCCCATGGTTGCCATGGCAACACAACCCCATGGTTGCCATGGCAACAAAACTCCATGTTTGCCATGGCAACCACAACACCATGGTTACCATGCCAACACAATCCCATGGTTACCATGCCAAGACAACCCCACGGTTACCATGGCAACACAAAACAATGGTTCCCATGGCATCCCATCCCCATTGTTACCATGGCAACATAACCCCATGCTTGCCATGAAAACACAACCCCATGGTTGCCATGGCAACACAACCCGATGGTTACCATAGCAACAAAACCCCATGGTTGCCATGGAAACAGAACCTTATAATTCCCATGACAACACAACCCCATAGTTACCATGGCAACACCACCGCATTGTTACCATGGAACACATCTCCATGGTTGCCTTGGCAACAAAACGCCTTGGTTGCCATGGCAACCCAACCCCATGGTTACCATGGCAACACAACCCCATGGTAGTCATGCCAACCGAACCCCTTGGTTGCCATGGCAACCCATCCCCATGGTTGCCATGCTAACCACAACATTATGGTTTCCATTGCAAACCAACACCATGGTTACCATGGCAACACAACCCCATGGTAACCATGGCAACAAAACCTCATGTTTCCATGGCAACACAACCCCATGGTTACCAGGGCAACAGGACCCCATGGTGGTCATGGCAACCCTATAATTGTCCCTATAACAATGTGGCCTTCTATTGCCTATTGCACCACGGTGTCACCACCCCATGGCAACACCCCATGGTTCCCATGGCAAAACAACCCCATGGTTACCTTGGCTATGCAACCCCATGGTTTCCATGGCAACACAACACCATGTTTACCATGGTAACCACAACACCATGGTTACCATAGCAACACTACGCCATGGTTGCCATGGTAACCACAACACCATGGTTACCATAGCAACACTACGCCATGGTTGCCATGGTAACACAACTCCATAGTTACCATGGCAACCCAGCGCCATAGTTGCCCTGGCAACACAACCCCATCCTTACCATGGCAACACAACCCCATGGTCACCATGGCAACACAACCCCATTGTTGTCATGGCAACACATGCAAATGGTTGCCATAACAACACAACCCTATGGTAATCATGGCAACAATATCCCATAGCGGCCATGGCAACACTATAATGTTCCGTGTAGCAATGTGGCCTTGTATTGCCTATATAACCAAAGTGTTACCACCCCATGGCAACACCCAGACGTCGCCATGGCAACAGAACCCCATGGTCACCATGGCAACACCACCCCATGTTTACCATGGCAACACAACCCCAAGGTTGCCATGGCAACACAACTCCATAGTTACCCTAGTAACCCAACGCCATAGTTGCCCTGGCAACACAACCCCATCCTTACCATGGCAACACAACCCCATGGTTGCCATGGCAACACAACCCCATGGTTACCATAGCAACAGAACCCCATGGTTACCATGGAAACACAACACCATGGTTACCATGAAAACCACAACACCATGGTTGCCATGGCAACACAAAACCCTGGTTGCCATGGCAACACAAAGCCATGGTTACCATGGCAACAATCTTACACTTCCTATAGTAACATGACCTTGTGTTGCCTATCGCACTACATTGTCACCACAACATGGCAACACCTCAGGGTTACCATGGCAACACAACCCCATCGTTACCATGGCAAGACAATGCCATAGTTTCCATGGCAACACAACCCCATGGTTGCCATGGCAGCATAACCCCATGGTTGCCATGGCAACACAACAACACGGTTACTATGGCAACATTCTTACACTTCCTACAGTAACATGGCCTTGTGTTGCCTATGGCACTACGGTGTTACCACCCCATGGCAACACCCCATGGTTGCCATGGCAACAATCTTACACTTCCTATAGTAACATGGCCTTGTGTTGCCTATGGTACTACGTTGTCACCACCCCATGGCAACACCCCATGGTTGCCATGGCAACACAATCCCATAGTTGCCATGGCAACACAACTCCATAGTTACCATGGCACCCCAACGCTATGGTTGCCCTGGCAACACAACCCCATCCTTACCATGGCAATAGAACCCCATGGTTGCCGTGGCAACATAACCCCATTGTTGCCATGGCAACACATGCAAATGGTTGCCATGACAACACAACCCCATGGTTACCATGGCAACAATATCCCATAGCGGCCATGGCAACACTATAATGTTCCCTGTAGCAATGTGGCCTTGTATTGCCTATTGAACCACGGTGTCACCATCCCATGGCAACACCCAATCGTCACCATGGCAACACAACTTTATGGTTACCATGGCAACAGAACCATATCATTGCTATGGCAACAATATTACACTTCCTATAGTAACATGGCCTTGTGTGGCCTATGGCAGTACAGTGTCACCACCGCATTGCAACACCCCATGGTTTCCATGGCAACACCACCCCATGGTTACCATGGCAACACAACCCCATGGTTGCCATTCCAACAGAACCGCCTGGTTACCATTGCAACCCAACCCCATTGTTACCATGGCAACACAACCCCATGGTTAACATGGCAAAAATACTCCATGGTTAACACGGCAACACAGCCCCATGGTTACCATGGCAACACATCCCCATGGTTGCCATGGCAACACAACCCCATGGTTACCATGGCAACAGTACCCCATGGTTGCCATGGCAACACAACCCCATGGTTACCATGGCAACAAAACCCCGTGGTTGCCATGGCAACCCAACCCCATGGTTACCAGGGCTACACAACCCCATGGTTTTCATGGAAACACAACCGCATGGTTACCACAACAACTCAACCGCATGGTTACCACCGCAACCCAACCGCATTTTTACCACGGCAACTCAACACCATGGTTGCCATGGCAACAAAACTCCATAGTTTCCATTGCAACCCAACCCCATAGTTACCATGGCAACACAACCCCATGGTTGCCATGGCAACACAAACCCATGGTTCCCATGGCAACAAAAACCCATGGTTACCAAGGCAACACAACACCATGGTTACCATGGCAACAGCACCACATGGTTGCCATGGCAACTCAACACCATATATACCTTGCAACAAAACACCATGGTTGCCATGGTAGCAAAACCACAGGGTTGCTATGCCAACACAACCCCATGGTTGCCATGGGAAAAAAAAAACATGGTTACCATGGCAACAGAACCCCATAGTTGCCATGGCAACAAAACGCCATGGTTACCATGGCAACCCAACCCCATGGTTACCATGGCAACAGAACCCCATGGTTACCATGGCAACCAAACCCCGTGGTTTCCATGGCAACCCAAGCCCATGGTTACCATGGCAACACAAGCCCATGGTTCCATGGCAACACAAGCTCATGGTTACCATGGCAACACAAGCTCATGGTTGCCATGGCAACACAACCCCATGGTTACCATGGCAACACAAGCTCATGGTTGCCATGGCAACACAACCCCATGGTTCCCATGGCAACACAAACCCATGGTTCCCATGGCAACACAAACCCATGGTTACCATGGCAACACAACCCCTATGGTTTCCATGGCAACACAACACAATGGTTGCCATTGCAACTCACCCCCATGGTGTTCATGGCAATACCCCGTGGTTGCCATGGCAACACAACCCCATGGTTGCCATGGCAACAATCTTACACTTCCTATAGTAACATGGCCTTGTGTTCCCTATGGCACTACGGTGTCACCACCCCATGTTATCACGCCATTGTTGCTATGGCAACACAAGGCCACATTGCTATTGGGACCATTACAGTGTTGCCATGGCAACCATGGGGTTGTGTTGCCCACTATCCCAGAGACTTCTTCCATGTTTTGGGGAAGCCTGGTGGCTTCCCACTACCAAGCTGATACAAATCCTCATGGATAAGGTGGTTGTGCTTTTGCAGCTAGTTTTTTTTTTTTGAAAAAAACCTAGAGCATATGAGTGAGCCATCGAATGGGTCTCTGCTGGTCCAGGATGGAAATAACTAAGCTAAGGCAGGATTTGGGAAGGCATAAAGACCAGTGAGATTTCTCAACCAACCTTTGATCCCCTTTTATGTCTGTGTTCTGCTGCAGAGCCAATGCTGATTGATGCTGGAGTGTCAAATCCTTCCAGTTTGATTTTTCAAAATTCAGGATCCCCACAATTGTTTTTAATGATGCTCTGTGGCATACACTTTTACGCGAAGGGAAAGTGCCATAGGCAGCATCACACAACCTGGGTTGTCTAGTACCTGTACAGTGTTTTGTACATAAATAGAAGAGTTTGCACGGATTTTTGTATCGTTCTTTTCTATTTCTTTTCTACAGTTTTTCAAAGACTGTATGCAAACTGTGTTTACAAATTGGTTTTGCTGTCAGTATTGTAGATTATCGCATGTCCATTTTACTGTTTTCTATCGTCTTGTGAGTCCTTGTGTGTTACGTGTTGGCCTTCCTTCTTAAAGAGAATTCATACGCTTCCATCCAACATATCCTGTGCCCTTCTTAAATATATCCCATTTCCCATGGTCCAGTGTGAGCTGTAGCTTGTAGAATGCATGAGAAAACACTGCACATAAATTAATATAAATATGATATGCTCAATCCTGATGTAGTTATTAATATAGGTTTTAGGGGGTTGTACTTATTCTCTGGAAACTACAGTTTAGACTGAACTAAATTGCCTAGTATCTGTAATTTACAGACACTCTTATTTTCATATAATATTTTCTATTTGACCATATAAGATAGGGGGATAGGCCTTTAAAGGTGATCTGTACCTTAGAACAAAACCAGTTTTCTCATAGCATTTAGGATCAATGAAATGTTTCTGTGTTATGTTTAGTGATGAATTATAAACAAAGCACAAAACGCAAGAAGCAAATAGGAATTTCAGGATGTCCTTAAATGCTGCAGTTCCTTATAGAACAATGTTATAATAACCTGAACAATCTTCTAGATTGACTGTCTTGGGCAATTGCCCCTCATTTTTGTCATTTTTCCTGGTATTACCTTTGCCAAATCTTGCAGTTCTTTCTTAGGACCTGATCATGTGTAATTGACTCACTCAGACTGCTGATGAAAGAAAATTGGAGATCTGGGTAGGCAAAACATACCTGTTGGCATTAAGGCCACGGCTATAATAATTTTATTTAATGAACAAAGTACTGTTTGGAGAGGAATAAACATGACTTAATATGAATATTAATAACACTTACATCACAGAAAGGTTCCCTTATGGTCAACAAGTTCCTTGATCATGATTAAAAATGAAGAAAATATTGAACAGCAAATATTGCTATCCCAGTGTGACTGATAACTGGGCATCTCTTCACCTATTCAGAAATCTGGTGTGTGTTATTCTGCTGAGGTTTTGGAGACTAAATTTCTGGTAGATATACATGTAGGAAGTGTGTTGATGTACCCTTGTATTTTAATCTCTTTCTTGTATTTTAAATCAGTTTTACCAGGTATTATCTTAATAGGAACTGCAGGTAGAATAGAGTTAAGTGAGTCACTAATATTTGTAAAACCTTATTTATACCAGTTTTGACATTTTGTTGAAGCATGATGTCCAGTGCCTCTCTGCACTTAGTGTAGATAATGTAGCTATCAATGTGTAATTTCAGTGAAATGGTGTATACAGTATGGGTAGCGGTGCTTTAATTTAATTTTCCTCGTTGGTGTGTATTGAACCATAGCATAAAATTAGGCCATCTTTTAAAATTCTGTTCTACTTTTGGATTTTGTTCTTTTGTCTGAGTTTGTTTTCCTTCTGGCCATTCAACTGAGTCAATTACGTAGTTTAGTAACTGCTTTATCTTTCAATTATGGGCTATCCTGTTCTGATAACATTCAGAATAATGTATTCAGTCAAGTTACTGTAAATACATTGGTTTTAGTTTTCAGGTCTCTAACCAGCATGGTACGTGCTAGTACCTGCAGGGGTGTGCGTCCCTGGCAGTGAGCGAAAGTGATGCCAGCATAGATGTGTTCCTCATGAGTACATTTGTTATGACACTAAAAATTAATGCACGCACAGAATGATTAGTTTATGTTTTGTTTTATGTCTTGTTTGTCTGATGCGTTGGGACTCTACCACCAGAAGTTCAGTAAGTCACTGCTTAAATTAGCACAATGAGCAAGGGGGAAATCAATCTAGCTGCCTTATGCTGGATACCCTGTCTGCTACTTGCGCAGCGTGCTGCATGCTGCGGGCAGCAAGGGTCTGCCTGTCCTCTCTGGAGCACCAGCCCCTGCTGTGTCCCCTTGGTAGGAGCAGACTGTAAGGAAAATGCACAGACTCATGGGCTTCTGACATTGTTAGAAGAGGATATTGATAGCTACTGGAAATTAAGTGTAAAGCTAAGTGCTTCTCAAGCTACTGTAGTTGATGTCCAGGATGCCTGTTATATACAAGAAGTATGTCTTATCATAAAATAGATAATAAAACAGACATACGTATTCAGTGGCAAAATTATTCTGAAATCAGGGCTATAATCTGTAAGAAAATTACTTTTTTTTGTGGGCAAAAACTGAAGGTGGTTCTGAAAGATTTTGAGACAGCAAGAAAAAAAAAATCTGGATCATGCCCAGGGAACCTGAGCCTGGTTCTCATAAATATATATGTTCATCCCCCGTAAGTGGAAAAAGATCAAAATTAGGCCTTAAAGCATGGGAAATATCCTTCTCGATGAGTCCTCCTACGATGTTTCAGTGTGAATCACATGCTGTGGGACTGTGCACTGCCTGCTCCTGATACTCCTTCCCCCTCTTAAAAGTGACCAATTGTAAGATCGTAAGTGTTGTACCTCTTCTGTACATATCGTCAATAAATGTTGATTCATATTTTTCCTGGCTTATATCTGTGAGTTTTACTGTCAGCCTGGATATAATTTGGGTGAGAGGTTACATAAAGAAGACAGATGTGAGATGCTGAGATCCGTGAGATCTCTGTGAGAGGTAGATGTTGGACCTGGATTTGCCAAAGCACCAGAAGTCTGCCCCCTCATGTGTATGCTCTAAATGTTCCAGGGTACCAGCTGCATCTGAGCTTCCCTGCTGCAAAGTCCAGGATGTGCTAACCACAGTGAAGTCTTAAGCAGTCTTGGCAGTGAAAGCTAGAGGAGTAGGAAGAAATGTTAGACGAGTAGGAGGATGCAATGAGTTGCTTGCAGTTGCTTTAGAAACATGCTTCACTTCCCTGCCTGATAAAAAGTAAATCTCTTCATCTTAGCCTTAAACAAAAAATAAATTAAATAATAGATGCTTTTGCTGAATCCCTGGTAAACTTTGTAAAGAAATTGCACTTAGTACATGAATTGAGATATGCTCTTGTTACGGACCATGGCCTGAAGGACTGGCCATTGCTATGTATGGAGAGAAAGCCCCGGCATTTATGATCCCAGCAGGACACAATATGGATCTCACCTAACCACAACTAGGTGATCAATAGATGTAACCTAAACCAGCCTGTGAGGCACAGCCTGCACCTCTGTGGGCTGCCATCCCAGCTGAGGAGCTTGCAAGGGGAGGCCCGGTGTGGCAGGAGCAGGCTGAAGACCCCTGCAGCACTGAGGGATCTCAGGGTGGGAGACGAACCTGAGGCCCAGGAGGTTTGTTATGGTGTCTGAGCCTCTGGCATAGGCTGCCAGAGGCAGGGTATTACTGCGTTCAGGCCTGGCCTTGTTCATAAATCAGCTCTGCTGCCCTGGTCTCTTCAGAGCTCCGGATTCCCCATCACTGGCATACTCACGAAGCATTGACCACACTGAGAGCCATTCCTCTATCCCTTCCCAGGCATGAAAGAGAAAGAGAGAAGACTTCACGGCTGCCAAACCTCCACCAGTCTCCTCCCTTGTATCGGTGCATGAAAACAGGACAAGGATATGAAAGAAACAGGTGGCCCCAACAGGCTGCGGCGTAGGAGGGGAGCAGCGTAAAAAACAACCAGCTGGCAGGCTGGAAGGCACCCCTGCAGCACGCACACACATGGCCAGCAAGGACTGGCACCCCAGCCAGGTTTGGGGCAGAGCTCCAGGGGTGCAAGGGTGGTTGCATGGGGCCTGTGCTGGCCCCATGTAAGCAGGCAGCCACGGCTCCCCTTTGCTGCAGGAGATGCAGGAAGGAAATGACTGTGCATGCTATGCTGGGCCTTGTGGTCGCGGCGGCTTTAGCGCGGCAGGCAGGTTCTGCAGTGATAAGCAAAATGCGTCAGCGGAGACAGATAAACAACAAAGCTGGTGGCTGCCCACTGAAACCCACGGGGAGGGGCGGCAGAGGAACTGGGCCTCTTACAGTATAAGGCACTTCCTCAGGACAACTGCCTAAGAAAGTAGCCTAGGGCCTGTCCTTCACAGGGGTAGAGCAGTGGTAGTCGTTCATGGTTCAACTTAAAAGAGGGTAGCACTTCTCACACTCATTTGGTAAAACTGATCCTCATGGTGCCCAGGGGCCTTCCTGGCTCATGTTCCCATGGCCTGAATCACCTGAGAGTTTCTGCTGTGGAGATGCCCCAGAAAGAGAAGATTGGCTCCAAAATCTGTGAAAGCTTAGGAACAGAGACAAGCCTAGGAAATACATCTAAAAATTCACTGCAGGGTTTCACCCAAGTTGCCAGGACTACCTAAATTGCTAGCATTAAATAGTTATCTTGCCTTTTACCAAGAATTTTTGAATGCACTATTCTGTATGAGTGGGGGTTATTATGGAGAAGATTTTTCTGGGAGTTTTTGAAAAATTCCTGAAAGATAATGAAGTCATTGGTCTCAGACAAAGTGGGTTCACGAGGGGGGAGTCCAGACTAAACAATTGTGTACCCCCTGCTCTGCAGTGGTGTGGCCTCACCTCAAGCACTGTGCGTAGTTTTGGGCACCACAATGTAAGGAGAACATAAAAATCTTAAAGAATGACCAAAGGAAGTGAAAGGTCTAGATGGGAAGATGTATGAGGTCACATTGTTCAGCCCTGAGCAGAGCAGGCTGAGGGGAGGCCTCATGGTGGCCTGAGGGGAGCGGAGGGGCAGGTGCAGAGTTCTGCTCTCTGGGGACAGCGACAGGACCTGAGGGAATGGCATGGAGCTGGGACAGGGGAGGGTCAGGCTGGATGTTAGGGAAAGGTTCTGCACCCAGAGGGTGGTTGGGCACTGAGACAGGCTCCCCAGGGATGTGGTCATGGCACTGAGCCTACCAGAGTTCAGGAAGTGCTTGGACAACATTCTCATACATATGTTTTTTTCTCAGCTATGATCAGAGGTCTGATTTTTGGGTGTTCCTGTGTGGAGCCAGGAGTTGGACCCAGTGATCCTTGTGGGACCCTTACAACAGGCTATTCTACAATTTTGTGATTCTGTGAGGTTCCTCTAAAAAGGCTCAGTGCATAAGACCCACAACTTTGCAGAAAGCCAGCACAAAGCTGACCCTCTCAGCTGTACCTGGGCTCAATTTCTGCCACACAAATGGCATGTAACCCACATGAAGGCTTTGAGTCTGCTCTCTGTGTGGGGGAACTTCATCCTTCATGAACACCAGAAAACTCTGTTGTGTCTCTAGCTCAAAAAACAAGTATATTTACCTAGAGTTCATTTCAAACTTTCTCTTGACGAGTGAAAGAAACTAGAAAATGAGCCACAGAAGAAATGCAGGGAAGATCCAAATAACTGTCAACATAACGTGCCCCCACCCACTGGTGAATCTGATGTCCTGCTGCTGCAAAATGAAACATGCCTAATGGTGGTGACGACTGCTTAAACTGTCCTTGCTCAGGAGCTGAGGAGCTGTGCTGCAGCCAGCTGAGACTGAGTAGTGGGCACTGGGCACAGCTTCGATGAATTCATCTTAGAGAAACTCATCCTCCAGGCTCAGGCTGAAATCAGCTGGAAGCTGTCTCTCTAAGCTGGCTAAGGAGGGGGTGTTGATAGCAAACAGCAGCAGCAGCCCAAAAACAGATGCATGTTATTAAAAAGAACAGGCTGATAAAAAGTGGTGAATATAAACGCAGACAGTTTCCAATCATGAGTCAAAACATACCCAGTTTATTACTGCTTGTTCTGGGTAAAATGAAAGCGTGGAGTCTTGATTCATGAGAAAAAAATGTGGATGCTGAAAATGATCTAAGATGATCTCAGCCCCTTGGCTGTGTTCCTGGCAGCAGCTTTGGAAGAGGCGTCTGGGCTTCTGGGTTTGCCCTGAGCAAGGCCCTCATGTTACTGTGGTGCTAGCAGGGAGGCCAGCTGTGACCCAGGGCTGCACTGTACTTGCTGCTTCCTGCAGCCACAGGGATGCCACTGTAGAGACAACAGGACTGTCACCAAGGTACACGAGATCTGATGGCTTATCCAAATAAAAGAGAAAAGGAAAAAAATGTGGAGACCAAAAGAGAGTAGCACTGAAAAGGCCACGTTCTGCTGCTGGCCATGGCCCTGGCTCCAGGGAAGCAGCAGCCCTGACCCAACCTCCATGTGACAATAGGGCTCCTGGTCCAGAGCCCCTCCTGAATGCTGGGGCTGCTCCCCCAGCTCCAGAGGAGATGGGAAGAGATGGTAACTGATAACAATGTGGTTCTGATGTTTGTTTTTGTTTTAGTTTTTCTTTTTCTGTGTGTTTCTCTACATGGTAAGCCTGCTTCTTTAGGTAATTAGAAGATTGGGTATTTTAAATGAAAAAAAAATCTGGTAGCAGGTTAAGGATAACATTATTTAAATCAAAAGAAATAATTTGAAGAAAATATTTTAGAGAAATGGAACAATTATTTTTCCTTTGCAGTTCCTGAAATAATCAGGGAACTCACAGTCATTTTTGATTCCAAAAAAGCAGGTTTCCAAAGAGTTTCCTTACTGCATCCTTGAGCTCCTGGTTCCTCATGCTGTAGATGAGGGCGTTCACTACTGGAGATACCACTGAATACAGAACTGCCACAACAAGATCCATGGATGGGAATGAGATGGAGGGGGCTTCAGGTAGGCAAATATGCCAGTGCTGATAAACAGAGACCACAGCCTACAGGGTTAGGGTTAGGGTTCGGGTTCGGGTTCGGGTTCGGGTTAGGGTAAGGGTTAGGGTTAGGGTTAGGGTTCGGGTTAGGGTTAGGGTTTGGTTTAGGGTTAGGGTTCGGGTTAGGGTTAGGGTTAGGATTAGGGTTATGATTAGGGTTAGGGTTGGTTTAGGGTTAGGGTTGGGTTAGTGTTAGGATTAGGGTTAGGTTAAGGGTTAGGTTACGGTTAGGGTTGGTTTAGGGTTAGGGTTAGGGTTAGGTTTAGGTTTAGGGTTAGGGTTAGGGTTAGGATTAGGGTTAGGGTTGGTTTAGGGTTAGGGTTGGGTTAGTGTTAGGATTAGGGTTAGGTTAAGGGTTAAGTTACGGTTAGGGTTGGTTTAGGGTTAGGGTTAGGGTTAGAGTTCGGGTTCGGGTTAGGTTTAGGGTTTGGGTTCGGGTTAGGGTTAGGGTTAGTTTCTGAGTACAGAAACTGTAACAACCAATAAAAATCATCCTTATTGGCTTTAGGAGCAAATCAATAGCTTCTATATAATCAATTAATTGTACTTTAGGGTTAGGATTAAGGTTAGGGTTAGGGTTAGGGTTAGGGTTAGTGTTAGGGTTAGGGTTCGGGTTCGGGTTAGGGTTAGGGTTAGGGTTAGGGTTAGGGTTCGGATTCGGGTTAGGGTTCGGGTTAGGATTCAGGTTTGGGTTCAGGTTAGGGTTATGGTTAGGGATAGGGTTACTGTTCGGTTTCGGATTAGGGTTCGGGATAGGGTTCAGGTTAGGGTTAGGATTAGGGTTAGGGTTAGGGTTAGGGTTAGGGGTTAGGGTTAGGGTTCGGGTTCGGGTTAGGTTTAGGGTTTGGGTTCGGGTTAGGGTTAGGGTTAGTTTCTGAGTACAGAAACTGTAACAACCAATAAAAATCATCCTTATTGGCTTTAGGAGCAAATCAATAGCTTCTATATAATCAATTAATTGTACTTTAGGGTTAGGATTAAGGTTAGGGTTAGGGTTAGGGTAAGTGTTATGATAAGGGTAAGTGTTGGGGTAATGTTTAGGGTTAATTTTAGGATTACGGTGAGGGAAACGTAAGGGTAAGTATTAGGTTAAGGTTAAGGGTAAGGTTAAGGTTAAGAGTAAGTGTAAGGTTTAGGGTAAGAGTAAGGGTTAATGTAAGGCTCAGGGTAAGGGTTCAGGTAAGCTTTAGGGTTAGGGTTAGGTTAAGGGTAAGGGTTAGGGAAAGGGTAAGTTGTATATATAAGGATAAGTGTAAGGGATAGGGTAAGGGTAAGAGTAAGGGTATGGGTAATGGTAATGTTGAGGGTTACGGTATGGGTAAGTGTAAGGTTTAGATTTAGGCTAAGGGTAAGTGTAGCAGAAAGGGAAAGGGTTACGGTAAGTGTGTTACGATAAGGTTAAGGTTTAGGCTTAGGTTAAGGGTAAGGGTAAGGTTAAGGGTAAGGGTAGATGTAGAAGTATGTGTTAGGCTATGGGTTATGGTAAGGGTAAGGGTTAAGGTAAGAGAAAGGGCAAGGGTATGTGTAAGGGTACGGGTCATTGTAAGGGTTAGAGAAAGGGTTAGGGTAAGGGTAAGTGTTAGGGTAATGTTTAGGGTTAATTATAGGGTTAGGGTGAGGGAAACGTAAGAGTAAGTATTAGGTTACATCTAAGGTTAAGAGTAAGTGTAAGGTTTAGGTTAAGGCTAGGATTAATGTAAGGGTCAGGGTAAGGGTTGGGGTAAGGTTTAGGTTAAGGGTTAAAGTAAGCATAATGATAAGGGCAAGGGTGAGGGTTAGGATAGGGTTTAGAATTAGGCAAAGGGTAAGTGTAGCAGAAAGGGTAAGGATTACGGTAAGGGTAAGTGTTATGATAAGAGTAAGGTTGACGGTTAGGTTAAGGGTAAGGGTAATGGTTTGCTAAGGGTAAGGGTAAGGGTAATTATACGAGTAATTGCTAGTGTAAGTGTAAACGTAAGTGAACCTGTAAGTGTTGTTCTATGGCTTATGGTAAGGGTAGGGTTAAGAGTAAGGTATATGTTAAGAGTAAGCGTAAGAGTAACAGATAGAGTAAGGGTAACAGTAAGGTTAAGGGTATAAGTATGTGTTAGGGTATGGGCTATGGTAAGGGTAAGGGTAGGGTAAGAGTAAGGGTAAGGATATGTGTAAGGGTAGGGGTCATTGTAAGGGTTAGAGTAAGGGTTAGGGTAAGGGTAAGTGTTAGGGTAATGGTTAGGGTTAATTTTAGGGTTAGGGTGAGGGAAAAGTAAGGGTAAGTGTTAGGGTAATGGTTAAGGGTAAGGTTAAGGTTAAGAGTAAGTGTAAGTTTTAGGGTAAGGGTTAGGGTTAATGTGAGGGTCAGGGTAAGGGCTGGGGTAAGATTTAGGGTTAGGGTTAGGTTAAGGGTAAGGATTAGGGTAAGGGATAGAGTATGGAGTAGTATAAGTGTTAATGTAGGGTAAGGGTAATGTTAAAGGTAACAGTAAGTGTAAGGAGAAGGGTTAGGGTAAGGGTAAGGGTAAGGGTATTGGTAATGGTAAGGGTGAGGGTTACAGTAGGGGTAAGTGTAAGGTTTAGACTTAGGATAAGGGTAAGTGTAGCAGAAAGGGTAAGGTTTACTGTAAAGTTTAAGGTTTCAGCTTAGGTTAAGGGTGAGGATAATAGTACGAGTAATTGCTAGGGTAAGTATAAGCGTATGTAAGCTTATAAGCAACATGTAAGTGTTGTTGTATGGCTTATGGAAAGGGTAAGGTCAAGGGTAAGGCTTATGTTAAGGGTAAGCGTAACGGTAACGGATAGAGTAAGGGTAAGGGTAACGGTAAGGTTAAGGGTACAAATATGTGTTAGGGTATGGGTTATGGTATGGGTAAGAATTAGGGTAAGTATAAGGGTAAGGGTAAGTGTAAGGGTACGGGTCAGGGTAAGGGTTAGAGTAAGGGTTAGGGTTAGGGTTAGGGTTAGGGTAAGGTTAAGTGTTAGGGTAATGGTTAGGGTTAGTTTTAGGGTTAAAGTCAGAAAAACGTATGCGTAAGTATTAGGTGAATGTTAAGGGTAAGGTTAAGGTTAAGAGTAAGTGTAAGGTTTAGGGTAAGGGTTAGGGTTAATGTAAGGGTCAGGGTAAGGGTTGGGGTAAGGTTTAGGGTAAGGGTTAGGTTAAGGATAAGTGTCAGGGTAAGGGTAAGGTTAATGGTAACCGTAAGTGTAAAGGTAAGGGTTAGGGTAAGGGTAAGGGTAACAGTAAAAGTAACGGTAACGGTAAGCATAACAGTAACAGTAAGGGTAAGGGTAAAGGTACGGGTAGAAGTATGTGTTAGAGTATGGGTTATGGTAAGGGTAAGGGTTAGGGTAAAGGTAAGTGTTGGGGTAATGGTTAGGGTTAATCATAGGGTTAGGGTGAGAAAAAGTAAGGGTAAGTATTAGGTTAAGGTTAAGGGTAAGGTTAAGGTTAAGTGTAAGTTTTAGGGTAAGGGTTAATGTAAGGGTCAGGGTAAGGGTTCAGGTAAGGTTTAGAGTTAGGGTTAGGTTAAGGTTAAGTGTTAGGGTAAGCGTAAGTTGTATGGATAAGGATAAGTGTAAGGGATAGGGTAAGGGTGTTAGGGTAAGGGTAAGGTTAATGGTAACCGTAAGTGTAAGGGTAAGGGTTAGGGTAATGGTAAGAGTAAGGGTAAGGGGAAGGGGAAGTCTAAGGGTATGGGTCAGGGTAAAAGATAGAGTAAGGGTTATGGTTATGGTTAGGTAAGGATAAGTGTTAGGGTAATGGTTACGGTTAATTTTAGGGTTATGGTGAGGGAAACGTAAGGGTATGTATTAGTTTAAGGGTAAGGTTAAAGTTAAGATTAAGTGTAAGGTTTAGGTTAAGGGTTAGGATTAGAGTTAGGGTTAGGGTAAGGGTTAGGGATAATGTAAGGGTCAGGGTAAGGGCTGGGGTAAGGTTTAGGGTTAGGGTTAGGTTAAGGGTAAGGATTAGGGTAAGGGTAAGGGTATGGATAAGGATAAGTGTAAGTGTTAGGGTAAGGGTAATGTTAAAGGTAACAGTAAGTGTAAGGAGAAGGGTTAGGGTTAGGGTAAGGGTAAGCTTAAGTGTTAGGGTAATGGTTAGGGTTAGTTTTAGGGTTAAAGTCAGGAAAAGGTATGCGTAAGTATTAGGTGAATGTTAAGGGTAAGGTTAAGGTTAAGAGTAAGTGTAAGGTTTAGGGTAAGGGTTAGGGTTAATGTAAGGGTCAGGTTAAGGGTTGGGGTAAGGGTTAGGGTAAGGGTTAGGGTAAGGGTAAGAATAAGGGTATGGGTAATGGTAAGGGTGAGGGTTAGGCTAAGGGTAAGTGTAAGGTTTAGATTTAGGCTAAGGGTAAGTGTAGCAGAAAGGGTAAGGTTTACGGTAAGGGTAAGTGTTAGGATAAGGGTAAGATTTAGGGTTAGGTGAAGGGTAACGGTAAGGGTAACGGTAAGGGTAACGGTAACAGTAAGGGTAAGGATTACGGTAAGGGTAAGTGTATGGGTAGAAGTATGTGTTAGAGTATGGGTTATGGTAAGGGTAAGGGTTAGAGTAAGGGTTAGGGTAAGGGTAAGGTTAATGGTAACCGTAAGTGTAAGGGTAAGGGTTAGGGTAAGGGTAAGGGTATGAGTAAGGGGAAGGGGAAGGGGAAGTCTAAGGGTACGGGTCAGGGTAAAAGTTAGCGTAAGGGTTAGGGTTAGGGTTCGGTAAGGATAAGTGTTAGGGTAATGGTTACGGTTAATTTTAGGGTTTAACAGTTACAGTAAGGGTAAGGGTATGGATAAGGATAAGTGTAAGTGTTAGGGTAAAGGTAATGTTAAAGGTAACAGTAAGTGTAAGGAGAAGGGTTAGGGTAAGGGTAAGGGTAAGGGTAAGGGTATTGGTAATGATAAGGGTGAGGGTTAGGCTAAGGGTAAGTGTAAGGTTTAGATTTAGGCTAAGGGTAAGTGTAGCAGAAAGGGTAAGGTTTCCTGTAAGGTTTAAGGTTTAGGTTTAGGTTAAGGGTAAGGGTTAGGGTAAGGGTTAGGGTAAGGGTAAGAATAAGGGTATGGGTAATGGTAAGGGTGAGGGTTAGGCTAAGGGTAAGTGTAAGGTTTAGATTTAGGCTAAGGGTAAGTGTAGCAGAAAGGGTAAGGTTTACGGTAAGGGTAAGTGTTAGGATAAGGGTAAGATTTAGGGTTAGGTGAAGGGTAACGGTAAGGGTAACGGTAAGGGTAACGGTAACAGTAAGGGTAAGGATTACGGTAAGGGTAAGTGTATGGGTAGAAGTATGTGTTAGAGTATGGGTTATGGTAAGGGTAAGGGTTAGAGTAAGGGTTAGGGTAAGGGTAAGGTTAATGGTAACCGTAAGTGTAAGGGTAAGGGTTAGGGTAAGGGTAAGGGTATGAGTAAGGGGAAGGGGAAGGGGAAGTCTAAGGGTACGGGTCAGGGTAAAAGTTAGCGTAAGGGTTAGGGTTAGGGTTCGGTAAGGATAAGTGTACCCTAACAATGGTTACGGTTAATTTTAGGGTTTAACAGTTACAGTAAGGGTAAGGGTATGGATAAGGATAAGTGTAAGTGTTAGGGTAAAGGTAATGTTAAAGGTAACAGTAAGTGTAAGGAGAAGGGTTAGGGTAAGGGTAAGGGTAAGGGTATTGGTAATGATAAGGGTGAGGGTTAGGCTAAGGGTAAGTGTAAGGTTTAGATTTAGGCTAAGGGTAAGTGTAGCAGAAAGGGTAAGGTTTCCTGTAAGGTTTAAGGTTTAGGTTTAGGTTAAGGGTAAGGGTTAGGGTAAGGGTAAGAATAAGGGTATGGGTAATGGTAAGGGTGAGGGTTAGGCTAAGGGTAAGTGTAAGGTTTTAGATTTAAGTTTTAGGGTTAGGTTAAGGGTAAATGATAGGGATAGGGATAGGGATAGGGATAGGGATAGGGATAGGGATAGGGATAGGGATAGGGATAGGAATAGGGATAGGGATAGGGATAGGGATAGGGATAGGGATAGGGTAAGGGTAAGGGTAAGGGTTACGGTAAGGGTAAGGGTAAGGGTAACAGTAAGGGTAAGGATTACGGTAAGGGTAAGGGAAAGGGTTACGGTAAGGGTAAGGGTAAGGGTTACGGTAAGGGTAAGGGTACGGGTAGAAGTATGTGTTAGAGTATGGGTTATGGTAAGGGTAAGGGTTAGAGTAAGGGTTAGGGTAAGGGTAAGTGTTGCGGTAATGGTTAGGGTTAATTTTAGGGTTAGTGTGAGGGAAAAGTAATGGTAAGTTAGGGAGGGATTGAGGCCATGACAAATTAGCTTCTTATCCCATTTTAGCTAGTTATTGTTTAATTAAATGGTTCATTTTTTCTACCTGTCCACTTGCCTGTGGTCTATAAGGAGTATGCAGTTGCCAATCTATCTTTAGAATCTTACTTATCTGTTCTACCACTTGTGCACAAAAATGTGAAACTCTATCAGAAGACATTGCTACTAGAATCCCAAAGCATGGTATTGTTTCATTTAACAAGACTTTAACCACTTCTCTTGCTTTGGTTGTTCGACAGGGAAAGGCTTCAGGCCTTCCTGAAAACGTGTCAGTCAGAACCAGTAAATAATGATACCCCCCTTTTCTAGGGAGTTCTGAAAAATCAATTTGCCACTGTTGCCCCGAATAATTTCCTTTACCGATTATTCCAAATTTTATTCTATCCTTGGTATTGGGGTTATTGTGTAAGCAAATGCTACATTGTTGAGTTACTTGTTTTATCATCTCGTCCCACTAATGTCTGACTCAGGCTCTTATGCAGTGTGCCAGCTCCCCAGTGCGTTTTATTGTGTTCTGTAAGAACTATGGGCCATGTCAAACTAGAGGGTATTACTATGTGGTTATCTTTTAAATATACTCATCCATCTGGTTTCATTTTACCTTTCAAATCTTCAATTAATTTTAAGTCTTCTTTTGTATAATTTGGATATAGTTTGGATTTTACCGTCTGGTATCAAAGACAATGCCTTCACCTCAGTTATTTCAGCTGCCTGCTTAGCCTCTGCCAATCGATTTTCCAATTTCAAAATCGCTGTTCCCCTTTTGGTGTCCCTGACAATGCATGATAGCTACCTTTTCTGGTTGTTTTACAGCCTCTAACAATTTTAAAATTTCTTCAGCATACTTTGTGTTTTCACTGAGCGGTCAGCAATCCATGTTCTTTCCAAATTGCTCCATGAGCATGTACCACGCCGAATGTATATTTAGGATCTGTCCAAATATTTACCCTTTTTCCCGCTGCCAGTTCCAATGCTCTCGTGAGAGCAACTATCTCCGCCTTTTGAGCTGATGTTCCAGGGGGTAAAGGCTTAGACTCGATTACCTGCTGAGTAGTTGTTATAGCATATCCAGCTTTACGTTGTCTTTGCGTAACAAAACTGCTCCCATCCGTGAACCAAGTTTCTTCCGCATCTTCCATGGGCTCCTCCTTAAGGTCTGGTCGGCTGGAATACACAGTCTCTAGAGTTTCTAAACAATCGTGAATCACAGCTTGTGCCGGAGCATCACTAAGAAAAGAGGCTAGATTCACAATATGAATTATCACAATTTCCACGTCGTCCTGTTCTACCAATATTGCTTGATATTTCAAAATCATCAATTCTTGTTTAAGTTGTTTAAAGACTTTTTGTGCTTCTCCAGTCCAGACTAACTTTGACTGGTTAATCTTTATCAATTCACATAGAGGCTTTACCAATAGTCCATCATTATAAATCCAAAGGCGACACCAACCTGTCATTCCTAAAAAGCTTTGTAGCTCCTTTACCATTTGAGGTTCTGGAGTCCGGCAAATGACTTCCTTATGTTCAGTTCCTAGTTCTCGTTGTCCTTCCGAAATGTCAAATCCCAGATAGGTCACACTTTGTTGAGCCAGCTGGACTTTCTGTCAAGAGACTTGATATCCATTTAAACCCAGAAAATTAAGACGACTTATAGTCCATTGAATCCAACTCCCTTTAGTCTCGGTAGCTATTAAGAGATCATCTACATATTGTAACAAAGCACCTTCAGTGTCCGGAGGTATCCATGTTTTGAGTTCCCTTGCTAATTGGTTTCCAAAACTAGTGGGGCTATTCTTGAATCCTTGAGGTAGTAATGTCCACGTAAGCTGCGTCTTTCTGCCTGAATCGGGATTTTCCCATTCAAAGGCGAATAGGTTTTGGCTTTCTGTGGCTAAGCCTAGGCAGAAGAAGGCATCTTTTAAATCCAGTACGGTAAACCAGACTTGACTATTCTTTAATTTAGTCAGCAAAGTATAAGGGTTTGCCACTACTGGATGTATATCCTCAGTGATTTTATTTATGGCCCTCAAATCCTGAACTAGCCTATAGCTTTTTCATCTGCCTTTTTAATTGGCAATATGGCTGAATTGTATTCTGATTCGCATTCAATCAATAATCCATACTGTAAAACTTTATCAATTATCTCTTTAATTCCTTTCCTATCTTCTATCCTCAAAGGATATTACTTAACCTTAACGGGTTTCTCTCCTGGCTTTAATTTAATAATTATTAAGGTCACATTTTTAGCTCTTCCAGGGACTTCGGTAGCCCAAACTCCTGGACATACTTGATCTGTGATCTCTAAAGGTATTTCACTTTTAGGCTCAGATTGTATTAGTGCCAAGCTTAACACATTTATTAGTTGTTCTTCTCCTGTTCTTAATTCCATTTTCCCTTTTTCAAAGACAATTTCTGCTCCTACTTGCTCTAATAAATCTCTACCTAAGAGTGCCCATGAGGAGCTAGGCGTAGATAAAAATCTGTGTATGCCCCATTGTTTCCCTAACTTGTACTTCAAAGGTTCACAAAAATAAGCCTTTTCGGTTACACCTTGTCCTGGTTTCAGTTAGAACAGAATTAATTTTCTTCCTAGTAGCTGGGAGAATGCTATGTTTTGGCTTAGGATGAGAAGAGTGCTGATAACACCCCGATGTTTCAATTGTTGCAGAGCAATGCTTATACCAAGCCAAGGACATCTCAGCTTCTTGCTCTGTCCTGCCAACAGGCAGGCTGGGGGTGCAGTAAGAGCTGGGAGGGGACAGACCCAGGACAGGTGACCCAAACTAGCCAAAGGGGTATTCCATAGCATCTGACGTCAGGCTAAACAATACATAGGGGTGGCTAGCCAGGGGGAGGGGGCCGGACTGCTCGGGGTTAGGTTGGGCATCGGTCAGCGGGTGGTGAGCAATTGCATTGTGCATCACTTGTTTGTACACATTATTACTAGTGGTACTATTATCATCATTGTATTATTATTATTATTATTATTATTATTATTATTATTATTATTATTATTATTATTATTATTATTTTGTCTTATTAAACTGTCTTTATCTCAAGTCACGGGCTTCACTTTCCATTTCTCTCCCCCATCCCAGAGAGGGAGGGGGAGGGGGAGCGAACAGCTGCGTGGTGTTTAGCTGCCGGCCAGGTTAAACCACGACACACCTTTTACCCTAACATAATAATTCTGTGAAGGCATTAATGCTTGATTTAGAACTGAATACGTTGCCCCATAGCAATAAGAAATTTCACTTCCATTCCTCCCCTAGCTTCATTATAACCAGTGGAGGATCCGCTAGGGTAGATTCCCCAGGTCCCCGTTATTCCTGTTGAAATCAGGGGTTGATTACCCTAGGAAAAGGCTAGTCAATTTGTCCTCCAAAGCCAGGTCCAAACCGTTTTGTTTTATTTATTTAGTTATTTATTTATTTATTTTCATTACATTTCAGAGTTGGTCCAAAAATTCCATAGGGCTTTCTTTTAGACCTTGTTGGAAGCATATTCTCAATTCCCAATTCATCCAGGTTTTAGTATTTACTTAACCGTTCATAATTTTCAGGATGATTCGGGTCTTAGTGGGGGTCGGTCGGGGAATGCAATTGTCCACAGTTCCCTGAACGGTCCCATCAGCAATCTGAGCTCGCACATGAACTCAGGTTGTTTTAAGAGTTGACCTCTTTTCTGTTTCTGTGACAACTCTCTCGGACCGATCATGGTCCCTTTGCCCTAAAGGGCTAACACCCATGATTTTAAGATCTCTGCCTCGGGCAGAGGCAGAACTATTAACATTCCTACATCCTCTTTCCCTGCTCATTCAACTTCAAACACCTTTAACACTTTCAACAACCCTTTTAACACTTCCTTTATCTTTCTCCAGCCTGTACTTCTCTAATGCCAACATCAAAGGTTCAGTCAGGGGCCAACTTAATTCCCTACCTTTTCCCACCAAGATGCTGAAACATCAGTATACAACATTTCATCCTGTTCTGCTTCTCAAAAAACAACATTAACTGTAGCAAAATATTATAGTTTAAAGTTCCGTTTAGGGGCCACTTTTCTCCACATTCCAGCTTATAAAGCGGCCACCACTGATTACGATATTTTATCAATGTTTTCCTGTTCACACTTCCACCGGCAGATCCTCCAATATCCTTCCAGTGACTTAAAACACATCCTAACACACTTTTCTTTAAAATTTCACTGCTTGTTTGCCCCCCCAGTTTCCAGTTTACACTTTCAGAATACACACGTTACTTACAAAAGCGTATCACAAAACGTATCACTCACAAAAATATGGGCACGCAATATCTTTCAGTAGCGATGCCACAAAACTACTATTACCAGCAATATTGCCAAAATCACAGTAACAATAGTCAGAGTCAAATTCCACATGCGAGAAGTCAGAAAACCGAACTGTGTAACACCGTAACGATATCTTTCTTATAACAATGCCACGAACCTACTATTACCACCAGGAAAATAGCCAAAATCGCAGTAACAAGAACCAGAGTTAAATACCATACTCCATGAGTCAGAAAACCGAAATAGACAACACAATTCCAGATGGACCTTAAAGCGAGCTCCTTCCTTAAGGTCCCCAAACATGTACTTACGGTGCTAACCACAAAGTATATACCAAACACTGCCTCGCAGAAGATCACCTTCTGACTTACAGACAGTTCCAGATGACCGGTCTACCAGAAAACCAAACCAGAATAAAGAATATACTCACTTACAATGATGGGGTCCTTGTCTGCCTCCGCAGTGATCCGGTGAGTCAAGGAGTCCCTCCGGGAAATCCCGGGGGTACCCTAGGGAGTCCTGTTCTCAGCAGGTCCTGCAGTCCGGCAGAGAGGTTGTCCCATCTGGGTCGCCAAATTGATTCAAAGATCGAAGCCGAAATTCCTTTAAGTGGTATATTCTTTATTGCAGCGCTGGATGCACGGGGGATCTCTCCACCTATCGTGCATACCCAAAGCAGAAAGCAGTCTTGAATTTATACAATCAATCTATCAATATTCTACAAGCACCTATACATATGCATTACCTATCCCCGCCTTCCCTCGCTTCTCATGCTAATTAGCCTTTTGGCACCTTGCGCCTGCGCAGAGCCTTCCAAGAATTGTGGGCAGGGGTCTTTGGGACGTGGGCAGGGGTCTTTGGGAGGAAGACCCCGAGTCTTCCTCACAGTGTACTTTTCACCTTTGGTCAGGAATCTGCTGAATTGGCATGTTTCTTAATTGCAAGAGCTGGTTGTTGCTAATTCTCCCGTTTGTTGTATCTTTATAATGAATTCCAATGTCCAGTTTCGAGATTTATAGTCCTTACATTCGTTTCTCTGTCCGCCTGCCGCTTCCTTATCATGAGTTCCAGTGTCTTGTTTCGAGATATACAGTCCTTGTCTGGGGATTGTCCTTGCCTCCCCAATACCTCCTTAATCAATCCCCCCTTTTCTTTTCCCATGCAAATTCTTTTGCATCAGATACTTCCATTATTTACAGTAACACAACAAAGCAGGCATCTAAACAACATGCACACAAATATTCCTAACACTACTAATACGATTAGAGCAATGAATACTTGTTTCAACCATTGGAAATTGGGCAACCAGGAGGTTAACTTATTCCATAGTTCACTAAAACTCCATGAAAGATCATCTTTACTGATCTCATGTAGGATCCTGGTCTGCTTCCATATTTCTTCCAGGTCGGTAGAGATCCTTCCACTCTGATCTACATACATACAACAACTTGTGTTTATTACTGTACAGGCTCCCCCTTGAGTGGCCAGTAACAAGTCTAGGGCCATCCGATTTTGGAATACTACCTGTGATAAACTAGATATCTCTTCTTGTTGAGCCTTTATAGCATCCAGAATTTTGTTTTCTAACTTCTCTATAATTGCAGAAATATTAACTATTGCCTTTTCCAATTCACTCACTCCTAACCATGGGATAAACCATCGCACAAAACTATGAAAAGGGGTGTGTCTCTCTACCAATGGATTGTTAATTTTTCATCTGATTCTCCGGATATGATTTCTCAAGTAACCTCGAGGCACTACATCATGTACTGTCATATTGGGGACTACCGCTCCAAGAGTGCAAGTTCCCTTCCAATTCTCAGGCAAGACCTTACGGGCTGTATCATTGCATAGCCAATACCACCCTTTTCCTTCTGGAACCGTCCAGCTGGTTGAATTTGTCCAGCCGCTAGTCGTACTAATATCAATTGTTCAATTACAAGATGTCTGATTTCCCACATAAGTAGTATCCGTATTTATACAATGCTGTTTTCCTATACCCTTAGGCGGGTTACACCTTTGTACACATACATAATAGGATTCTAACGGCATGAAGCTACTCACTTCTAGTTCCAAAACTGCTTAATGTTTTCGACCCCGAGATGTGTTTTCCCACAAATTAGTCCAAGATAAGTTTGCAGGCAAGGGAATCCCAATTAACGATACACCCTTATTCCCATGCTGTGGCAGATGGGTGCATACCCAACAGTTCGTCTTATTAGTTACTTGAGAAATTGTTTGTATTAAGGTCAGGTGTAAGTTCTCATCCCAAGTTGCCCACCCCAAATCCGAGAACCGCACCCCTGCAATCATTAGGATCTGGAAAACCGTAATTTTGTTGGTCCAATTGGAGTGGTGGTCCATATCCTCGCCGGGGCCTTCTTCACCCTTGAATTGTGGATCCAAGCTGCTTGCTTCTTAATCTTAATGGCGGTGTGTGTTGTCAGTAATACTTGGTATGCTCCCATCCACTTTCCTTCCATTTTTCCTGCACGGGTTGTCCTGAAAAAGTCTTTATAAAAATAAAATCCCCGAGCTTAAAGGGGTGGATTGGTTGATCCAACCCTCTAGCCCTGGTCCCTAAAACAAATTTATGTACTTTATTTAATTGTTTCTGAAGTTCAGTTATATAAGCATATAAATGTTCTGATCCTAACTGCGTTAGGTCCTCTCCACTAAATAGAAATTGCTATGGCCTTCCATATAAGATTTTGAAGGGACTCAAATTTCCTTTTATTCTAGGTTTAAATCTAATTCCAAGTAATGCTAAAGGGAGGGATTGAGGCCATGACAAATTAGCTTCTTATCCAATTTTAGCTATTTATTGTTTAATTAAATGGTTCATTTTTTCTACCTGTCCACTTGCCTGTGGTCTATAAGGAGTATGCAGTTGCCAATCTATCTTTAGAATCTTACTTATCTGGTCTACCACTTGTGCACAAAAATGTGAAACTCTATCAGAAGACATTGCTACTAGAATCCCAAAGCATGGTATTATTTCATTTAACAAGACTTTAACCACTTCTCTTGCTTTGTTTGTTCGACAGGGAAAGGCTTCAGGCCTTCCTGAAAACGTGTCAGTCAGAACCAGTAAATAATGATACCCCCCCTTTTCTAGAGAGTTCTGAAAAATCAATTTGCCACTGTTGCCCCGAATAATTTCCTTTACCGATTATTCCAAATTTTATTCTATCCTTGGTATTGGGGTTATTGTGTAAGCAAATGCTACATTGTTGAGTTACTTGTTTTATCATATCGTCCCACTAATGTCGGACTCAGGCTCTTATGCGGTGTGCCAGCTCCCCAATGCGTTTTATTGTGTTCTGTAAGAACTATGGGCCATGTCAAACTAGAGGGTATTACTATGTGGTTATCTTTTAAATATACTCATCCATCTGGTTTCATTTTACCTTTCAAATCTTCAATTAATTTTAAGTCTTCTTTTGTATAATTTGGATATAGTTTGGATTTTACCGTCTGGTATCAAAGACAATGCCTTCACCTCAGTTATTTCAGCTGCCTGCTTAGCCTCTGCCAATCGATTTTCCAATTTCAAAATCGCTGTTCCCCTTTTGGTGTCCCTGACAATGCATGATAGCTACTTTTTCTGGTTGTTTTACAGCCTCTAACAATTTTAAAATTTCTTCAGCATACTTTGTGTTTTCACTGAGCGGTCAGCAATCCATGTTCTTTCCAAATTGCTCCATGAGCATGTACCACGCCGAATGTATATTTAGGATCTGTCCAAATATTTACCCTTTTTCCCGCTGCCAGTTCCAATGCTCTCGTGAGAGCAACTATCTCCGCCTTTTGAGCTGATGTTCCAGGGGGTAAAGGCTTAGACTCGATTACCTGCTGAGTAGTTGTTATAGCATATCCAGCTTTACGTTGTCTTTGCGTAACAAAACTGCTCCCATCCGTGAACCAAGTTTCTTCCGCATCTTCCATGGGCTCCTCCTTAAGGTCTGGTCGGCTGGAATACACAGTCTCTAGAGTTTCTAAACAATCGTGAATCACAGCTTGTGCCGGAGCATCACTAAGAAAAGAGGC
The DNA here is from genome assembly GCF_964211825.1 of Aythya ferina. Lineage (NCBI taxonomy): Eukaryota > Metazoa > Chordata > Aves > Anseriformes > Anatidae > Aythya > Aythya ferina. The sequence goes on from NC_140300.1 coordinate 77,295,173, forward strand.
TAGATTCACAATATGAATTATCACAATTTCCACGTCGTCCTGTTCTACCAATATTGCTTGATATTTCAAAATCATCAATTCTTGTTTAAGTTGTTTAAAGACTTTTTGTGCTTCTCCAGTCCAGACTAACTTTGACTGGTTAATCTTTATCAATTCACATAGAGGCTTTACCAATAGTCCATCATTATAAATCCAAAGGCGACACCAACCTGTCATTCCTAAAAAGCTTTGTAGCTCCTTTACCATTTGAGGTTCTGGAGTCCGGCAAATGACTTCCTTATGTTCAGTTCCTAGTTCTCGTTGTCCTTCCGAAATGTCAAATCCCAGATAGGTCACACTTTGTTGAGCCAGCTGGACTTTCTGTCAAGAGACTTGATATCCATTTAAACCCAGAAAATTAAGACGACTTATAGTCCATTGAATCCAACTCCCTTTAGTCTCGGTAGCTATTAAGAGATCATCTACATATTGTAACAAAGCACCTTCAGTGTCCGGAGGTATCCATGTTTCGAGTACCCTTGCTAATTGGTTTCCAAAACTAGTGGGGCTATTCTTGAATCCTTGAGGTAGTAATGTCCACGTAAGCTGCGTCTTTCTGCCTGAATCGGGATTTTCCCATTCAAAGGCGAATAGGTTTTGGCTTTCTGTGGCTAAGCCTAGGCAGAAGAAGGCATCTTTTAAATCCAGTACGGTAAACCAGACTTGACTATTCTTTAATTTAGTCAGCAAAGTATAAGGGTTTGCCACTACTGGATGTATATCCTCAGTGATTTTATTTATGGCCCTCAAATCCTGAACTAGCCTATAGCTTTTTCATCTGCCTTTTTAATTGGCAATATGGCTGAATTGTATTCTGATTCGCATTCAATCAATAATCCATACTGTAAAACTTTATCAATTATCTCTTTAATTCCTTTCCTATCTTCTATCCTCAAAGGATATTACTTAACCTTAACGGGTTTCTCTCCTGGCTTTAATTTAATAATTATTAAGGTCACATTTTTAGCTCTTCCAGGGACTTCGGTAGCCCAAACTCCTGGACATACTTGATCTGTGATCTCTAAAGGTATTTCACTTTTAGGGTCAGTTTGTATTAGTGCCAAGCTTAACACATTTATTAGTTGTTCTTCTCCTGTTCTTAATTCCATTTTCCCTTTTTCAAAGACAATTTCTGCTCCTACTTGCTCTAATAAATCTCTACCTAAGAGTGCCCATGAGGAGCTAGGCATAGATAAAAATCTGTGTATGCCCCATTGTTTCCCTAACTTGTACTTCAAAGGTTCACAAAAATAAGCCTTTTCGGTTACACCTTGTCCTGGTTTCAGTTAGAACAGAATTAATTTTCTTCCTAGTAGCTGGGAGAATGCTATGTTTTGGCTTAGGATGAGAAGAGTGCTGATAACACCCCGATGTTTCAATTGTTGCAGAGCAATGCTTATACCAAGCCAAGGACATCTCAGCTTCTTGCTCTGTCCTGCCAACAGGCAGGCTGGGGGTGCAGTAAGAGCTGGGAGGGGACAGACCCAGGACAGGTGACCCAAACTAGCCAAAGGGGTATTCCATAGCATCTGACGTCAGGCTAAACAATACATAGGGGTGGCTAGCCAGGGGGAGGGGGCCGGACTGCTCGGGGTTAGGTTGGGCATCGGTCAGCGGGTGGTGAGCAATTGCATTGTGCATCACTTGTTTGTACACATTATTACTAGTGGTACTATTATCATCATTGTATTATTATTATTATTATTATTATTATTATTATTATTATTATTATTATTATTATTATTATTTTGTCTTATTAAACTGTCTTTATCTCAACTCACGGGCTTCACTTTCCATTTCTCTCCCCCATCCCAGAGAGGGAGGGGGAGGGGGAGCGAACAGCTGCGTGGTGTTTAGCTGCCGGCCAGGTTAAACCACGACACACCTTTTACCCTAACATAATAATTCTGTGAAGGCATTAATGCTTGATTTAGAACTGAATACGTTGCCCCATAGCAATAAGAAATTTCACTTCCATTCCTCCCCTAGCTTCATTATAACCAGTGGAGGATCCGCTAGGGTAGATTCCCCAGGTCCCCGTTATTCCTGTTGAAATCAGGGGTTGATTACCCTAGGAAAAGGCTAGTCAATTTGTCCTCCAAAGCCAGGTCCAAACCGTTTTGTTTTATTTATTTAGTTATTTATTTATTTATTTTCATTACATTTCAGAGTTGGTCCAAAAATTCCATAGGGCTTTCTTTTAGACCTTGTTGGAAGCATATTCTCAATTCCCAATTCATCCAGGTTTTAGTATTTACTTAACCGTTCATAATTTTCAGGATGATTCGGGTCTTAGTGGGGGTCGGTCGGGGAATGCAATTGTCCACAGTTCCCTGAACGGTCCCATCAGCAATCTGAGCTCGCACATGAACTCAGGTTGTTTTAAGAGTTGACCTCTTTTCTGTTTCTGTGACAACTCTCTCGGACCGATCATGGTCCCTTTGCCCTAAAGGGCTAACACCCATGATTTTAAGATCTCTGCCTCGGGCAGAGGCAGAACTATTAACATTCCTACATCCTCTTTCCCTGCTCATTCAACTTCAAACACCTTTAACACTTTCAACAACCCTTTTAACACTTCCTTTATCTTTCTCCAGCCTGTACTTCTCTAATGCCAACATCAAAGGTTCAGTCAGGGGCCAACTTAATTCCCTACCTTTTCCCACCAAGATGCTGAAACATCAGTATACAACATTTCATCCTGTTCTGCTTCTCAAAAAACAACATTAACTGTAGCAAAATATTATAGTTTAAAGTTCCGTTTAGGGGCCACTTTTCTCCACATTCCAGCTTATAAAGCGGCCACCACTGATTACGATATTTTATCAATGTTTTCCTGTTCACACTTCCACCGGCAGATCCTCCAATATCCTTCCAGTGACTTAAAACACATCCTAACACACTTTTCTTTAAAATTTCACTGCTTGTTTGCCCCCCCAGTTTCCAGTTTACACTTTCAGAATACACACGTTACTTACAAAAGCGTATCACAAAACGTATCACTCACAAAAATATGGGCACGCAATATCTTTCAGTAGCGATGCCACAAAACTACTATTACCAGCAATATTGCCAAAATCACAGTAACAATAGTCAGAGTCAAATTCCACATGCGAGAAGTCAGAAAACCGAACTGTGTAACACCGTAACGATATCTTTCTTATAACAATGCCACGAACCTACTATTACCACCAGGAAAATAGCCAAAATCGCAGTAACAAGAACCAGAGTTAAATACCATACTCCATGAGTCAGAAAACCGAAATAGACAACACAATTCCAGATGGACCTTAAAGCGAGCTCCTTCCTTAAGGTCCCCAAACATGTACTTACGGTGCTAACCACAAAGTATATACCAAACACTGCCTCGCAGAAGATCACCTTCTGACTTACAGACAGTTCCAGATGACCGGTCTACCAGAAAACCAAACCAGAATAAAGAATATACTCACTTACAATGATGGGGTCCTTGTCTGCCTCCGCAGTGATCCGGTGAGTCAAGGAGTCCCTCCGGGAAATCCCGGGGGTACCCTAGGGAGTCCTGTTCTCAGCAGGTCCTGCAGTCCGGCAGAGAGGTTGTCCCATCTGGGTCGCCAAATTGATTCAAAGATCGAAGCCGAAATTCCTTTAAGTGGTATATTCTTTATTGCAGCGCTGGATGCACGGGGGATCTCTCCACCTATCGTGCATACCCAAAGCAGAAAGCAGTCTTGAATTTATACAATCAATCTATCAATATTCTACAAGCACCTATACATATGCATTACCTATCCCCGCCTTCCCTCGCTTCTCATGCTAATTAGCCTTTTGGCACCTTGCGCCTGCGCAGAGCCTTCCAAGAATTGTGGGCAGGGGTCTTTGGGACGTGGGCAGGGGTCTTTGGGAGGAAGACCCCGAGTCTTCCTCACAGTGTACTTTTCACCTTTGGTCAGGAATCTGCTGAATTGGCATGTTTCTTAATTGCAAGAGCTGGTTGTTGCTAATTCTCCCGTTTGTTGTATCTTTATAATGAATTCCAATGTCCAGTTTCGAGATTTATAGTCCTTACATTCGTTTCTCTGTCCGCCTGCCGCTTCCTTATCATGAGTTCCAGTGTCTTGTTTCGAGATATACAGTCCTTGTCTGGGGATTGTCCTTGCCTCCCCAATACCTCCTTAATCAATCCCCCCTTTTCTTTTCCCATGCAAATTCTTTTGCATCAGATACTTCCATTATTTACAGTAACACAACAAAGCAGGCATCTAAACAACATGCACACAAATATTCCTAACACTACTAATACGATTAGAGCAATGAATACTTGTTTCAACCATTGGAAATTGGGCAACCAGGAGGTTAACTTATTCCATAGTTCACTAAAACTCCATGAAAGATCATCTTTACTGATCTCATGTAGGATCCTGGTCTGCTTCCATATTTCTTCCAGGTCGGTAGAGATCCTTCCACTCTGATCTACATACATACAACAACTTGTGTTTATTACTGTACAGGCTCCCCCTTGAGTGGCCAGTAACAAGTCTAGGGCCATCCGATTTTGGAATACTACCTGTGATAAACTAGATATCTCTTCTTGTTGAGCCTTTATAGCATCCAGAATTTTGTTTTCTAACTTCTCTATAATTGCAGAAATATTAACTATTGCCTTTTCCAATTCACTCACTCCTAACCATGGGATAAACCATCGCACAAAACTATGAAAAGGGGTGTGTCTCTCTACCAATGGATTGTTAATTTTTCATCTGATTCTCCGGATATGATTTCTCAAGTAACCTCGAGGCACTACATCATGTACTGTCATATTGGGGACTACCGCTCCAAGAGTGCAAGTTCCCTTCCAATTCTCAGGCAAGACCTTACGGGCTGTATCATTGCATAGCCAATACCACCCTTTTCCTTCTGGAACCGTCCAGCTGGTTGAATTTGTCCAGCCGCTAGTCGTACTAATATCAATTGTTCAATTACAAGATGTCTGATTTCCCACATAAGTAGTATCCGTATTTATACAATGCTGTTTTCCTATACCCTTAGGCGGGTTACACCTTTGTACACATACATAATAGGATTCTAACGGCATGAAGCTACTCACTTCTAGTTCCAAAACTGCTTAATGTTTTTGACCCCGAGATGTGTTTTCCCACAAATTAGTCCAAGATAAGTTTGCAGGCAAGGGAATCCCAATTAACGATACACCCTTATTCCCATGCTGTGGCAGATGGGTGCATACCCAACAGTTCGTCTTATTAGTTACTTGAGAAATTGTTTGTATTAAGGTCAGGTGTAAGTTCTCATCCCAAGTTGCCCACCCCAAATCCGAGAACCGCACCCCTGCAATCATTAGGATCTGGAAAACCGTAATTTTGTTGGTCCAATTGGAGTGGTGGTCCATATCCTCGCCGGGGCCTTCTTCACCCTTGAATTGTGGATCCAAGCTGCTTGCTTCTTAATCTTAATGGCGGTGTGTGTTGTCAGTAATACTTGGTATGCTCCCATCCACTTTCCTTCCATTTTTCCTGCACGGGTTGTCCTGAAAAAGTCTTTATAAAAATAAAATCCCCGAGCTTAAAGGGGTGGATTGGTTGATCCAACCCTCTAGCCCTGGTCCCTAAAACAAATTTATGTACTTTATTTAATTGTTTCTGAAGTTCAGTTATATAAGCATATAAATGTTCTGATCCTAACTGCGTTAGGTCCTCTCCACTAAATAGAAATTGCTATGGCCTTCCATATAAGATTTTGAAGGGACTCAAATTTCCTTTTATTCTAGGTTTAACTCTAATTCCAAGTAATGCTAAAGGGAGGGATTGAGGCCATGACAAATTAGCTTCTTATCCAATTTTAGCTATTTATTGTTTAATTAAATGGTTCATTTTTTCTACCTGTCCACTTGCCTGTGGTCTATAAGGAGTATGCAGTTGCCAATCTATCTTTAGAATCTTACTTATCTGGTCTACCACTTGTGCACAAAAATGTGAAACTCTATCAGAAGACATTGCTACTAGAATCCCAAAGCATGGTATTATTTCATTTAACAAGACTTTAACCACTTCTCTTGCTTTGTTTGTTCGACAGGGAAAGGCTTCAGGCCTTCCTGAAAACGTGTCAGTCAGAACCAGTAAATAATGATACCCCCCCTTTTCTAGGGAGTTCTGAAAAATCAATTTGCCACTGTTGCCCCGAATAATTTCCTTTACCGATTATTCCAAATTTTATTCTATCCTTGGTATTGGGGTTATTGTGTAAGCAAATGCTACATTGTTGAGTTACTTGTTTTATCATATCGTCCCACTAATGTCGGACTCAGGCTCTTATGCGGTGTGCCAGCTCCCCAATGCGTTTTATTGTGTTCTGTAAGAACTATGGGCCATGTCAAACTAGAGGGTATTACTATGTGGTTATCTTTTAAATATACTCATCCATCTGGTTTCATTTTACCTTTCAAATCTTCAATTAATTTTAAGTCTTCTTTTGTATAATTTGGATATAGTTTGGATTTTACCGTCTGGTATCAAAGACAATGCCTTCACCTCAGTTATTTCAGCTGCCTGCTTAGCCTCTGCCAATCGATTTTCCAATTTCAAAATCGCTGTTCCCCTTTTGGTGTCCCTGACAATGCATGATAGCTACCTTTTCTGGTTGTTTTACAGCCTCTAACAATTTTAAAATTTCTTCAGCATACTTTGTGTTTTCACTGAGCGGTCAGCAATCCATGTTCTTTCCAAATTGCTCCATGAGCATGTACCACGCCGAATGTATATTTAGGATCTGTCCAAATATTTACCCTTTTTCCCGCTGCCAGTTCCAATGCTCTCGTGAGAGCAACTATCTCCGCCTTTTGAGCTGATGTTCCAGGGGGTAAAGGCTTAGACTCGATTACCTGCTGAGTAGTTGTTATAGCATATCCAGCTTTACGTTGTCTTTGCGTAACAAAACTGCTCCCATCCGTGAACCAAGTTTCTTCCGCATCTTCCATGGGCTCCTCCTTAAGGTCTGGTCGGCTGGAATACACAGTCTCTAGAGTTTCTAAACAATCGTGAATCACAGCTTGTGCCGGAGCATCACTAAGAAAAGAGGCTAGATTCACAATATGAATTATCACAATTTCCACGTCGTCCTGTTCTACCAATATTGCTTGATATTTCAAAATCATCAATTCTTGTTTAAGTTGTTTAAAGACTTTTTGTGCTTCTCCAGTCCAGACTAACTTTGACTGGTTAATCTTTATCAATTCACATAGAGGCTTTACCAATAGTCCATCATTATAAATCCAAAGGCGACACCAACCTGTCATTCCTAAAAAGCTTTGTAGCTCCTTTACCATTTGAGGTTCTGGAGTCCGGCAAATGACTTCCTTATGTTCAGTTCCTAGTTCTCGTTGTCCTTCCGAAATGTCAAATCCCAGATAGGTCACACTTTGTTGAGCCAGCTGGACTTTCTGTCAAGAGACTTGATATCCATTTAAACCCAGAAAATTAAGACGACTTATAGTCCATTGAATCCAACTCCCTTTAGTCTCGGTAGCTATTAAGAGATCATCTACATATTGTAACAAAGCACCTTCAGTGTCCGGAGGTATCCATGTTTCGAGTTCCCTTGCTAATTGGTTTCCAAAACTAGTGGGGCTATTCTTGAATCCTTGAGGTAGTAATGTCCACGTAAGCTGCGTCTTTCTGCCTGAATCGGGATTTTCCCATTCAAAGGCGAATAGGTTTTGGCTTTCTGTGGCTAAGCCTAGGCAGAAGAAGGCATCTTTTAAATCCAGTACGGTAAACCAGACTTGACTATTCTTTAATTTAGTCAGCAAAGTATAAGGGTTTGCCACTACTGGATGTATATCCTCAGTGATTTTATTTATGGCCCTCAAATCCTGAACTAGCCTATAGCTTTTTCATCTGCCTTTTTAATTGGCAATATGGCTGAATTGTATTCTGATTCACATTCAATCAATAATCCATACTGTAAAACTTTATCAATTATCTCTTTAATTCCTTTCCTATCTTCTATCCTCAAAGGATATTACTTAACCTTAACGGGTTTCTCTCCTGGCTTTAATTTAATAATTATTAAGGTCACATTTTTAGCTCTTCCAGGGACTTCGGTAGCCCAAACTCCTGGACATACTTGATCTGTGATCTCTAAAGGTATTTCACTTTTAGGGTCAGTTTGTATTAGTGCCAAGCTTAACACATTTATTAGTTGTTCTTCTCCTGTTCTTAATTCCATTTTCCCTTTTTCAAAGACAATTTCTGCTCCTACTTGCTCTAATAAATCTCTACCTAAGAGTGCCCATGAGGAGCTAGGCATAGATAAAAATCTGTGTATGCCCCATTGTTTCCCTAACTTGTACTTCAAAGGTTCACCTAAGCCTTTTCGGTTACACCTTGTCCTGGTTTCAGTTAGAACAGAATTAATTTTCTTCCTAGTAGCTGGGAGAATGCTATGTTTTGGCTTAGGATGAGAAGAGTGCTGATAACACCCCGATGTTTCAATTGTTGCAGAGCAATGCTTATACCAAGCCAAGGACATCTCAGCTTCTTGCTCTGTCCTGCCAACAGGCAGGCTGGGGGTGCAGTAAGAGCTGGGAGGGGACAGACCCAGGACAGGTGACCCAAACTAGCCAAAGGGGTATTCCATAGCATCTGACGTCAGGCTAAACAATACATAGGGGTGGCTAGCCAGGGGGAGGGGGCCGGACTGCTCGGGGTTAGGTTGGGCATCGGTCAGCGGGTGGTGAGCAATTGCATTGTGCATCACTTGTTTGTACACATTATTACTAGTGGTACTATTATCATCATTGTATTATTATTATTATTATTATTATTATTATTATTATTATTATTATTATTATTATTATTATTATTATTATTTTGTCTTATTAAACTGTCTTTATCTCAACTCACGGGCTTCACTTTCCATTTCTCTCCCCCATCCCAGAGAGGGAGGGGGAGGGGGAGCGAACAGCTGCGTGGTGTTTAGCTGCCGGCCAGGTTAAACCACGACACACCTTTTACCCTAACATAATAATTCTGTGAAGGCATTAATGCTTGATTTAGAACTGAATACGTTGCCCCATAGCAATAAGAAATTTCACTTCCATTCCTCCCCTAGCTTCATTATAACCAGTGGAGGATCCGCTAGGGTAGATTCCCCAGGTCCCCGTTATTCCTGTTGAAATCAGGGGTTGATTACCCTAGGAAAAGGCTAGTCAATTTGTCCTCCAAAGCCAGGTCCAAACCGTTTTGTTTTATTTATTTAGTTATTTATTTATTTATTTTCATTACATTTCAGAGTTGGTCCAAAAATTCCATAGGGCTTTCTTTTAGACCTTGTTGGAAGCATATTCTCAATTCCCAATTCATCCAGGTTTTAGTATTTACTTAACCGTTCATAATTTTCAGGATGATTCGGGTCTTAGTGGGGGTCGGTCGGGGAATGCAATTGTCCACAGTTCCCTGAACGGTCCCATCAGCAATCTGAGCTCGCACATGAACTCAGGTTGTTTTAAGAGTTGACCTCTTTTCTGTTTCTGTGACAACTCTCTCGGACCGATCATGGTCCCTTTGCCCTAAAGGGCTAACACCCATGATTTTAAGATCTCTGCCTCGGGCAGAGGCAGAACTATTAACATTCCTACATCCTCTTTCCCTGCTCATTCAACTTCAAACACCTTTAACACTTTCAACAACCCTTTTAACACTTCCTTTATCTTTCTCCAGCCTGTACTTCTCTAATGCCAACATCAAAGGTTCAGTCAGGGGCCAACTTAATTCCCTACCTTTTCCCACCAAGATGCTGAAACATCAGTATACAACATTTCATCCTGTTCTGCTTCTCAAAAAACAACATTAACTGTAGCAAAATATTATAGTTTAAAGTTCCGTTTAGGGGCCACTTTTCTCCACATTCCAGCTTATAAAGCGGCCACCACTGATTACGATATTTTATCAATGTTTTCCTGTTCACACTTCCACCGGCAGATCCTCCAATATCCTTCCAGTGACTTAAAACACATCCTAACACACTTTTCTTTAAAATTTCACTGCTTGTTTGCCCCCCCAGTTTCCAGTTTACACTTTCAGAATACACACGTTACTTACAAAAGCGTATCACAAAACGTATCACTCACAAAAATATGGGCACGCAATATCTTTCAGTAGCGATGCCACAAAACTACTATTACCAGCAATATTGCCAAAATCACAGTAACAATAGTCAGAGTCAAATTCCACATGCGAGAAGTCAGAAAACCGAACTGTGTAACACCGTAACGATATCTTTCTTATAACAATGCCACGAACCTACTATTACCACCAGGAAAATAGCCAAAATCGCAGTAACAAGAACCAGAGTTAAATACCATACTCCATGAGTCAGAAAACCGAAATAGACAACACAATTCCAGATGGACCTTAAAGCGAGCTCCTTCCTTAAGGTCCCCAAACATGTACTTACGGTGCTAACCACAAAGTATATACCAAACACTGCCTCGCAGAAGATCACCTTCTGACTTACAGACAGTTCCAGATGACCGGTCTACCAGAAAACCAAACCAGAATAAAGAATATACTCACTTACAATGATGGGGTCCTTGTCTGCCTCCGCAGTGATCCGGTGAGTCAAGGAGTCCCTCCGGGAAATCCCGGGGGTACCCTAGGGAGTCCTGTTCTCAGCAGGTCCTGCAGTCCGGCAGAGAGGTTGTCCCATCTGGGTCGCCAAATTGATTCAAAGATCGAAGCCGAAATTCCTTTAAGTGGTATATTCTTTATTGCAGCGCTGGATGCACGGGGGATCTCTCCACCTATCGTGCATACCCAAAGCAGAAAGCAGTCTTGAATTTATACAATCAATCTATCAATATTCTACAAGCACCTATACATATGCATTACCTATCCCCGCCTTCCCTCGCTTCTCATGCTAATTAGCCTTTTGGCACCTTGCGCCTGCGCAGAGCCTTCCAAGAATTGTGGGCAGGGGTCTTTGGGACGTGGGCAGGGGTCTTTGGGAGGAAGACCCCGAGTCTTCCTCACAGTGTACTTTTCACCTTTGGTCAGGAATCTGCTGAATTGGCATGTTTCTTAATTGCAAGAGCTGGTTGTTGCTAATTCTCCCGTTTGTTGTATCTTTATAATGAATTCCAATGTCCAGTTTCGAGATTTATAGTCCTTACATTCGTTTCTCTGTCCGCCTGCCGCTTCCTTATCATGAGTTCCAGTGTCTTGTTTCGAGATATACAGTCCTTGTCTGGGGATTGTCCTTGCCTCCCCAATACCTCCTTAATCAATCCCCCCTTTTCTTTTCCCATGCAAATTCTTTTGCATCAGATACTTCCATTATTTACAGTAACACAACAAAGCAGGCATCTAAACAACATGCACACAAATATTCCTAACACTACTAATACGATTAGAGCAATGAATACTTGTTTCAACCATTGGAAATTGGGCAACCAGGAGGTTAACTTATTCCATAGTTCACTAAAACTCCATGAAAGATCATCTTTACTGATCTCATGTAGGATCCTGGTCTGCTTCCATATTTCTTCCAGGTCGGTAGAGATCCTTCCACTCTGATCTACATACATACAACAACTTGTGTTTATTACTGTACAGGCTCCCCCTTGAGTGGCCAGTAACAAGTCTAGGGCCATCCGATTTTGGAATACTACCTGTGATAAACTAGATATCTCTTCTTGTTGAGCCTTTATAGCATCCAGAATTTTGTTTTCTAACTTCTCTATAATTGCAGAAATATTAACTATTGCCTTTTCCAATTCACTCACTCCTAACCATGGGATAAACCATCGCACAAAACTATGAAAAGGGGTGTGTCTCTCTACCAATGGATTGTTAATTTTTCATCTGATTCTCCGGATATGATTTCTCAAGTAACCTCGAGGCACTACATCATGTACTGTCATATTGGGGACTACCGCTCCAAGAGTGCAAGTTCCCTTCCAATTCTCAGGCAAGACCTTACGGGCTGTATCATTGCATAGCCAATACCACCCTTTTCCTTCTGGAACCGTCCAGCTGGTTGAATTTGTCCAGCCGCTAGTCGTACTAATATCAATTGTTCAATTACAAGATGTCTGATTTCCCACATAAGTAGTATCCGTATTTATACAATGCTGTTTTCCTATACCCTTAGGCGGGTTACACCTTTGTACACATACATAATAGGATTCTAACGGCATGAAGCTACTCAGTTCTAGTTCCAAAACTGCTTAATGTTTTCGACCCCGAGATGTGTTTTCCCACAAATTAGTCCAAGATAAGTTTGCAGGCAAGGGAATCCCAATTAACGATACACCCTTATTCCCATGCTGTGGCAGATGGGTGCATACCCAACAGTTCGTCTTATTAGTTACTTGAGAAATTGTTTGTATTAAGGTCAGGTGTAAGTTCTCATCCCAAGTTGCCCACCCCAAATCCGAGAACCGCACCCCTGCAATCATTAGGATCTGGAAAACCGTAATTTTGTTGGTCCAATTGGAGTGGTGGTCCATATCCTCGCCGGGGCCTTCTTCACCCTTGAATTGTGGATCCAAGCTGCTTGCTTCTTAATCTTAATGGCGGTGTGTGTTGTCAGTAATACTTGGTATGCTCCCATCCACTTTCCTTCCATTTTTCCTGCACGGGTTGTCCTGAAAAAGTCTTTATAAAAATAAAATCCCCGAGCTTAAAGGGGTGGATTGGTTGATCCAACCCTCTAGCCCTGGTCCCTAAAACAAATTTATGTACTTTATTTAATTGTTTCTGAAGTTCAGTTATATAAGCATATAAATGTTCTGATCCTAACTGCGTTAGGTCCTCTCCACTAAATAGAAATTGCTATGGCCTTCCATATAAGATTTTGAAGGGACTCAAATTTCCTTTTATTCTAGGTTTAAATCTAATTCCAAGTAATGCTAAAGGGAGGGATTGAGGCCATGACAAATTAGCTTCTTATCCAATTTTAGCTATTTATTGTTTAATTAAATGGTTCATTTTTTCTACCTGTCCACTTGCCTGTGGTCTATAAGGAGTATGCAGTTGCCAATCTATCTTTAGAATCTTACTTATCTGGTCTACCACTTGTGCACAAAAATGTGAAACTCTATCAGAAGACATTGCTACTAGAATCCCAAAGCATGGTATTATTTCATTTAACAAGACTTTAACCACTTCTCTTGCTTTGTTTGTTCGACAGGGAAAGGCTTCAGGCCTTCCTGAAAACGTGTCAGTCAGAACCAGTAAATAATGATACCCCCCCTTTTCTAGGGAGTTCTGAAAAATCAATTTGCCACTGTTGCCCCGAATAATTTCCTTTACCGATTATTCCAAATTTTATTCTATCCTTGGTATTGGGGTTATTGTGTAAGCAAATGCTACATTGTTGAGTTACTTGTTTTATCATATCGTCCCACTAATGTCGGACTCAGGCTCTTATGCGGTGTGCCAGCTCCCCAATGCGTTTTATTGTGTTCTGTAAGAACTATGGGCCATGTCAAACTAGAGGGTATTACTATGTGGTTATCTTTTAAATATACTCATCCATCTGGTTTCATTTTACCTTTCAAATCTTCAATTAATTTTAAGTCTTCTTTTGTATAATTTGGATATAGTTTGGATTTTACCGTCTGGTATCAAAGACAATGCCTTCACCTCAGTTATTTCAGCTGCCTGCTTAGCCTCTGCCAATCGATTTTCCAATTTCAAAATCGCTGTTCCCCTTTTGGTGTCCCTGACAATGCATGATAGCTACCTTTTCTGGTTGTTTTACAGCCTCTAACAATTTTAAAATTTCTTCAGCATACTTTGTGTTTTCACTGAGCGGTCAGCAATCCATGTTCTTTCCAAATTGCTCCATGAGCATGTACCACGCCGAATGTATATTTAGGATCTGTCCAAATATTTACCCTTTTTCCCGCTGCCAGTTCCAATGCTCTCGTGAGAGCAACTATCTCCGCCTTTTGAGCTGATGTTCCAGGGGGTAAAGGCTTAGACTCGATTACCTGCTGAGTAGTTGTTATAGCATATCCAGCTTTACGTTGTCTTTGCGTAACAAAACTGCTCCCATCCGTGAACCAAGTTTCTTCCGCATCTTCCATGGGCTCCTCCTTAAGGTCTGGTCGGCTGGAATACACAGTCTCTAGAGTTTCTAAACAATCGTGAATCACAGCTTGTGCCGGAGCATCACTAAGAAAAGAGGCTAGATTCACAATATGAATTATCACAATTTCCACGTCGTCCTGTTCTACCAATATTGCTTGATATTTCAAAATCATCAATTCTTGTTTAAGTTGTTTAAAGACTTTTTGTGCTTCTCCAGTCCAGACTAACTTTGACTGGTTAATCTTTATCAATTCACATAGAGGCTTTACCAATAGTCCATCATTATAAATCCAAAGGCGACACCAACCTGTCATTCCTAAAAAGCTTTGTAGCTCCTTTACCATTTGAGGTTCTGGAGTCCGGCAAATGACTTCCTTATGTTCAGTTCCTAGTTCTCGTTGTCCTTCCGAAATGTCAAATCCCAGATAGGTCACACTTTGTTGAGCCAGCTGGACTTTCTGTCAAGAGACTTGATATCCATTTAAACCCAGAAAATTAAGACGACTTATAGTCCATTGAATCCAACTCCCTTTAGTCTCGGTAGCTATTAAGAGATCATCTACATATTGTAACAAAGCACCTTCAGTGTCCGGAGGTATCCATGTTTCGAGTTCCCTTGCTAATTGGTTTCCAAAACTAGTGGGGCTATTCTTGAATCCTTGAGGTAGTAATGTCCACGTAAGCTGCGTCTTTCTGCCTGAATCGGGATTTTCCCATTCAAAGGCGAATAGGTTTTGGCTTTCTGTGGCTAAGCCTAGGCAGAAGAAGGCATCTTTTAAATCCAGTACGGTAAACCAGACTTGACTATTCTTTAATTTAGTCAGCAAAGTATAAGGGTTTGCCACTACTGGATGTATATCCTCAGTGATTTTATTTATGGCCCTCAAATCCTGAACTAGCCTATAGCTTTTTCATCTGCCTTTTTAATTGGCAATATGGCTGAATTGTATTCTGATTCACATTCAATCAATAATCCATACTGTAAAACTTTATCAATTATCTCTTTAATTCCTTTCCTATCTTCTATCCTCAAAGGATATTACTTAACCTTAACGGGTTTCTCTCCTGGCTTTAATTTAATAATTATTAAGGTCACATTTTTAGCTCTTCCAGGGACTTCGGTAGCCCAAACTCCTGGACATACTTGATCTGTGATCTCTAAAGGTATTTCACTTTTAGGGTCAGTTTGTATTAGTGCCAAGCTTAACACATTTATTAGTTGTTCTTCTCCTGTTCTTAATTCCATTTTCCCTTTTTCAAAGACAATTTCTGCTCCTACTTGCTCTAATAAATCTCTACCTAAGAGTGCCCATGAGGAGCTAGGCATAGATAAAAATCTGTGTATGCCCCATTGTTTCCCTAACTTGTACTTCAAAGGTTCACAAAAATAAGCCTTTTCGGTTACACCTTGTCCTGGTTTCAGTTAGAACAGAATTAATTTTCTTCCTAGTAGCTGGGAGAATGCTATGTTTTGGCTTAGGATGAGAAGAGTGCTGATAACACCCCGATGTTTCAATTGTTGCAGAGCAATGCTTATACCAAGCCAAGGACATCTCAGCTTCTTGCTCTGTCCTGCCAACAGGCAGGCTGGGGGTGCAGTAAGAGCTGGGAGGGGACAGACCCAGGACAGGTGACCCAAACTAGCCAAAGGGGTATTCCATAGCATCTGACGTCAGGCTAAACAATACATAGGGGTGGCTAGCCAGGGGGAGGGGGCCGGACTGCTCGGGGTTAGGTTGGGCATCGGTCAGCGGGTGGTGAGCAATTGCATTGTGCATCACTTGTTTGTACACATTATTACTAGTGGTACTATTATCATCATTGTATTATTATTATTATTATTATTATTATTATTATTATTATTATTATTATTATTTTGTCTTATTAAACTGTCTTTATCTCAACTCACGGGCTTCACTTTCCATTTCTCTCCCCCATCCCAGAGAGGGAGGGGGAGGGGGAGCGAACAGCTGCGTGGTGTTTAGCTGCCGGCCAGGTTAAACCACGACACACCTTTTACCCTAACATAATAATTCTGTGAAGGCATTAATGCTTGATTTAGAACTGAATACGTTGCCCCATAGCAATAAGAAATTTCACTTCCATTCCTCCCCTAGCTTCATTATAACCAGTGGAGGATCCGCTAGGGTAGATTCCCCAGGTCCCCGTTATTCCTGTTGAAATCAGGGGTTGATTACCCTAGGAAAAGGCTAGTCAATTTGTCCTCCAAAGCCAGGTCCAAACCGTTTTGTTTTATTTATTTAGTTATTTATTTATTTATTTTCATTACATTTCAGAGTTGGTCCAAAAATTCCATAGGGCTTTCTTTTAGACCTTGTTGGAAGCATATTCTCAATTCCCAATTCATCCAGGTTTTAGTATTTACTTAACCGTTCATAATTTTCAGGATGATTCGGGTCTTAGTGGGGGTCGGTCGGGGAATGCAATTGTCCACAGTTCCCTGAACGGTCCCATCAGCAATCTGAGCTCGCACATGAACTCAGGTTGTTTTAAGAGTTGACCTCTTTTCTGTTTCTGTGACAACTCTCTCGGACCGATCATGGTCCCTTTGCCCTAAAGGGCTAACACCCATGATTTTAAGATCTCTGCCTCGGGCAGAGGCAGAACTATTAACATTCCTACATCCTCTTTCCCTGCTCATTCAACTTCAAACACCTTTAACACTTTCAACAACCCTTTTAACACTTCCTTTATCTTTCTCCAGCCTGTACTTCTCTAATGCCAACATCAAAGGTTCAGTCAGGGGCCAACTTAATTCCCTACCTTTTCCCACCAAGATGCTGAAACATCAGTATACAACATTTCATCCTGTTCTGCTTCTCAAAAAACAACATTAACTGTAGCAAAATATTATAGTTTAAAGTTCCGTTTAGGGGCCACTTTTCTCCACATTCCAGCTTATAAAGCGGCCACCACTGATTACGATATTTTATCAATGTTTTCCTGTTCACACTTCCACCGGCAGATCCTCCAATATCCTTCCAGTGACTTAAAACACATCCTAACACACTTTTCTTTAAAATTTCACTGCTTGTTTGCCCCCCCAGTTTCCAGTTTACACTTTCAGAATACACACGTTACTTACAAAAGCGTATCACAAAACGTATCACTCACAAAAATATGGGCACGCAATATCTTTCAGTAGCGATGCCACAAAACTACTATTACCAGCAATATTGCCAAAATCACAGTAACAATAGTCAGAGTCAAATTCCACATGCGAGAAGTCAGAAAACCGAACTGTGTAACACCGTAACGATATCTTTCTTATAACAATGCCACGAACCTACTATTACCACCAGGAAAATAGCCAAAATCGCAGTAACAAGAACCAGAGTTAAATACCATACTCCATGAGTCAGAAAACCGAAATAGACAACACAATTCCAGATGGACCTTAAAGCGAGCTCCTTCCTTAAGGTCCCCAAACATGTACTTACGGTGCTAACCACAAAGTATATACCAAACACTGCCTCGCAGAAGATCACCTTCTGACTTACAGACAGTTCCAGATGACCGGTCTACCAGAAAACCAAACCAGAATAAAGAATATACTCACTTACAATGATGGGGTCCTTGTCTGCCTCCGCAGTGATCCGGTGAGTCAAGGAGTCCCTCCGGGAAATCCCGGGGGTACCCTAGGGAGTCCTGTTCTCAGCAGGTCCTGCAGTCCGGCAGAGAGGTTGTCCCATCTGGGTCGCCAAATTGATTCAAAGATCGAAGCCGAAATTCCTTTAAGTGGTATATTCTTTATTGCAGCGCTGGATGCACGGGGGATCTCTCCACCTATCGTGCATACCCAAAGCAGAAAGCAGTCTTGAATTTATACAATCAATCTATCAATATTCTACAAGCACCTATACATATGCATTACCTATCCCCGCCTTCCCTCGCTTCTCATGCTAATTAGCCTTTTGGCACCTTGCGCCTGCGCAGAGCCTTCCAAGAATTGTGGGCAGGGGTCTTTGGGACGTGGGCAGGGGTCTTTGGGAGGAAGACCCCGAGTCTTCCTCACAGTGTACTTTTCACCTTTGGTCAGGAATCTGCTGAATTGGCATGTTTCTTAATTGCAAGAGCTGGTTGTTGCTAATTCTCCCGTTTGTTGTATCTTTATAATGAATTCCAATGTCCAGTTTCGAGATTTATAGTCCTTACATTCGTTTCTCTGTCCGCCTGCCGCTTCCTTATCATGAGTTCCAGTGTCTTGTTTCGAGATATACAGTCCTTGTCTGGGGATTGTCCTTGCCTCCCCAATACCTCCTTAATCAATCCCCCCTTTTCTTTTCCCATGCAAATTCTTTTGCATCAGATACTTCCATTATTTACAGTAACACAACAAAGCAGGCATCTAAACAACATGCACACAAATATTCCTAACACTACTAATACGATTAGAGCAATGAATACTTGTTTCAACCATTGGAAATTGGGCAACCAGGAGGTTAACTTATTCCATAGTTCACTAAAACTCCATGAAAGATCATCTTTACTGATCTCATGTAGGATCCTGGTCTGCTTCCATATTTCTTCCAGGTCGGTAGAGATCCTTCCACTCTGATCTACATACATACAACAACTTGTGTTTATTACTGTACAGGCTCCCCCTTGAGTGGCCAGTAACAAGTCTAGGGCCATCCGATTTTGGAATACTACCTGTGATAAACTAGATATCTCTTCTTGTTGAGCCTTTATAGCATCCAGAATTTTGTTTTCTAACTTCTCTATAATTGCAGAAATATTAACTATTGCCTTTTCCAATTCACTCACTCCTAACCATGGGATAAACCATCGCACAAAACTATGAAAAGGGGTGTGTCTCTCTACCAATGGATTGTTAATTTTTCATCTGATTCTCCGGATATGATTTCTCAAGTAACCTCGAGGCACTACATCATGTACTGTCATATTGGGGACTACCGCTCCAAGAGTGCAAGTTCCCTTCCAATTCTCAGGCAAGACCTTACGGGCTGTATCATTGCATAGCCAATACCACCCTTTTCCTTCTGGAACCGTCCAGCTGGTTGAATTTGTCCAGCCGCTAGTCGTACTAATATCAATTGTTCAATTACAAGATGTCTGATTTCCCACATAAGTAGTATCCGTATTTATACAATGCTGTTTTCCTATACCCTTAGGCGGGTTACACCTTTGTACACATACATAATAGGATTCTAACGGCATGAAGCTACTCACTTCTAGTTCCAAAACTGCTTAATGTTTTCGACCCCGAGATGTGTTTTCCCACAAATTAGTCCAAGATAAGTTTGCAGGCAAGGGAATCCCAATTAACGATACACCCTTATTCCCATGCTGTGGCAGATGGGTGCATACCCAACAGTTCGTCTTATTAGTTACTTGAGAAATTGTTTGTATTAAGGTCAGGTGTAAGTTCTCATCCCAAGTTGCCCACCCCAAATCCGAGAACCGCACCCCTGCAATCATTAGGATCTGGAAAACCGTAATTTTGTTGGTCCAATTGGAGTGGTGGTCCATATCCTCGCCGGGGCCTTCTTCACCCTTGAATTGTGGATCCAAGCTGCTTGCTTCTTAATCTTAATGGCGGTGTGTGTTGTCAGTAATACTTGGTATGCTCCCATCCACTTTCCTTCCATTTTTCCTGCACGGGTTGTCCTGAAAAAGTCTTTATAAAAATAAAATCCCCGAGCTTAAAGGGGTGGATTGGTTGATCCAACCCTCTAGCCCTGGTCCCTAAAACAAATTTATGTACTTTATTTAATTGTTTCTGAAGTTCAGTTATATAAGCATATAAATGTTCTGATCCTAACTGCGTTAGGTCCTCTCCACTAAATAGAAATTGCTATGGCCTTCCATATAAGATTTTGAAGGGACTCAAATTTCCTTTTATTCTAGGTTTAAATCTAATTCCAAGTAATGCTAAAGGGAGGGATTGAGGCCATGACAAATTAGCTTCTTATCCAATTTTAGCTATTTATTGTTTAATTAAATGGTTCATTTTTTCTACCTGTCCACTTGCCTGTGGTCTATAAGGAGTATGCAGTTGCCAATCTATCTTTAGAATCTTACTTATCTGGTCTACCACTTGTGCACAAAAATGTGAAACTCTATCAGAAGACATTGCTACTAGAATCCCAAAGCATGGTATTATTTCATTTAACAAGACTTTAACCACTTCTCTTGCTTTGTTTGTTCGACAGGGAAAGGCTTCAGGCCTTCCTGAAAACGTGTCAGTCAGAACCAGTAAATAATGATACCCCCCCTTTTCTAGGGAGTTCTGAAAAATCAATTTGCCACTGTTGCCCCGAATAATTTCCTTTACCGATTATTCCAAATTTTATTCTATCCTTGGTATTGGGGTTATTGTGTAAGCAAATGCTACATTGTTGAGTTACTTGTTTTATCATATCGTCCCACTAATGTCGGACTCAGGCTCTTATGCGGTGTGCCAGCTCCCCAATGCGTTTTATTGTGTTCTGTAAGAACTATGGGCCATGTCAAACTAGAGGGTATTACTATGTGGTTATCTTTTAAATATACTCATCCATCTGGTTTCATTTTACCTTTCAAATCTTCAATTAATTTTAAGTCTTCTTTTGTATAATTTGGATATAGTTTGGATTTTACCGTCTGGTATCAAAGACAATGCCTTCACCTCAGTTATTTCAGCTGCCTGCTTAGCCTCTGCCAATCGATTTTCCAATTTCAAAATCGCTGTTCCCCTTTTGGTGTCCCTGACAATGCATGATAGCTACCTTTTCTGGTTGTTTTACAGCCTCTAACAATTTTAAAATTTCTTCAGCATACTTTGTGTTTTCACTGAGCGGTCAGCAATCCATGTTCTTTCCAAATTGCTCCATGAGCATGTACCACGCCGAATGTATATTTAGGATCTGTCCAAATATTTACCCTTTTTCCCGCTGCCAGTTCCAATGCTCTCGTGAGAGCAACTATCTCCGCCTTTTGAGCTGATGTTCCAGGGGGTAAAGGCTTAGACTCGATTACCTGCTGAGTAGTTGTTATAGCATATCCAGCTTTACGTTGTCTTTGCGTAACAAAACTGCTCCCATCCGTGAACCAAGTTTCTTCCGCATCTTCCATGGGCTCCTCCTTAAGGTCTGGTCGGCTGGAATACACAGTCTCTAGAGTTTCTAAACAATCGTGAATCACAGCTTGTGCCGGAGCATCACTAAGAAAAGAGGCTAGATTCACAATATGAATTATCACAATTTCCACGTCGTCCTGTTCTACCAATATTGCTTGATATTTCAAAATCATCAATTCTTGTTTAAGTTGTTTAAAGACTTTTTGTGCTTCTCCAGTCCAGACTAACTTTGACTGGTTAATCTTTATCAATTCACATAGAGGCTTTACCAATAGTCCATCATTATAAATCCAAAGGCGACACCAACCTGTCATTCCTAAAAAGCTTTGTAGCTCCTTTACCATTTGAGGTTCTGGAGTCCGGCAAATGACTTCCTTATGTTCAGTTCCTAGTTCTCGTTGTCCTTCCGAAATGTCAAATCCCAGATAGGTCACACTTTGTTGAGCCAGCTGGACTTTCTGTCAAGAGACTTGATATCCATTTAAACCCAGAAAATTAAGACGACTTATAGTCCATTGAATCCAACTCCCTTTAGTCTCGGTAGCTATTAAGAGATCATCTACATATTGTAACAAAGCACCTTCAGTGTCCGGAGGTATCCATGTTTCGAGTTCCCTTGCTAATTGGTTTCCAAAACTAGTGGGGCTATTCTTGAATCCTTGAGGTAGTAATGTCCACGTAAGCTGCGTCTTTCTGCCTGAATCGGGATTTTCCCATTCAAAGGCGAATAGGTTTTGGCTTTCTGTGGCTAAGCCTAGGCAGAAGAAGGCATCTTTTAAATCCAGTACGGTAAACCAGACTTGACTATTCTTTAATTTAGTCAGCAAAGTATAAGGGTTTGCCACTACTGGATGTATATCCTCAGTGATTTTATTTATGGCCCTCAAATCCTGAACTAGCCTATAGCTTTTTCATCTGCCTTTTTAATTGGCAATATGGCTGAATTGTATTCTGATTCACATTCAATCAATAATCCATACTGTAAAACTTTATCAATTATCTCTTTAATTCCTTTCCTATCTTCTATCCTCAAAGGATATTACTTAACCTTAACGGGTTTCTCTCCTGGCTTTAATTTAATAATTATTAAGGTCACATTTTTAGCTCTTCCAGGGACTTCGGTAGCCCAAACTCCTGGACATACTTGATCTGTGATCTCTAAAGGTATTTCACTTTTAGGGTCAGTTTGTATTAGTGCCAAGCTTAACACATTTATTAGTTGTTCTTCTCCTGTTCTTAATTCCATTTTCCCTTTTTCAAAGACAATTTCTGCTCCTACTTGCTCTAATAAATCTCTACCTAAGAGTGCCCATGAGGAGCTAGGCATAGATAAAAATCTGTGTATGCCCCATTGTTTCCCTAACTTGTACTTCAAAGGTTCACAAAAATAAGCCTTTTCGGTTACACCTTGTCCTGGTTTCAGTTAGAACAGAATTAATTTTCTTCCTAGTAGCTGGGAGAATGCTATGTTTTGGCTTAGGATGAGAAGAGTGCTGATAACACCCCGATGTTTCAATTGTTGCAGAGCAATGCTTATACCAAGCCAAGGACATCTCAGCTTCTTGCTCTGTCCTGCCAACAGGCAGGCTGGGGGTGCAGTAAGAGCTGGGAGGGGACAGACCCAGGACAGGTGACCCAAACTAGCCAAAGGGGTATTCCATAGCATCTGACGTCAGGCTAAACAATACATAGGGGTGGCTAGCCAGGGGGAGGGGGCCGGACTGCTCGGGGTTAGGTTGGGCATCGGTCAGCGGGTGGTGAGCAATTGCATTGTGCATCACTTGTTTGTACACATTATTACTAGTGGTACTATTATCATCATTGTATTATTATTATTATTATTATTATTATTATTATTATTATTATTATTATTATTATTATTATTATTTTGTCTTATTAAACTGTCTTTATCTCAACTCACGGGCTTCACTTTCCATTTCTCTCCCCCATCCCAGAGAGGGAGGGGGAGGGGGAGCGAACAGCTGCGTGGTGTTTAGCTGCCGGCCAGGTTAAACCACGACACACCTTTTACCCTAACATAATAATTCTGTGAAGGCATTAATGCTTGATTTAGAACTGAATACGTTGCCCCATAGCAATAAGAAATTTCACTTCCATTCCTCCCCTAGCTTCATTATAACCAGTGGAGGATCCGCTAGGGTAGGATTCCCCAGGTCCCCGTTATTCCTGTTGAAATCAGGGGTTGATTACCCTAGGAAAAGGCTAGTCAATTTGTCCTCCAAAGCCAGGTCCAAACCGTTTTGTTTTATTTATTTAGTTATTTATTTATTTATTTATTTATTTATTTTCATTACATTTCAGAGTTGGTCCAAAAATTCCATAGGGCTTTCTTTTAGACCTTGTTGGAAGCATATTCTCAATTCCCAATTCATCCAGGTTTTAGTATTTACTTAACCGTTCATAATTTTCAGGATGATTCGGGTCTTAGTGGGGGTCGGTCGGGGAATGCAATTGTCCACAGTTCCCTGAACGGTCCCATCAGCAATCTGAGCTCGCACATGAACTCAGGTTGTTTTAAGAGTTGACCTCTTTTCTGTTTCTGTGACAACTCTCTCGGACCGATCATGGTCCCTTTGCCCTAAAGGGCTAACACCCATGATTTTAAGATCTCTGCCTCGGGCAGAGGCAGAACTATTAACATTCCTACATCCTCTTTCCCTGCTCATTCAACTTCAAACACCTTTAACACTTTCAACAACCCTTTTAACACTTCCTTTATCTTTCTCCAGCCTGTACTTCTCTAATGCCAACATCAAAGGTTCAGTCAGGGGCCAACTTAATTCCCTACCTTTTCCCACCAAGATGCTGAAACATCAGTATACAACATTTCATCCTGTTCTGCTTCTCAAAAAACAACATTAACTGTAGCAAAATATTATAGTTTAAAGTTCCGTTTAGGGGCCACTTTTCTCCACATTCCAGCTTATAAAGCGGCCACCACTGATTACGATATTTTATCAATGTTTTCCTGTTCACACTTCCACCGGCAGATCCTCCAATATCCTTCCAGTGACTTAAAACACATCCTAACACACTTTTCTTTAAAATTTCACTGCTTGTTTGCCCCCCCAGTTTCCAGTTTACACTTTCAGAATACACACGTTACTTACAAAAGCGTATCACAAAACGTATCACTCACAAAAATATGGGCACGCAATATCTTTCAGTAGCGATGCCACAAAACTACTATTACCAGCAATATTGCCAAAATCACAGTAACAATAGTCAGAGTCAAATTCCACATGCGAGAAGTCAGAAAACCGAACTGTGTAACACCGTAACGATATCTTTCTTATAACAATGCCACGAACCTACTATTACCACCAGGAAAATAGCCAAAATCGCAGTAACAAGAACCAGAGTTAAATACCATACTCCATGAGTCAGAAAACCGAAATAGACAACACAATTCCAGATGGACCTTAAAGCGAGCTCCTTCCTTAAGGTCCCCAAACATGTACTTACGGTGCTAACCACAAAGTATATACCAAACACTGCCTCGCAGAAGATCACCTTCTGACTTACAGACAGTTCCAGATGACCGGTCTACCAGAAAACCAAACCAGAATAAAGAATATACTCACTTACAATGATGGGGTCCTTGTCTGCCTCCGCAGTGATCCGGTGAGTCAAGGAGTCCCTCCGGGAAATCCCGGGGGTACCCTAGGGAGTCCTGTTCTCAGCAGGTCCTGCAGTCCGGCAGAGAGGTTGTCCCATCTGGGTCGCCAAATTGATTCAAAGATCGAAGCCGAAATTCCTTTAAGTGGTATATTCTTTATTGCAGCGCTGGATGCACGGGGGATCTCTCCACCTATCGTGCATACCCAAAGCAGAAAGCAGTCTTGAATTTATACAATCAATCTATCAATATTCTACAAGCACCTATACATATGCATTACCTATCCCCGCCTTCCCTCGCTTCTCATGCTAATTAGCCTTTTGGCACCTTGCGCCTGCGCAGAGCCTTCCAAGAATTGTGGGCAGGGGTCTTTGGGACGTGGGCAGGGGTCTTTGGGAGGAAGACCCCGAGTCTTCCTCACAGTGTACTTTTCACCTTTGGTCAGGAATCTGCTGAATTGGCATGTTTCTTAATTGCAAGAGCTGGTTGTTGCTAATTCTCCCGTTTGTTGTATCTTTATAATGAATTCCAATGTCCAGTTTCGAGATTTATAGTCCTTACATTCGTTTCTCTGTCCGCCTGCCGCTTCCTTATCATGAGTTCCAGTGTCTTGTTTCGAGATATACAGTCCTTGTCTGGGGATTGTCCTTGCCTCCCCAATACCTCCTTAATCAATCCCCCCTTTTCTTTTCCCATGCAAATTCTTTTGCATCAGATACTTCCATTATTTACAGTAACACAACAAAGCAGGCATCTAAACAACATGCACACAAATATTCCTAACACTACTAATACGATTAGAGCAATGAATACTTGTTTCAACCATTGGAAATTGGGCAACCAGGAGGTTAACTTATTCCATAGTTCACTAAAACTCCATGAAAGATCATCTTTACTGATCTCATGTAGGATCCTGGTCTGCTTCCATATTTCTTCCAGGTCGGTAGAGATCCTTCCACTCTGATCTACATACATACAACAACTTGTGTTTATTACTGTACAGGCTCCCCCTTGAGTGGCCAGTAACAAGTCTAGGGCCATCCGATTTTGGAATACTACCTGTGATAAACTAGATATCTCTTCTTGTTGAGCCTTTATAGCATCCAGAATTTTGTTTTCTAACTTCTCTATAATTGCAGAAATATTAACTATTGCCTTTTCCAATTCACTCACTCCTAACCATGGGATAAACCATCGCACAAAACTATGAAAAGGGGTGTGTCTCTCTACCAATGGATTGTTAATTTTTCATCTGATTCTCCGGATATGATTTCTCAAGTAACCTCGAGGCACTACATCATGTACTGTCATATTGGGGACTACCGCTCCAAGAGTGCAAGTTCCCTTCCAATTCTCAGGCAAGACCTTACGGGCTGTATCATTGCATAGCCAATACCACCCTTTTCCTTCTGGAACCGTCCAGCTGGTTGAATTTGTCCAGCCGCTAGTCGTACTAATATCAATTGTTCAATTACAAGATGTCTGATTTCCCACATAAGTAGTATCCGTATTTATACAATGCTGTTTTCCTATACCCTTAGGCGGGTTACACCTTTGTACACATACATAATAGGATTCTAACGGCATGAAGCTACTCACTTCTAGTTCCAAAACTGCTTAATGTTTTCGACCCCGAGATGTGTTTTCCCACAAATTAGTCCAAGATAAGTTTGCAGGCAAGGGAATCCCAATTAACGATACACCCTTATTCCCATGCTGTGGCAGATGGGTGCATACCCAACAGTTCGTCTTATTAGTTACTTGAGAAATTGTTTGTATTAAGGTCAGGTGTAAGTTCTCATCCCAAGTTGCCCACCCCAAATCCGAGAACCGCACCCCTGCAATCATTAGGATCTGGAAAACCGTAATTTTGTTGGTCCAATTGGAGTGGTGGTCCATATCCTCGCCGGGGCCTTCTTCACCCTTGAATTGTGGATCCAAGCTGCTTGCTTCTTAATCTTAATGGCGGTGTGTGTTGTCAGTAATACTTGGTATGCTCCCATCCACTTTCCTTCCATTTTTCCTGCACGGGTTGTCCTGAAAAAGTCTTTATAAAAATAAAATCCCCGAGCTTAAAGGGGTGGATTGGTTGATCCAACCCTCTAGCCCTGGTCCCTAAAACAAATTTATGTACTTTATTTAATTGTTTCTGAAGTTCAGTTATATAAGCATATAAATGTTCTGATCCTAACTGCGTTAGGTCCTCTCCACTAAATAGAAATTGCTATGGCCTTCCATATAAGATTTTGAAGGGACTCAAATTTCCTTTTATTCTAGGTTTAAATCTAATTCCAAGTAATGCTAAAGGGAGGGATTGAGGCCATGACAAATTAGCTTCTTATCCAATTTTAGCTATTTATTGTTTAATTAAATGGTTCATTTTTTCTACCTGTCCACTTGCCTGTGGTCTATAAGGAGTATGCAGTTGCCAATCTATCTTTAGAATCTTACTTATCTGGTCTACCACTTGTGCACAAAAATGTGAAACTCTATCAGAAGACATTGCTACTAGAATCCCAAAGCATGGTATTATTTCATTTAACAAGACTTTAACCACTTCTCTTGCTTTGTTTGTTCGACAGGGAAAGGCTTCAGGCCTTCCTGAAAACGTGTCAGTCAGAACCAGTAAATAATGATACCCCCCCTTTTCTAGGGAGTTCTGAAAAATCAATTTGCCACTGTTGCCCCGAATAATTTCCTTTACCGATTATTCCAAATTTTATTCTATCCTTGGTATTGGGGTTATTGTGTAAGCAAATGCTACATTGTTGAGTTACTTGTTTTATCATATCGTCCCACTAATGTCGGACTCAGGCTCTTATGCGGTGTGCCAGCTCCCCAATGCGTTTTATTGTGTTCTGTAAGAACTATGGGCCATGTCAAACTAGAGGGTATTACTATGTGGTTATCTTTTAAATATACTCATCCATCTGGTTTCATTTTACCTTTCAAATCTTCAATTAATTTTAAGTCTTCTTTTGTATAATTTGGATATAGTTTGGATTTTACCGTCTGGTATCAAAGACAATGCCTTCACCTCAGTTATTTCAGCTGCCTGCTTAGCCTCTGCCAATCGATTTTCCAATTTCAAAATCGCTGTTCCCCTTTTGGTGTCCCTGACAATGCATGATAGCTACCTTTTCTGGTTGTTTTACAGCCTCTAACAATTTTAAAATTTCTTCAGCATACTTTGTGTTTTCACTGAGCGGTCAGCAATCCATGTTCTTTCCAAATTGCTCCATGAGCATGTACCACGCCGAATGTATATTTAGGATCTGTCCAAATATTTACCCTTTTTCCCGCTGCCAGTTCCAATGCTCTCGTGAGAGCAACTATCTCCGCCTTTTGAGCTGATGTTCCAGGGGGTAAAGGCTTAGACTCGATTACCTGCTGAGTAGTTGTTATAGCATATCCAGCTTTACGTTGTCTTTGCGTAACAAAACTGCTCCCATCCGTGAACCAAGTTTCTTCCGCATCTTCCATGGGCTCCTCCTTAAGGTCTGGTCGGCTGGAATACACAGTCTCTAGAGTTTCTAAACAATCGTGAATCACAGCTTGTGCCGGAGCATCACTAAGAAAAGAGGCTAGATTCACAATATGAATTATCACAATTTCCACGTCGTCCTGTTCTACCAATATTGCTTGATATTTCAAAATCATCAATTCTTGTTTAAGTTGTTTAAAGACTTTTTGTGCTTCTCCAGTCCAGACTAACTTTGACTGGTTAATCTTTATCAATTCACATAGAGGCTTTACCAATAGTCCATCATTATAAATCCAAAGGCGACACCAACCTGTCATTCCTAAAAAGCTTTGTAGCTCCTTTACCATTTGAGGTTCTGGAGTCCGGCAAATGACTTCCTTATGTTCAGTTCCTAGTTCTCGTTGTCCTTCCGAAATGTCAAATCCCAGATAGGTCACACTTTGTTGAGCCAGCTGGACTTTCTGTCAAGAGACTTGATATCCATTTAAACCCAGAAAATTAAGACGACTTATAGTCCATTGAATCCAACTCCCTTTAGTCTCGGTAGCTATTAAGAGATCATCTACATATTGTAACAAAGCACCTTCAGTGTCCGGAGGTATCCATGTTTCGAGTTCCCTTGCTAATTGGTTTCCAAAACTAGTGGGGCTATTCTTGAATCCTTGAGGTAGTAATGTCCACGTAAGCTGCGTCTTTCTGCCTGAATCGGGATTTTCCCATTCAAAGGCGAATAGGTTTTGGCTTTCTGTGGCTAAGCCTAGGCAGAAGAAGGCATCTTTTAAATCCAGTACGGTAAACCAGACTTGACTATTCTTTAATTTAGTCAGCAAAGTATAAGGGTTTGCCACTACTGGATGTATATCCTCAGTGATTTTATTTATGGCCCTCAAATCCTGAACTAGCCTATAGCTTTTTCATCTGCCTTTTTAATTGGCAATATGGCTGAATTGTATTCTGATTCACATTCAATCAATAATCCATACTGTAAAACTTTATCAATTATCTCTTTAATTCCTTTCCTATCTTCTATCCTCAAAGGATATTACTTAACCTTAACGGGTTTCTCTCCTGGCTTTAATTTAATAATTATTAAGGTCACATTTTTAGCTCTTCCAGGGACTTCGGTAGCCCAAACTCCTGGACATACTTGATCTGTGATCTCTAAAGGTATTTCACTTTTAGGGTCAGTTTGTATTAGTGCCAAGCTTAACACATTTATTAGTTGTTCTTCTCCTGTTCTTAATTCCATTTTCCCTTTTTCAAAGACAATTTCTGCTCCTACTTGCTCTAATAAATCTCTACCTAAGAGTGCCCATGAGGAGCTAGGCATAGATAAAAATCTGTGTATGCCCCATTGTTTCCCTAACTTGTACTTCAAAGGTTCACAAAAATAAGCCTTTTCGGTTACACCTTGTCCTGGTTTCAGTTAGAACAGAATTAATTTTCTTCCTAGTAGCTGGGAGAATGCTATGTTTTGGCTTAGGATGAGAAGAGTGCTGATAACACCCCGATGTTTCAATTGTTGCAGAGCAATGCTTATACCAAGCCAAGGACATCTCAGCTTCTTGCTCTGTCCTGCCAACAGGCAGGCTGGGGGTGCAGTAAGAGCTGGGAGGGGACAGACCCAGGACAGGTGACCCAAACTAGCCAAAGGGGTATTCCATAGCATCTGACGTCAGGCTAAACAATACATAGGGGTGGCTAGCCAGGGGGAGGGGGCCGGACTGCTCGGGGTTAGGTTGGGCATCGGTCAGCGGGTGGTGAGCAATTGCATTGTGCATCACTTGTTTGTACACATTATTACTAGTGGTACTATTATCATCATTGTATTATTATTATTATTATTATTATTATTATTATTATTATTATTATTATTATTATTTTGTCTTATTAAACTGTCTTTATCTCAACTCACGGGCTTCACTTTCCATTTCTCTCCCCCATCCCAGAGAGGGAGGGGGAGGGGGAGCGAACAGCTGCGTGGTGTTTAGCTGCCGGCCGGGTTAAACCACAACACACCTTTTACCCTAACATAATAATTCTGTGAAGGCATTAATGCTTGATTTAGAACTGAATACGTTGCCCCATAGCAATAAGAAATTTCACTTCCATTCCTCCCCTAGCTTCATTATAACCAGTGGAGGATCCGCTAGGGTAGATTCCCCAGGTCCCCGTTATTCCTGTTGAAATCAGGGGTTGATTACCCTAGGAAAAGGCTAGTCAATTTGTCCTCCAAAGCCAGGTCCAAACCGTTTTGTTTTATTTATTTAGTTATTTATTTATTTATTTATTTATTTATTTTCATTACATTTCAGAGTTGGTCCAAAAATTCCATAGGGCTTTCTTTTAGACCTTGTTGGAAGCATATTCTCAATTCCCAATTCATCCAGGTTTTAGTATTTACTTAACCGTTCATAATTTTCAGGATGATTCGGGTCTTAGTGGGGGTCGGTCGGGGAATGCAATTGTCCACAGTTCCCTGAACGGTCCCATCAGCAATCTGAGCTCGCACATGAACTCAGGTTGTTTTAAGAGTTGACCTCTTTTCTGTTTCTGTGACAACTCTCTCGGACCGATCATGGTCCCTTTGCCCTAAAGGGCTAACACCCATGATTTTAAGATCTCTGCCTCGGGCAGAGGCAGAACTATTAACATTCCTACATCCTCTTTCCCTGCTCATTCAACTTCAAACACCTTTAACACTTTCAACAACCCTTTTAACACTTCCTTTATCTTTCTCCAGCCTGTACTTCTCTAATGCCAACATCAAAGGTTCAGTCAGGGGCCAACTTAATTCCCTACCTTTTCCCACCAAGATGCTGAAACATCAGTATACAACATTTCATCCTGTTCTGCTTCTCAAAAAACAACATTAACTGTAGCAAAATATTATAGTTTAAAGTTCCGTTTAGGGGCCACTTTTCTCCACATTCCAGCTTATAAAGCGGCCACCACTGATTACGATATTTTATCAATGTTTTCCTGTTCACACTTCCACCGGCAGATCCTCCAATATCCTTCCAGTGACTTAAAACACATCCTAACACACTTTTCTTTAAAATTTCACTGCTTGTTTGCCCCCCCAGTTTCCAGTTTACACTTTCAGAATACACACGTTACTTACAAAAGCGTATCACAAAACGTATCACTCACAAAAATATGGGCACGCAATATCTTTCAGTAGCGATGCCACAAAACTACTATTACCAGCAATATTGCCAAAATCACAGTAACAATAGTCAGAGTCAAATTCCACATGCGAGAAGTCAGAAAACCGAACTGTGTAACACCGTAACGATATCTTTCTTATAACAATGCCACGAACCTACTATTACCACCAGGAAAATAGCCAAAATCGCAGTAACAAGAACCAGAGTTAAATACCATACTCCATGAGTCAGAAAACCGAAATAGACAACACAATTCCAGATGGACCTTAAAGCGAGCTCCTTCCTTAAGGTCCCCAAACATGTACTTACGGTGCTAACCACAAAGTATATACCAAACACTGCCTCGCAGAAGATCACCTTCTGACTTACAGACAGTTCCAGATGACCGGTCTACCAGAAAACCAAACCAGAATAAAGAATATACTCACTTACAATGATGGGGTCCTTGTCTGCCTCCGCAGTGATCCGGTGAGTCAAGGAGTCCCTCCGGGAAATCCCGGGGGTACCCTAGGGAGTCCTGTTCTCAGCAGGTCCTGCAGTCCGGCAGAGAGGTTGTCCCATCTGGGTCGCCAAATTGATTCAAAGATCGAAGCCGAAATTCCTTTAAGTGGTATATTCTTTATTGCAGCGCTGGATGCACGGGGGATCTCTCCACCTATCGTGCATACCCAAAGCAGAAAGCAGTCTTGAATTTATACAATCAATCTATCAATATTCTACAAGCACCTATACATATGCATTACCTATCCCCGCCTTCCCTCGCTTCTCATGCTAATTAGCCTTTTGGCACCTTGCGCCTGCGCAGAGCCTTCCAAGAATTGTGGGCAGGGGTCTTTGGGACGTGGGCAGGGGTCTTTGGGAGGAAGACCCCGAGTCTTCCTCACAGTGTACTTTTCACCTTTGGTCAGGAATCTGCTGAATTGGCATGTTTCTTAATTGCAAGAGCTGGTTGTTGCTAATTCTCCCGTTTGTTGTATCTTTATAATGAATTCCAATGTCCAGTTTCGAGATTTATAGTCCTTACATTCGTTTCTCTGTCCGCCTGCCGCTTCCTTATCATGAGTTCCAGTGTCTTGTTTCGAGATATACAGTCCTTGTCTGGGGATTGTCCTTGCCTCCCCAATACCTCCTTAATCAATCCCCCCTTTTCTTTTCCCATGCAAATTCTTTTGCATCAGATACTTCCATTATTTACAGTAACACAACAAAGCAGGCATCTAAACAACATGCACACAAATATTCCTAACACTACTAATACGATTAGAGCAATGAATACTTGTTTCAACCATTGGAAATTGGGCAACCAGGAGGTTAACTTATTCCATAGTTCACTAAAACTCCATGAAAGATCATCTTTACTGATCTCATGTAGGATCCTGGTCTGCTTCCATATTTCTTCCAGGTCGGTAGAGATCCTTCCACTCTGATCTACATACATACAACAACTTGTGTTTATTACTGTACAGGCTCCCCCTTGAGTGGCCAGTAACAAGTCTAGGGCCATCCGATTTTGGAATACTACCTGTGATAAACTAGATATCTCTTCTTGTTGAGCCTTTATAGCATCCAGAATTTTGTTTTCTAACTTCTCTATAATTGCAGAAATATTAACTATTGCCTTTTCCAATTCACTCACTCCTAACCATGGGATAAACCATCGCACAAAACTATGAAAAGGGGTGTGTCTCTCTACCAATGGATTGTTAATTTTTCATCTGATTCTCCGGATATGATTTCTCAAGTAACCTCGAGGCACTACATCATGTACTGTCATATTGGGGACTACCGCTCCAAGAGTGCAAGTTCCCTTCCAATTCTCAGGCAAGACCTTACGGGCTGTATCATTGCATAGCCAATACCACCCTTTTCCTTCTGGAACCGTCCAGCTGGTTGAATTTGTCCAGCCGCTAGTCGTACTAATATCAATTGTTCAATTACAAGATGTCTGATTTCCCACATAAGTAGTATCCGTATTTATACAATGCTGTTTTCCTATACCCTTAGGCGGGTTACACCTTTGTACACATACATAATAGGATTCTAACGGCATGAAGCTACTCACTTCTAGTTCCAAAACTGCTTAATGTTTTCGACCCCGAGATGTGTTTTCCCACAAATTAGTCCAAGATAAGTTTGCAGGCAAGGGAATCCCAATTAACGATACACCCTTATTCCCATGCTGTGGCAGATGGGTGCATACCCAACAGTTCGTCTTATTAGTTACTTGAGAAATTGTTTGTATTAAGGTCAGGTGTAAGTTCTCATCCCAAGTTGCCCACCCCAAATCCGAGAACCGCACCCCTGCAATCATTAGGATCTGGAAAACCGTAATTTTGTTGGTCCAATTGGAGTGGTGGTCCATATCCTCGCCGGGGCCTTCTTCACCCTTGAATTGTGGATCCAAGCTGCTTGCTTCTTAATCTTAATGGCGGTGTGTGTTGTCAGTAATACTTGGTATGCTCCCATCCACTTTCCTTCCATTTTTCCTGCACGGGTTGTCCTGAAAAAGTCTTTATAAAAATAAAATCCCCGAGCTTAAAGGGGTGGATTGGTTGATCCAACCCTCTAGCCCTGGTCCCTAAAACAAATTTATGTACTTTATTTAATTGTTTCTGAAGTTCAGTTATATAAGCATATAAATGTTCTGATCCTAACTGCGTTAGGTCCTCTCCACTAAATAGAAATTGCTATGGCCTTCCATATAAGATTTTGAAGGGACTCAAATTTCCTTTTATTCTAGGTTTAAATCTAATTCCAAGTAATGCTAAAGGGAGGGATTGAGGCCATGACAAATTAGCTTCTTATCCAATTTTAGCTATTTATTGTTTAATTAAATGGTTCATTTTTTCTACCTGTCCACTTGCCTGTGGTCTATAAGGAGTATGCAGTTGCCAATCTATCTTTAGAATCTTACTTATCTGGTCTACCACTTGTGCACAAAAATGTGAAACTCTATCAGAAGACATTGCTACTAGAATCCCAAAGCATGGTATTATTTCATTTAACAAGACTTTAACCACTTCTCTTGCTTTGTTTGTTCGACAGGGAAAGGCTTCAGGCCTTCCTGAAAACGTGTCAGTCAGAACCAGTAAATAATGATACCCCCCCTTTTCTAGGGAGTTCTGAAAAATCAATTTGCCACTGTTGCCCCGAATAATTTCCTTTACCGATTATTCCAAATTTTATTCTATCCTTGGTATTGGGGTTATTGTGTAAGCAAATGCTACATTGTTGAGTTACTTGTTTTATCATATCGTCCCACTAATGTCGGACTCAGGCTCTTATGCGGTGTGCCAGCTCCCCAATGCGTTTTATTGTGTTCTGTAAGAACTATGGGCCATGTCAAACTAGAGGGTATTACTATGTGGTTATCTTTTAAATATACTCATCCATCTGGTTTCATTTTACCTTTCAAATCTTCAATTAATTTTAAGTCTTCTTTTGTATAATTTGGATATAGTTTGGATTTTACCGTCTGGTATCAAAGACAATGCCTTCACCTCAGTTATTTCAGCTGCCTGCTTAGCCTCTGCCAATCGATTTTCCAATTTCAAAATCGCTGTTCCCCTTTTGGTGTCCCTGACAATGCATGATAGCTACCTTTTCTGGTTGTTTTACAGCCTCTAACAATTTTAAAATTTCTTCAGCATACTTTGTGTTTTCACTGAGCGGTCAGCAATCCATGTTCTTTCCAAATTGCTCCATGAGCATGTACCACGCCGAATGTATATTTAGGATCTGTCCAAATATTTACCCTTTTTCCCGCTGCCAGTTCCAATGCTCTCGTGAGAGCAACTATCTCCGCCTTTTGAGCTGATGTTCCAGGGGGTAAAGGCTTAGACTCGATTACCTGCTGAGTAGTTGTTATAGCATATCCAGCTTTACGTTGTCTTTGCGTAACAAAACTGCTCCCATCCGTGAACCAAGTTTCTTCCGCATCTTCCATGGGCTCCTCCTTAAGGTCTGGTCGGCTGGAATACACAGTCTCTAGAGTTTCTAAACAATCGTGAATCACAGCTTGTGCCGGAGCATCACTAAGAAAAGAGGCTAGATTCACAATATGAATTATCACAATTTCCACGTCGTCCTGTTCTACCAATATTGCTTGATATTTCAAAATCATCAATTCTTGTTTAAGTTGTTTAAAGACTTTTTGTGCTTCTCCAGTCCAGACTAACTTTGACTGGTTAATCTTTATCAATTCACATAGAGGCTTTACCAATAGTCCATCATTATAAATCCAAAGGCGACACCAACCTGTCATTCCTAAAAAGCTTTGTAGCTCCTTTACCATTTGAGGTTCTGGAGTCCGGCAAATGACTTCCTTATGTTCAGTTCCTAGTTCTCGTTGTCCTTCCGAAATGTCAAATCCCAGATAGGTCACACTTTGTTGAGCCAGCTGGACTTTCTGTCAAGAGACTTGATATCCATTTAAACCCAGAAAATTAAGACGACTTATAGTCCATTGAATCCAACTCCCTTTAGTCTCGGTAGCTATTAAGAGATCATCTACATATTGTAACAAAGCACCTTCAGTGTCCGGAGGTATCCATGTTTCGAGTTCCCTTGCTAATTGGTTTCCAAAACTAGTGGGGCTATTCTTGAATCCTTGAGGTAGTAATGTCCACGTAAGCTGCGTCTTTCTGCCTGAATCGGGATTTTCCCATTCAAAGGCGAATAGGTTTTGGCTTTCTGTGGCTAAGCCTAGGCAGAAGAAGGCATCTTTTAAATCCAGTACGGTAAACCAGACTTGACTATTCTTTAATTTAGTCAGCAAAGTATAAGGGTTTGCCACTACTGGATGTATATCCTCAGTGATTTTATTTATGGCCCTCAAATCCTGAACTAGCCTATAGCTTTTTCATCTGCCTTTTTAATTGGCAATATGGCTGAATTGTATTCTGATTCACATTCAATCAATAATCCATACTGTAAAACTTTATCAATTATCTCTTTAATTCCTTTCCTATCTTCTATCCTCAAAGGATATTACTTAACCTTAACGGGTTTCTCTCCTGGCTTTAATTTAATAATTATTAAGGTCACATTTTTAGCTCTTCCAGGGACTTCGGTAGCCCAAACTCCTGGACATACTTGATCTGTGATCTCTAAAGGTATTTCACTTTTAGGGTCAGTTTGTATTAGTGCCAAGCTTAACACATTTATTAGTTGTTCTTCTCCTGTTCTTAATTCCATTTTCCCTTTTTCAAAGACAATTTCTGCTCCTACTTGCTCTAATAAATCTCTACCTAAGAGTGCCCATGAGGAGCTAGGCATAGATAAAAATCTGTGTATGCCCCATTGTTTCCCTAACTTGTACTTCAAAGGTTCACAAAAATAAGCCTTTTCGGTTACACCTTGTCCTGGTTTCAGTTAGAACAGAATTAATTTTCTTCCTAGTAGCTGGGAGAATGCTATGTTTTGGCTTAGGATGAGAAGAGTGCTGATAACACCCCGATGTTTCAATTGTTGCAGAGCAATGCTTATACCAAGCCAAGGACATCTCAGCTTCTTGCTCTGTCCTGCCAACAGGCAGGCTGGGGGTGCAGTAAGAGCTGGGAGGGGACAGACCCAGGACAGGTGACCCAAACTAGCCAAAGGGGTATTCCATAGCATCTGACGTCAGGCTAAACAATACATAGGGGTGGCTAGCCAGGGGGAGGGGGCCGGACTGCTCGGGGTTAGGTTGGGCATCGGTCAGCGGGTGGTGAGCAATTGCATTGTGCATCACTTGTTTGTACACATTATTACTAGTGGTACTATTATCATCATTGTATTATTATTATTATTATTATTATTATTATTATTATTATTATTATTATTATTATTTTGTCTTATTAAACTGTCTTTATCTCAACTCACGGGCTTCACTTTCCATTTCTCTCCCCCATCCCAGAGAGGGAGGGGGAGGGGGAGCGAACAGCTGCGTGGTGTTTAGCTGCCGGCCAGGTTAAACCACGACACACCTTTTACCCTAACATAATAATTCTGTGAAGGCATTAATGCTTGATTTAGAACTGAATACGTTGCCCCATAGCAATAAGAAATTTCACTTCCATTCCTCCCCTAGCTTCATTATAACCAGTGGAGGATCCGCTAGGGTAGATTCCCCAGGTCCCCGTTATTCCTGTTGAAATCAGGGGTTGATTACCCTAGGAAAAGGCTAGTCAATTTGTCCTCCAAAGCCAGGTCCAAACCGTTTTGTTTTATTTATTTAGTTATTTATTTATTTATTTATTTATTTATTTTCATTACATTTCAGAGTTGGTCCAAAAATTCCATAGGGCTTTCTTTTAGACCTTGTTGGAAGCATATTCTCAATTCCCAATTCATCCAGGTTTTAGTATTTACTTAACCGTTCATGATTTTCAGGATGATTCGGGTCTTAGTGGGGGTCGGTCAGGGGAATGCAATTGTCCACAGTTCCCTGAACGGTCCCATCAGCAATCTGAGCTCGCACATGAACTCAGGTTGTTTTAAGAGTGTACCTCTTTTCTGTTTCTGTGACAACTCTCTCGGACCGATCATGGTCCCTTTGCCCTAAAGGGCTAACACCCATGATTTTAAGATCTCTGCCTCGGGCAGAGGCAGAACTATTAACATTCCTACATCCTCTTTCCCTGCTCATTCAACTTCAAACACCTTTAACACTTTCAACAACCCTTTTAACACTTCCTTTATCTTTCTCCAGCCTGTACTTCTCTAATGCCAACATCAAAGGTTCAGTCAGGGGCCAACTTAATTCCCTACCTTTTCCCACCAAGATGCTGAAACATCAGTATACAACATTTCATCCTGTTCTGCTTCTCAAAAAACAACATTAACTGTAGCAAAATATTATAGTTTAAAGTTCCATTTAGGGGCCACTTTTCTCCACATTCCAGCTTATAAAGCGGCCACCACTGATTACGATATTTTATCAATGTTTTCCTGTTCACACTTCCACCGGCAGATCCTCCAATATCCTTCCAGTGACTTAAAACACATCCTAACACACTTTTCTTTAAAATTTCACTGCTTGTTTGCCCCCCCAGTTTCCAGTTTACACTTTCAGAATACACATGTTACTTACAAAAGCGTATCACAAAACGTATCACTCACAAAAATACGGGCACGCAATATCTTTCAGTAGCGATGCCACAAAACTACTATTACCAGCAATATTGCCAAAATCACAGTAACAATAGTCAGAGTCAAATTCCACATGCGATAAGTCAGAAAACCGAACTGTGTAACACCGTAACGATATCTTTCTTATAACAATGCCACGAACCTACTATTACCACCAGGAAAATAGCCAAAATCGCAGTAACAATAACCAGAGTTAAATACCATACTCCATGAGTCAGAAAACCGAAATAGACAACACAATTCCAGATGGACCTTAAAGCGAGCTCCTTCCTTAAGGTCCCCAAACATGTACTTACGGTGCTAACCACAAAGTATATACCAAACACTGCCTCGCAGAAGATCACCTTCTGACTTACAGACAGTTCCAGATGACCGGTCTACCAGAAAACCAAACCAGAATAAAGAATATACTCACTTACAATGATGGGGTCCTTGTCTGCCTCCGCAGTGATCCGGTGAGTCGAGGAGTCCCTCCGGGAAATCCCGGGGGTACCCTAGGGAGTCCTGTTCCCAGCAGGTCCTGCAGTCCGGCAGAGAGGTTGTCCCATCTGGGTCGCCAAATTGATTCAAAGATCGAAGCCGAAATTCCTTTAAGTGGTATATTCTTTATTGCAGCGCTGGATGCACGGGGGATCTCTCCACCTATCGTGCATACTCAAAGCAGAAAGCAGTCTTGAATTTATACAATCAATCTATCAATATTCTACAAG
Source organism: Aythya ferina (assembly GCF_964211825.1). NCBI lineage: Eukaryota > Metazoa > Chordata > Aves > Anseriformes > Anatidae > Aythya > Aythya ferina. The sequence continues at coordinate 77,334,539 of NC_140300.1, forward strand.
CACCTATACATATGCATTACCTATCCCCGCCTTCCCTCGCTTCTCATGCTAATTAGCCTTTTGGCACCTTGCGCCTGCGCAGAGCCTTCCAAGAATTGTGGGCAGGGGTCTTTGGGACGTGGGCAGGGGTCTTTGGGAGGAAGACCCCGAGTCTTCCTCACAGTGTACTTTTCACCTTTGGTCAGGAATCTGCTGAATTGGCATGTTTCTTAATTGCAAGAGCTGGTTGTTGCCAATTCTCCCGTTTGTTGTATCTTTATAATGAATTCCAATGTCCAGTTTCAAGAGTTATAGTCCTTACATTCGTTTCTCTGTCCGCCTGCCGCTTCCTTATCATGAGTTCCAGTGTCTTGTTTCGAGATATACAGTCCTTGTCTGGGGATTGTCCTTGCCTCCCCAATAGCTCTTTAATCAGCCTGCACACAATTATCTGAGAATGAAAGCTGCTTTCCAGTAATTCAGAAAGCCAAGTTACGTCTCAGCCTTGAGCATCTCGGGCTTTTGGGCCTGTCTGTAACATTTGGCACCAGCACTAATACTTTTTTTGGCATATGTTTAGCGTTTGGGGCCTGTGTCTGGGATTTGGGCCCTGTCTCGAACCACTGGGGCTTTGTCCTGGGTTTTGGAGCCTGCCTCTAGAGTTCAGGGCCTGTGATTAGGCTTTTGGGGTCTGTGTCTGGGGGCCGGTATCTGGGGGCAAGGGGGGAGCTGCTTGTAGACCCTAGGGGCCAGCATTGAGGGGGTTGGGAGCTGACTCTACACCTTTGGGGCCTCCCTCGGGGGGGGGGGGGGGAGGGTTGGGAGCTGCTTGTATAGGGTAGGGGGCCTGCCTGGCAGGGGTTGGGAGCTGCTTGTAGAATTTGGGTCGCTGTGTCTGGGGGGGCGGTTGGGGCCTGTGTCTCAGGGGTGTTGGGAACTGGTTGTACACCTTTGGGTCCTGTCTCTGGGGGGGGAGCTACTTGTACCCTTACCATAAGCCGTACTCTAACACATACTTCTACCAGTACCCTTACCCTTACCGTAACCCTTACCTTTACCCTTACTCTTACCCTTACCAAAGCATTACCCTTACCCTTAACGTAAGCCTAAACCTTAACCTTATCCTTACACTTACACTTACCGTAACCCTTACCCTTTCTGCTACACTTACCCTTAGCCTAAATCTAAACCTTACACTTACCCTAACCCTAACACTTACCCTTACCATTACCCATATACTTACTCTTACCCTAACCCTAAATCTTACCCAAACACTTACCCTGACCCTTACATTAACCCTAAACCGTACCCTAAAACTTACACTTACTCTTAACCTTAACCTTACGCTTAACCTTAACCTACTACTTACCCTTTCTTATCCGTCACCATACACCTAAAATTAACCCTAACCATTACCCTAACACTTACCCTTACCCTAACCCAAACCCTAATCCTAACTCTAAACCTTACCCTGACTTGTACACTTATCCTTATCCTTACACTTACCCTAACACTTACCCTTACACTTATCCTTATACATATAACTTACCCTTACCCTAAACCTTAACCTTAACCTAACTCTAACCCTAAACCTTACCTTAACCCTTACCCTGACCCTTACATTAACCCTTACCCTTACCCTAAAACTTACACTTACTCTTAACCTTAACCTTACCCTTAACCTTAACCTAATACTTACCCTTCCGTTTCCCTCACCCTAACCCTAAAATTAACCCTAACCATTACCCTAACACCTACCCTTACCCTAACCCTTACTCTAACCCTTACAATGACCCGTACCCTTACACATACACTTACACTTACTCTTACCCTAAACCTTACCCTTACCATAAGCCATATTCTAACAAATTCTACCCGTACCCTTACCCTTACCGTAATCCTTACCCTTTATGTTACCCTAAACCTTACCCTTACCCTAACACTTACCCTTATCGTAAACCTTACCCTTTCTGCTACATTTACCATTAGCCTAAATCTAAACCTTACACTTACCCTTACCTTAACCCAATACTTACCCTTACGTTTCCCTCACCCTAACCCTAAAATTAACCCTAACCATTATTCTAACACTTACCCTTACCCTAACCCTAACCCTTACTCTAACCCTTACCCTGACCCATACCCTTACACTCACCCTTACCCTTACATTACCCTAACTCTTACCCATACCATAACCCATACCCTAACACATATTTTTACCCTTAACCTTACCGTTACCCTTACGCTTACTCTATCCGTTACCCTTACGCTTACCCTTAACATAAACCTTACCATTAATCTTACCCTTACGCTAACCCTTACCCTTACCCTATCCCTTACACTTATCCTTATCCATACCCTTAACCTTACCCCAACCCTTACCCTTAAGCTGAACATAACCCTAAACCTTACCCCAAACCTTTCCCTGAACCTTACATTAACCCTAACCCTTAACCTAAACCTTACACTTACTCTTAACCTTAACCTTACCCTTAACCTTAAGCTAGTACTTAACCTTACATTTTTCTCACCCTAATCCTAAAATTAACCCTAACCATTACCCTAACACTTAACCGTTACACTTACCCTTATTCTATCCGTTACTCTTACACTTTCCCTTAACATAAACCTTACCCTTTACCTTACCCTTACCATAAGCCATACATCAACACTTACATGTACACTTACGCTTACACTTATCCTAGTAATTACTCGTACAATTACCCTTAACCTAACCATAAACATTAAGGATAAGCTTAAGGGTCACCCTTAAGGTTACCGTTATCCTAACACTTACACTTAAGTTCATGGTAAGGGTTAGAGTAAGGGTAAGTGTTAGGGTAATGGTTAGGCTAATTTTAGGTTTAGGGTGAGGGAAACGTAAGAGTAAGTATTAGGTTACAGCTAAGGTTAAGGTTAAGAGTAAGTGTAAGGTTTAGTGTAAGGATTAAGGTTAATGTAAGGGTCAAGGTAAGGGTTGGGGTAAAGGTTTAGGTAAAGGGTAAAAATATGTATATTGTAAGGGTGAGGGGTTAGGGTAAGGTTTAGAATTAGGGAAAGGGTAAGTGTAGCAGAAAGGGTAAGGTTTAGGATAAGGGTAAGTGTTAGGATAAGGGTAAGGTTTAGGGTTAGCTTAATAGTAAGGTTAAGGGTAATTGTACGAGTAATTGCTAGGGTAAGTGCAAGCGTAAGTGTACATGTAAGTGTTGTTGTATGGCTTATGGTAAGGGTAAGGTCAAGGGTAAGGTTTATGTTAAGGGTAAGCGTAAGGGTAACGGATAGAGCAAGGGTAAGGGTAAGGTTAAGGGTAACGGTAAGGTTAAGGGTACAAATATGTGTTAGGGTATGGGTTATGGTATGGGTAAGAATTAGGGTGAGTATAAGGGTAAGGGTAAGGGTAAGGGTACAGGTCAGGGTAAGGGTTAGAGTAAGGGTTAGGGTTAGGGTAAGGTTAAGTGTTAGGGTAATGGTTAGGGTTAGTTTTAGGGTTAAAGTCAGGAAAATGTATGCGTAAGTATTAGGTGAATGTTAAGGGTAAGGTTAAGGTTAAGAGTAAGGGTAAGGTTTAGGGTAAGGGTTAGGGTTAATGTAAGGGTCAGGGTAAGGGTTGGGGTAAGGTTTAGGGTAAGGGTTAGGTTAAGGATAAGTGTTAGGGTAAGGGTAAGGTTAATGGTAACCGTAAGTGTAAAGGTAAGGGTTACGGTAAGGGTAAGAATAAGGGTATGGGTAACGGTAAGGGCGAGGGTTAGGCTAAGGGTAAGTGTAAGGTTTAGATTTAGGCTAAGGGTAAGTGTAGCAGAAAGGGTAAGGTTTACGGTAAGGGTAAGTGTTAGGATAAGGGTAAGGTTTAGGGTTAGGTTAAGGGTAATGGTAAGGGTAACGGTAAGGGTAAGGGTAACGGTAACGGTAAGGGTAAGGCTAACGGTAACGGTAAGGGTAAGGGTTACGGTAAGGGTACGGTTACGGGTAGAAGTATGTGTTAGAGTATGGGTTATGGTAAGGGTAAGGGTTAGAGTAAGGGTTAGGGTAAGGGTAATGGTTAGGGTTAATTTTAGGGTTAGGGTGAGGGAAAAGTAAGGGTAAGTATTAGGTTAAGGTTAAGGGTAAGGTTAAGGTTAAGTTTTAGGGTTAGGGTTAATGTAAGGGTCAGGGTAAGGGTTCAGGTAAGGTTTAGGGTTAGGGTTAGGTTAAGGTTAAGTGTTAGGGTAAGGGTAAGGTAAATGGTAACCGTAAGTGTAAGGGTAAGGGTTAGGGTAAGGGGAAGAGTAAGGGGAAGGGGAAGGGGAAGTCTAAGGGTCCGGGTCCGGGTAAAAGTTAGAGTAAGGGTTAGGGTTAGGTAAGGATAAGTGTTCAGGTAATGGTTACGGTTAATTTTAGGGTTATGGTGAGGGAAAGGTAAGAGTATGTATTAGTTTAAGGGTAAGGTTAAAGGTAAGATTAAGTGTAAGGTTTAGGTTAAGGGTTAGGATTAGAGTAAGGGTTAGGGTAAGGGTTAGGGTTAATGTAAGGGTCAGGGTAAGGATTGGGGTAAGGTTTAGGTCAAGGGTAAAAGTAAGTATAATGGTAAGGGTAAGGGTGAGGGTTAGGCTAAGGTTTAGAATTAGGCAAAGGGTAAGTGTAGCAAAAAGGGTAAGGTTTAGGATAAGGGTAAGTGTTAGGATAAGGGTAAGGTTTAGGGTTAGCTTAATAGTAAGGTTAAGGGTAATTGTACGAGTAATTGCTAGGATAAGTGCAAGCGTAAGTGTACATGTAAGTGTTGTTGTATGGCTTATGATAAGGGTGTGAGGAATGTTTTAACAATTCGTGTCCATAAAGAACAATTCTGTTTGAATCCTGTCTGCCTCTGGGCCCTGCACTGCCAATTTAATTCTTGAACCTCAGCTGCAGTGTGTCCCAGTCTCCCCCTCATTCTAGTCAATTTATCACTCCTTAAATTTATGAACCTGTTTGCTTTTGTTATTCCGGACTTCTATTTCTAACACTGCTATAGATGTGTCTGTGAATGGCTGGGGAAGAATGTTTTAATTACTCGTGAAGCTGTTTGTGTTTGATGTCTGGGAGTTTCAGAACAACTGATAACAACTAGTGACTGTTATGGGATACTATGCGGATCTTTGGTATCTGGTTAGGGGGGCCGAGAGATTAAGAGGAAGGAAAAAGAAGCTGAAGGACGGCTGGGAGACAAGTCTTAAAGAGAATGTTCTATAAACTTGGTATGGTGCCAAGTAAGTACAAAGGGGGAGAGGAAGACTACGAGCCTTCAGCATGAAAGACCCCTAGAGACCCCCAGAAGAGACCCCAGAGGAGACTGCGCATGCTCCAGTAGGAGAGACTGCACCCCGGAAGCTAATTTTAATAATCTATTTTTTTTAGAAGTAGTAATGAATATGTATTAGTCTAGGAGCATAAAAATCAGCTGCTTGATGTAACTGGTGTGCGTCCTGGTGGAGCGGAGACTCCCGGTGCACCCAGCGCTGTTTGCTTACCTCTATTCCTTTATATTCTTTCAATAAATCCTATTTTTTTATTTAATCCTAATTTGAATCCTGAGCCATTTATAACAATTTTGGGGCTCGTCCGGGATGGCTATAGTTCCTGAATTCTGATTTAATCTAGGAGAGGCGCCCCACCATTTGGTGGCTCCTGTTTGAGTCAGATCGGGACTAATGCCATCCTGAACCTGAATAAAGGTAAGCAAAGAATTTGTTTTCGTTTTTTTTTGAGCTCCCTTGCTGGCTGTTTTTTGCCTGTAATTCTGCGCGCGAAGATCCGGACGAAGACGACAAGGTCGTTTGGATACCGTTCGGTTGGATTCCGGTGTCCGGAATCGAACCGGATGAAGACGACAGTCGTTTGTGGATACCGTCTGGTTCGATCCCAGACGAAGACAGCAGAGATGCTTGTGGATACCGTCCAGTTGGATTCTGGATGAATACGACTGATTCGTAAGATACCGTCCGGTTGGGTAAAGGTGCGGATGCTAGTGTTTGTGTGTGAGAGTGTAACTGAGACTTCTAAAGTCCGTGTGGAGGTCTTTTTGTTTTCTCACCAGTTCTAATCTCATACATTGGTATGGTGCCAAGTAAGTACAAAGGGGGAGAGGAAGACTACGAGCTGATTAAGGAGGTACTGGGGAGGTATTGGGGAGGCAAGGGCAATCCCCAGACATGGACTGTATATCTCGAAACAAGACACTGGAACTCATGATAAGGAAGCGGCAGACGGACAGAGAAACAAACGTAAGGACTATAAATCTCAAAACTGGACATTGGAATTCATTATAAAGATACAACAAACGGAAGAATTGGCAACAACCAGCTCTCGCAATTAAGAAACATGCCAATTCAGCAGATTCCTGACCAAAGGTGAAAAGTACACTGTGAGGAAGACTCGGGGTCTTCCTCCCAAAGACCCCTGCCCACGTCCCAAAGACCCCTGCCCACAATTCTTGGAAGGCTCTGCGCAGGCGCAAGGTGCCAAAAGACTAATTAGCATGAGAAGCGAGGGAAGGCGGGGATAGGTAATGCATATGTATAGGTGCTTGTAGAATAATGATAGATTGATTGTATAAATTCAAGACTGCTTTCTGCTTTGAGTATGCACGATAGGTGGAGAGATCCCCCGTGCATCCAGCGCTGCAATAAAGAATATACCACTTAAAGGAATTTCGGCTTCGATCTTTGAATCAATCTGGCACCCCAGATGGGACGACCTCTCTGCCGGACCGCAGGACCCGCTGGGGACAGGACTCCCTAGGGTACCCCCGGGATTTCCCGGAGGGACTCCTCGACTCACCGGATCACTGCGGAGGCAGACAAGGACCCCATCATTGTAAGTGAGTATATTCTTTATTCTGGTTTGGTTTTCTGGTAGACCGGTCATCTGGGACTGTCCAGTAAGTCGGAAGGTGACTTCTGCAGGACAGTATTTGGTATATACTTTGTGGTTAGTACCACAAGTATATCTGGGGACCTTGGGGTCAATCTGTATCTGGAACTGTCTGTAAGTCAGAAGGTGATCTTCTGCGAGGCAGTGTTTGGTATATACTTTGTGGTAAGCACCATAAGTATATTTGGGGACCTTAAGGAAAGAGCTCGCTTTAAGGTCCATCTGGAATTGTGTTGTCTATTTCGGTTTTCTGACTCATGGAGTATGGTATTTAACTCTGGTTATTGTTACTGCGATTTTGGCTATTTTCCTGGTGGTAATAGTAGGTTCGTGGCATTGTTGTAAGAAAGATATCGTTACGGTGTTACACAGTTTGGTTTTCTGACTTATCGCATGTGGAATTTGACTCTGACTATTGTTATTGTGATTTTAGCAATATTGCTGGTAATAGTAGCTTTGTGACATCGCTACTGAAAGATATTGCGTGCCTGTAATTTTATGAGTGATACATTTTTGTGATACGCTTTTGCAAGTAACATGTGTATTCTGAAAGTGTAAACTGGAAAATGGGGGGGCAAACAAGCAGTGAAATTTTAAAGAAAAGTGTGTTAGGATGTGTTTTAAGTCACTGGAAGGATATTGGAGGATCTGCCGGTGGAAGTGTGAACAGGAAAACATTGATAAAATATCGTAATCAGTGGTGGCCGCTTTATAAGCTGGAATGTGGAGAAAAGTGGCCCCTAAATGGAACTTTAAACTATAATATTTTGCTACAGTTAATGTTGTTTTTTGAGAAGCAGAACAGGATGAAATATTGTATACTGATGTTTCAGCATCTTGGTGGGAAAAGGTACAGAATTAAGTTGGCCCCTGACTGAGCCTTTGATGTTGGCATTAGAGAAGTACAGGCTGGAGAAAGATAAAGGAAGTGTTAAAAGGGTTGTTGAAAGTGTTAAAGGTGTTTGAAGTTGAATGAGCAGGGAAAGAGGATGTAGGAATGATAATAGTTCTGCCTCTGTCCGAGGCAGAGATCTTAAAATCATGGGTGTTAGCCCTTTGGGGCAAAGGGACCATGATGGGTCCGAGAGAGTTGTCACAGAAACAGAAAACCAGTTAACTCTTAAAACAACCTGAGTTCATGTGCGAGCTCAGATTGCCGATGGGACCGCTCAGGGAACTGTGGACAATTGCATTCCCCTGACCGACCCCCACTAAGACCCGAATCATCCTGAAAATTATGAACGGTTAAGTAAATACTAAAACCTGGATGAATTGGGAATTGAGAATATGCTTCCAACAAGGTCTAAAAGAAACCCCTATGGAATTTTTGGACCAACTCTGAAATGTAATGAAAATAAATAAATAAATAAATAAAACAAAACGGTTTGGACCTGGCTTCGGAGGACAAATTGACTAGCCTTTTCCTAGGGTAATCGACCCCTGATTTCAACAGGAATAACGGGGACCTGGGGAATCTACCCTAGCGGATCCTCCACTGGTTATAATGAAACTAGGGGAGGAATGGAAGTGAAATTTCTTATTGATATGGGGCAACGTATTCAGTTCTAAATCAAGCATTAATGCCTTCACAGAATTATTATGTTAGGGTAAAAGGTGTGTTGTGGTTTAACCCGGCCGGCAGCTAAACACCAAGCAGCTGTTCGCTCACCCTCCCCCTCCCTCTCTGGGACGGGGGAGAGAAATGGAAACTGAAGCCCGTGAGTTGAGATAAAGACAGTTTAATAAGACAAAATAATAATAATAATAATAATAATAATAATACAATGGTGATAATAGTACCACTACTAATAATGTGTACAAACAAGTGATGCACGGTGCGGTTGCTCGCCGCCCGCTGACCGATGCCCGGCCTGGCCCCGAGTGGTCCGGCCCCCTCCCCCCGGCTAGCCACCCCTATGTATTGTTTGGCCTTGCGTCGGATGGTATGGAATGCCCCTCTGGCTGGTTTGGGTCGCCTGTCCTGGGTCTGTCCCCTCCCGGCTCTTGCTGCGCCCCCAGCCTGCCTGTTGGCAGGACGGGGCGGGGGGGGCTGAGGTGTCCTTGGCTTGGTATGGGCACTGCTCTTTAAGAATTAAAACATCGGGGTGTTATCAGCACTCTTCTCATCCTAAGCCAAAACACAGCATTCTACCAGCTACTAGGAAGAAAATTAACTCTGTTCTAACTGAAACCAGGACAAGGTGTAACCGAAAAGGCTTATTTTTGTAAACCTTTGAAGTACAAGTTACGGAAAAAATGGGGCATACACAGATTTTTATATATGCCTAGCTCCTCATGGGCACTCTTAGGTAGAGATTTATTAGAGCAAGTAGGAGCAGAAATTGTTTTTGAAAAAGGGAAAATGGAATTAAGAATAGGAGAAAAACAACTAATAAATGTGTTAAGCTTGGCACTAATACAAACTGACCCTAAAAGTGAAATACCTTTAGAGATCACAGATCAAGTATGTCCAGGAGTTTGGGCTACTGAAATCCCTGGAAGAGCTAAAAATGTGACCTTAATAATTATTAAATTAAAGCCAGGAGAGAAACCCGTTAAGGTTAAGTAATATCCTTTGAGGATAGAAGATAGGAAAGGAATTAAAGAGATAATTAATAAATTTTTACAGTATGGATTATTGATTGAATGCGAATCAGAATCCAATGCACCCATATTGCCAATTAAAAAGGCAGATGAAAAAGCTATAGGCTAGTTCAGGATTTGAGGGCCATAAATAAAATCACTGAGGATATACATCCAGTAGTGGCAAACCCTTATACTTTGCTGACTAAATTAAAGAATAGTCAAGTCTGGTTTACCGTACTGGATTTAAAAGATGCCTTCTTCTGCCTAGGCTTAGCCACAGAAAGCCAAAACCTATTTGCCTTTGAATGGGAAAATCCCGATTCAGGCAGAAAGACGCAGCTTACGTGGACATTACTACCTCAAGGATTCAAGAATAGCCCCACTATTTTTGGAAACCAATTAGCAAGGCAACTCGAAACATGGATGCCTCCGGACACTGAAGGTGCTTTGTTACAATATGTAGATGATCTCTTAATAGCTACTGAGACTAAAGGGAGTTGTATTCAATGGACTATAAGTCGTCTTAATTTTCTGGGTTTAAATGGATATCAAGTCTCTTGACAGAAAGTCCAGCTGGCTCAACAAAGTGTGACCTATCTGGGATTTGAAATTTCGGAAGGACAACGAGAACTAGGAACTGAACATAAGGAAGTCATTTGCCAGACTCCAGAACCTCAAATGGTAAAGGAGCTACAAAGCTTTTTAGGAATGACAGGTTGGTGTCGCCTTTGGATTTATAATTATGGACTATTGGTAAAGCCTCTATGTGAATTGATAAAGATTAACCAGTCAAAGTTAGTCTGGACTGGAGAAGCACAAAAAGTCTTTAAACAACTTAAACAAGAATTGATGATTTTGAAATATCAAGCAATATTGGTAGAACAGGACGACGTGGAAATTGTGATAATTCATATTGTGAATCTAGCCTCTTTTCTTAGTGATGCTCCAGCACAAGCTGTGATTCACGATTGTTTAGAAACTCTAGAGACTGTGTATTCCAGCCGACCAGACCTTAAGGAGGAGCCCATGGAAGATGCGGAAGAAACTTGGTTCACGGATGGGAGCAGTTTTGTTATGCAAAGACAACATAAAGCTGGATATGCTATAACAACTACTCAGCAGGTAATCGAGTCTAAGCCTTTACCCCCTGGAACATCAGCTCAAAAGGCGGAGATAGTTGCTCTCATGAGAGCATTGGAACTGGCAGCAGGAAAAAGGGTAAATATTTGGACAGATTCTAAATATACATTCGGCGTGGTACATGCTCATGGAGCAATTTGGAAAGAACATGGATTGCTGACCGCTCAGTGAAAACACAAAGTATGCTGAAGAAATTTTAAAATTGTTAGAGGCTGTAAAACAACCAGAAAAGGTAGCTATCATGCATTGTCAGGGACACCAAAAGGGGAACACCGATTTTGAAATTGGAAATCGATTGGCAGAGGCTAAGCAGGCAGCTGAAATAACTGAGGTGAAGGCATTGTCTTTGATACCAGACGGTAAAATCCAAACTATATACAAATTATACAAAAGAAGACTTAAAATTAATTGAAGATTTGAAAGGTAAAATGAAACCAGATGGATGAGTATATTTAAAAGATAACCACATAGTAATACCCTCTAGTTTGACATGGCCCATAGTTCTTACAGAACACAATAAAACGCATTGGGGAGCTGGCACACTGCATAAGAGCCTGCGTCAGACATTAGTGGGACGATATGATAAAACAAGTAACTCAACAATGTAGCATTTGTTTATACAATAACCCCAATACCAAGAATAGAATAAAGTTTGGAATAATCGGTAAAGGAAATTATTCGGGGCAACAGTGGCAAATTGATTTTTCAGAACTCCCTAGAAAAGGGGGGTATCATTATTTACTGGTTCTGACTGACACGTTTTCAGGAAGGCCTGAAGCCTTTCCCTGTCGAACAACCAAAGCAAGAGAAGTGGTTAAAGTCTTGTTAAATGAAATAATACCATGCTTTGGGATTCTAGTAGCAATGTCTTCTGATAGAGTTTCACATTTTTGTGCACAAGTGGTAGACCAGATAAGTAAGATTCTAAAGATAGATTGGCAACTGCATACTCCTTATAGACCACAGGCAAGTGGACAGGTAGAAAAAATGAACCATTTAATTAAACAATAAATAGCTAAAATTGGATAAGAAGCTAATTTGTCATGGCCTCAATCCCTCCCTTTAGCATTACTTGGAATTAGAGTCAAACATAGAATAAAAGGGAATTTGAGTCCCTTCAAAATCTTATATGGAAGGCCGTAGCAATTTCTATTTAGTGGAGAGGACCTAATGCAGTTAGGATCAGAATATTTATATGCTTATATAACTGAACTTCAGAAACAATTAAATAAAGTACATAAATTTGTTTTAGGGACCAGGGCTAGAGGGTTGGATCAACCAATCCACCCCTTTAAGCTCGGGAATTATATATATATAAAGACTTTTTCAGGACAACCCCTACAGGAAAAATGGAAGGAAAGTGGATGGGACCATACCAAGTATTACTGACAACACACACCGCCATTAAGATTAAGAAGCAAGCAGCTTGGATCCACAATTCAAGGGTGAAGAAGGTCCCGGCGAGGATATAGACCACCACTCCAATTGGACCAACAAAATTACGGTTTTCCAGATCCTAATGATTGCAGGGGTGCGGTTCTCGGATTTGGGGTGGGCAACTTGGGATGAGAACTTACACCTGACCTTAATACAAACAATTTCTCAAGTAACTAATAAGACGAACTGTTGGGTATGCACCCATCTGCCACAGCATGGGAATAAGGGTGTATCGTTAATTGGGATTCCCTTGCCTGCAAACTTATCTTGGACTAATTTGTGGGAAAACACATCTTGGGGTCGAAAATATTAAGAAGTTTTGGAACTAGAAGTGAGTAGCTTCATGCCGTTAGAATCCTATTATGTATGTGTACAAAGGTGTAACCCGCGTAAGGGTATAGGAAAACAGCATTGTATAAATACGGATACTACCTATGTGGGAAATCAGACATCTTGTAATTGAACAATTGATATTAGTACGACTAGCGGCTGGGCAAATTCAACCAGCTGGACGGTTCCAGAAAGAAAAGGGTGGTATTGGCTATGCAACGATACAGCCCGTAAGGTCTTGCCTGAGAATTGGAAGGGAACTTGCACTCTTGGAGCGGTAGTCCCCAATATGACAGTACATGATGTAGTGCCTCGAGGTTACTTGAGAACTCATATCCGGAGAATCAGACGAAAAATTAACAATCCATTGATAGAGAGACACACCGCTTTTCATAGTTTCGTTCGATGGTTTATCCCATGGTTAGGAGTGAGTGAATTGGAAAAGGCAATAGTTAATATTTCTGCAATTATAGAGAAGTTAGAAAACAAAATTCTGGATGCTATAAAGGCTCAACAAGAAGAGATATCTAGTTTATCACAGGTAGTGTTCCAAAATCGGATGACCCTAGACTTGTTACTGGCCGCTCAAGGGGGAGTCTGTACAGTAATAAACACAAGTTATTGTATGTATGTAGATCAGAGTGGAAGGATCTCTACCGACCTGGAAGAAATATGGAAGCAGACCAGGATCCTACATGAGATCAGTAAAGATGATCTTTCATGGAGTTTTAGTGAACTATGGACTAAGTTAACCTCCTGGTTGCCCAATTTCCAATGGTTGAAACAAGTATTCATTGCTCTAATCGTATTAGTAGTGTTAGGAATATTTGTGTGCATGTTGTTTAGATGCCTGCTTTGTTGTGTTACTGTAAATAAAGTATCTGATGCAAAAGAATTTGCATGGGAAAAGAAAAGGGGGGATTGATTAAGGAGGTACTGGGGAGGTATTGGGGAGGCAAGGGCAATCCCCAGACATGGACTGTATATCTCGAAACAAGACACTGGAACTCATGATAAGGAAGCGGCAGGCGGACAGAGAAACGAATGTAAGGACTATAAATCTTGAAACTGGACGTTGGAATTCATTATAAAGATACAACAAACGGAAGAATTAGCAACAACCAGCTCTTGCAATTAAGAAACATGCCAATTCAGCAGATTCCTGACCAAAGGTGAAAAGTACACTGTGAGGAAGACTCGGGGTCTTCCTCCCAAAGACCCCTGCCCACGTCCCAAAGACCCCTGCCCACAATTCTTGGGAGGCTCTACGCAGGCGCAAGGTGCCAAAAGGCTAATTAGCATGAGAAGCGAGGGAAGGCGGGGATAGGTAATGAATATGTATAGGCACTTGTAGAATATTGATAGATTGATTGTATAAATTCAAGACTGCTTTCCGCTTTGGGTATGCACGATAGGTGGAGAGATCCCCCGTGCATCCAGCGCTACAATAAAGAATATACCACTTAAAGGAATTTCGGCTTCGATCTTTGAATCAGAGCCTTCAGCATGAAAGACCCCTAGAGACCCCCAGAAGAGACCCCAGAGGAGACTGCGCATGCTCCAGTAGGAGAGACTGCACCCCGGAAGCTAATTTTAATAATCTATTTTTTTTAGAAGTAGTAATGAATATGTATTAGTCTAGGAGCATAAAAATCAGCTGCTTGATGTAACTGGTGTGCGTCCTGGTGGAGCGGAGACTCCCGGTGCACCCAGCGCTGTTTGCTTACCTCTATTCCTTTATATTCTTTCATAGAAGACAGCAGAGATGCTTGTGGATACCGTCCAGTTGGATTCTGGATGAATACGACTGATTCGTAAGATACCGTCCGGTTGGGTAAAGGTGCGGTTGCTAGTGTTTGTGTGTGAGAGTGTAACTGAGACTTCTAAAGTCCGTGTGGAGGTCTTTTTGTTTTCTCACCAGTTCTAATCTCCTGTCGGGGGTGCTGGGCTGGTGAAGAGAGGGATACGTGGGTGGGTGATAGGTCCTAAACCCCCTGCAAGACACTCTCACTAGGGGCAACCAAGGACTGTGGGAATTGCCACTAGTAAAATTCCCGGATGGGTCAGATAAAATCGAAGACCAAGGACCAGAAAGGGAGCAAATTACCAGATATATGACCAAAAAGTCCATTACGAATAATGATTAGAAATTGGAACAATAGGGGCCCCAGAAAATTAAAGAGGAAATTAAAAATGATCCTGTATTATATGATAGAATGACCAAAAGAACTCTTAAGACCCCATGTATTTTGATCCACGGAGGACGGGGTCTGTCAGGCTTTGAACATTAATAGTAGAATACCCATGGATCCAGAAAAGAGCAAGCTGAAACATTGGAATTAGAAATTTGAGAGCAATTGATTAAGAATGAATATGTGCTACATTTGTGCCTGTGCTGCACTTATACCACCAGATAACAGGAGCCTCTCGGACCCCGAGAACCAGATCAAAAACAACCTCATGGTTCGGACTTTAATCAAGGGGTCTGAGATAAGGAGGACTGCTCACAAAGGGACAGCTTAGGAATATGTATATGTATAGGAATGTTCATGTATATGTAACTCTTTACTAGAGCAATTTGCCACGTTAGGCGTGCACGACTTTGGTGGGACTACCCGCCCCGTGCTGCATGGAACTGAGTAAACATACCTACTTTACAATCTTACTGATTGTGGAGTCAGCTTTCTGTGAGTCATTTTGGTGAGCCAGGCAGGAGACACTCTGCTCGGCTGCGGGATCGGCTGCAGCGCGGACGCCCCTAGGTGCACCCTGAGCGTTTTTGCTCGGAGGGGACTCCACTCTCAGCTGCTCACCGCAGGAGCAAAGATCTCCTGAAACTGCAGACAAACGGTATGTTTTCAGCTGCTGGAGGGATACTAACTGGAGTGTTAATAATTGTATGTGTTTTTATGTATGTATTTTGTGTTGACATTTTGTATATTGTAATATTTGCATATTGTATGTATTTTGTGTTGAAAGTATTTGTGTAAATGTAAGGGTTTGAAACAAAGTGTTACAAGTCACTTCACGAAGAACACAGTCAGAGACAATACTTGTTTGGTTGGTTATCATTCTAAATTATATTCCTGTGGTATGAATGAGATGTGCTGGAGGCCTCTCCGTGTGCGATTGTGCTGTGTGAGTGAGACGCAGCGTTGCTGCAAAGCGAGTGCAGAGTTCCGATCCGTTGTTCCGTACTCTCCACAAGGGGAGTGGGCAGAGACGAACGAAGTGCTTGACAGACTGAAAAGAAGTGCTGTTTTATCCAAGTTTTGAGTGGTGGTGCCCAGTGTATCTTGTGTATCTTGTGTATCCTATTTTTGCTCTTAAATGTTTTGACTGTGACAAGAAAAAGGCAGGAGCATGATATGACATGCTTTCTGCAACATATGAGGCCTGCACAGGCCGAGACCTGGACTCGCTGAGACCTGAACAGGCCGAGAGACCGGAGCGGTGCCGAGAGACTGGAGTGGCGCTGGGAGACCCGAGACACTACGGAGGGACTACCACTGGACGGAGAGAGCCCTGAGAGACGCTGCAGAGCCACGGACGGCTCTGAGAGACACAGAATAGACCGGACAGAAGCCGGAAAACACGGGGAATTGAAGTAATTGCGGGACATCCAAGATCGAGTTGCTACGGGAGACCAGAGGCGTCAGTGGACACCGGTAGCCGACCCTCACCGTGTGGCCAGTCGGCACAGAGCAGAGGGGCGGACATCAGGACCCTGCAGCCTGTCTGACGTAACCATGGAGGCAGTGGCAGCAGCGGCTGTGCTGCTTCACTCTAGCATTCTTTTTATAAAAGGTTTATCTTGCAATGCAAAAAAGACTATTAGTCCCCAGATTGGTGTTATAACTGTTACTAATGACGACTAAGCTCTATTGCAGGGCAGGAGTGCAGAGACGCAGATTACACTGCCAAATGACCACCAGCAGGCTCTTTCACAAACCTAAGGTTGCAGCTGGCACTGCCTGCAGCCATATAGCAGACGTTACACTCTCTTTCCTAACTAGTAATCATGTGTCTCATCCATTTGTGGTGAATGGTCAGTGGCAAAAAGAAAAGGAGGATGCCACTGACACTAACAGCATGGGTAATAGGAGTAGTATAAGTGACACAGGTGACGGTGCGAGGCGAGGCGCTCTGCCTGCTGCTCGCCTTCGCCTGACTGTGCACTGCTGCCGACGGTGCTAGAGTAAAATGTGAAGACTGCTCAGATGGCAGTGATGAGAGTGTTTGTGTGAAGAAGATGTGTGAAGAAGATGTGTACTGAATCTGACTTTGTGTGCAACAGTGGTCAGTGTGTGCCAAACAGATGGCAGTGTGATGGGGATCTGGATTGTGAAGATGGGTCTGATGAAAGTGCTGAGCTGTGTCATATGAGAACAGTGTCATGGAAATGTGATGGTGAAAAAGACTGTGACAGTGGAGAAGATGAAGAGAATTGTGGCGATGTGATAGAGATCCTTACTGTAAGGATGGAAGAGATGAAATTAACTGCCCTTCCTGGACCTGTAGGCCAGACCAGTTCAGATGTGAACTGTGTCCATGGGAGTAGGCAGTGCAGTGGTGTGAGAGACTGTCTGGATGGCACTGATGAAGCAAACTGTAACAATGTTATTCAGTGCTCTGGACCTGGCAAATTCAAGTGCAGAAGTGGAGAATGCATAGATATCAATAAAGTGTGTAACCAGCAGAGAGACTGCAAGGACTGGGGTGATGAGCCCCTGAAGGAATGCAACATAAATGAATGTGACTGTCCAGCTGTGAAACTGTGGAGATAGTGATGAATGCCAAAACCCTGTAGTCAAATCTGTATCAACCTGAAAGGCTATCAGATGAATCCTGCTACAGGAACTTGGAAAGGGCCATACGGCAAAGCAAATTAAATAACTGTTATTTAACTTGTCAGAAGATAAAAAATAAAGTGTTTCAACAAGCAGCCACGGGAGGGAAGAATCACTGAACCCTCGATGTGAGGGACTGTACCTTGTTTTACTGACTACTGAAACAGCTGTGAGAACTGCAGAAAGGGACCCACGCATCCAGAATAAAAGGACCAGTAACTACTGAAACTTGGAGGGTTGAGTCCGCTCCTGGGAAACTGAAACTCAAGCTAAGGGAGAACTAATATTCTGGCAACGAGGCTCTGCATGAATTAAGGATGCCAAATAAAAAGGACAAGCCGAGGACAAACCCTTGTCCGAGAGAGTTGTCACAGAAACAGAAAAGAGGTACACTCTTAAAACAACCTGAGTTCATGTGCGAGCTCAGATTGCTGATGGGACCGTTCAGGGAACTGTGGACAATTGCATTCCCCTGACCGACCCCCACTAAGACCCGAATCATCCTGAAAATTATGAACGGTTAAGTAAATACTAAAACCTGGATGAATTGGGAATTGAGAATATGCTTCCAACAAGGTCTAAAAGAAAGCCCTATGGAATTTTTGGACCAACTCTGAAATGTAATGAAAATAAATAAATAAATAAATAAATAAATAAAACAAAACGGTTTGGACCTGGCTTTGGAGGACAAATTGACTAGCCTTTTCCTAGGGTAATCAACCCCTGATTTCAACAGGAATAACGGGGACCTGGGGAATCTACCCTAGCGGATCCTCCACTGGTTATAATGAAGCTAGGGGAGGAATGGAAGTGAAATTTCTTATTGCTATGGGGCAACGTATTCAGTTCTAAATCAAGCATTATTTCCTTCACAGAATTATTATGTTAGGGTAAAAGGTGTGTCGTGGTTTAACCCGGCCGGCAGCTAAACACCACGCAGCTGTTCGCTCACCCTCCCCCTCCCTCTCTGGGACGGGGGAGAGAAATGGAAAGTGAAGCCCGTGAGTTTAAATAAAGACAGTTTAATAAGACAAAATAATAATAATAATAATAATAATAATAATAATAATAATAATAATAATAATAATAATAATACAATGATGATAATAGTACCACTACTAATAATGTGTACAAACAAGTGATGCACAATGCAATTGCTCACCACCCGCTGACCAATGCCCAGCCTAACCCCGAGCAGTCCGGCCCCCTCCCCCTGGCTAGCCACCCCTATATGTTGTTTAGCCTGACGTCAGATGCTATGGAATACCCCTTTGGCTAGTTTGGGTCACCTGTCCTGGGTCTGTCCCCTCCCAGCTCTTACTGCACCCCCAGCCTGCCTGTTGGCAGGACAGAGCAAGAAGCTGAGATGTCCTTGGCTTGGTATAAGCATTGCTCTGCAACAATTAAAACATCGGGGTGTTATCAGCACTCTTCTCACCCTAAGCCAAAACATAGCATTCTCCCAGCTACTAGGAAGAAAATTAACTCTGTTCTAACTGAAACCAGGACAAGGTGTAACCGAAAAGGCTTATTTTTGTGAACCTTTGAAGTACAAGTTAGGGAAACAATGGGGCATACACAGATTTTTATCTATGCCTAGCTCCTCATGGGCACTCTTAGGTAGAGATTTATTAGAGCAAGTAGGAGCAGAAATTGTCTTTGAAAAAGGGAAAATGGAATTAAGAACAGGAGAAGAACAACTAATAAATGTGTTAAGCTTGGCACTAATACAAACTGACCCTAAAAGTGAAATACATTTAGAGATCACAGATCAAGTATGTCCAGGAGTTTGGGCTACCGAAGTCCCTGGAAGAGCTAAAAATGTGACCTTAATGATTATTAAATTAAAGCCAGGAGAGAAACCCGTTAAGGTTAAGTAATATCCCTTGAGGATAGAAGATAGGAAAGGAATTAAAGAGATAATTGATCAATTTTTACAGTATGGATTATTGATTGAATGCGAATCAGAATACAATGCACCCATATTGCCAATTAAAAAGGCAGATGAAAAAGCTATAGGCTAGTTCCGGATTTGAGGGCCATAAATAAAATCACTGAGGATATACATCCAGTAGTGGCAAACCCTTATACTTTGCTGACTAAATTAAAGAATAGTCAAGTCTGGTTTACCGTACTGGATTTAAAAGATGCCTTCTTCTGCCTAGGCTTAGCCACAGAAAGCCAAAACCTATTCGCCTTTGAATGGGAAAATCCCGATTCAGGCAGAAAGACGCAGCTTACGTGGACATTACTACCTCAAGGATTCAAGAATAGCCCCACTATTTTTGGAAACCAATTAGCAAGGGAACTCGAAACATGGATACCTCCGGACACTGAAGGTGCTTTGTTACAATATGTAGTATGTAGATGATCTCTTAATAGCTACCGAGACTAAAGGGAGTTGTATTCAATGGACTATAAGTCGTCTTAATTTTCTGGGTTTAAATGGATATCAAGTCTCTTGACAGAAAGTCCAGCTGGCTCAACAAAGTGTGACCTATCTGGGATTTGACATTTCGGAAGGACAACGAGAACTAGGAACTGAACATAAGGAAGTCATTTGCCGGACTCCAGAACCTCAAATGGTAAAGGAGCTACAAAGCTTTTTAGGAATGACAGGTTGGTGTCGCCTTTGGATTTATAATTATGGACTATTGGTAAAGCCTCTATGTGAATTGATAAAGATTAACCAGTCAAAGTTAGTCTGGACTGGAGAAGCACAAAAAGTCTTTAAACAACTTAAACAAGAATTGATGATTTTGAAATATCAAGCAATATTGGTAGAACAGGACGACGTGGAAATTGTGATAATTCATATTGTGAATCTAGCCTCTTTTCTTAGTGATGCTCCGGCACAAGCTGTGATTCACGATTGTTTAGAAACTCTAGAGACTGTGTATTCCAGCCGACCAGACCTTAAGGAGGAGCCCATGGAAGATGCGGAAGAAACTTGGTTCACGGATGGGAGCAGTTTTGTTACGCAAAGACAACGTAAAGCTGGATATGCTATAACAACTACTCAGCAGGTAATCGAGTCTAAGCCTTTACCCCCTGGAACATCAGCTCAAAAGGCGGAGATAGTTGCTCTCACGAGAGCATTGGAACTGGCAGCGGGAAAAAGGGTAAATATTTGGACAGATTCTAAATATACATTCGGCGTGGTACATGCTCATGGAGCAATTTGGAAAGAACATAGATTGCTGACCGCTCAGTGAAAACACAAAGTATGCTGAAGAAATTTTAAAATTGTTAGAGGCTGTAAAACAACCAGAAAAGGTAGCTATCATGCATTGTCAGGGACACCAAAAGGGGAACAGCGATTTTGAAATTGGAAAATCGATTGGCAGAGGCTAAGCAGGCAGCTGAAATAACTGAGGTGAAGGCATTGTCTTTGATACCAGACGGTAAAATCCAAACTATATGCAAATTATACAAAAGAAGACTTAAAATTAATTGAAGATTTGAAAGGTAAAATGAAACCAGATGGATGAGTATATTTAAAAGATAACCCCATAGTAATACCCTCTAGTTTGACATGGCCCATAGTTCTTACAGAACACAATAAAACGCACTGGGGAGCTGGCACACTGCATAAGAGCCCGAGTCAGACATTAGTGGGACGATATGATAAAACAAGTAACTCAACAATGTAGCATTTGCTTACACAATAACCCCAATACCAAGAATAGAATAAAATTTGGAATAATCGGTAAAGGAAATTATTCGGGGCAACAGTGGCAAATTGATTTTTCAGAACTCCCTAGAAAAGGGGGGTATCATTATTTACTGGTTCTGACTGACACGTTTTCAGGAAGGCCTGAAGCCTTTCCCTGTCGAACAAACAAAGCAAGAGAAGTGGTTAAAGTCTTGTTAAATGAAATAATACCATGCTTTGGGATTCTAGTAGCAATGTCTTCTGATAGAGTTTCACATTTTTGTGCACAAGTGGTAGAACAGATAAGTAAGATTCTAAAGATAGATTGGCAACTGCATACTCCTTATAGACCACAGGCAAGTGGACAGGTAGAAAAAATGAACCATTTAATTAAACAATAAATAGCTAAAATTGGATAAGAAGCTAATTTGTCATGGCCTCAATCCCTCCCTTTAGCATTACTTGGAATTAGAGTTAAACCTAGAATAAAAGGAAATTTGAGTCCCTTCAAAATCTTATATGGAAGGCCATAGCAATTTCTATTTAGCGGAGAGGACCTAACGCAGTTAGGATCAGAATATTTATATGCTTATATAACTGAACTTCAGAAACAATTAAATAAAGTACATACATTTGTTTTAGGGACCAGGGCTAGAGGGTTGGATCAACCAATCCACCCCTTTAAGCTCGGGGATTATATATATATAAAGACTTTTTCAGGACAACCCGTGCAGGAAAAATGGAAGGAAAGTGGATGGGAGCATACCAAGTATTACTGACAACACACACCGCCATTAAGATTAAGAAGCAAGCAGCTTGGATCCACAATTCAAGGGTGAAGAAGGCCCCGGCGAGGATATGGACCACCACTCCAATTGGACCAACAAAATTACGGTTTTCCAGATCCTAATGATTGCAGGGGTGCGGTTCTCGGATTTGGGGTGGGCAACTTGGGATGAGAACTTACACCTGACCTTAATACAAACAATTTCTCAAGTAACTAATAAGACGAACTGTTGGGTATGCACCCATCTGCCACAGCATGGGAATAAGGGTGTATCGTTAATTGGGATTCCCTTGCCTGCAAACTTATCTTGGACTAATTTGTGGGAAAACACGTCTTGTGGTCGAAAATATTAAGCAGTTTTGGAACTAGAAGTGAGTAGCTTCATGCCGTTAGAATCCTATTATGTATGTGTACAAAGGTGTAACCTGCCTAAGGGTATAGGAAAACAGCATTGT
Source organism: Aythya ferina (assembly GCF_964211825.1). Lineage (NCBI taxonomy): Eukaryota > Metazoa > Chordata > Aves > Anseriformes > Anatidae > Aythya > Aythya ferina. The sequence continues at coordinate 77,356,646 of NC_140300.1, forward strand.
ATAAATACGGATACTACTTATGTGGGAAATCAGACATCTTGTAATTGAACAATTGATATTAGTACGACTAGCGGCTGGGCAAATTCAACCAGCTGGACGGTTCCAGAAGGAAAAGGGTGGTATTGGCTATGCAATGATACAGCCCGTAAGGTCTTGCGTGAGAATTGGAAGGGAACTTGCACTCTTGGAGCGGTAGTCCCCAATATGACAGTACATGATGTAGTGCCTCGAGGTTACTTGAGAAATCATATCCGGAGAATCAGATGAAAAATTAACAATCCATTGGTAGAGAGACACACCCCTTTTCATAGTTTTTTGCGATGGTTTATCCCATGGTTAGGAGTGAGTGAATTGGAAAAGGCAATAGTTAATATTTCTGCAATTATAGAGAAGTTAGAAAACAAAATTTTGGATGCTATAAAGACTCAACAAGAAGAGATATCTAGTTTATCACAGGTAGTGTTACAAAATCGGATGGCCCTAGACTTGTTACTGGCCACTCAAGGGGGAGTCTGTACAGTAATAAACACAAGTTGTTGTATGTATGTAGATCAGAGTGGAAGGATCTCTACCGACCTGGAAGAAATATGGAAGCAGACAAGGATCCTACATGAGATCAGTAAAGATGATCTTTCGTGGAGTTTTAGTGAACTATGGAATAAGTTAACCTCCTGGTTGCCCAATTTCCAATGGTTGAAACAAGTATTCATTGCTCTAATCGTATTAGTAGTGTTAGGAATATTTGTGTGCATGTTGTTTAGATGCCTGCTTTGTTGTGTTACTGTAAATAAAGAAAGTATCTGATGCAAAAGAATTTGCATGGGAAAAGAAAAGGGGGGATTGATTAAGGAGGTATTGGGGAGGCAAGGACAATCCCCAGACAAGGACTGTATATCTCGAAACAAGACACTGGAACTCATGATAAGGAAGCGGCAGGCGGACAGAGAAACGAATGTAAGGACTATAACTCTCGAAACTGGACATTGGAATTCATTATAAAGATACAACAAACGGGAGAATTGGCAACAACCAGCTCTTGCAATTAAGAAACATGCCAATTCAGCAGATTCCTGACCAAAGGTGAAAAGTACACTGTGAGGAAGACTCGGGGTCTTCCTCCCAAAGACCCCTGCCCACGTCCCAAAGACCCCTGCCCACAATTCTTGGAAGGCTCTGCGCAGGCGCAAGGTGCCAAAAGGCTAATTAGCATGAGAAGCGAGGGAAGGCGGGGATAGGTAATGCATATGTATAGGTGCTTGTAGAATATTGATAGATTGATTGTATAAATTCAAGACTGCTTTCTGCTTTGGGTATGCACGATAGGTGGAGAGATCCCCCGTGCATCCAGCGCTGCAATAAAGAATATACCACTTAAAGGAATTTTGGCTTCGATCTTTGAATCAAGGCTAGATAGGATGGGGCTTCAGGCACCTCTTCACCTGAGGAAACACACTGCCATCAGGCACCGCTGTGCCAGACAAGCTTGTTCTGCTAGAACACCCTACTCAGATGCACTGTGGCATTCAAGTGAACTGCTTTCATGCAAATATAACGACTGATGTTACAACCCACCTTGCCTGTGGCACCTGATGAACAGAAGAGTAAGCCACCGCAGCGCTTCAAAACCATCCCTGCACGTGCCGCTCCTTGTCGCTCTCTGGCCTTATCTCATATCCTTATCCACTTCTGTGGAGAGCCTGCCACGGCACCTGCAAAGCAAGACGGACACCTTTCATAGTCACCTTGTGCTACTTGGTCGTTCTGCTCCAACCCAGCTCATGACCAGCCCCTCTTCTTACACAGCTCTTCAGAGTGCAGTTTGCTCCTTTGAGCCTGTGCGAGATACCTGTGAAAGAAAAAGAAACGCATAGGCCGATGCAGCATCCAAAGACACAGCACAACTAGGTAAGTTACTCTCATCTGCTCCCTTACCTCTGCCGCTTACCAGCCCCCGAGGCAGATGCTTCAATCTACCCTCTTCAAACAGCTACAACACCTCTAAAAGACAAAGAGGGGATGCTTAGAGGAACAGTGAGACCTACAACACAACAACTGCTACATCTGTTCCTCACTCACCTTGCCAGAGGCAGCTCTGCGTGTGGCGTCCCAGGTTGTACACTGCGTTACCTAACCCTTACCGTAACCCTTACCCTAACCCTTCTCACCCTTACCATTACCCAAATCCTTACCTTTACTTTTTCCTTACCCTTACTCTTTCCTTTAACCATAACCTTACCTTTACCCTATACCTTACTCCAACCCTTCCCCTTACCTTCCCCTTCCCCTTACACTTAACCTAACCCTTACCCTTCTGCTTCCCCTAAAACATATCCTAACACTTTCCCTTACCCTTAAACTTACCCTAACCCTTTCTATTACCCTTACACTTACTCTTGCCCTAATCCTTGCTTGCACCCTTACACTTATCCTAACCCTTACCCTTACCCTTACTCAAACCCTTACCCTGACCCGTACCATTTCCCTTACCCTTACCCTTATTCATACCATTACCCTTACCCTTAACCTTACCCTTACCCTAACACTTACCCTAACCCTTAACCTTTCTGCTACACTTACCCTTTTCCTAAACCTAAACCTTACCCTTACCCTTAACCTAAGCCTAAACCTCAAACCTTACCATAAAGCTTACCCTTTCTGCTACACTTACCCTTAGCCTAAATCTAAACCTTACGTTTACCCTTAGCCTAACCCTCACCCTTACCATTACCCATACCCTTATCCTTACCCTAACCCTTACCTTTACACTGACGGTTACCATTAACCTTACACTTACCCTAACACTTATCCTGAACCTAACCCTTACCCTAAACTTTACCCCAACCCTTACATTAACCCTTACCCTTACCCTAAACCTTACACTTACTCTTAACATTAACCTTACCCTTAACCTTTAGCTAATACTTAACCTTACGTTTTTCTCACCCTAACCCTATAATTAACCATAACCATTACGCTAACACTTAACCTTACCCTTACAATAAGCCATACAACAACACTTAAATGTACACTTACGCTTACAGTTACCCTAGGAATTACTCGTTCAATGACTCCTACCCTTACCCTTACACTTACCCTTACCCTTACCCTTCTCCATACCATTACCCTTACCCTAAACCTTACACTTACCCTTATCCTTACCCTAACCCTCACCCTTACCATTAACCATACCCTTACTCTTCTCCTTACCCTAAATCTTACCCCAACCCTAACCCTAACCCTTACATTAACCCTAACCCTTAACCTAAACCTTACACTTACTCTTAACCTTAACCTTACCCTTAAACTAATACATACCCGTACATTTCCCTCACCATAACCCTAATTTTAACAGTACCCATTACCCTAACACTTATCCTTACCTAACCCTAACCCTTACTCTAACCCTTACCCTGACCTGTACCCTTACACTTACCCTTACCCTTACACTTACCCTAACCCTTTCCCTTACCATTACTGATACCCTTACCCTGACCTGTACCCTTACACTTACCCTTACCCTTACACTTACCCTAACCCTTTCCCTTACCATTACCGATACCCTTACCCTTACCCTTACCCTTATCCTTACCCTTACCCTTACCTTTATCCTAACACCCTTACCCTAATCCTACACCTTTCTGCTACACTTACCCTTAGCCTAAATCTAAACCTTACACTTACCCTTACCCTTTCCCTCACCCTTACCATTACCCATATCCTTACTCTTCCTTTTACCGTTATCATTATCCTTAACCTTACCCTATCCCTTACAATTATCCTTGTCCATACAACTTACCCTTACCCTAACACTTACCCTTAACCTAACTCTATACCTAAACCTTACCTGAAACCTTACCCTGACCCTTACATTAACCCTAACCCTTATCCTAAACCTTACTCTTAACCTTAACCTTACCCGTAACCTTAACCTAATCCTTACCCTTACGTTTCCCTCACCATAAGCCTAAAATTTACCCTAACCATTACCCTAACACCCTTACCCTAACCCTTACTCTAACCCTTACAATGACCCATACCCTTACACATACACTTACACTTACTCTTACCCTAAACCTTACCCTTACCCTAACACTTACCCTTATCGTAAACCTTACCCTTTCTGCTACACTTACCATTAGCCTAAATCTAAATCTTACACTTACCCTTACTTGAACCGAATACTTACCCTTACGTTTCCCTCACCCTAACCCTAAAATTAACCCTAACCATTATTCTAACCCTTACCCTCACCCATACCCTTACACTCACCCTTACCCTTACATTACCATAACTCTTACCCATACCATAACCCATACCCTAACACATATTTGTACCCTTAACCTTACCGTTACCCTTACCCTTACCCTTACTCTATCCGTTACCCTTACGCTTACCCTTAACATAAACATTACCATTAATCTTACCCTTACGCTAACCCTTACCCTTACCCTATCCCTTACACTTTTCCTTATCCATACCCTTAACCTTACCCCAACCCTTACCCTTAAGCTGAACCTAACCCTAAACCTTACCCCAAACCTTTCCCTGAACCTTACATTAACACTAACCCTTAACCTAAACCTTACACTTACTCTTAACCTTAACCTTTCCCTTAACCTTACCCTTAACCTTAAGCTAGTACTTAACCTTACATTTTTCTCACCCTAATCCTAAAATTAACCCTAACCATTACCCTAACACTTAACCGTTACACTTACCCTTATTCTATCCGTTACCCTTACGCTTTCCCTTAACATAAACCTTACCCTTGACCTTACCCTTACCATAAGCCATACAACAACACTTAAATGTACACTTATGCTTACACTTACCCTAGCAATTACTCGTACAATTACCCTTACCCTTAACCTAAGCCGAAACTTTAAACCTTACAGTAAACCTTACCCTTTCTGCTACACTTACCCTTAGCCTAAATCTAAACCTTACACTTACCCTTACTGTAACCCTCACCCTTATCATTACCAATACCCTTACTCTTACCCTTACCCTAACCCTTACAATTACCCGTACTTTTACACATACCCTTACACTTACCCTTACTCTTAAACTTACACTAACCCTTACCCTTAACTAAATCTAACCCTTACACTAAACATCATCCTTACCCTTACCATTATCCCTTCTCTTACCCTTATCCTAAACGTTTCCCAAACCCTTACCCTTACATTAAACCGAACCCTTACCATAACTCTTAACCTTATCCTTAAACTTAACCTAATACTTACCCTTATGTTTCCCTCACCCTAAACCTAAAATTAGCCTAACCATTACCCTAACACTTACCCTTACTCTAACGCTTACCCTGAACTGTACCCTTACACTTCCACTTACCCACTTAAGTGTAAGAGTTAGGATAACGTTAACCTTAAGGGTGACCCTTTAGCTTATCCTTAATGTTTATGGTTAGGTTAAGAAAAACGGTAATGGTTTGGTAAGGGTAAGGTTAAGGGTAATTTTACGAGTAATTGCTAGGGTAAGTGTAAGCGTAAGTGTACATGTAAGTGTTGTTGTATGGCTTATGGTAAGGGTAAGGTCAAGGGTAAGGTTTATGTTAAGGGTAAGCGTAAGGGTAAGGGATAGAGTAAGGGTAAGGGTAAGGTTAAGGGTAACGGTAAGGTTAAGGGTACAAATATGTGTTAGGGTATGGGTTATGGTATGGGTAAGAATTAGGGTAAGTGTAAGGGTAAGGGTCAGGGTAATGGTAAGAGTAAGGGTTAGGGTTAGGGTAAGGTTAAGTGTTAGGGTAATGGTTAGGGTTAGTTTTAGGGTTAAAGTCAGGAAAATGTATGCGTAAGTATTAGGTGAATGTTAAGGGTAAGGTTAAGGTTAAGAGTAAGTGTAAGGTTTAGGGTAAGGGTTAGGGTTAATGTAAGGGTCAGGGTAAGGGTTGGGGTAAGGTTTAGGGTAAGGGTTAGGTTATGAATAAGTGTTAGGGTAAGGGTAAGGTTAATGGTAACCGTAAGTGTAAGGGTAAGGGTTAGGGTAAGGGGAAGAGTAAGGGGAAGGGGAAGTCTAAGGGTCCGGGTCAGGATAAAAGTTAGAGTAAGGGTTAGGGTTAGGGTTCGGTAAGGATAAGTGTTAGGGTAATGGTTACGGTTAATTTTAGGGTTATGGTGAGGGAAACGTAAGGGTATGTATTAGTTTAAGGGTAAGGTTAAAGTTAAGATTAAGTGTAAGGTTTAGGTTAAGGGTTAGGGTTAGAGTAAGGGTTAGGGTTAGGGTAAGGGTTAATGTAAGGGTCAGGGTAAGGGTTGGGGTAAGGTTTAGTTTAAGGGTAAAAGTAAGTATAATGGTAAGGGTAAGAGTGAAGGTTAGGGTAATGGTTAGATTTAGGTAAGGGTGAGGGTTAGGGTAAGGTTTAGAATTAGGCAAAGGGTATGTGTAGCACAAAGGGTAAGGTTTAGGATAAGGGTAAGTGTTAGGATAAGGGTAAGGTTTAGGGTTAGCTTAATAGTAAGGTTAAGAGTAATAGTACGAGTAATTGCTAGGGTAAGTGCAAGCGTAAGTGTACATGTAAGTGTTGTTGTATGGCTTATGATAAGGTTTAGGTTAAGGTTAAGGTTTATGTTAAGTGTAAGTGTAAGGGTAACGGAGACAGTAAAGGTAAGGGTAAGGGGAACGGTAAGGTTAAGGCTACAAGTACGTGTTAGGGTATGGGTTATGGTAAGGGTAAGGGTTAGGGTAAGGGTAAGTGTAAGGGTACGGGTCAGGGTAAGGGTTAGAATAAGGGTTAGAGTTACGGATAGGGTTAGGGTAAGGGTAAGTGTTGGGGTAATGGTTAGGGTTAATTTTAGGGTTAGGGTGAGGGAAACGTAAGGGTAAGTGTTAGTGTTATGGTTAAGGGTAAGGTTAAGAGTAAGTGTAAGTTTTAGGGTAAGGGTTAGGGTTAATGTAAGGTTCAGGGTAAGGGTTGGGGTAAGGTTTAGGGTTAGGGTTAGGTTAAGGGTAAAGATTAGGGCAAGGGTAAGGGCATGGATAAGGATAAGTGTAAGTGTTAGGGTAAGGGTAATGTTAAAGGTAACAGTAAGTGTAAGGAGAAGGGTTAGGGTAAGGGTAAGGGTAAGAGTATTGGTAATGATAAGGGTGAGGGTTACAGTAGGGGTAAATGCAAGGTTTAGATTTCGGCTAAGGGTAAGTGTAGCAGAAAGGGTAAGGTTTACTGTAAGGTTTTGGCTTAGGTTAAGGGTAAGGGTAAGGGTAATTGTACGAGTAATTTTAGGGTTAGGGTAAGGTCAAGTGTTAGGGTAATGTTTAGGGTTAATTTTAGGGTTAGGGTGAGGGAAACGTAAGGGTAAGTGTTAGTGTTATGGTTAAGGGTAAGGTTAAGAGTAAATGTAAGTTTTAGGGTAAGGGTTAGGGTTAATGTAAGGGTCAGGGTAAGGGTTGGGGTAAGGTTTAGGGTAAGGGTTAGGTTAAGGGTAAGTGTTAGGGTAAGAGTAAGGTTAATGGTAACCGTAAGTGTAAAGGTAAGGGTTAGGGTAAGGGTAAGAATAAGGGTATGGGTAATGGTAAGGGTGAGGGTTAGGCTAAGGGTAAGTGTAAGGTTTAGATTTAGGCTAAGGGTAAGTGTAGCAGAAAGGGTAAGGTTTACGGTAAGGGTAAGTGTTAGGATAAGGGTAAGGTTTAGGGTTAGGTTAAGGGTAAGTGATAGGGTAAGGGATAGGGTAAGGGATAGGGATAGGGTAAGGTAAGGGTAAGGGTTAGGGTAACAGTAAGGGTAAGGGTACGGGTAGAAGTATGTGTTAGAGTAGGGGTTATGGTAAGGGTAAGGGTAAGGGTTAGGGTAAGAGTAAGTGTAAGGGTATGTGTAAGTGTACGGGTCACTGTAAGTGTTAGAGTAAGGGTTATGTTAGGGGTAACTGTTAGGGTAATGGTTAGGGTTAATTTTAGGGTTAGTGTGAGGAAAACGAAAAGGTAAGTATTAGGTTAAGGTTAAGAGCAAGTGTAAGGTTTAGGTTAAGGGTAAGGGTTAATGTAAGCGTCCTGGAAAGGGTTCAGGTAAGGTTTAGGGTTAGAGTTAGGTTAGGGTTAAGTGTTAGGAAAAGGGTAAGTTGTATGTATAAGAATAAGTGTAAGAGTAAGGGTATTGGTAATGATAAGGGTGAGGGTTAAGGATAAGGTATAAGGATAAGAGTATTTTAATTTTTTAATTCAATTAATTTTAAAATAAAATTTTTTAATTTAATTAATTAATATTTTAATTGTACGAGTAATTGTTAGGGTAAGTTTAAGCGGAAGTGTACATTTAAGTGTTGTTGTATGGCTTATTTTAAGGGTAAGGTTAAGTGTTAGCGTAATGGTTATGGTTAATTATAGGGTTAGGGTGAGAAAAACGTAAGGTTAAGTATTAGCTTAAGGTTAAGGGTAAGGTTAATGTTAAGAGTAAGTGTAAGGTTTAGGGTAAGGGTTAGGGTTAATGTAAGGGTCAGGGTAAAGGTTGGGGTAAGGTTTAGGGTAAGGGTTAGGTTCAGGATAAGTGTTAGGGTAAGTGTAAGGTTAATGGTAACCGTAAGTGTAAAGGTAAGGGTTAGGGTAAGGATAAGGGTATGGGTAATGGTAAGGGTGAGGGTTATGCTAAGAGTAAGTGTAAGGTTTAGATTTAGGCTAAGGATAAGTGTAGCAGAAAGGGTAAGGTTTACGGTAAGGTTTAAGGTTTAGGGTTAGGTTAAGGGTACGGGTAAGGGTAAGGGTACGGGTCAGGGTAAGGGTTAGAGTAAGGGTTTGAGTAAGGGTAAGGGTAAGGGTTAGGATAAGTGTAAGGGTGCAAGCAAGGATTAGGGCAAGAGTAAGTGTAAGGGTAATAGAAAGGGTTAGGGTAAGTGTAAGGGTAAGGGAATGTGTTAGGATATGTTTTAGGGGAAGCAGAAGGGTAAGGGTTAGGTTAAGTGTAAGGGGAAGGGGAAGGTAAGGGGAAGGGTTGGAGTAAGGTATAGGGTAAGGGTAAGGTTATGGTTAAAGGAAAGAGTAAGGGTAAGGAAAAAGTAAAGGTAAGGATTTGGGTAATGGTAAGGGTGAGAAGGGTTAGGGTAAGGGTTACGGTAAGGGTTAGGTAACGCAGTGTACAACCTGGGACGTCACACGCAGAGCTGCCTCTGGCAAGGTGAGTGAGGAACAGATGTAGCAGTTGTTGTGTTGTAGGTCTCACTGTTCCTCTAAGCATCCCCTCTTTGTCTTTTAGAGGTGTTGTAGCTGTTTGAAGAGGGTAGATTGAAGCATCTGCCTCGGGGCCTGGTAAGCGGCAGAGGTAAGGGAGCAGATGAGAGTAACTTACCTAGTTGTGCTGTGTCTTTGGATGCTGCATCGGCCTATGCGTTTCTTTTTCTTTCACAGGTGTCTCGCACAGGCTCAAAGGAGCAAACTGCACTCTGAAGAGCTGTGTAAGAAGAGGGGCTGGTCATGAGCTGGGTTGGAGCAGAACGACCAAGTAGCACAAGGTGACTATGAAAGGTGTCCGTCTTGCTTTGCAGGTGCCGTGGCAGGCTCTCCACAGAAGTGGATAAGGATATGAGATAAGGCCAGAGAGCGACAAGGAGCGGCACGTGCAGGGATGGTTTTGAAGCGCTGCGGTGGCTTACTCTTCTGTTCATCAGGTGCCACAGGCAAGGTGGGTTGTAACATCAGTCGTTATATTTGCATGAAAGCAGTTCACTTGAATGCCACAGTGCATCTGAGTAGGGTGTTCTAGCAGAACAAGCTTGTCTGGCACAGCGGTGCCTGATGGCAGTGTGTTTCCTCAGGTGAAGAGGTGCCTGAAGCCCCATCCTATCTAGCCTGCACACAATTATCTGAGAATGAAAGCTGCTTTCCAGTAATTCAGAAAGCCAAGTTACGTCTCAGCCTTGAGCATCTCGGGCTTTTGGGCCTGTCTGTAACATTTGGCACCAGCACTAATACTTTTTTTGGCATATGTTTAGCGTTTGGGGCCTGTGTCTGGGATTTGGGCCCTGTCTCGAACCACTGGGGCTTTGTCCTGGGTTTTGGAGCCTGCCTCTAGAGTTCAGGGCCTGTGATTAGGCTTTTGGGGTCTGTGTCTGGGGGCCGGTATCTGGGGGCAAGGGGGGAGCTGCTTGTAGACCCTTGGGGCCAGCATTGAGGGGGTTGGGAGCTGACTCTACACCTTTGGGGCCTGCTTCTGGGGGCGGGGGGGGGGTTGAGACCAGCATCTGGGGGAGGGGTGGGAGCTCTTTGTATTCCTTTGGAGCCTGTGTCGGGGGGCGGGGGGGGGGGGGGGAAGGGGAGGGTTGGTTGGGAGGTGCTTGTACACTGTTGGAGCCTGGGTTGAGGGAGGAGGTTTGGAGCTGCTTCTACACCTTTGGGCCTGGCATCGGGGGTAGGGGGTTGGGTGCTGGTTGTAGGGGCCTGTGTTTGGGGGGGGGGGCTTGGGACCTGCGTCTGGGGGAGGGGTGGGAGCTGCTTGTACACCTTTGGGGCCTGCATGTGTGGGGGGTCAGGGCCTGTGTCTAGCGGGCTGGGAACTGCTTGTACAATGTAGGAATCTGTTTCTGCAGGGTGGCTGGGAGCTGTTTGTACAACTTTGGGGCCAGCATCTGGGGGTGGCTGGGAGCTGCCTGTACACTGTAGGGGCCTGTGTTTGTGGGGGCCTTGGGGGCCTCCCTCGGGGGGGGGGGGGAGGATTGGGAGCTGCTTGTATAGGGTAGGGGGCCTGCCTGGCAGGGGTTGGGAGCTGCTTGTAGAATTTGGGTCGCTGTGTCTGGGGGGGCGGTTGGGGCCTGTGTCTCAGGGGTGTTGGGAACTGGTTGTACACCTTTGGGTCATGTCTTTGGGGGGAGCTACTTGTACACTTTTGGGGTCTGTATTTGAGGGGGGTTGGGAGCTGCTTGTGCACTTTTGGACCTATGTTTAGGCTGGTTGGGAGTTGCTCATGCATTCTAGGTGCCTCCCTTTTGAGAAGGGTTGGGGCCTGCATCTGTGGGTGGTTGGGAGCTGCTTGTACACTATAGGGGCCATGGTCTTGGAGGGGGGTCTGGGCTGTTTATACACCTCTGTGGCCTGTGTTTGGGGGGGGGGGGGGTGGGCCTGTGCCTGGGGAAGTTGGGAGCTGTTTGTTCACTCTAGGAGCCTCCATTTGGGGGTCTTTGGGGCCTCCCTTTGAGGGGGAGGGAGTTGGGAGTTGGTTGTACACCTCCGCATCCCGTGTCTTGGGGGGGGTGGGGGGAGTGGGACCGGTCTCTGAAGGGGCGGGTTGTGAGCTGCTTGTACACCTGTGTCGGGGGGAGGGTAGGGAGGTTGGCGGGGGTCGGGTCCGGGTCTTGGGCCAGTGTCTGGGTGGAGTCCAGTTCTTGGGAGGGGGTGGTGGGGTAGGAGCTGCTTGTGGGCAGTTGGGGTCTGCATCTGGGTGTGGTTGGTGCCTGCTTCTGTTGGCAGTTTGGGGCCTGCTTGTAGACTTGTGCAGCCTGGGTTTGGGGGCTTTTCTGTAACGTTTGGGGCCTGCATTTTTGCTTTGGGATGCATCTTGAGCTTTTGAGGCCTAGCAGTAGCATTTGGGGCCTGCATCTGGGGCTTTTCTGTAGCATTTTGGTTGCGTATTTGTGATTTGGGGCCTGTATCGTGGGTTTTGCCTTTTTTGTAGTTTCCATCTTTGTGTGTGTGTGTTTCGTTGTTGGTTGTCTGGGGTTAGGGGCAGTTTGGGGTTTGGATTAAGGTCAGTGTCATTAGCGTTAGGGGGTTGATAATAAGGGTTAGGGTTGTGGTTAGAGTTGTTAGGTTTAAGGGGAATAAGGATTTCAGGGTAAGGGGATCAAGGTTGTGGGAATAAAAATGTTGTTTTTGCGCAGTTACATCCTGTAGAGGGAAGGAAGGTGGTATTGAGATATGCTTGCAGTGATAAGACAGCTTAACAGTGTGAAATGAGTTCATCTGATTCGTGTCAATATGGAACAATGCTAGGGCCGCATGATATGATGAAAAGTCTGAGAAAACCAGAGTGGTTAATATATATAGTTCTTGAATCTTGCAAAGGAATGGTCCAGCAATTCGGGTCAATAGAGGATAAGAGAACAAAGGGGTTTCAGAATAACTGCTAACTATTACAACTGTTGCATGGGACACTATGCAAGTGTCTGCCATCCAGCCAAGATGGACAAAGGAGATGGACAAGAGAAAAGCCTGGGAGGAAGACTACGAGCCTTCAGTACGAGCGGCCCCCAGAGGGACCACCGGAGACTGATAACGCCTGCACCAGTGGGAGGGTTTGGATTCTGGGAACTAATTAGAATAACCCTGCCTTTTGTAGAAGTAGTAATGAATATGTATTAGCCTAGCAGCATAAAAACCAGCCGCCTGATGTAACTTGTGTGCGTCTTGGTGGAGCAGAGACTCCTGGCGCACCCAGCGCTGCTTGCTTACCTCTATTCATTTAATAAATTGTAAATTTCAATTGCAATCCTATTTGGGACCCAGTCATTTATTACAAGTGGGCGCTCGTCCGGGAGGGCTTTGGTTCCTGATTTCTGGTTTGATCTAGGAGAGGCACCCCCACCATTTGGTGGCTGCTGTTTGAGTCAGGTCGGAACTAATGGCATCTTGAACCTGAATAAAGGTAAGCAACGTTTCTGATTCTTTTTTTCAGCTCCCTTGCCAGCTGCAGCACTATATTTTGCCCGTAACTGTGTGTGTGAAGATCCGAACGAAGATGACGGAGTCGTAAGCATTTAAAGCGTATACCGTTCGGTTGGGTGGGGTTCGGTTGCCTGTGTGTGTAAGAGTGTGACTGAGATGGAACTTAGTTCTGAAGCGATTGTGGAGGTCTTCTAACCGCAGTTCCAATCTCCCGCGAGGGACTTGGCCGGTGAAGGACCGAAGGGATTCCTATAGGATTTGTGGGTGTGTGATAGGTCCTCGACCCCCTGCAAGACACTCTTACTAAGGTAACCAAGGGCTGTGGGAATTGCCAGAGTAAAATTCCTAGATGGGTCAGACAAAATCGAAGACCAGAGACCAGAAGAAAGGGAGCAAATTACCAGTCATACCACCAGAAAGTCCATTAGGAATAACGATTCGAAATTGGAATGATAGGGACCCCAGAAAAGGAAAAAGTAAATTAAAAATGGTCCAGTATTGTGTGACAGAATGGCCAAAGGAGCCTTTAAGACTACATGTCTTTTGGCCTGTTTTTGGATCCTTCGAAGACTGGATTTGCCAGGCCTTAAATATCCATGTTAATTCAAAGGAACCTTTTAGCCAGGAAGAAAGTGATTATGCAGGATTATGGATCAGGAAGACTTCAGGTCCTTTTCCAGCCTCAATATTTACACTAAAAGCAGGTAAGAAATTTGAAGAACAAGAAGAACATGAAAAAGAAAAAGAAGATAAACGTGAGCCGTTGGATAAGCTACCACCTCCATATCCTAACAATCCACCCCCGGCGGCTCCCCCTCCGGTGGCTGTGGTATCGCCACCAGTACCACCGTTGCCCCAGCTTCCACCACCAACAGCACCAGAATTAGACCGACCTCCGGCCACATGCAGGAGAAGTAGGACGGATGTATCTGAGAGGGCTTCTCTATATCCCTTAAGGGAGGTAACTGGTGTATAACTGGTGCGCGTCTTGGTGGAGCAGAGACTGCCGGCGTACCCAGCACTGTTTGCTTACCTCTATTCATTCAGTGAATTGTAAACTTTGATTGTAATCCTATTTGGGACTTTTATTTATTATAACAGACAACCTTGTAAAACGCAGACAACCAGAATCCTTACAGCAATTAGGTGGAAATCACGGCGTAAGAAACATTACCACCTCAAAGAGTAAAAACCTCAAAAGAAATGTGACTTGTAACAGGCCAGCAGCTGTGTATTTTCTGTGAAGCACCAGCTAGATTATGAACCTTGAATAGCACAGTTAAAGGGGAAACAGGGGAGGGTCCCGGTCCTCGGCAGAAAAAAAAAGTGTATAAACTGTGTATGGAATTAGTAGGCACCCTCCTGCTTGTGGGACACCCGCCATTGTAATCTCGAATAATAATGCTACTGTACTGAGATCCTCGACTCAGCCTATGCTATTTGCTACAGATAAGACAATGAACAAACATTTATGGTGTATTACCCTAAGTTTTTGGGTTAGGGTTTTTTGCGTCTTAATGTTTTGGGGTTAGGGTTTGGAGCGCCATTATTCCATTATTGTTGTTGTATGGCTTATGGTAAGGGTAAGGTCAAGGGTAAGGTTTATGTTAAGGGTAAGCGTAAGGGTAAGGGATAGAGTAAGGGTAACGGTAAGGTTAAGGGTAACGGTAAGGTTAAGGGTACAAATATGTGTTAGGGTATGGGTTATGGTATGGGTAAGAATTAGGGTGAGTATAAGGGTAAGGGTAAGTGTAAGGGTACAGGTCAGGGTAAGGGTTAGAGTAATGGTTAGGGTTAGGGTTAGGGTAAGGTTAAGTGTTAGGGTAATGGTTAGGGTTAGTTTTAGGGTTAAAGTCAGGAAAACGTATGCGTAAGTATTAGGTTAATGTTAAGGGTAAGGTTAAGGTTAAGAGTAAGTGTAAGGTTTAGGGTAAGGGTTTGGGTTAATGTAAGGGTCAGGGTAAGGGTTGGGGTAAGGTTTAGGGTAAGGGTTAGGTTAAGGATAAGTGTTAGGGTAAGGGTAAGGTTAATGGTAACCGTAAGTGTAAAGGTAAGGGTTCGGGAAAGGGTAAGAATAAGGGTATGGGTAATGGTAAGGCTGAGGGTTAGGCTAAGGGTAAGTGTAAGGTTTAGATTTACGCTAAGGGTAAATGTAGCAGAAAGGGTAAGGTTTACAGTAAGGGTAAGTGTTAGGATAAGGGTAAGCTTTAAGGTTAGGTTAAGGGTAAGGTATAGGGTAAGGGTAAGAGTAAGGGTAAGGGTAAGGGTAAGGGTAAGGGCAATGGTAACGGTAACAGTAAGGGTAAGTGTTACGGTAAGGGTAAGGGTTACCGTAAGGGTATGGGTACGGGTAGAGGTATGTGTTAGAGTATGGGTTATGGTAAGGGTAAGGGTTAGGGTAAGGGTAAGTGTTGGGGTAATGGTTAGAGTTAATTTTAGGGTTAGGGTGTGGGAAACGTAAGGGTAAGTATTAGGTTAAGGTTAAGGGTAAAGTTAAGGTTAAGTGTAAGTTTTAGGGTAAGGGTTAATGTAAGGGTCAGGGTAAGGGTTCAGGTAAGGTTTAGGGTTAGGGTTAGGTTAAGGTTAAGTGTTAGGGTAAGCGGAAGTTGTATGGATAAGGATAAGTGTAAGGAATAGGGTAAGGGTAAGTGTTAGGGTAAGGGTAAGATTAATGGTAACCGTAAGTGTTAGGGTAAGGGTAAGAGTAAGGGGAAGTGGAAGGGGAAGGGGAAGGGGAAGGGGAAGGGGAAGGGGAAGGGGAAGGGGAAGGGGAAGGGGAAGTCTAAGGGTCCGGGTCAGGGTAAAAGTTAGAGTAAGGGTTAGGGTTAGGGTTCGGTAAGGATAAGTGTTAGGGTAATGGTTACGGTTAATTTTAGGGTTATGATGAGGGAAACGTAAGGGTATGTATTAGTTTAAGGGTAAGGTTAAAGTTAAGGTTAAGTGTAAGGTTTAGGTTAAGGGTTAAGGTTAGAGTAAGGGTTAGGGTTAGGGTTAGGGTTAGGGTTAGGGTTAGGGTTAGGGTTAGGGTAAGGGTTAGGGATAATGTAAGGGTCAGGGTAAGGGTTGGGGTAAGGTTTAGGTTAAGGGTAAAAGTAAGTATAATGGTAAGGGTAAGAGTGAAGGTTAGGGTAATGGTTAGATTTAGGTAAGGGTGAGGGTTAGGGTAAGATTTAGAATTAGGCAAAGGGTAAGTGTAGCAGAAAGGGTAAGGTTTAGGATAAGGGTAAGTGTTAGGATAAGGGTAAGGTTTAGGGTTAGCTTAATAGTAAGGTTAAGGGTAATTGTACGAGTAATTGCTAGGGTAAGTACAAGCGTAAGTGCACATGTAAGTGTTGTTGTATGGCTTATGATAAGGGTTAGGTTAAGGTTAAGGTTTATGTTAAGTGTAAGTGTAAGTGTAAGGGTAACGGAGACAGTAAAGGTAAGGGTAAGGGTAAGGGGAACGGTAAGGTTAAGGCTACAAGTACGTGTTAGGGTATGGGTTATGCTAAGGGAAAGGCTTAGGGTAAGGGTACGGGTCAGGGTAAGGGTTAGAGTAAGGGTTAGAGATTACGGTTAGGGTTAGGGTAAGGGTAAGTGTTAGGGTAATGGTTAGGGTTAATTTTAGGGTTAGGGTGAGGGAAACGTAAGGGTAAGTATTAGGTTAATGTTAAGGGTAAGGTTACGGTTAAGAGTAAGTGTAAGTTTTAGGGTAAGGGTTAGGGTTAATGTAAGGGTCAGGGTAAGGGCTGGGATAAGGTTTAGGGTTAGGGTTAGGTTAAGGGTAAGGATTAGGGTAAGGGTAAGGGCATGGATAAGGATAAGTGTAAGTGTTAGGGTAAGGGTAATGTTAAAGGTAACAGTAAGTGTAAGGAGAAGGGTTAGGGTAAGGGTAAGAGAAAGGGTATTGGTAATGATAAGGGTGAGAGTTACAGTAAGGGTAAGATTTAAAGTAATGTTTAGTAAGATTTAAAGTAAGGTTTAGATTTAGGCTAAGGGTAAATGTAGCAGAAAGGGTAAGGTTTACTGTAAGGTTTAAGGTTTCGGCTTAGGTTAAGGGTAAGGGTAAGGGTAAGGGTAATTGTACTAGGAATTGCTAGGGTAAGTGTAAGCGTAAGTGTACATGTAAGTGTTGTTGTATGGCTTATGGTAAGGGTAAGGTCAAAAGTAAGGTTTATGTAAAGAGTAAGCTTAAGGGTAACGGATAGAGTAAGGGTAAGGGTAAGGTTAAGGGTAACGGTAAGGTTAAGGGTACAAATATGTGTTAGGGTATGGGTTATGGTATGGGTAAGAATTAGGGTAAGTAAAAGGGTAAGGGTAAGGGTAAGTGTAAGGGTACGGGTCAGGGTAAGGGTTAGAGTAAGGGTTAGGGTTAGGGTTAGGGTAAGGTTAAGTGTTAGGGTAATGGTTAGGATTAGTTTAAGGGTTAAAATCAGGAAAACGTATGCGTAAGTATTAGGTTAATGTAAAGGGTAAGGTTAAGAGTAAGTGTAAGGTTTAGGGTAAGGGTTAGGGTTAATGTAAGGGTCAGGATAAGGGTTGGGGTAAGGTTTAGCGTAAGGGTTAGGTTAAGGATAAGTGTTAGGGTAAGGGTAAGGTTAATGGTAACCGTAAGTGTAAAGGTAAGGGTTATGGTAAGGGTAAGAATAAGGGTATGGGTAATGGTAGAAGAAAGGGTAAGGTTTCCGGTAAGGGTAAGTGTTAGGATAAGGGTAAGGTTTAGGGTTAGGGTAAGGGTAAGGGATAGGGTAAGGGTAAGGGTAAGAGTAAGGGAAAGGGAAAGGGTAAGGGTAAGGGTAAGGGTAAGGGTAAGGGTAGGGTAAGGGTAAGGGTTACGGTAAGGGTAAGGGTTACCGTAAGGGTACGGGTACGGGTAGAAGTATGTGTTAGAGTATGGGTTATGGTAAGGGTAAGGGTTAGGGTAAGGGTAAGTGTAGGGGTAATGGTTAGGGTTAATTTTAGGGTTAGGCTGAGGGAAAAGTAAGGGTAAGTATTAGGTTAAGGTTAAGGGTAAGGTTAAGGTTAAGTGTAAGTTTTAGGGTAAGGGTTAATGTAAGGGTCAGGGTAAGGGTTCAGGTAAGGTTTAGGGTTAGGGTTAGGTTAAGGTTAAGTGTTAGGGAAAGCGTAATTTGTATGGATAAGATAAGTGTAAGGGATAGGGTAAGAGTAAGTGTTAGGGTAAGGGTAAGGTTAATGGTAACCGTAAGTGTAAGGGTAAGGGTTAGGGTAAGGGTAAGCGTAAGGGGAAGGGTAAGGGGAAGTCTAAGGTTCTGGCTCAGGGTAAAAGTTAGAGTAAGGTTTAGGGTTAGGTAAGTATAAGTGTTAGGGTAATGGTTACGGTTAATTTTAGGGTTATGATGAGGGAAACGTAAGGGTATGTATTAGTTTAAGGGTAAGGTTAAAGATAAGATTAAGTGTAAGGTTTAGGTTAAGGGTTAGGTTTAGAGTAAGGGTTAGGGTTAGGGTTAGGGTTAGGGTTAGGGTCAGGGTCAGGGTCAGGGTCAGGGTCAGGGTCAGGGTCAGGGTTAGGGTTAGGGTTAGGGTTAGGGTTAGGGTTAGGGTTAATGTAAGGGTCAGGGTAACGGTTGGGGTAAGGTTTAGGTTAAGGGTAAAAGTAAGTATAATGGTAAGGGTAAGGGTGAGGGCTAGCGTAATGGTTAGATTTAGGTAAGGGTGAGGGTTAGGGTAAGATTTAGAATTAGGCAAACGGTAAGTGCAGCAGAAAGGGTAAGGTTTAGGATAAGGGTAAGTGTTATCATAAGGGTAAGGTTTAGGGTTAGCTTAATAGTAAGGTTAAGGGTAATTGTACGAGTAATTGCTAGGGTAAGTCAAGCGTAAATTTACATGTAAGTGTTGTTGTATGGCTTATGATAAGGGTTAGGTTAAGGTTAAGGTTTATGTTAAGTGTAAGTGTAAGGCTAACAGAGACAGTAAAGGTAAGGGTAAGGGGAACGGTAAGGTTAAGGCTACAAGTACGTGTTAGGGTATGGGTCATGGTAAGGGAAAGGCTTAGGGTAAGGGTAAGTGTAAGGGTACGGGTCAGGGTAAGGGTTACAGTAAGGGTTAGAGTTACGGTTAGGGTTAGGGTAAGGGTAAGTGTTAGGGTAATGGTTAGGGTTAATTTTCGGGTTAGGTTGAGGGAAACGTAAGGGTAAGTGTTAGGGTAATGGTTAAGGGTAAGGTTACGGTTAAGAGTAAGTGTAAGTTATAGGGTAAGTGTTAGGGTTAATGTAAGGGTCAGGGTAAGGGCTGGGATAAGGTTTAGGGTTAGGGTTAGGTTAAGGGTAAAGATTAGGCTAAGGGTAAGAGTAAGGTTTAGATTTAGGCTAAGGGTAAGTGTAGCAGAAAGGGTAAGGTTTACTGTATGGTTTAGGCTTAGGTTAAGGGTAAGGGTAAGCGTAAGGGTAATTGTACGAGTAATTTTAGGGTTAGGGTAAGGTTAAGTGTTAGGGTAATGGTTAGGGTTAATTTTAGGGTTAGGGTGAGGGAAACGTAAGGGTAAGTATTAGGTTACAGCTAAGGTTAAGGTTAAGAGTAAGTGTAAGGTTTAGGGTAAGGGTTAGGGTTAATGTAAGGGTCAGGGTAAGGGTTGGGGTAAGGTTTAGGGTAAGGGTTAGGTTAAGGATAAGTGTTAGGGTAAGGGTAAGGTTAATGGTAACCGTAAGTGTAAAGGTAAGGGTTAGGGTAAGAGTAAGAATAAGGGTATGGGTAATGGTAAGGGTGAGGGTTAGGCTAAGGTTAAGTGTAAGGTTTAGATTTACGCTAAGGGTAAGTGTAGCAGAAAGGGTAAGGTTTACGGTAAGGGTAAGTGTTAGGATAAGGGTAAGGTTTAGGGTTAGGTTAAGGGTAAGGGATAGGGTAAGGGATTGGGTAAGGGATAGGGTAAGAGTAAGGGTAAGGGTAAGGGTAAGGGTAAGGGTAAGGGTAAGAGTAAGAGTTAGGGTAACGGAAAGCGTAAGGGTACGGGTGGAAGTATGTGTTAGAGTATGGGTTATGATAAGGGTAAGGGTTAGGGTAAGAGTAAGTGTAAGGGTATGTTTAAGTGTACGGGTCACTGTAAGTGTTAGAGTAAGGGTTAGGTTAGGGGTAACTGTTAGGGTAATGGTTAGGGTTAATTTTAGGGTTAGTGTGAGGAAAACGTAAAGGTAAGTATTAGGTTAAGGTTAAGAGCAAGTGTAAGGTTTAGGTTAAGGGTAAGGGTTAATGTAAGCGTCCTGGAAAGGGTTCAGGTAAGGTTTAGGGTTAGAGTTAGGTTAGGGTTAAGTGTTAGGAAAAGGGTAAGTTGTATGTATAAGAATAAGTGTAAGAGTAAGGGTATTGGTAAAGATAAGGGTGAGGGTTAAGGATAAGGTATAAGGATAAGGGTATTTAAATTTTTTAATTCAATTTATTTTAAATTAAAATTTTTTAATTTAATTAATTAATATTTTAATTGTACGAGTAATTGCTAGGGCAAGTTTAAGCGTAAGTGTACATTTAAGTGTTGTTGTGTGGCTTATTGTAAGGGTAAGGTTAAGTGTTAGCGTAATGGTTATGGTTAATTATAGGGTTAGGGTGAGAAAAACGTAAGATTAAGTATTAGCTAAAGGTTAAGGGTAAGGTTAATGTTAAGAGTAAGTGTAAGGCTTAGGGTAAGGGTTAGGTTAAGGATAAGTGTTAGGGTAAGGGTAAGGTTAATGGTAACCGTAAGTGTAAAGGTAAGGGTTAGGATAAGAGTAAGAATAAGGGTATGGGTAATGGTAAGGGTGAGGGTTAGGCTAAGGGTAAGTGTAAGGTTTAGATTTAGGCTAAGGGTAAGTGTAGCAGAAAGGGTAAGGTTTACGGTAAGCTTTCAGCTTTAGGGTTAGGTTAAGGGGAAGGGGAAGGGGAAGGGGAAGGTAAGGGGAAGGGTTGGAGTAAGGTATAGGGTAAGGGTAAGGTTATGGTTAAAGGAAAGAGTAAGGGTAAGGAAAAAGTAAAGGTAAGGATTTGGGTAATGGTAAGGGTGAGAAGGGTTAGGGTAAGGGTTACGGTAAGGGTTAGGTAACGCAGTGTACAACCTGGGACGTCACACGCAGAGCTGCCTCTGGCAAGGTGAGTGAGGAACAGATGTAGCAGTTGTTGTGTTGTAGGTCTCACTGTTCCTCTAAGCATCCCCTCTGTCTTTTAGAGGTGCTGTAGCTGTTTGAAGAGGGTAGATTGAAGCATCTGCCTCGGAGGCTGGTAAGCGGCAGAGGTAAGGGAGCAGATGAGAGTAACTTACCTAGTTGTGCTGTGTCTTTGGATGCTGCATCGGCCTATGCGTTTCTTTTTCTTTCACAGGTGTCTCGCACAGGCTCAAAGGAGCAAACTGCACTCTGAAGAGCTGTGTAAGAAGAGGGGCTGGTCATGAGCTGGGTTGGAGCAGAACGACCAAGTAGCACAAGGTGACTATGAAAGGTGTCCGTCTTGCTTTGCAGGTGCCGTGGCAGGCTCTCCACAGAAGTGGATAAGGATATGAGATAAGGCCAGAGAGCGACAAGGAGCGGCACGTGCAGGGATGGTTTTGAAGCGCTGCGGTGGCTTACTCTTCTGTTCATCAGGTGCCACAGGCAAGGTGGGTTGTAACATCAGTCGTTATATTTGCATGAAAGCAGTTCACTTGAATGCCACAGTGCATCTGAGTAGGGTGTTCTAGCAGAACAAGCTTGTCTGGCACAGCGGTGCCTGATGGCAGTGTGTTTTCTCAGGTGAAGAGGTGCCTGAAGCCCCATCCTATCTAGCCTGCACACAATTATCTGAGAATGAAAGCTGTTTTCCAGTAATTCAGAAAGCCAAGTTACGTCTCAGCCTTGAGCATCTCGGGCTTTTGGGCCTGTCTGTAACATTTGGCACCAGCACTAATACTTTTTTTGGCATATGTTTAGCGTTTGGGGCCTGTGTCTGGGATTTGGGCCCTGTCTCGAACCACTGGGGCTTTGTCCTGGGTTTTGGAGCCTGCCTCTAGAGTTCAGGGCCTGTGATTAGGCTTTTGGGGTCTGTGTCTGGGGGCCGGTATCTGGGGGCAAGGGGGGAGCTGCTTGTAGACCCTTGGGGCCGGCATTGAGGGGGTTGGGAGCTGACTCTACACCTTTGGGGCCTGCTTCTGGGGGCGGGGGGGGGGTTGAGACCAGCATCTGGGGGAGGGGTGGGAGCTCTTTGTATTCCTTTGGAGCCTGTGTCGGGGGGCGGGGGGGAGGGGGAAGGGGAGGGTTGGTTGGGAGGTGCTTGTACACTGTTGGAGCCTGGGTTGAGGGAGGAGGTTTGGAGCTGCTTCTACACCTTTGGGCCTGGCATCGGGGGTAGGGGGTTGGGTGCTGGTTGTAGGGGCCTGTGTTTGGGGGGGGGGGCTTGGGACCTGCGTCTGGGGGAGGGGTGGGAGCTGCTTGTACACCTTTGGGGCCTGCATGTGTGGGGGGTCAGGGCCTGTGTCTAGCGGGCTGGGAACTGCTTGTACAATGTAGGAATCTGTTTCTGCAGGGTGGCTGGGAGCTGTTTGTACAACTTTGGGGCCAGCATCTGGGGGTGGCTGGGAGCTGCCTGTACACTGTAGGGGCCTGTGTTTGTGGGGGCCTTGGGGGCCTCCCTCGGGGGGGGGGGGGAGGATTGGGAGCTGCTTGTATAGGGTAGGGGGCCTGCCTGGAGGGGTTGGGAGCTGCTTGTAGAATTTGGGTCCCTGTGTCTGGGGAGGGGGTTGGGGCCTGTGTCTCAGGGGTGTTGGGAACTGGTTGTACACCTTTGGGTCCTGTCTCTGGGGGGGAGCTACTTGTACACTTTTGGGGTCTTTATTTGAGGGGGGTTGGGAGTTGCTCATGCATTCTAGGTGCCTCCCTTTTGAGAAGGGTTGGGGCCTGCATCTGTGGGTGGTTGGGAGCTGCTTGTACACTATAGGGGCCATGGTCTTGGAGGGGGGTCTGGGCTGTTTATACACCTCTGTGGCCTGTGTTTGGGGGGGGGGGTGGGCCTGTGCCTGGGGGAGTTGGGAGGTGCTTGTTCACTCTAGGAGCCTCCATTTGGGGGTCTTTGGGGCCTCCCTTTGAGGGGGAGGGAGTTGGGAGTTGGTTGTACACCTCCGCATCCCATGTCTTGGGGAGGGGGGGGGGAGTGGGACCGGTCTCTGAAGGGGCGGGTTGTGAGCTGCTTGTACACCTGTGTCGGGGGGGAGGGTAGGGGGGATGGCGGGGGGCGGGCCCGGGTCTTGGGCCAGTGTCTGGGTGGAGTCCAGTTCTTGGGAGGGGGTGGTGGGGTAGGAGCTGCTTGTGGGCAGTTGGGGTCTGCATCTGGGTGTGGTTGGTGCCTGCTTCTGTTGGCAGTTTGGGGCCTGCTTGTAGACTTGTGCAGCCTGGGTTTGGGGGCTTTTCTGTAACGTTTGGGGCCTGCATTTTTGCTTTGGGATGCATCTTGAGCTTTTGAGGCCTAGCAGTAGCATTTGGGGCCTGCATCTGGGGCTTTTCTGTAGCATTTTGGTTGCGTATTTGTGATTTGGGGCCTGTATCGTGGGTTTTGCCTTTTTTGTAGTTTCCATCTTTGTGTGTGTGTGTTTCGTTGTTGGTTGTCTGGGGTTAGGGGCAGGTTGGGGTTTGGATTAAAGTCAGTGTCATTAGCGTTAGGGGGTTGATAATAAGGGTTAGGGTTGTGGTTAGAGTTGTTAGGTTTAAGGGGAATAAGGATTTCAGGGTAAGGGGATCAAGGTTGTGGGAATAAAAATGTTGTTTTTGCGCAGTTACATCCTGTAGAGGGAAGGAAGGTGGTATTGAGATATGCTTGCAGTGATAAGACAGCTTAACAGTGTGAAATGAGTTCATCTGATTCGTGTCAATATGGAACAATGCTAGGGCCGCATGATATGATGAAAAGTCTGAGAAAACCAGAGTGGTTAATATATATAGTTCTTGAATCTTGCAAAGGAATGGTCCAGCAATTCGGGTCAATAGAGGATAAGAGAACAAAGGGGTTTCAGAATAACTGCTAACTATTACAACTGTTGCATGGGACACTATGCAAGTGTCTGCCATCCAGCCAAGATGGACAAAGGAGATGGACAAGAGAAAAGCCTGGGAGGAATACTACGAGCCTTCAGTACGAGCGGCCCCCAGAGGGACCACCGGAGACTGATAACGCCTGCACCAGTGGGAGGGTTTGGATTCTGGGAACTAATTAGAATAACCCTGCCTTTTGTAGAAGTAGTAATGAATATGTATTAGCCTAGCAGCATAAAAACCAGCCGCCTAATGTAACTTGTGTGTGTCTTGGTGGAGCAGAGACTCCTGGCGCACCCAGCGCTGCTTGCTTACCTCTATTCATTTAATAAATTGTAAATTTCAATTGCAATCCTATTTGGGACCCAGTCATTTATTACAAGTGGGCTCTCGTCCGGGAGGGCTTTGGTTCCTGATTTCTGGTTTGATCTAGGAGAGGCACCCCCACCATTTGGTGGCTGCTGTTTGAGTCAGGTCGGAACTAATGGCATCTTAAACCTGAATAAAGGTAAGCAAAGTTTCTGATTCTTTTTTTCAGCTCCCTTGCCAGCTGCAGCACTATATTTTGCCCATAATTGTGTGTGTGAAGATCCGAACGAAGATGACGGAGTCGTAAGCATTTAAAGCGCATACCGTTTGGTTGGGTGGGGTTCGGTTGCCTGTGTGTGTAAGAGTGTGACTGAGATGGAACTTAGTTCTGAAGCGATTGTGGAGGTCTTCTAACCGCGGTTCCAATCTCCCGTGAGGGACTTGGCCGGTGAAGGACCGAAGGGATTCCTGTAGGATTTGTGGGTGTGTGATAGGTCCTCGACCCCCTGCAAGACACTCTTACTAAGGTAACCAAGGGCTATGGGAATTGCCATAGTAAAATTCCTAGATGGGTCAGACAAAATCAAAGACCAGAGACCAGAAGAAAGGGAGCAAATTACCAGTGTTTCCTCAGGTGAAGAGGTGCCTGAAGCCCCATCCTATCTAGCCTGCACACAATTATCTGAGAATGAAAGCTGCTTTCCAGTAATTCAGAAAGCCAAGTTACGTCTCAGCCTTGAGCATCTCGGGCTTTTGGGCCTGTCTGTAACATTTGGCACCAGCACTAATACTTTTTTTGGCATATGTTTAGCGTTTGGGGCCTGTGTCTGGGATTTGGGCCCTGTCTCGAACCACTGGGGCTTTGTCCTGGGTTTTGGAGCCTGCCTCTAGAGTTCAGGGCCTGTGATTAGGCTTTTGGGGTCTGTGTCTGGGGGCCGGTATCTGGGGGCAAGGGGGGAGCTGCTTGTAGACCCTTGGGGCCGGCATTGAGGGGGTTGGGAGCTGACTCTACACCTTTGGGGCCTGCTTCTGGGGGCGGGGGGGGGGTTGAGACCAGCATCTGGGGGAGGGGTGGGAGCTCTTTGTATTCCTTTGGAGCCTGTGTCGGGGGGCGGGGGGGGGGGGGAAGGGGAGGGTTGGTTGGGAGGTGCTTGTACACTGTTGGAGCCTGGGTTGAGGGAGGAGGTTTGGAGCTGCTTCTACACCTTTGGGCCTGGCATCGGGGGTAGGGGGTTGGGTGCTGGTTGTAGGGGCCTGTGTTTGGGGGGGGGGGCTTGGGACCTGCGTCTGGGGGAGGGGTGGGAGCTGCTTGTACACCTTTGGGGCCTGCATGTGTGGGGGGTCAGGGCCTGTGTCTAGCGGGCTGGGAACTGCTTGTACAATGTAGGAATCTGTTTCTGCAGGGTGGCTGGGAGCTGTTTGTACAACTTTGGGGCCAGCATCTGGGGGTGGCTGGGAGCTGCCTGTACACTGTAGGGGCCTGTGTTTGTGGGGGCCTTGGGGGCCTCCCTCGGGGGGGGGGGGGAGGATTGGGAGCTGCTTGTATAGGGTAGGGGGCCTGCCTGGCAGGGGTTGGGAGCTGCTTGTAGAATTTGGGTCGCTGTGTCTGGGGGGGCGGTTGGGGCCTGTGTCTCAGGGGTGTTGGGAACTGGTTGTACACCTTTGGGTCCTGTCTCTGGGGGGGAGCTACTTGTACACTTTTGGGGTCTGTATTTGAGGGGGGTTGGGAGCTGCTTGTGCACTTTTGGACCTATGTTTAGGCTGGTTGGGAGTTGCTCATGCATTCTAGGTGCCTCCCTTTTGAGAAGGGTTGGGGCTTGCATCTGTGGGTGGTTGGGAGCTGCTTGTACACTATAGGGGCCATGGTCTTGGAGGGGGGTCTGGGCTGTTTATACACCTCTGTGGCCTGTGTTTGGGGGGGGGGGGGGGGGGTGGGCCTGTGCCTGGGGAAGTTGGGAGCTGTTTGTTCACTCTAGGAGCCTCCATTTGGGGGTCTTTGGGGCCTCCCTTTGAGGGGGAGGGAGTTGGGAGTTGGTTGTACACCTCTGCATCCCGTGTCTTGGGGGGGGTGGGGGGAGTGGGACCGGTCTCTGAAGGGGCGGGTTGTGAGCTGCTTGTACACCTGTGTCGGGGGGAGGGTAGGGAGGTTGGCGGGGGTCGGGTCCGGGTCTTGGGCCAGTGTCTGGGTGGAGTCCAGTTCTTGGGAGGGGGTGGTGGGGTAGGAGCTGCTTGTGGGCAGTTGGGGTCTGCATCTGGGTGTGGTTGGTGCCTGCTTCTGTTGGCAGTTTGGGGCCTGCTTGTAGACTTGTGCAGCCTGGGTTTGGGGGCTTTTCTGTAACGTTTGGGGCCTGCATTTTTGCTTTGGGATGCATCTTGAGCTTTTGAGGCCTAGCAGTAGCATTTGGGGCCTGCATCTGGGGCTTTTCTGTAGCATTTTGGTTGCGTATTTGTGATTTGGGGCCTGTATCGTGGGTTTTGCCTTTTTTGTAGTTTCCATCTTTGTGTGTGTGTGTTTCGTTGTTGGTTGTCTGGGGTTAGGGGCAGTTTGGGGTTTGGATTAAGGTCAGTGTCATTAGCGTTAGGGGGTTGATAATAAGGGTTAGGGTTGTGGTTAGAGTTGTTAGGTTTAAGGGGAATAAGGATTTCAGGGTAAGGGGATCAAGGTTGTGGGAATAAAAATGTTGTTTTTGCGCAGTTACATCCTGTAGAGGGAAGGAAGGTGGTATTGAGATATGCTTGCAGTGATAAGACAGCTTAACAGTGTGAAATGAGTTCATCTGATTCGTGTCAATATGGAACAATGCTAGGGCCGCATGATATGATGAAAAGTCTGAGAAAACCAGAGTGGTTAATATATATAGTTCTTGAATCTTGCAAAGGAATGGTCCAGCAATTCGGGTCAATAGGGGATAAGAGAACAAAGGGGTTTCAGAATAACTGCTAACTATTACAACTGTTGCATGGGACACTATGCAAGTGTCTGCCATCCAGCCAAGATGGACAAAGGAGATGGACAAGAGAAAAGCCTGGGAGGAAGACTACGAGCCTTCAGTACGAGCGGCCCCCAGAGGGACCACCGGAGACTGATAACGCCTGCACCAGTGGGAGGGTTTGGATTCTGGGAACTAATTAGAATAACCCTGCCTTTTGTAGAAGTAGTAATGAATATGTATTAGCCTAGCAGCATAAAAACCAGCCGCCTGATGTAACTTGTGTGCGTCTTGGTGGAGCAGAGACTCCTGGCGCACCCAGCGCTGCTTGCTTACCTCTATTCATTTAATAAATTGTAAATTTCAATTGCAATCCTATTTGGGACCCAGTCATTTATTACAAGTGGGCGCTCGTCCGGGAGGGCTTTGGTTCCTGATTTCTGGTTTGATCTAGGAGAGGCACCCCCACCATTTGGTGGCTGCTGTTTGAGTCAGGTCGGAACTAATGGCATCTTGAACCTGAATAAAGGTAAGCAACGTTTCTGATTCTTTTTTTCAGCTCCCTTGCCAGCTGCAGCACTATATTTTGCCCGTAACTGTGTGTGTGAAGATCCGAACGAAGATGACGGAGTCGTAAGCATTTAAAGCGCATACCGTTCGGTTGGGTGGGGTTCGGTTGCCTGTGTGTGTAAGAGTGTGACTGAGATGGAACTTAGTTCTGAAGCGATTGTGGAGGTCTTCTAACCGCGGTTCCAATCTCCCGTGAGGGACTTGGCCGGTGAAGGACCGAAGGGATTCCTATAGGATTTGTGGGTGTGTGATAGGTCCTCGACCCCCTGCAAGACACTCTTACTAAGGTAACCAAGGGCTATGGGAATTGCCATAGTAAAATTCCTAGATGGGTCAGACAAAATCAAAGACCAGAGACCAGAAGAAAGGGAGCAAATTACCAGTGTTTCCTCAGGTGAAGAGGTGCCTGAAGCCCCATCCTATCTAGCCTGCACACAATTATCTGAGAATGAAAGCTGCTTTCCAGTAATTCAGAAAGCCAAGTTACGTCTCAGCCTTGAGCATCTCGGGCTTTTGGGCCTGTCTGTAACATTTGGCACCAGCACTAATACTTTTTTTGGCATATGTTTAGCGTTTGGGGCCTGTGTCTGGGATTTGGGCCCTGTCTCGAACCACTGGGGCTTTGTCCTGGGTTTTGGAGCCTGCCTCTAGAGTTCAGGGCCTGTGATTAGGCTTTTGGGGTCTGTGTCTGGGGGCCGGTATCTGGGGGCAAGGGGGGAGCTGCTTGTAGACCCTTGGGGCCGGCATTGAGGGGGTTGGGAGCTGACTCTACACCTTTGGGGCCTGCTTCTGGGGGCGGGGGGGGGGTTGAGACCAGCATCTGGGGGAGGGGTGGGAGCTCTTTGTATTCCTTTGGAGCCTGTGTCGGGGGGCGGGGGGGGGGGGGAAGGGGAGGGTTGGTTGGGAGGTGCTTGTACACTGTTGGAGCCTGGGTTGAGGGAGGAGGTTTGGAGCTGCTTCTACACCTTTGGGCCTGGCATCGGGGGTAGGGGGTTGGGTGCTGGTTGTAGGGGCCTGTGTTTGGGGGGGGGGGCTTGGGACCTGCGTCTGGGGGAGGGGTGGGAGCTGCTTGTACACCTTTGGGGCCTGCATGTGTGGGGGGTCAGGGCCTGTGTCTAGCGGGCTGGGAACTGCTTGTACAATGTAGGAATCTGTTTCTGCAGGGTGGCTGGGAGCTGTTTGTACAACTTTGGGGCCAGCATCTGGGGGTGGCTGGGAGCTGCCTGTACACTGTAGGGGCCTGTGTTTGTGGGGGCCTTGGGGGCCTCCCTCGGGGGGGGGGGGGAGGATTGGGAGCTGCTTGTATAGGGTAGGGGGCCTGCCTGGCAGGGGTTGGGAGCTGCTTGTAGAATTTGGGTCGCTGTGTCTGGGGGGGCGGTTGGGGCCTGTGTCTCAGGGGTGTTGGGAACTGGTTGTACACCTTTGGGTCCTGTCTCTGGGGGGGAGCTACTTGTACACTTTTGGGGTCTGTATTTGAGGGGGGTTGGGAGCTGCTTGTGCACTTTTGGACCTATGTTTAGGCTGGTTGGGAGTTGCTCATGCATTCTAGGTGCCTCCCTTTTGAGAAGGGTTGGGGCTTGCATCTGTGGGTGGTTGGGAGCTGCTTGTACACTATAGGGGCCATGGTCTTGGAGGGGGGTCTGGGCTGTTTATACACCTCTGTGGCCTGTGTTTGGGGGGGGGGGGGGGGTGGGCCTGTGCCTGGGGAAGTTGGGAGCTGTTTGTTCACTCTAGGAGCCTCCATTTGGGGGTCTTTGGGGCCTCCCTTTGAGGGGGAGGGAGTTGGGAGTTGGTTGTACACCTCTGCATCCCGTGTCTTGGGGGGGGTGGGGGGAGTGGGACCGGTCTCTGAAGGGGCGGGTTGTGAGCTGCTTGTACACCTGTGTCGGGGGGAGGGTAGGGAGGTTGGCGGGGGTCGGGTCCGGGTCTTGGGCCAGTGTCTGGGTGGAGTCCAGTTCTTGGGAGGGGGTGGTGGGGTAGGAGCTGCTTGTGGGCAGTTGGGGTCTGCATCTGGGTGTGGTTGGTGCCTGCTTCTGTTGGCAGTTTGGGGCCTGCTTGTAGACTTGTGCAGCCTGGGTTTGGGGGCTTTTCTGTAACGTTTGGGGCCTGCATTTTTGCTTTGGGATGCATCTTGAGCTTTTGAGGCCTAGCAGTAGCATTTGGGGCCTGCATCTGGGGCTTTTCTGTAGCATTTTGGTTGCGTATTTGTGATTTGGGGCCTGTATCGTGGGTTTTGCCTTTTTTGTAGTTTCCATCTTTGTGTGTGTGTGTTTCGTTGTTGGTTGTCTGGGGTTAGGGGCAGGTTGGGGTTTGGATTAAGGTCAGTGTCATTAGCGTTAGGGGGTTGATAATAAGGGTTAGGGTTGTGGTTAGAGTTGTTAGGTTTAAGGGGAATAAGGATTTCAGGGTAAGGGGATCAAGGTTGTGGGAATAAAAATGTTGTTTTTGCGCAGTTACATCCTGTAGAGGGAAGGAAGGTGGTATTGAGATATGCTTGCAGTGATAAGACAGCTTAACAGTGTGAAATGAGTTCATCTGATTCGTGTCAATATGGAACAATGCTAGGGCCGCATGATATGATGAAAAGTCTGAGAAAACCAGAGTGGTTAATATATATAGTTCTTGAATCTTGCAAAGGAATGGTCCAGCAATTCGGGTCAATAGGGGATAAGAGAACAAAGGGGTTTCAGAATAACTGCTAACTATTACAACTGTTGCATGGGACACTATGCAAGTGTCTGCCATCCAGCCAAGATGGACAAAGGAGATGGACAAGAGAAAAGCCTGGGAGGAAGACTACGAGCCTTCAGTACGAGCGGCCCCCAGAGGGACCACCGGAGACTGATAACGCCTGCACCAGTGGGAGGGTTTGGATTCTGGGAACTAATTAGAATAACCCTGCCTTTTGTAGAAGTAGTAATGAATATGTATTAGCCTAGCAGCATAAAAACCAGCCGCCTGATGTAACTTGTGTGCGTCTTGGTGGAGCAGAGACTCCTGGCGCACCCAGCGCTGCTTGCTTACCTCTATTCATTTAATAAATTGTAAATTTCAATTGCAATCCTATTTGGGACCCAGTCATTTATTACAAGTGGGCGCTCGTCCGGGAGGGCTTTGGTTCCTGATTTCTGGTTTGATCTAGGAGAGGCACCCCCACCATTTGGTGGCTGCTGTTTGAGTCAGGTCGGAACTAATGGCATCTTGAACCTGAATAAAGGTAAGCAACGTTTCTGATTCTTTTTTTCAGCTCCCTTGCCAGCTGCAGCACTATATTTTGCCCGTAACTGTGTGTGTGAAGATCCGAACGAAGATGACGGAGTCGTAAGCATTTAAAGCGCATACCGTTCGGTTGGGTGGGGTTCGGTTGCCTGTGTGTGTAAGAGTGTGACTGAGATGGAACTTAGTTCTGAAGCGATTGTGGAGGTCTTCTAACCGCAGTTCCAATCTCCCGCGAGGGACTTGGCCGGTGAAGGACCGAAGGGATTCCTATAGGATTTGTGGGTGTGTGATAGGTCCTCGACCCCCTGCAAGACACTCTTACTAAGGTAACCAAGGGCTGTGGGAATTGCCAGAGTAAAATTCCTAGATGGGTCAGACAAAATCGAAGACCAGAGACCAGAAGAAAGGGAGCAAATTACCAGTCATACCACCAGAAAGTCCATTAGGAATAACGATTCGAAATTGGAATGATAGGGACCCCAGAAAAGGAAAAAGTAAATTAAAAATGGTCCAGTATTGTGTGACAGAATGGCCAAAGGAGCCTTTAAGACTACATGTCTTTTGGCCTGTTTTTGGATCCTTCGAAGACTGGATTTGCCAGGCCTTAAATATCCATGTTAATTCAAAGGAACCTTTTAGCCAGGAAGAAAGTGATTATGCAGGATTATGGATCAGGAAGACTTCAGGTCCTTTTCCAGCCTCAATATTTACACTAAAAGCAGGTAAGAAATTTGAAGAACAAGAAGAACATGAAAAAGAAAAAGAAGATAAACGTGAGCCGTTGGATAAGCTACCACCTCCATATCCTAACAATCCACCCCCGGCGGCTCCCCCTCCGGTGGCTGTGGTATCGCCACCAGTACCACCGTTGCCCCAGCTTCCACCACCAACAGCACCAGAATTAGACCGACCTCCGGCCGCATGCAGGAGAAGTAGGACGGATGTATCTGAGAGGGCTTCTCTATATCCCTTAAGGGAGGTAACTGGTGTATAACTGGTGCGCGTCTTGGTGGAGCAGAGACTGCCGGCGTACCCAGCACTGTTTGCTTACCTCTATTCATTCAGTGAATTGTAAACTTTGATTGTAATCCTATTTGGGACTTTTATTTATTATAACAGACAACCTTGTAAAACGCAGACAACCAGAATCCTTACAGCAATTAGGTGGAAATCACGGCGTAAGAAACATTACCACCTCAAAGAGTAAAAACCTCAAAAGAAATGTGACTTGTAACAGGCCAGCAGCTGTGTATTTTCTGTGAAGCACCAGCTAGATTATGAACCTTGAATAGCACAGTTAAAGGGGAAACAGGGGAGGGTCCCGGTCCTCGGCAGAAAAAAAAAGTGTATAAACTGTGTATGGAATTAGTAGGCACCCTCCTGCTTGTGGGACACCCGCCATTGTAATCTCGAATAATAATGCTACTGTACTGAGATCCTCGACTCAGCCTATGCTATTTGCTACAGATAAGACAATGAACAAACATTTATGGTGTATTACCCTAAGTTTTTGGGTTAGGGTTTTTTGCGTCTTAATGTTTTGGGGTTAGGGTTTGGAGCGCCATTATTCCATTATTGTTGTTGTATGGCTTATGGTAAGGGTAAGGTCAAGGGTAAGGTTTATGTTAAGGGTAAGCGTAAGGGTAAGGGATAGAGTAAGGGTAACGGTAAGGTTAAGGGTAACGGTAAGGTTAAGGGTACAAATATGTGTTAGGGTATGGGTTATGGTATGGGTAAGAATTAGGGTGAGTATAAGGGTAAGGGTAAGTGTAAGGGTACAGGTCAGGGTAAGGGTTAGAGTAAGGGTTAGGGTTAGGGTTAGGGTAAGGTTAAGTGTTAGGGTAATGGTTAGGGTTAGTTTTAGGGTTAAAGTCAGGAAAACGTATGCGTAAGTATTAGGTTAATGTTAAGGGTAAGGTTAAGGTTAAGAGTAAGTGTAAGGTTTAGGGTAAGGGTTTGGGTTAATGTAAGGGTCAGGGTAAGGGTTGGGGTAAGGTTTAGGGTAAGGGTTAGGTTAAGGATAAGTGTTAGGGTAAGGGTAAGGTTAATGGTAACCGTAAGTGTAAAGGTAAGGGTTCGGGAAAGGGTAAGAATAAGGGTATGGGTAATGGTAAGGCTGAGGGTTAGGCTAAGGGTAAGTGTAAGGTTTAGATTTACGCTAAGGGTAAATGTAGCAGAAAGGGTAAGGTTTACAGTAAGGGTAAGTGTTAGGATAAGGGTAAGCTTTAAGGTTAGGTTAAGGGTAAGGTATAGGGTAAGGGTAAGAGTAAGGGTAAGGGTAAGGGTAAGGGTAAGGGCAATGGTAACGGTAACAGTAAGGGTAAGTGTTACGGTAAGGGTAAGGGTTACCGTAAGGGTATGGGTACGGGTAGAGGTATGTGTTAGAGTATGGGTTATGGTAAGGGTAAGGGTTAGGGTAAGGGTAAGTGTTGGGGTAATGGTTAGAGTTAATTTTAGGGTTAGGGTGCGGGAAACGTAAGGGTAAGTATTAGGTTAAGGTTAAGGGTAAAGTTAAGGTTAAGTGTAAGTTTTAGGGTAAGGGTTAATGTAAGGGTCAGGGTAAGGGTTCAGGTAAGGTTTAGGGTTAGGGTTAGGTTAAGGTTAAGTGTTAGGGTAAGCGGAAGTTGTATGGATAAGGATAAGTGTAAGGAATAGGGTAAGGGTAAGTGTTAGGGTAAGGGTAAGATTAATGGTAACCGTAAGTGTTAGGGTAAGGGTAAGAGTAAGGGGAAGTGGGAGGGGAAGGGGAAGGGGAAGGGGAAGGGGAAGGGGAAGGGGAAGGGGAAGGGGAAGGGGAAGGGGAAGGGGAAGGGGAAGGGGAAGGGGAAGGGGAAGGGGAAGTCTAAGGGTCCGGGTCAGGGTAAAAGTTAGAGTAAGGGTTAGGGTTAGGGTTCGGTAAGGATAAGTGTTAGGGTAATGGTTACGGTTAATTTTAGGGTTATGATGAGGGAAACGTAAGGGTATGTATTAGTTTAAGGGTAAGGTTAAAGTTAAGGTTAAGTGTAAGGTTTAGGTTAAGGGTTAAGGTTAGAGTAAGGGTTAGGGTTAGGGTTAGGGTTAGGGTTAGGGTTAGGGTAAGGGTTAGGGATAATGTAAGGGTCAGGGTAAGGGTTGGGGTAAGGTTTAGGTTAAGGGTAAAAGTAAGTATAATGGTAAGGGTAAGAGTGAAGGTTAGGGTAATGGTTAGATTTAGGTAAGGGTGAGGGTTAGGGTAAGATTTAGAATTAGGCAAAGGGTAAGTGTAGCAGAAAGGGTAAGGTTTAGGATAAGGGTAAGTGTTAGGATAAGGGTAAGGTTTAGGGTTAGCTTAATAGTAAGGTTAAGGGTAATTGTACGAGTAATTGCTAGGGTAAGTACAAGCGTAAGTGCACATGTAAGTGTTGTTG
Source organism: Aythya ferina (assembly GCF_964211825.1). NCBI lineage: Eukaryota > Metazoa > Chordata > Aves > Anseriformes > Anatidae > Aythya > Aythya ferina. Next base: position 77,390,615 of record NC_140300.1, read on the forward strand.
TATGGCTTATGATAAGGGTTAGGTTAAGGTTAAGGTTTATGTTAAGTGTAAGTGTAAGTGTAAGGGTAACGGAGACAGTAAAGGTAAGGGTAAGGGTAAGGGGAACGGTAAGGTTAAGGCTACAAGTACGTGTTAGGGTATGGGTTATGCTAAGGGAAAGGCTTAGGGTAAGGGTACGGGTCAGGGTAAGGGTTAGAGTAAGGGTTAGAGATTACGGTTAGGGTTAGGGTAAGGGTAAGTGTTAGGGTAATGGTTAGGGTTAATTTTAGGGTTAGGGTGAGGGAAACGTAAGGGTAAGTATTAGGTTAATGTTAAGGGTAAGGTTACGGTTAAGAGTAAGTGTAAGTTTTAGGGTAAGGGTTAGGGTTAATGTAAGGGTCAGGGTAAGGGCTGGGATAAGGTTTAGGGTTAGGGTTAGGTTAAGGGTAAGGATTAGGGTAAGGGTAAGGGCATGGATAAGGATAAGTGTAAGTGTTAGGGTAAGGGTAATGTTAAAGGTAACAGTAAGTGTAAGGAGAAGGGTTAGGGTAAGGGTAAGAGAAAGGGTATTGGTAATGATAAGGGTGAGAGTTACAGTAAGGGTAAGATTTAAAGTAATGTTTAGTAAGATTTAAAGTAAGGTTTAGATTTAGGCTAAGGGTAAATGTAGCAGAAAGGGTAAGGTTTACTGTAAGGTTTAAGGTTTCGGCTTAGGTTAAGGGTAAGGGTAAGGGTAAGGGTAATTGTACTAGGAATTGCTAGGGTAAGTGTAAGCGTAAGTGTACATGTAAGTGTTGTTGTATGGCTTATGGTAAGGGTAAGGTCAAAAGTAAGGTTTATGTAAAGAGTAAGCTTAAGGGTAACGGATAGAGTAAGGGTAAGGGTAAGGTTAAGGGTAACGGTAAGGTTAAGGGTACAAATATGTGTTAGGGTATGGGTTATGGTATGGGTAAGAATTAGGGTAAGTAAAAGGGTAAGGGTAAGGGTAAGTGTAAGGGTACGGGTCAGGGTAAGGGTTAGAGTAAGGGTTAGGGTTAGGGTTAGGGTAAGGTTAAGTGTTAGGGTAATGGTTAGGATTAGTTTAAGGGTTAAAGTCAGGAAAACGTATGCGTAAGTATTAGGTTAATGTAAAGGGTAAGGTTAAGAGTAAGTGTAAGGTTTAGGGTAAGGGTTAGGGTTAATGTAAGGGTCAGGATAAGGGTTGGGGTAAGGTTTAGCGTAAGGGTTAGGTTAAGGATAAGTGTTAGGGTAAGGGTAAGGTTAATGGTAACCGTAAGTGTAAAGGTAAGGGTTATGGTAAGGGTAAGAATAAGGGTATGGGTAATGGTAGCAGAAAGGGTAAGGTTTCCGGTAAGGGTAAGTGTTAGGATAAGGGTAAGGTTTAGGGTTAGGGTAAGGGTAAGGGATAGGGTAAGGGTAAGGGTAAGAGTAAGGGAAAGGGAAAGGGTAAGGGTAAGGGTAAGGGTAAGGGTAAGGGTAGGGTAAGGGTAAGGGTTACGGTAAGGGTAAGGGTTACCGTAAGGGTACGGGTACGGGTAGAAGTATGTGTTAGAGTATGGGTTATGGTAAGGGTAAGGGTTAGGGTAAGGGTAAGTGTAGGGGTAATGGTTAGGGTTAATTTTAGGGTTAGGCTGAGGGAAAAGTAAGGGTAAGTATTAGGTTAAGGTTAAGGGTAAGGTTAAGGTTAAGTGTAAGTTTTAGGGTAAGGGTTAATGTAAGGGTCAGGGTAAGGGTTCAGGTAAGGTTTAGGGTTAGGGTTAGGTTAAGGTTAAGTGTTAGGGAAAGCGTAATTTGTATGGATAAGATAAGTGTAAGGGATAGGGTAAGAGTAAGTGTTAGGGTAAGGGTAAGGTTAATGGTAACCGTAAGTGTAAGGGTAAGGGTTAGGGTAAGGGTAAGCGTAAGGGGAAGGGTAAGGGGAAGTCTAAGGTTCTGGCTCAGGGTAAAAGTTAGAGTAAGGTTTAGGGTTAGGTAAGTATAAGTGTTAGGGTAATGGTTACGGTTAATTTTAGGGTTATGATGAGGGAAACGTAAGGGTATGTATTAGTTTAAGGGTAAGGTTAAAGATAAGATTAAGTGTAAGGTTTAGGTTAAGGGTTAGGTTTAGAGTAAGGGTTAGGGTTAGGGTTAGGGTTAGGGTTAGGGTCAGGGTCAGGGTCAGGGTCAGGGTCAGGGTCAGGGTTAGGGTTAGGGTTAGGGTTAGGGTTAGGGTTAGGGTTAGGGTTAATGTAAGGGTCAGGGTAACGGTTGGGGTAAGGTTTAGGTTAAGGGTAAAAGTAAGTATAATGGTAAGGGTAAGGGTGAGGGCTAGCGTAATGGTTAGATTTAGGTAAGGGTGAGGGTTAGGGTAAGATTTAGAATTAGGCAAACGGTAAGTGCAGCAGAAAGGGTAAGGTTTAGGATAAGGGTAAGTGTTATCATAAGGGTAAGGTTTAGGGTTAGCTTAATAGTAAGGTTAAGGGTAATTGTACGAGTAATTGCTAGGGTAAGTCAAGCGTAAATTTACATGTAAGTGTTGTTGTATGGCTTATGATAAGGGTTAGGTTAAGGTTAAGGTTTATGTTAAGTGTAAGTGTAAGGCTAACAGAGACAGTAAAGGTAAGGGTAAGGGGAACGGTAAGGTTAAGGCTACAAGTACGTGTTAGGGTATGGGTCATGGTAAGGGAAAGGCTTAGGGTAAGGGTAAGTGTAAGGGTACGGGTCAGGGTAAGGGTTACAGTAAGGGTTAGAGTTACGGTTAGGGTTAGGGTAAGGGTAAGTGTTAGGGTAATGGTTAGGGTTAATTTTCGGGTTAGGTTGAGGGAAACGTAAGGGTAAGTGTTAGGGTAATGGTTAAGGGTAAGGTTACGGTTAAGAGTAAGTGTAAGTTATAGGGTAAGTGTTAGGGTTAATGTAAGGGTCAGGGTAAGGGCTGGGATAAGGTTTAGGGTTAGGGTTAGGTTAAGGGTAAAGATTAGGCTAAGGGTAAGAGTAAGGTTTAGATTTAGGCTAAGGGTAAGTGTAGCAGAAAGGGTAAGGTTTACTGTATGGTTTAGGCTTAGGTTAAGGGTAAGGGTAAGCGTAAGGGTAATTGTACGAGTAATTTTAGGGTTAGGGTAAGGTTAAGTGTTAGGGTAATGGTTAGGGTTAATTTTAGGGTTAGGGTGAGGGAAACGTAAGGGTAAGTATTAGGTTACAGCTAAGGTTAAGGTTAAGAGTAAGTGTAAGGTTTAGGGTAAGGGTTAGGGTTAATGTAAGGGTCAGGGTAAGGGTTGGGGTAAGGTTTAGGGTAAGGGTTAGGTTAAGGATAAGTGTTAGGGTAAGGGTAAGGTTAATGGTAACCGTAAGTGTAAAGGTAAGGGTTAGGGTAAGAGTAAGAATAAGGGTATGGGTAATGGTAAGGGTGAGGGTTAGGCTAAGGTTAAGTGTAAGGTTTAGATTTACGCTAAGGGTAAGTGTAGCAGAAAGGGTAAGGTTTACGGTAAGGGTAAGTGTTAGGATAAGGGTAAGGTTTAGGGTTAGGTTAAGGGTAAGGGATAGGGTAAGGGATTGGGTAAGGGATAGGGTAAGAGTAAGGGTAAGGGTAAGGGTAAGGGTAAGGGTAAGGGTAAGAGTAAGAGTTAGGGTAACGGAAAGCGTAAGGGTACGGGTGGAAGTATGTGTTAGAGTATGGGTTATGATAAGGGTAAGGGTTAGGGTAAGAGTAAGTGTAAGGGTATGTTTAAGTGTACGGGTCACTGTAAGTGTTAGAGTAAGGGTTAGGTTAGGGGTAACTGTTAGGGTAATGGTTAGGGTTAATTTTAGGGTTAGTGTGAGGAAAACGTAAAGGTAAGTATTAGGTTAAGGTTAAGAGCAAGTGTAAGGTTTAGGTTAAGGGTAAGGGTTAATGTAAGCGTCCTGGAAAGGGTTCAGGTAAGGTTTAGGGTTAGAGTTAGGTTAGGGTTAAGTGTTAGGAAAAGGGTAAGTTGTATGTATAAGAATAAGTGTAAGAGTAAGGGTATTGGTAAAGATAAGGGTGAGGGTTAAGGATAAGGTATAAGGATAAGGGTATTTAAATTTTTTAATTCAATTTATTTTAAATTAAAATTTTTTAATTTAATTAATTAATATTTTAATTGTACGAGTAATTGCTAGGGCAAGTTTAAGCGTAAGTGTACATTTAAGTGTTGTTGTGTGGCTTATTGTAAGGGTAAGGTTAAGTGTTAGCGTAATGGTTATGGTTAATTATAGGGTTAGGGTGAGAAAAACGTAAGATTAAGTATTAGCTAAAGGTTAAGGGTAAGGTTAATGTTAAGAGTAAGTGTAAGGCTTAGGGTAAGGGTTAGGTTAAGGATAAGTGTTAGGGTAAGGGTAAGGTTAATGGTAACCGTAAGTGTAAAGGTAAGGGTTAGGATAAGAGTAAGAATAAGGGTATGGGTAATGGTAAGGGTGAGGGTTAGGCTAAGGGTAAGTGTAAGGTTTAGATTTAGGCTAAGGGTAAGTGTAGCAGAAAGGGTAAGGTTTACGGTAAGCTTTCAGCTTTAGGGTTAGGTTAAGGGGAAGGGGAAGGGGAAGGGGAAGGTAAGGGGAAGGGTTGGAGTAAGGTATAGGGTAAGGGTAAGGTTATGGTTAAAGGAAAGAGTAAGGGTAAGGAAAAAGTAAAGGTAAGGATTTGGGTAATGGTAAGGGTGAGAAGGGTTAGGGTAAGGGTTACGGTAAGGGTTAGGTAACGCAGTGTACAACCTGGGACGTCACACGCAGAGCTGCCTCTGGCAAGGTGAGTGAGGAACAGATGTAGCAGTTGTTGTGTTGTAGGTCTCACTGTTCCTCTAAGCATCCCCTCTGTCTTTTAGAGGTGCTGTAGCTGTTTGAAGAGGGTAGATTGAAGCATCTGCCTCGGAGGCTGGTAAGCGGCAGAGGTAAGGGAGCAGATGAGAGTAACTTACCTAGTTGTGCTGTGTCTTTGGATGCTGCATCGGCCTATGCGTTTCTTTTTCTTTCACAGGTGTCTCGCACAGGCTCAAAGGAGCAAACTGCACTCTGAAGAGCTGTGTAAGAAGAGGGGCTGGTCATGAGCTGGGTTGGAGCAGAACGACCAAGTAGCACAAGGTGACTATGAAAGGTGTCCGTCTTGCTTTGCAGGTGCCGTGGCAGGCTCTCCACAGAAGTGGATAAGGATATGAGATAAGGCCAGAGAGCGACAAGGAGCGGCACGTGCAGGGATGGTTTTGAAGCGCTGCGGTGGCTTACTCTTCTGTTCATCAGGTGCCACAGGCAAGGTGGGTTGTAACATCAGTCGTTATATTTGCATGAAAGCAGTTCACTTGAATGCCACAGTGCATCTGAGTAGGGTGTTCTAGCAGAACAAGCTTGTCTGGCACAGCGGTGCCTGATGGCAGTGTGTTTTCTCAGGTGAAGAGGTGCCTGAAGCCCCATCCTATCTAGCCTGCACACAATTATCTGAGAATGAAAGCTGTTTTCCAGTAATTCAGAAAGCCAAGTTACGTCTCAGCCTTGAGCATCTCGGGCTTTTGGGCCTGTCTGTAACATTTGGCACCAGCACTAATACTTTTTTTGGCATATGTTTAGCGTTTGGGGCCTGTGTCTGGGATTTGGGCCCTGTCTCGAACCACTGGGGCTTTGTCCTGGGTTTTGGAGCCTGCCTCTAGAGTTCAGGGCCTGTGATTAGGCTTTTGGGGTCTGTGTCTGGGGGCCGGTATCTGGGGGCAAGGGGGGAGCTGCTTGTAGACCCTTGGGGCCGGCATTGAGGGGGTTGGGAGCTGACTCTACACCTTTGGGGCCTGCTTCTGGGGGCGGGGGGGGGGTTGAGACCAGCATCTGGGGGAGGGGTGGGAGCTCTTTGTATTCCTTTGGAGCCTGTGTCGGGGGGCTGGGGGGAGGGGGAAGGGGAGGGTTGGTTGGGAGGTGCTTGTACACTGTTGGAGCCTGGGTTGAGGGAGGAGGTTTGGAGCTGCTTCTACACCTTTGGGCCTGGCATCGGGGGTAGGGGGTTGGGTGCTGGTTGTAGGGGCCTGTGTTTGGGGGGGGGGGCTTGGGACCTGCGTCTGGGGGAGGGGTGGGAGCTGCTTGTACACCTTTGGGGCCTGCATGTGTGGGGGGTCAGGGCCTGTGTCTAGCGGGCTGGGAACTGCTTGTACAATGTAGGAATCTGTTTCTGCAGGGTGGCTGGGAGCTGTTTGTACAACTTTGGGGCCAGCATCTGGGGGTGGCTGGGAGCTGCCTGTACACTGTAGGGGCCTGTGTTTGTGGGGGCCTTGGGGGCCTCCCTCGGGGGGGGGGGGGAGGATTGGGAGCTGCTTGTATAGGGTAGGGGGCCTGCCTGGAGGGGTTGGGAGCTGCTTGTAGAATTTGGGTCCCTGTGTCTGGGGAGGGGGTTGGGGCCTGTGTCTCAGGGGTGTTGGGAACTGGTTGTACACCTTTGGGTCCTGTCTCTGGGGGGGAGCTACTTGTACACTTTTGGGGTCTTTATTTGAGGGGGGTTGGGAGTTGCTCATGCATTCTAGGTGCCTCCCTTTTGAGAAGGGTTGGGGCCTGCATCTGTGGGTGGTTGGGAGCTGCTTGTACACTATAGGGGCCATGGTCTTGGAGGGGGGTCTGGGCTGTTTATACACCTCTGTGGCCTGTGTTTGGGGGGGGGGGTGGGCCTGTGCCTGGGGGAGTTGGGAGGTGCTTGTTCACTCTAGGAGCCTCCATTTGGGGGTCTTTGGGGCCTCCCTTTGAGGGGGAGGGAGTTGGGAGTTGGTTGTACACCTCCGCATCCCATGTCTTGGGGAGGGGGGGGGGAGTGGGACCGGTCTCTGAAGGGGCGGGTTGTGAGCTGCTTGTACACCTGTGTCGGGGGGGAGGGTAGGGGGGATGGCGGGGGGCGGGCCCGGGTCTTGGGCCAGTGTCTGGGTGGAGTCCAGTTCTTGGGAGGGGGTGGTGGGGTAGGAGCTGCTTGTGGGCAGTTGGGGTCTGCATCTGGGTGTGGTTGGTGCCTGCTTCTGTTGGCAGTTTGGGGCCTGCTTGTAGACTTGTGCAGCCTGGGTTTGGGGGCTTTTCTGTAACGTTTGGGGCCTGCATTTTTGCTTTGGGATGCATCTTGAGCTTTTGAGGCCTAGCAGTAGCATTTGGGGCCTGCATCTGGGGCTTTTCTGTAGCATTTTGGTTGCGTATTTGTGATTTGGGGCCTGTATCGTGGGTTTTGCCTTTTTTGTAGTTTCCATCTTTGTGTGTGTGTGTTTCGTTGTTGGTTGTCTGGGGTTAGGGGCAGGTTGGGGTTTGGATTAAAGTCAGTGTCATTAGCGTTAGGGGGTTGATAATAAGGGTTAGGGTTGTGGTTAGAGTTGTTAGGTTTAAGGGGAATAAGGATTTCAGGGTAAGGGGATCAAGGTTGTGGGAATAAAAATGTTGTTTTTGCGCAGTTACATCCTGTAGAGGGAAGGAAGGTGGTATTGAGATATGCTTGCAGTGATAAGACAGCTTAACAGTGTGAAATGAGTTCATCTGATTCGTGTCAATATGGAACAATGCTAGGGCCGCATGATATGATGAAAAGTCTGAGAAAACCAGAGTGGTTAATATATATAGTTCTTGAATCTTGCAAAGGAATGGTCCAGCAATTCGGGTCAATAGAGGATAAGAGAACAAAGGGGTTTCAGAATAACTGCTAACTATTACAACTGTTGCATGGGACACTATGCAAGTGTCTGCCATCCAGCCAAGATGGACAAAGGAGATGGACAAGAGAAAAGCCTGGGAGGAATACTACGAGCCTTCAGTACGAGCGGCCCCCAGAGGGACCACCGGAGACTGATAACGCCTGCACCAGTGGGAGGGTTTGGATTCTGGGAACTAATTAGAATAACCCTGCCTTTTGTAGAAGTAGTAATGAATATGTATTAGCCTAGCAGCATAAAAACCAGCCGCCTAATGTAACTTGTGTGTGTCTTGGTGGAGCAGAGACTCCTGGCGCACCCAGCGCTGCTTGCTTACCTCTATTCATTTAATAAATTGTAAATTTCAATTGCAATCCTATTTGGGACCCAGTCATTTATTACAAGTGGGCTCTCGTCCGGGAGGGCTTTGGTTCCTGATTTCTGGTTTGATCTAGGAGAGGCACCCCCACCATTTGGTGGCTGCTGTTTGAGTCAGGTCGGAACTAATGGCATCTTGAACCTGAATAAAGGTAAGCAAAGTTTCTGATTCTTTTTTTCAGCTCCCTTGCCAGCTGCAGCACTATATTTTGCCCATAATTGTGTGTGTGAAGATCCGAACGAAGATGACGGAGTCGTAAGCATTTAAAGCGCATACCGTTCGGTTGGGTGGGGTTCGGTTGCCTGTGTGTGTAAGAGTGTGACTGAGATGGAACTTAGTTCTGAAGCGATTGTGGAGGTCTTCTAACCGCGGTTCCAATCTCCCGTGAGGGACTTGGCCGGTGAAGGACCGAAGGGATTCCTATAGGATTTGTGGGTGTGTGATAGGTCCTCGACCCCCTGCAAGACACTCTTACTAAGGTAACCAAGGGCTATGGGAATTGCCATAGTAAAATTCCTAGATGGGTCAGACAAAATCAAAGACCAGAGACCAGAAGAAAGGGAGCAAATTACCAGTGTTTCCTCAGGTGAAGAGGTGCCTGAAGCCCCATCCTATCTAGCCTGCACACAATTATCTGAGAATGAAAGCTGCTTTCCAGTAATTCAGAAAGCCAAGTTACGTCTCAGCCTTGAGCATCTCGGGCTTTTGGGCCTGTCTGTAACATTTGGCACCAGCACTAATACTTTTTTTGGCATATGTTTAGCGTTTGGGGCCTGTGTCTGGGATTTGGGCCCTGTCTCGAACCACTGGGGCTTTGTCCTGGGTTTTGGAGCCTGCCTCTAGAGTTCAGGGCCTGTGATTAGGCTTTTGGGGTCTGTGTCTGGGGGCCGGTATCTGGGGGCAAGGGGGGAGCTGCTTGTAGACCCTTGGGGCCGGCATTGAGGGGGTTGGGAGCTGACTCTACACCTTTGGGGCCTGCTTCTGGGGGCGGGGGGGGGGTTGAGACCAGCATCTGGGGGAGGGGTGGGAGCTCTTTGTATTCCTTTGGAGCCTGTGTCGGGGGGCGGGGGGGGGGGGGAAGGGGAGGGTTGGTTGGGAGGTGCTTGTACACTGTTGGAGCCTGGGTTGAGGGAGGAGGTTTGGAGCTGCTTCTACACCTTTGGGCCTGGCATCGGGGGTAGGGGGTTGGGTGCTGGTTGTAGGGGCCTGTGTTTGGGGGGGGGGGCTTGGGACCTGCGTCTGGGGGAGGGGTGGGAGCTGCTTGTACACCTTTGGGGCCTGCATGTGTGGGGGGTCAGGGCCTGTGTCTAGCGGGCTGGGAACTGCTTGTACAATGTAGGAATCTGTTTCTGCAGGGTGGCTGGGAGCTGTTTGTACAACTTTGGGGCCAGCATCTGGGGGTGGCTGGGAGCTGCCTGTACACTGTAGGGGCCTGTGTTTGTGGGGGCCTTGGGGGCCTCCCTCGGGGGGGGGGGGGAGGATTGGGAGCTGCTTGTATAGGGTAGGGGGCCTGCCTGGCAGGGGTTTGGAGCTGCTTGTAGAATTTGGGTCGCTGTGTCTGGGGGGGCGGTTGGGGCCTGTGTCTCAGGGGTGTTGGGAACTGGTTGTACACCTTTGGGTCCTGTCTCTGGGGGGGAGCTACTTGTACACTTTTGGGGTCTGTATTTGAGGGGGGTTGGGAGCTGCTTGTGCACTTTTGGACCTATGTTTAGGCTGGTTGGGAGTTGCTCATGCATTCTAGGTGCCTCCCTTTTGAGAAGGGTTGGGGCCTGCATCTGTGGGTGGTTGGGAGCTGCTTGTACACTATAGGGGCCATGGTCTTGGAGGGGGGTCTGGGCTGTTTATACACCTCTGTGGCCTGTGTTTGGGGGGGGGGGGGGGGTGGGCCTGTGCCTGGGGAAGTTGGGAGCTGTTTGTTCACTCTAGGAGCCTCCATTTGGGGGTCTTTGGGGCCTCCCTTTGAGGGGGAGGGAGTTGGGAGTTGGTTGTACACCTCTGCATCCCGTGTCTTGGGGGGGGTGGGGGGAGTGGGACCGGTCTCTGAAGGGGCGGGTTGTGAGCTGCTTGTACACCTGTGTCGGGGGGAGGGTAGGGAGGTTGGCGGGGGTCGGGTCCGGGTCTTGGGCCAGTGTCTGGGTGGAGTCCAGTTCTTGGGAGGGGGTGGTGGGGTAGGAGCTGCTTGTGGGCAGTTGGGGTCTGCATCTGGGTGTGGTTGGTGCCTGCTTCTGTTGGCAGTTTGGGGCCTGCTTGTAGACTTGTGCAGCCTGGGTTTGGGGGCTTTTCTGTAACGTTTGGGGCCTGCATTTTTGCTTTGGGATGCATCTTGAGCTTTTGAGGCCTAGCAGTAGCATTTGGGGCCTGCATCTGGGGCTTTTCTGTAGCATTTTGGTTGCGTATTTGTGATTTGGGGCCTGTATCGTGGGTTTTGCCTTTTTTGTAGTTTCCATCTTTGTGTGTGTGTGTTTCGTTGTTGGTTGTCTGGGGTTAGGGGCAGTTTGGGGTTTGGATTAAGGTCAGTGTCATTAGCGTTAGGGGGTTGATAATAAGGGTTAGGGTTGTGGTTAGAGTTGTTAGGTTTAAGGGGAATAAGGATTTCAGGGTAAGGGGATCAAGGTTGTGGGAATAAAAATGTTGTTTTTGCGCAGTTACATCCTGTAGAGGGAAGGAAGGTGGTATTGAGATATGCTTGCAGTGATAAGACAGCTTAACAGTGTGAAATGAGTTCATCTGATTCGTGTCAATATGGAACAATGCTAGGGCCGCATGATATGATGAAAAGTCTGAGAAAACCAGAGTGGTTAATATATATAGTTCTTGAATCTTGCAAAGGAATGGTCCAGCAATTCGGGTCAATAGGGGATAAGAGAACAAAGGGGTTTCAGAATAACTGCTAACTATTACAACTGTTGCATGGGACACTATGCAAGTGTCTGCCATCCAGCCAAGATGGACAAAGGAGATGGACAAGAGAAAAGCCTGGGAGGAAGACTACGAGCCTTCAGTACGAGCGGCCCCCAGAGGGACCACCGGAGACTGATAACGCCTGCACCAGTGGGAGGGTTTGGATTCTGGGAACTAATTAGAATAACCCTGCCTTTTGTAGAAGTAGTAATGAATATGTATTAGCCTAGCAGCATAAAAACCAGCCGCCTGATGTAACTTGTGTGCGTCTTGGTGGAGCAGAGACTCCTGGCGCACCCAGCGCTGCTTGCTTACCTCTATTCATTTAATAAATTGTAAATTTCAATTGCAATCCTATTTGGGACCCAGTCATTTATTACAAGTGGGCGCTCGTCCGGGAGGGCTTTGGTTCCTGATTTCTGGTTTGATCTAGGAGAGGCACCCCCACCATTTGGTGGCTGCTGTTTGAGTCAGGTCGGAACTAATGGCATCTTGAACCTGAATAAAGGTAAGCAACGTTTCTGATTCTTTTTTTCAGCTCTCTTGCCAGCTGCAGCACTATATTTTGCCCGTAACTGTGTGTGTGAAGATCCGAACGAAGATGA